>NC_139459.1:154827500-155452500 GCF_057233095.1 Heloderma suspectum | reverse complement strand
CTGTGGGGCTACCCACATTAGTCCAAGGTATTCGTATGATCATTTGGAATGACATCTGAATATTATGGCCATTCGGAAGGTGATATCATTGCAATGGAGAGGGTGTGACAGCAGGACTCTCGGGGTATTTGGGAGGGAACAGCTCAGAAGATTTGGAGTACCTGCCCTCGTATGCCTCCTATAACAAAATGCACGAGGAGAAGCATCTCGAGGGCTTGACTTATTCCAAGAGGAATTTAAAATGAGCTACGTCTACATCTTTCGGTGTAGCTACATGCTTTCGGTGCAGCTACATCATTTTTTCTGTATTTAATTAATGGTTACTAGGAATTTTCTCCCTAGCTGCAATCAGAATAAAAATTGCCATTCCCCCAAGTTCTTATTGGTACAAATGGAGACATTTTTCTAAGCTTCCTTGCTGCATGAGGTGGGCGGCATCACAGTTGGGAAGGGAGGAGAAGAGACTTTCCTCCCCATGAGCTGCATCTCTAGTAAAAACCAACACCCTGGTCTGTAGTTTCATAGAATCATAGAACAGTAGGGTTGGAAGGGGCCTACAAGGCCATCGGGTCCAACCCCCTGCTCAATGCAGGAATCCAGGTCAGAGCATCCCTGACAGATGGCTGTCCAGCCTCGTCTTGAATGCCTCCAGTGTGGGAGAGCCCACCACCTCCCGAGGTAATTGGTTCCATTGTCGTATTGCTCTAACAGTCAGGAAGTTTTTCCGGATGTTCAGCCAGAATCTGGCTTCCTGTAACTGGAGCCCATTATTCTGTGTCCTGCACTCTGGGATGATCAAGAAGAGATCCTGGCCTTCCTCTCTGTGACAACCTTTCAAGTTCTTAAAGAGCGCTATCATATCTCCCCTCCTCTTCTCAAGGCTAAACATGCCCAGTACTTTCAGTCTGTCTTCATAGGGCTTCGTTTCCAGTCTGTTAAAGAAAACCTAATCATTCAATATAACATGCAGTTTTGACCCTACCAGTTGCAACTTTTCATTGAAAATATAGGGCAGTATCCTACACTGCTGCTGCACCTGCTGCAACCTCACTGTCCCCCAAGTTCATTGAAATAGTTTTTAGCGGGGGGGGGGGGATGGCATCCATAGTGGCTACAGAGTGCCCAAAGGGTCAAAATTAGGGTTAGGGTTGGTTGCAAACAAAAGCTCATTTCCAGAATAGGAAAAGGCTGCTGTTGCACTAGCACTCTGCTCTGCTATCATGGAGGCAGTATAGGAGTGCACTGAGACAGGCTAACCTTTTTAAAATTATTATTTTTTATTTTTAATCAATTTTTATTGTAAGTTAAAAAAATTACAAAACAAAAATTGAAAGTAAAACAACATGCTCTAAAGTTCTCAAGTTTCAAATGTTACAACATTCTAGAAAGAAAGGGGAATGAAAGGTTACATATAAACTTCAGTAAAAGTAGACCATATAAATCCATTCACAAGTGATGCCTATATACCACTCTTTCAAATGTTGCTAGTGTCGTTAAGTCTTCAATCCATTGCATTGTAGGTGGTGAGGTTTTATCCTTCCAGTATTGTAGTATTCTTTTAGCAGCCAGGAGGGCCCCAAAAATCCATTTGTGCTGTGTGTTACATTCTAAAAAGCAGGTAAATAGTTTAAGAGGACATGCACATCAGTAAATATTGAAGAGCTTTCCAAAACAAAGTTTATCCATTTAACTCTCCAAGTTATTATATGCCACAGGCACATACCTTTAAAATGGATCATGTCTGAAGAAGAGAGAGTCTGGTTCTACAGAGCCATCATTACTGCCAAGCAAATCACACTGCAAAAGCAGAAACCCACGAGGTCCCTAGATGTGATCAATTGTAAAACCTCTTAGATTTTCAAAATAGGGAGGGAAAATACATTTCAAAACATCTGGCAGATTTTTTTTTAGAATTCTATGTAGACTAATGAGTAGAGGATGGATTCTTCCCACTTGTACTACCCATCCTGCCATACCAGCGATATCATGTTTTCTTTTTCTGTTTTTCTCTCACTGCCATTTCATATATATATATATATATATCCAAAGTAGACAAATAAGTATAATTGTAAATCATTTAGTATGTATTTTAAGGACATAGAACTTAAGACATGTCAGTGACCTGGAAAAATAGAAAACACGGGAAAAGGAGGCCTATTAATACTTGTTTTGTACCATCAACTGAATAATTGGGAGGGATAATAACAAAAAACTAACATGGGGGGGATTACTGTGAATTAGGACTGTGCACGGACCCTCCCCTCCAATTGCTTCTGAGACTGATTTGGATCTCCAGAATCCTCCCTGATTCACTTCACACCAATTCGGACCCCATCCAACCCACAGAAATGACCATAACGTTTTCTGTTTTTATGAATAGATACCCCAGAGTTGGCACCTGGAAGCCATAATGGAGGTGACTGAACCTGCCAAATTCCAGACAGTTTGTCCTGGTAGTTTTTGTGCTAGGCACAGGTAAAATTAGCTTTTTTCAAGGTAATCACAAAGCAAAGAGCTATAATTCTTCAGTGCTCCCACTTCAGTGCTTCAGTGCATGAAGTTTGGGCACCTGGCTGCCCCAGTGGAGCCAACCTCAGACATTTAGGTCCAAGGGTTTTTGTGCCAGCCATGCATAAAATTTCCTTTTCTCAGAAACTAAAACAAAAGGTAAAAAAACTGTCAGCCAGACAGGGATTCTGAGATCTTAACCAGAAGCTTTTTATGGTGACAGTTAAGAGGTCACTATCCCTAATCTCTGGTGTAGGGTTGTTGTTTTTTTAATGCAAAAGTACTTTCCTTTTGTCTGTCCTGAATCTGCCACTAACCTGAGGCTCTCATTAAGGGAAGAAAGAAAAGTTAAAATCTCTTTGGCTGCAAATTGCAATGCACGTTACGTGGAAAAGTCACACTGACTGAACTCCAAGCAGATACAGAAAGAAAAAACTACCTACAAGCTAAGGTGTGAGAAGGGAAATAACATTAAAACCTAACAGAAAAGGTTTTTGTTTGTTTGTTTTGTTGTATTTGGTTTTTTTTAATGAGAATATAGAGAGTTGAAACATTGGAAGGGAAGGAATAGTAATTGAGAAGGTGGGGGGGGGGAGCCAAAGAACAAGCAGTACAAAGCAAGGAAACAAACTGCTGGGTTAAAAGTTCAGCCCAATTAGCAGCTAGAGATGTCACTTTCCAAGGCTCAGTTCCCCCCTCCCAACCCCTCCCCCCCCCCCGCTTCTCTAGCAAGTTGTTACATTTGCTCAGACAGGCTGTCTGGGCTTCAGAAGTGTGTAAAGTGATTCAGAAGTGTGTAAAGCACTTCTGATCTCTCCAACCCAGTTCAGACTGCTCCAGACCCACTTTGTATTCAGACCGAAGTGGTCCGAATCACCCCGATCTGCTTTGGAATTCGGGATTCGAACCAAAGCAGTGCACAGCCCTATTATTTTCCCTCCCTTCAGCCTCTTAATTAGAGATGTAAAATTTCCAGAAATCTTGAGGCCATGGGAAAACAAACATGGGGGGGGGGGTTGGTGGAAAAAATGGAAGTTTGGGGGGAAATACAAATATAAGCAATACTTGCTTTTTGTTCATTTTGAAAAGTTGTCTGTAGTGGTAATGTCAGTCCCATGGCTTTGCCATAGGAACCGGGCTACTGAGTTTCTTTTGGGTAGAGAGGGTTTATTCTAGTGGCAGCAGTTAAAAAGTTTTATAGCTGAGTCAGCATTCCCTAGTGGTGAGATCTAATTGAGAACTTTATTCAAACCTGTGGCAGTGAGTTCTATAGTTCATTCAAAAGAAAGAAACGTAGGTGGGATAACCCACAAGCTGTTCCATCGCATCTGGTGACAGTAGCTGTATGACTCGCAGTGGGGCTTTTTTCACATGTGGGTTTTAGATTAGAACTACATTAGATTAGAACTACAGCATCTAACTAGAACAAACCCCCAACACAGGACTGTATAGAACAAAACTCAAGCTGTCAAGAATGTACATTTACTTTCAGTGTTATGATATAGTGATTCTACTCAGAGGTTGGGAAACTAAGCATAAATGTCTATCAGTAAAAGATACTTTAAATCAATAATTTTAATAAGGAATAAACAAAATAACTACCCTGGGAATCTCACAGACAGGATTAAAAAAAAACATTTTTTTTTCTCCACAGTTACATTATTTGCAGACATTTTACATCTGTAGTCTTTCTATAAATGTGTTCTTATTAATGTAGTTTTTGGAAATCATTCTGGTGGGAGTAAAAGTTGGGTAGCATTATATAAGCACTTTGTCTTAAATTCTAAAAAAATATATTTCATAATCCAAAGGTGTTCAATTTCTCCAATTTTTTGGAGAAAACAAACAAACAGTCCTTGGAAAAAAACATCCCCACCAATTTTTCCAGTCCCCCCCCCATTTTTTTCTCTACTTCCAATGAGCATAATTACCCTCACTGGGTGCTGATGGTTGTGGTATCCTAACCCAGCGAGGGTGGCTGGCTGGAGTGGTTTACAAACCACCTTGAAACCCTAGAACAAGCCATGGGTTTCAGAGTGATTTCTAAACCACCCCAGCCACCCACACTCACCAGGTTCAGATGTCATGACAATGTGCGCTCGGTGAGGATAATTATGCTAGTTAGGTGGCTCATGACCAGCATGCGTGGGGACTGGGGAGGGTCCCTCCATGATTGTGCAAACCCACCTATTGTGAATACTGTGGAAGACTGGAACAGTTTGTGAGTCCCATTGATGGGAAAGAATATATGCTGAGAGATTTCACAACGTGTAATAATACGTTCATGGTGTATGCTATAGTTTGTCCCAGCAATAAAGTGTATATAGGAAAAACTACAAGAAATCTTAAAATTAGAATAGGAGAACATATCAGTAATATCAAATGTGGAATTGTGGGAGCATCATTAATCCAAGATTGGAACAATAAATCCCACTGAATAAGAGACTTTTCATTCTGGGCAATAGAGATGATTTCTAAATGGATAGACAGAATTCTTTTAGAAAGGGAAGTCAGGTGTATCTGGAGGTTGAATACAATGACCCCTTTTGGCCTTAATGAATCTCTTGACCTTGCAATGCTCCTTTGAAATACAGCTCTTTCTAATCAGGTTTTGCATAAATGCCTAGTATCTTCTCCCAGGTCTGACAGAGGAGAGGAGACTGGTATCTGAAGAGCAAAGTAAGTCAGTCAGTTTAGGTGCAATCCTATGGCCGCTATTCAGTAGCTAGATGGCCATAGGATAGGTAGATTCCCAGAAAGAGGAGCGAAGAAGAGGAGCACAGAGTGGCAAAAATGTGGTGTTTCTGGGGGCGAAGATACATGCCTAGTATCTTCTCCCAGATCTGCCAGAGGAGAGGACACTGGCATCTGAAGAGCAAACTAAGTAAGTCATACAGCTAGATGGCCATAGGATAGGTAGATTCCCAGGAGAGGAGCACAAAGCAGTGAAAATGGGGTGTTTCTGGGGGCATGCCAGGGTGGGGAGGGCAGAAGTGCCATTCCGATACTTCCTATGCATTGTCTGATAACACCCCCCCCCCGACTTCCTGCCGCTAGACCGCTGAAACCGGTGGTCTAGCCACGAATGCAGGGTGGCTGAAGCATGGAGGGGACGATCCCCTCCATGCTGCTCCTGCCCTGCCTTGGATAGGCGGTCGCCTCTGAGTTCAGAGGCAGCTGCCTATCCCTATAGGATTGCATCCTTTATCTCTAAGAGATGTGAATGTTCGTACATAGTTTGTATATTTTGACCCTCTGTTTAGATTTTGACGTTTTTATATTTTTGTATTGTGATGAACAATTGTATCCCTGATGTGGACTATACTATTCAACACAGGGAATATTTGAAGTCTATAAATGTTGTATATTGTTTTTTAGATTTCTCTGAAGAAGGACCTGCATGTGGTCTGAAATGCATTGGAACCTTTTTCTTTTGTTGAATAAAACATCCCTTTTTCCTACCCCTTTGCTTTTGGTTTTTTGGGTTCCCCTTTTTGTTGGCTTTTGTTTGTTTACAGAGCTGAACCTTTGAAATGATTTGTTCCTTTGGCAAAAAGTAACTGTGAATCCCGTCTTACAGCAAGAAAACACTGAGGGGGATGGTGAAATTTCTGAGGAGACCTTTTCTGGAAGCAAGCACTCCTTTGCGGAGAGAAGCTCCTTTGCACAGGAGCCCTGTTAGCCTGTCGCTTGAGGTGATGACATTCCTGGGGGTCAGGGAGTTGCTTGGCCTCTGCCTCAGAGTCCCTTTCTCCTGTGGCTCTGGTGGCAGTCCCTGGTCTGGGGTGCCCTGGGCTTCTGGGGCCTCTATCTCTTCCTCTGAGGAGGACTCCTCCAGTGGGGGCATGAGAGCCTGCAAGTTTCAAGAAGGAGTAGCTGGATTCTACTTGTACCTGAAAGTATACATCAAGTCTCCCTTCTGTCCTTGTGTAAGAGCAGGCAAGTGTCTAGATAATCTACTTCACAGGGTAGTTGTGAGGATAAAATGGAGGGAATGGGAATGTATGCCACCAGGACCTGCTTGGAGGAAAGGTTGGATATAAATGTGATAGATGATAGATAGATAGATAGATAGATAGATAGATAGATAGGATTACCAAAGACCTCATCTCTCATAATTGATTAATTACTTTTTATACTTAGGAACCAATGTTCAAATGCCAAATGCTTCTGAACAGTATACATTATAAGCCACACACACACACACACACACTGCAATTTGCCAACAAAACAGAAGTGAGCATTCTACTCCCTGCCTGCCAGAGTGGCCCTGTTCAGGTGTTCGCCTAAAATTGTGAGAGCTTAAAGTGGGTATTGGGACAGGGCCATGCACACTGGCCCTGCTCCCTATGCCTGTGAATGTGCTGGCAACCCCCACCCCCCTTAGTTCAGACCTGGCCATGTTGAAATTGAGTTCTACTAGTTTTTGCTTGAATGTGAGTAAAAGACTCTGTGCAATCACTGACCCTGATCCAGTTGTGAGACTGGCAATTATATAGTCAATTATATTGCTGAGCATCATCTGACAGAAGTGCGGAATTTCTTGTTGTGGGTCAGGGGGCAGATCCTGACTGTGTTTTTCTGGGTCACACTGGGACCTGATGAACAAACATGAGAGCAGACCTAATAGCATAATCTCTCATTACGCCAAGCAGAACATACCTTTCCCCTAGTGAAACATCTAGTGAAAACAAAAGTTCAGCTAAAAAAAGTAATAATTTAAAATAGCAATCTGAGTGCTCAAGGAGGCCAGGAGCTCCTGCTCTAGATTACAGCTTGCTGCTTCCTAGGCTGCCCTCTTTCATCATGTTGTTATGGGGTTCTTATCAGAATTCTGTAAGTAGAGGTATCAGTACAGGTTGCCCTGAGGCAATACCTCTTATGACCAGACAAAAGACTGTCATATTTAGCCCATAATATCAGATGTTTTGTCTCAATTGGAGCCAAGATGACCCAAGACGGTAAAGGGGTGACAGGCAGAGGTCACTCATCTTTGCCTGCCCACCCCCCAATCAAGGGGAGGAGGCAAACCTGGTGTGCATAAAAGAAAACAAAAGCCAAGACTGCAGCTTGAGTCAGACAAGGATGAGAACTGAGGTGGAGCATCTCTGAATATAGGCTGTTTTCCAGGAAGATCTGAATTGGGTATAGCAGACTTTGGTGTATATGCTGAGGCATTAAGCTGTGAGTCTCTATCTGTGCTCAACCTGTATATTTATCAGTAAAGATAAACATCACAAAATGCCATTAAGTCAGTAGTGGCATTACAAAGGAATCCAAAGATGGGATAGGCACTGCACCCCTGGAAATCCTCAGTGCTCTGGGTATAAGAAATAATATGGAGACCCACCAGCTGCCTCAAGTCCCCTTAATACCCAATTGATGAGAATGTTTTGTGCAAGAGAACAGGCAAGTCTCTGAGCTTGCAGGATCAAGGAGGTTCACATCTAATCTGTGATCTGCCTCGTGTGCTCATCATCTCATCTGAGGGCTAAATGAAAATCATGGTGCCAGTTGCTATTTGCTTTGGGAGGGCTGCAAGGACAGGCTGGTGGGCATGTGATGGAGAGGGCAGGACCAGTGAGCACATCCTTGCTCCCACTCCCTACCACTCATACAATGGGGGATATGTGAGGGAGAACAAGTGAATCTGCCTGAGGCCAAAGGTGCTTTAGGTGTACTCCACCCCACCCCTTCCTCACATCAAGTCTAAGTGGTTTTGTCAGTCACTGAGGAGAACTGCTTGTCTGCCCACCACCTCCACAGCAGGTTTGCTGCTTTCCTTTTGACTCACCTCTCCACAGGGACTTCTGTCTTCTTCCTCCTCTCCTCTCCCCCACCCCATCTTATGGACCCTTCTCCTGCACCTGTTGGCCTTAGTAAGATGGTGTGTGTGGGAGCAACCCATGGATCCACACACTTGGAAAATGACCTGCTCACTCAGTTAGGACACAATCCTGTGGAGATAGTCATTAGCCTTCAAACTCAGAGGCCGATGACTATGCAGGGTGGCCAGAGCATGGAGGCAATCCTTGCCTCAATGCACCAGCTGCTCTGCTTTTTTGGCTAGACAGGTGATTTTGCCTGTTTATCAGGGGAGGGGGAGGGGGAGGCTGTATGGCACATAGGAAGCTGTAGAACACAACTTCCAAGGTCACCCCCTCCCTGCCCCCGGGACCACCCCCTTTCCCCATCTCCATGTTCTGTATCTGAGCACGGAGACATACCCAGGTGCAGAGAGAACCACACTGGCTACAAGGGAGAGGGGAGGGGGTGCATTTTCTGGGCACTGAAACTGAAAAATTGGTTTCCCAGAAACTGAAAAACCTTATGGCCCTCTAGACAGTGTCTAGTGGCCACAGGACTGTTCCTTCTATCTGTTTCCACAGAGGTAACCATGTTAGTCTGTTGCCACAAAAATAACCAAGGCATTATTTGTGGCACCTTAAAGACTAATATTAAAAATATAAAAGAATATAATAAATTGATTAGTCTGCCCTGTTCCTTCACAGTCTTATCTGTTCATTTGTTTACTATAAAACTTCTGAATATTTACTATTTTCTCCCACCTGCTGTGAAAAAGGAAAAGTCTAAATTTGTCTTACCTACGGCTGGAAAGGAGGAAAAACAAACAGAAAGGATGGCTGGGACTTCCTTTCTCAGTTTTGAAACTTAACTACATGTCTGCAGCGTCAGTCAGGAATATGTATTAATTTCATCTGAATCGTCCATCATTATGAAAAGAAGATGATGTTTTTCTGAGGTGAAACTGATCTAGTAATAATTACTCCGTGGATTATTTTTACAATTACATTTTCATTTAAAAATAACCACATAAGAAGAATAGTGTACATTGGAATAGACATCATGTTCCTTGGATCCTCTTGACAAATTCCGTTATGCTGCTCTTATTCTGTGGCATTAATTCCTTTCTCAGATGTGATGAAATTCATTTTGTTAACCTTGAAATAAAATTAGACTAATTATCCCACTTAGTATTCAAATTAACACTCTGTTATGGGACTGATGATAAGACCCACCTTGCATTATAAATTGAGCATTACCTCCTATATCTGGAGAATAACTTGAAAAAATAAGGCAAAAATCCCCGGGAAACAAATAACTAAGCAAACAGGAGGAAACGGCCAAATCCTTCAAGTAAGCAAATGTATTTACCTACATAGGGTACATGTGAGCTTCTGTAGTACAAAATAATACATTGGCTTCTGTATCATTATTTCGATTTCGCAGTGTTTTTGCCCCAGTGTATGGGCCCTAACCGCCCACCCAGTGCAGACTGTTGATCCAGTCTGACATGCTTTTCACTGCAGTGAGCCTCAAACACACGACCATCCCCAGGGAAGAGGAAGAACAGCGGGAAGCAGGTGCAACAGGGTGGGTGGTGTTCTGACACCAAAGTGAGGGAGCAACACAGGCCAGAAAGCATGTTGTGTGCTGTGCCTGCCTGTTTAAAGGCCAGTACAGGCAGGCATCAAGGAGGACAGGCACAGGAGTGGAGTAGAGGCACAAGGCTCCATCTCAGGGAGGAAGGAGAAGGTCCAAGGATGCAGTTCCAGCCCATTAACTGTCCATGTTCGAAGCTCCAGGGGGAAACAGTTGGGAGAGAGCTTGAGCAGAGGCCACAAAATGGACCACGTCAGGAAAGCCAGGCTGGTCACCAGGAGAAGAGCAGAGAGCGCTCCAGGGATGCCTCCTGCTGCGGATGCCCACTCTCTGGTCCCTGCCACCAGGGCAAGTCACACACATCCTTCAAAAATGCAGAACCATCAATGGTGGTGCCACTTGGTCTGGACCCCAGGGCTCAGATATGGGATGGCCCCGAAGACACCCTGACCAAGGGAGGCGGCTTCTCCCACTCCTCCTGACCCATTGCTAAAAGGACATGCCGCGGCAGCTGGCTGGTCAAGGCTGCAGCACCACGGCACACCAGTTTAAATGAGTGGCGAGGGGCATTCCAGTGCTGTCGCCATTTGGGTACCTGTCACTAGCAGTTCCTGTCAGCCTGCAGTCAGTCTGTTGCTGGTGCTCACTCTTTCTCTCCTCTCCTCTCTCGCATTTTATTCGCAGTTGCTTCTTGCTATCTTCACTCCCCCTCTTCTCTTTCCCAGTACTTCTTGGCTTCTCTTCTCAGCTCCTCCAAGTGTCCCCAGCCAACCCTCCCCTCCCTCTTACCCCACATTCTATGCTTCTCCTTTCACCATTCCAGCATTCGTTGCCATTGTAGTAGTAGCAGCAGCAGCAGCAGCATTTATATTATTTTATTACATTTAAAAACTGCCCAATAACCATAGTTCCCTGAGTGGTATGCAATAAATAAAAAAGGTAAAATACAAGATAAAATAAGTAACAGCAAATAAAACTGGGCAGTTTAAACCCAGAACTGTGAAGATCTAAAAGCACTAAGACAACAAAATGCCTGGGAAAATAAAGGTCTTCACCTGGTCATGATGTGGGCACCAAGCAAGCATCTCTGAGGAGGGCATTCCACAGCCAAGGTGACACCCGCTTTGCCTTGCTTGGCAGGGGAGCCAGGAGGAGGCATTACACTTTCCCCAACCTATTGGATGTCATTCTTTACCCCCATCTGATGGCACTAGGCACCATAGGCCATATGCATCCCCCTTGGGCCACTTGTGCAGTCTCTGCAAGGTCCCCATGCCATCCCCCCTACTGCTGCACTGTCCTGGAGCAGCAGGCTCCTACCAGCCCACCAAGCACATGTTTGATGGGCTGGAAAGAGCCTGATGCAGCAGGGAAATAGGGTGCACAAAGGCTCATCCCCATGCACACTCTTTCTCTGCAGTATTTGGCTCCTGCCACCCTGCCAAACAGCTGTTCAATGGGCTGGTGGGAGCCTGATGCTGCAGGGAAAAAGGGTGCATGGGGATTGTCACAGAGAGGAAGGCCAGGATCTCTTGATCATCCCAGAGTGCAGGACATGGAATAATGGGCTTCCTGCTGAACATCAGGACTGCTGAACACCTCCTGAGTGTTAGAGCAATACGACAATGGAACCACTTACCTAGGGAGGTGGTGGGCTCTCCCACACTGGAGGCATTCAAGATGAGGCTGGACAGCCATCTGTCAGGGATGCTCTGACTTGGAATCCTGCATTGAGCAGGGGGTTGGACTCGATGGTCTTGTAGGCCCCTTCCAACCCTACTATTCTATGATTCCATGATCCCTAGTATGCTCTCTTTCCCTAGAGAATTGTTGTGATGGGGGTAGAGGGGGGAACTTGCTCCCATTGCAGCAATTATCTAGGGGAAGAGGCTCTGTGAAGGGTTGTCCCAAGTACCCTCTTTCTCTGGAGAATTGGACTTCTCCCAGCCCACCAGACAGCTGTTCGGCAGAATGGTGAATGCACAGTGCTGCAGGAAGAGGGTGTTCAACAAGTGACTGTTGATCCAGATGGTCGCTTTCTGGTACTGGTTTGGAAATATATTGATAAAGTACTTGCTATGAATGTTTTAGCAAATTGGTTCATATTGCTTATGACTATTTGTTTGTGAGTAGGAAATTTTATGAGATTTTAGGTCCTTTGCTAGATAGGAGTTTGTTGGCTCCTAAGAGGCAAATGGTGAGAAATCAGACTTACATGGCTGAACTCGATTTGATTGATGCTTGGAGAATTTTGCATCCTGGTGAGAGAGACCTGTCCATCATAATTGCTTCTGATTAGATTTTTTGGTTTCTACATCTTTGCTGTGTCAAATAAATTTTTGTAAGCTTGACGCAGTGGTAGTTTCAGATCATGCCCCAGTCTGGTTGGAGTTGCAGTTTTCAGATTTGTTAAGCCTCACGCCCCACCCACCCCAGTCTCTGGCACCTTAATATTTTGCAACGTAATGATGAGATGTTGAAAAATCATAGAATCATAGAATAGTAGGGTTGGAAGGGGCCTACAAGGTCATCGAGTCCAACCTCTTGCTCAATGCAGGAATCCAGAAATCAGATTTCTGCAGGCGACTCAGGTATTTTAAAATTAATGAGGGCACTGTTGATTCTTGCACCATTGAGTGGGAGACCAATAAAGCTTTTATATGGGGCCAAATTATCACCTATATTTCCTGTAAGGATTTTTTTTTTTTAAAGCAACAAATGTCTTTAAATAAGAACTTTCTTATGACCCAGTTTGCCATTTCCCCAACTGCACAACTTTATCAGAAGCTGCAGAATGCTAAACATGAGTTGGATAATATTCTTTCACAGCAGGCAGAATTTGCCTTAACCTGTTTACGACACGCATATTGAGAAAGTGGTGAGCATCCCAGTTAGATCCTGGCACATTGTCTTAAACAGCTAAAACATTGAAATATTATCTCAGCTATTAAAGATAAGAGTGATAAAGATGAGAGTGATCATATTTTTGAACTGGGCTCCCTTTTCTCATTGTTAAATTATGCTTATATTACAATGATTCCTGAGCCAGTCAAGGATTGTCTATCAACTTATTTCACTAATTAATGTAGATATTAAAATATCAATTGCAATTTTTGCTAATAGACTGCAGCAAGTTATTACAACACTGGTTTGACTAGACCAGGTGGGATTTTTATTAAACACAAAACGGGGGGTTGATAATCTTAGATTAGTTGTTGACGTGATAGCCTTACATTCTGAAATAATTGACCAGGCTGCTGTTGTTTCTTTCGATGCTGAAAAGGCCTTTGACAAAATCCACTTGAAATTTATTTTTGCTGCATTGAGTAATTTTGGCTGTCCTGTAGAATTTTTGAAATGGGTTAACATTTTATATTCAGCTCCAAGATCTAGAGTTACCAATGGTCTATTATCAGCTTTCTTTTTACTTGGGAGAGGTACCAGACAAGGGTATCCACTTTCCCCATTGATATTTTATTTATATTTGGAACCCCCTGGCATGTGCTATTAGACAGAATAGTTGTATTCATGGCTTTGTACAGGATGGATTAGAATTCAAAATTATTCTTTATGCTGATTATCTTTTACTGTTTATCTCAAAACTTCACTTGACTCTTCCAGCTTTGATGCAGTTGATCAATACTTTTGGTGATGTGCCTGGTTATTCAGTTAACTGGTCAAAGTCTGAAATTATGCTGATTGGAGATAGGGTATTAGCTAACTAGCAATTTTGATGGTGTCCAGATTTTATTACTTATTTAGGAATATTATTCCCAGAGACATATCTCATATGATCAAGCTAAATTTGGATACATTGATTAATGAGATCTCACAGAGCATAGATAGATGGCCATCTTTAAAGTCATGTTTGTGGGACAAGGTTAATACTACTAATATTAGACCTCGGATTGTTTATTATATTTGGGATTCCTCTACTTATACCTGGCAAATATTTTCAAAAACTCAATGCTCTGTTTCATAAATTGGGGGGTGAGGAGTCCTCCCCACCACAGATACAGTATCTTTGAAAAGGATGCAATTTCAAATTAAAGAAGGTGGGTTTGGCTTTCCTGATCTCACTTTACATCATCGGGCCTATTTGTTGACTTGTACTAAATTCTGGTCTTTTCCAATTAGATTACATTTTCCACCCTGGTCACTTTTGGAATCTTCCCGTCTGGATCCTTCCTCCGAAGGATGGCATTAGGTTCTTGGCACATTATAATGGATAGGGTTCCTTCCACAGTTCCAGCTGTTAGAGACATGTGGCATCATTTGATCCAAATTCACTCTATGGGGAAATCCAGATTTAAAAATTGGTAAGAAAATATTTTTGTGGCAGATTTGGATAGATAAGTTGATTTTAACCTAATCAATTATTGGGTGCTGATGATGAGTTTTTCTCATTCTTGGCTTTTCCTGCTGTGGCTGAATGGCAATATTTGCAACTGCAACATTTGTTACAATCTAGATTTGGCCCTGCTGCTTTTACAGCTTTAAAGTCTATTGGAATCACCTACTGAGGTTGATCAGTTGCATTGATCCATGATTCAGGTTTATAAATACTTACTAACAGTAGATAAATATGATACACAGGGTCTTAAGCAGGAATGGAATAGGGAACTGGACTGTCCCATTTTGCCTAATCAATGGATCGCTGCTTTAGTGTCTGTATCTGAAGCGTCTATGGATCTCATTCAGCAAAAACTCTTGTTTCATGTCTGTTGGATGCCACAACCTCCTTTTAATAAGGGTTTATCTAAGTTGGTTAATTGCTGGACATGTAATACAGGTAATGCTTCTTTTAACCATATGTTTTGGCAATGCCCAGTGGTTACCTCCTTTTGGGAGAAAGTTATGATATGGATAAACTTTGTACTGGAACACTCTTTATAATTTACTGATGTACATGTCCTCTTATATTATTTACCTGCTTCCTCGAAGTTAACAGACTGTCAGCATGAATGGATTCTCTGCACCCTTTTGACAGCTAAAAGACTGATATTACAACACTGGAAGGATAAATGCTCACCTCCTATAATGCAATGGATTGTGGACCTAATAGCACTATAAACATTTGAATGGGTGGTATATAGGCACCACTTGCAAATGGATACATGTATGGATATTTGGTTTGCTTCTATTGATGTTTATGCATAATTTACTCTTTCTAGAACGTTGTGTTTTCATATCTATCTGTCTATCTATCAATTGCAATTGATACTTTAAGATCATGTAGCTACATTATATTCTTTTTTCTTCTTTGCTTCTTTTCTTTTTTATGGTTTTGTTTTGTTTAAATTCACAATAAAAATAAAAAAAGGAAAGAGGGTGTGTGAAGAGTCACCCCAACATGCCCTTTCCCCCTGGAAAATCAATGTGATAGGGGCAATATTACAGCCTCCTCCCCACTGCAGTGATCTTCAGCAGCATCACTGGGATGAGAGAGAGCCTTTAACTTCAGCTCCATCCCAGTGGGGCTGCTCAGTGTTAGAGCCCCTGCTTTGCATGCGGAAGATTCCAGGTTTGAACCCTGGCATCTCCAGTTAGTGTTGGAAAAACTCCTGCCTGAAACCCTGGAGAGCTGCTGCCAGTCAGTGGACAAAGTGCTAGATGGACCAAGGGTCTGACTCAATATAAGCAGCTTCCTATGTTCCTCTGTACTCAGTATTGCTGGGATGGGTAAGAGGTCAAACCCTTCCCCCCAACCCTAGCAATCTGTGTTGGGATTGGGTTTTTTTTTGGGGGGGGGAGTGTGTGTGTGAGAGAGATACATGTGATGTGTATGCATGAGTGTGTGACCCCCCACCCACAAGCGAATGCGGCCCTTGATCTGAGGGAAGTCGCCCAGCCCTTCCTTAGCTCCCTGACTCCCTTTCCTGCATTTCAAGGTTTGAGATTTAGGAGACCTGGCAGTCCAGAAGCAAAAGGGGCTATACTGTAGAATTTCTGGAAGGGAACCAATGTGCCTAATACTGGCCATGAGCGTCATCTAGTTTTTCTGCTCCTTCCCCACAGTGTCAGGATTGTACAGTCATGTAATTATTACAGGGTAGCTACTCTAACTACATGGGGATAAAGGATCTTGCCATTTGCACATTCTGGAAAAGATAACAAGATGAGCATTAAAGACTGTGTAATATAGCAAGAGTTATTAACATAATCAATGTGGCCTTTTTTTCTTTCCAGTTTCAAACACTTCAGCATGTTCACTGAGAAGCTAAGTGAGGGAAGCAGGCCAGACAGAGTGACACTGTTGCTGCTTGTGGCTTTG
This sequence comes from Heloderma suspectum, assembly GCF_057233095.1. Taxonomy (NCBI): domain Eukaryota; kingdom Metazoa; phylum Chordata; class Lepidosauria; order Squamata; family Helodermatidae; genus Heloderma; species Heloderma suspectum. Next base: position 155,436,314 of record NC_139459.1, on the reverse strand, counting down.
TGTGCAGCCAAGCCCGGTAAAGATCAAAGGCATCCTATCTGCTGTTGCAGTAGCAGTCAAATTTTCTCCTTTAGAGCAGCAAGCAATAGGAACAGTTTATCTGAGCAACAAGAACATGGAATTCAGCAGTGGTACCCTTAAACTGTCCACAACTCCCTCCAGATGTGACCAATTGTGCCTTATAGGATATTTGCTGTCCATATTTTTAATTCCTTTTCATATTATATATAATACCCCAGATTACTTAAAATCTGATTCAACAGTTATTAGGATCCTGTTATAAAAATTGACCCTATTATAAAAATGACTGTGGCACAGGTGGTGTTTATGCCATTCCTCTCTCCATAGCTCAGCCTCCCTTCTACTTCATGACAGCAGGGAACACGTGGGCTTTTCCTTTGCACAGAAAAAGAGCTCTTCTGAATGACTGCAAATTCCTACTGTGATATATTATTAGATTGAATGATTTGTTTGGTGTTTACAGAACAGAGTGGAGTAAATTACCCCTCATCATGCAATCTATTTTCTTCATTTCAAAATACATTCAGATACATTTGGGGGGTAAGTGAATGTTAAATTTAAGCTAAACCCCAGACATTGTAAATTAAATTGCTTTTAAACAGCACAACCTAGTTTTCTTAATGCATTGGCACTTGCTGTGCAGGAACTGGGTTAAATTTGGAACAAAATGATTTTGTTTTATTACATTAGGGTTTGCTCTGCCTTGGACATAAAAGAATTTGAGATGAAATATTTCTCCAAAGACAAGTGTCACCCTATTTAAACTTCTCTACCTACTTCATCAGCTGCCTTTGTGATATATGTGAGTATTTGTGATGTTAGGGTGGAATGGCAGGACCTTGTAACATCCAAGTGGTGAACTGAAAGTTTCTTACTCTTATCTAGTGTAAGTCTTCTACTATCTCTGAATTGTGGATCACATACTTAAGCAAAGGAGGGAGAAGTATGGGATTATGCAAGAATATCTATGGCTGTGCTCATCATTGAACTATTCTCTTTCAAATACTGTGTGTCTGAGCATGTGATTATATTAAAATGATTTGACAACTGGCTTGTCATTGTACAATCAAAATGAAACCATTCGTTGATGTATCATATCAGGCATTGCATCTGGGGTAATCGAACATGGCAGGCAGCAGGTGCAGAGCAAAGCACCGATTCTGCTCCCATTCAAAAGTGCCATTGCCCCCACATAAAAATTTGGCGGAGTGGGAGGTGAGGGAGGAGGTGGCAGTTGGAAGAGCAAAATGGTGGTGTAGATGAAAACAGCAGCAAGTGGGAGGGTAGGTGATTTGGTGGTAGAGGGGGAGTGGCTGAGCAGGCAAAATGGTGGTAGTAGGGAAAGCAGTGGCAGGCAGCTGGGGGAAATGGTGCTGGAGGTGGCATGAGGTGGGCTGGTGAGGAAAATCCAGTCTTCTGCCTCTCTGCCTTTGGCTTATATCTTCTACAGTTATTTTCTCTCTCTCCCTACCAATCAGGAGGGTTGTTTCTTGTTCATTTCTCCACATTACATTTCTCTTTCCTGAGTCAAAAGTGTACAGTTCTTTTCTTTCACATATACATCAATATATTCAATTAATTATTAATGCATTTTGTTTAGTTAACAAGTGGATTGCATTACATCAGATTTAGGTTTATTACTTATTGGTGGGGTGGTGGTGGTTGCAGCCGGGCATGGAACATCCACAGGAGGTTCGGGCTCCTTCTGTGCTGGTCCCTTCCCCTGGGTCTGGGGCCTGCCATTCCCCTTCATCCTCGGAGGAGTCCAAGGGAGGCATGACACTATGCCAGCAATTACTATGGGGGAAAATGTGCAGTTGAAGGTTTTGCAGTTGCATCAGGTGCCTCCCGACTACAGAAGGCTACCTATGAACTTTTGTCCCTATCCTGCAAACCCCCAAGGCTTTATTTGTGCCATCCCTTTTTGGTTCACCTGGGATTTCCCCTCCTCTGAGGTAATTGCACAGGGTTTTGATGGTGCATCGGGTGCTTCCTGACTAGGAGAGGCTGTGTGTGAAGTTTGGTCCCAATCCTGTAAACTTCCAAGGGTTTATTTGTCCCCCCCCCGCTTTTTGGTGCTCATTAGGATTTTGCTCCCTGTGGCCCCTGCTGAGATGTAATGAATGGGTGAAACAGTGCCACTGCTCAGTCGGGAGGAGTGCAGCAGGACAAGGGGCAGGGGATAGGGATGTCAGAGAATTTTGCCACGAATCTCGGGGAGGCCAAATGCCAGCGCATTCGGCCCCCCGAAATCGGTGGCGAAATGGTCTGCCCCCCCTGCCCCCCCGGGACGTGACTTACCTACGGTGAATCTTCCTGGTGGTGGCAGCGGCTCCGGTGGTGGCTCCAGCGGCGGCTCCGGCAGCGGTTCAGCGGCGGTGGCTGCGGCGGCCGGTCTTCCGACCGGCTGCTGCCACCATTTCCAAGTTTTTTTAAAAAAACAACAACAGAAAAATGTGATAGGCTACGTAAAGATTTATGTAGCCTATCACGGCTAAATTTTAAAAAACACCGTGATAGGCTACGTAAATGTTTACGTAGCCTATCACGGCTGAGTAAAAAAAAAAAAAAAGTGCGTACGCAAATGGCGGCGCCCATGGGCGCTGCCATTTGCGTTCCTTATTTTGGCATGTCTTAGTCTACGTAAACATTTACGTAGACTACGACGAAAATAAGGGGAACGCAAATAGCATAGACGCTACGCTATTTGAGTTCCCCTTATTTTCGCCGTAGTCTACGTAAATATTTACGTAGACTAAAACGTGCCAAAATAAGGAACGCAAATGGCGGCGCCCATGGGCGCTACCATTTGCGTATGCGCTTTTTTTTTTACTCAGCCATGATAGGCTATGTAAACATTTACGTAGCCTATCACGGCTGACTGCAGGGACGCAAACGGCGGCAGCTATGGCCGCCGCCATTTGCAGGCCCGGCCGGCCAGGATTCGGGGATGGAGGGACGGAGCGCCTCCCCCCCCGGCCAGAATTTCTGGGGGGAGTGACGGAGCACTTCCCCCCCACCGCGAATCAAATTTTGTTAAAGGTAAGTGACTTTCGTACATCCCTAGCAGGGGATGGGTCAGATTAGGCACAGTAGTTTAATAAACAATGCACACTAGGTTATTAGCTCAGTTGTGTGGCGGGGCATCATGGACTATTTCAAAATAAGCTGCTGTGAGTAGCTTATTAAGCCACCACAGCTTAAAGTGATGTTTGAACACAGCCTTCATCTCCTTTTAAAAACTTTTCCTTCTAAACAGGCCTCTGAGCCCATCTAGAGAAGGCATGGGGCCAGGAGCAGGCTGGAGAGGCCACAGGATTTTTCATATCCCAGCCTCTCCCCTCCCCTCTCCTCCCCTCCCTGTCCCTAGCTGTTTGGAGTTGCTCCAGATTTCGATGGCCAGGTCTAATTTTGATTGGGTGCTGTGCCCCCTCTAAAAGATGCCTCTGCGTTTCCATTGCTGACTTTATCAAGGAAGTTCCTTTTCCCTGATGGTGTAGTTTCTCGCGGAAACTTTTAATTTCTGGGGATGGTAAGCGCAGGGCCACTGCTCTTCCCACTCCTTTCCTGTAAAAGTACAGCCCCTACAGCAAAATTGGAAGCATCTGTTTGCACGACAAAGGTTTTTTTGTGGATCGGGAGGTAAGAGTATAGATTCAGAGCTAAACAGTTCAAAAGAATGCTGGGCAGAGTCGGACCAGTGGAAAGATGATTTCTTACCTCTGAGGAGCTCTGTCAGAGGAGCCATAAGTTTTGCATAGCTGGGCAGGAATTTTCTGCAGAAGTTGGCAAATCCCAGGAATTTTTGTAGGTCTTTCTTGGTTGACAGAGCCTGCCAAGACAGCACGGCTTGTTCTTAAGCAGGATCCATTTCAATGCCTTCTGTTGAAATCTTATAACCCAGATAGTTCAAGGCTGTCATATCAAAAGTGCACTTCTCCAGCTTAACAAACAGGCAATGCTCATGTGGGCTCCGTAAGATGGCTTTCACATGTTGTTCATGTGCCTGGGTGTCTTGCAAGTATATAAGCAAATAATCTAAATAAGTAATGAGGAACTTGTCCCAATAATCCTTGAAAATGTCATTCATGAAGCACAAAAATACAGAGGGGCATTAGCAAGATCAAAACCCATGACCAGATAGTCATAGGACTCATACCTACATTGGAACGTGGTCTTCCATTCATCCCCCTCCCAGATGTGTATCAGATTATGGACCTCTTCACAACTTTGTTTTTTAGCAGGACCATTCTTCTTTAATCACTGGTTCAGGAGCTTTAAACGACGCTGCTGCTCTCCTGCTGCTATCTCACAACTTCCCCTCACTCTTCCCATGTTATCTGAGAATGGGGAAAACCCAGCATTTTCGGTGCTTGTGATTGAAATTGTCATTTCCCCCCTGTGTATTTCCCCTTCAGCACTTTGTCCCGCTTTGTGTAGGTATGTGCTAGGGGGTGTTGCTGGGTGGTGTTGAATAACATTGTCATGACAACAAATCGGTGGTGGGGGGCAGGTCACTAACCATGCTTCCAGTGACTGTTTCTGCCTCTCTGCCATTCCACTACAGGCACTTGGACTGTAAAGTGATTAACCATCCCAAATGCTTCTCTGATATTCCCCTGAACACAGCACTGCTTACTTCTGAGTAAACTGATTGGCTGTAAGGCTTTCCTTTCCTGGGAGTAAGTGCCATTGAAATCTGTGTGGCTTGCTTCTGAGTAGGCATGCATAGGAGTGCACTGTAAGTCTACTTAGAGTAGCAGTCTTAGGTCTCCCATCCCCTTCAATGCATTTACTTGGAACCTCCCCCTCCCATTGACTTCACTGACTGCTTCTTCTCCCGTTTGCTCACCAGACTGATGGGCTTTTTTCCTCCCAGGGTGGGTGGGGAAGTCTCCCTTCTCAGCCACGAAGGAGAAAGGCTTGACAGGATTTCAATGGGTATTAAAAGTGCCTTTTATCATCCCCTGAATAAATTCATCATGCACAGCTTGGAATGGTCATTTTTAATAGAGTTCTTTTTGGGTGCGGAGTTGTTTTAGATAAGGCAGTAATGCTGAGGTGGTTTTCCATAGTAATCCCTCCCACCTAGCCAGCCACTATCTCTTCTCCTATCCCATATACTGCATTTAATTCCATCACACACTGACATATTCAGCAGAGAAGGACTAGCAGCACCAGCAACCTCAGGGTAAGCCACTGAGAAGATCCTCTCTCCCTCACCACAAAGTCAGAGGAAGGAGAGGGGCAGGAGATCAGTTCCCATAGCCCACTATTCTGGTCACTAGAAGGGCTTCTGACTTCCCTCCTACTGTGGAGGGACGGGTGGAGCCATCAATCATGTTACAGGAACATGATGAGGAACATGAGAATCAGCGGAGGGGAGGGGGCATGGGGCCAGCAGCCCCCTTCTGTCCTGATTGTTCCGTGCAGCTCTGCCCAGCCATGAAAAGGTATGGAGCGGAGGGATACGCTATGAGAGATGCCTGTATACAGGGCCAGTCTAAATCCTGGAAAGGATTTGGAATCATAAGGACCAGTTTGTAGTGGAATAAAATGCCAGGTGTGAAGAGAGCCTATAGGCTCCCCGCCAGTACAATTTGGTGAAAATCTTGGCTTGTCCCAGGCGCTCTAACATCTCAAGGATGAGAGGGAGGGAATAATTATCACGTATGGTAATGGAGTTTAAGCTTCTGTAATTAGGGATGGATGGATCCATCTCCATCCAGAGCATGTGGAGCTCGACAACCTCCCCCCCGCCCAACTCACACAACCCGGACCTGCTCGGTGAGCCTCCCTGCTCACTACGCTTGCCCACTGAGCTGCACGTGCCACCCCTACTCTCTGCGCTAAGGAGTCCGGCTGTCAAGCCCTTGTGCTTCATGTGCACATTGTCCTGCTCTAGACTGAGACTTGGCTCTTTTCAAGCAAAATCAGGGAGCAATGCAATAGAATAGTCAAAATCCAGGCAGAAGTCAGAACACAGGCAGTCAGCCAGTGAGGGGCCAACTGGTGCTGATGGTTCTGCCTCCTCCTCTGAGGACGACTCTGGTGGTGGCATGACACCTGGGACCATGACACACATGGGCTTGACTGCCAAGTCCATGGAGTGGCCAGCCCCAGTGCTCTCGCCCTGGTCTCCTCTAGAAAAGGCCAGACTGAGAGCTCTGGAGGCTGGCCACACTGGGACCTGTCCTGCCTCGGCCAGCTGTTAAATAAATCTTTGACAGCTGGCAGAGGCAGCATAGGTCCCAGTGTGGCCAGCCGCCAGCGCTCTCACCCTGGCCTCCTCTCAAGGAGGCCAGGGAGAGAGTGCTGGGGTGCCACGGTTCTCCCAGCCACTCACTGAGCTCCAGGATAGTCAGCAACCAGGTCCATCAGCATCCCAGGGCTCGGCGAGCAGGGTCTGGGAGTCTGGACCGGGTGGGGGGAGTCCATTGGACGCCACCCTCTTTTCAGACTCCCATGCCATCCCTATCTGTAATCATGACAGGGATGCAGCTCCCCCAATTTCTTCTTTACGAACAGATTTGGGGCACCCAGAGGAGAGGTGGAGGGACAAATAAATCCCCGCTTTAAGTTGGTGTCCAAAATCTCCCAGAGGGCTTTGAATTCTGGCTCTGACATCAAGTACAACCATTCTGCGGGGATGGGGGCTCCTGGATCAAATTAATGGCATAATCATAGGTTCGGGGGGGGGGGCAGCTGGTCAGCCTCCTCCTTGTCAGAAACATCCCACCACCACGGAAACACTTTCTGAGATATACAGAGATATATCAGGAATACATAACCATAATCATAGACTTATTATATACAGACCTGTGATGTTACATTTGCCGCCATCCCCCTTTAATAAAAGCAGAAACCTGATCTTGCACCCAAGGTCAGGTGCAGCATCCAAGAGGGAAAATGCAACCCTTTTGCTGTCTCCAGTCACAGTCCTGGCTTCCTCTCAAGTCACAAGCATCTCCAAGGCTCCACACCAAGAACAAGTGGCCGCCACCAAACTGCCCTGTTCTGGAATCTGTGCAGTGTCCACCTGGCATTCCTGCAGCTTCTAAGTCCACCTCTGCAGTAGGTATTGGCATTCTTCTTGGGTTACAGCTAGGTCCATGCGCAATGTTCCGTCCACAGGACAAACCCTCCTCTCCAGGCACATGTATGCAGCTGGTCTGCCCACACGATCGCCACGTTCTCTGTCCTTACCCATGAGTAGTCTTCCTCTCGCCAGGCTAGCTTTTGGCTGAGATTGGTGTCAGGATGTTTCCCACCTCCTCTCTGCTTAAGCCACTTCACTCCAAGTCCTGAATCCGCCTCCTCTGTGGTCACTAGGCAGGGCCACTCAAGATCAGGTGCAGTCACCACTGGCTTCATAATGAAGAAGTGCAGTTATGTTCCAAGCCTTTGAAACTAGACTCAATAATGTTGCTTTACACCTTGCAGTGTCTAATCAAGTGACCCTTGCCTCACTTGATAGCTTTTTTTTCACTCTGGACCTCCCATTGCTTCTGATATGCCAAAATATGATTGAGAAGCCAAAGATAAAGGGATCCATATCTTGGGTGAGTAATACCCTGGACTGTAGGATCATCACACCACTCCAGATACAATGCTGTTGTCAAAAGCACATTACTGCCTAGTTCTATGAAGACTTTTATCTCCACTTTCTGGATTTCACTCACCCTATCACTAAGTGAATTATCTTTAGCCTTTTCAAATGGGACAAATGACTTGGAATGACTTGGTTTCCTACTTGAATGCACAGTACTTTTCAAGACAGGGTCATGTATGTTGTGCTTGCCTTACCAAACATCTGGACTGGCAGATTGTAAGTATGCTCAGAGGCTTTAATCATCCCTTTCACAGTCCCTTTAACTTATTCTCCCATGTCATTAGCTTGTGGATGGTAAGCAGTAGATTCCAGATGTTCAGTTCTACAATGTTTCCACAAACCTTGCACCGCTTCAGACTCACACACCTTTCCGTGAGCCGAAAATGACTCAGGGGGAAAACTTAATTTCATCAATATCTTGAATAAGGCCTCTGTCATGGCTGGAGCATCCACTGTTTTTAGAGCTTCCACATCAGGGTACCTTGTGGTGAAATCGAACACAGTTACAATGAATCCTTTGCTCTTGCTAGTAAGCTGAGTGAAGGGCCCTGCTATATCCATGGTCACCCTATAAAAGGCTTGCCCTATGACAGGCTGGGCTTGCAAGGGTGCCCTCAGCTGTTGTCCTCCTTTCCCCACCCTCTGGCACACCTCACGCAACTGGCAATCCAAGGCCACCTCCCTGGCAGTGTTGGGCCAATAGAAATGGGCTGACAACCTCCTCCTGGTTTTCCCAATGCCCAGATGACCTGCACAGGGGATGTCATGGGCGAGCTCCAGTAGCTGAGGTCTACATTTTTGTGGGACTGTAAGCTGTGTTACCGGTTCACAGCTTGACTGCCTCTCTCTAGGCAACCACAACCTATACAATAAACCTTGCCTCCACACAATCTGTCCCTTGGTGTTATCAGAAAAGGGGATTTCTTGTGGTAAGGCCTGGTCCCTTATTGACTGTAAACTAGTGTCAGTCTGCACCTCCTGCTTAAATTAATTTGCCTCACCCAAGGCCTGGGTAGGCAGAGTTAGCCCTGTATCTGCCTCCATGCCCCCCTTCTCCTGTACATCAGCTGTTTCAGCATCTACTCTATGTGACTCAGAGGCAGAGCCTGTCAGCTCTGTCACATTGTCAGCCTGTGTCACTGAGCCGGAGCTTGCTACAGTTGCACTACCCTCCTGAACTCTAGTGACAATATATATTTTCTCTGCTGCTCACATAATATCTCTCTCAAGTATAACTGGTTCATCCTGGTAAGAATTCACTCTCATACTGAATATCCCTGCATATTAGGGCTGTGCATGGATCTCCCGATCCGACTCGGAAGCTGCTTCAGGGCTTCCAAGGCGGGCCCAATTTGGCTCAGGATGATTCCCCCCCCGACCCGCCTCAGCCTATGAAGCCGAAGTCGGATTCGGACATCTGAATCCTGCTTTGCCACCCCAACACGCCACCCAGCCCCCAGCTCCTTACCTGGGCCCTTGTTCTGTTGGCGGGGGGCGGGGCGCCACCAGGGGAGCTGCCGCTGCTGGTGCCACTAGGGAAGCCACTGCTGGGGAAAACACTGCCCGTCACAGCCCGCCAACCGCTGATAGACACAAGGGCAGAAGTCACCCTCCAACTGCGCTCTCTCCCTTCCTTGGAAGGAGGGGAGGGCACCAAGTTGGAGGCTGACTCCCGCCAATGAGGGCGGGCTGTTGTCACTGCCACCACCAGCTCCTAGACCGTCTGGATGCATGCTGGCTCCCTTGTTCTAGGGAGTGGGGGGAGCTATTTCCCCCTGTTTTTGTGCTGTGGCTGTGCCTGGGAGTGGCAGATCTGTGATTTTTCTGGTTCAGTCCATGGAGGCAGATGTGCTCTGTGATATGTTGGTGGTTTGGGGGATTTGCTCTGCAAAAATCATATGAAATCAATAGGATCCTTGCCAAGGATCCATGTTTTTGCACCATGGCTGCACTCATGAGTGGTGGTTCAGTCCATGGAGGCCATAATTTTTCTGGTTCAGTCCATGGAGGCAGATGTGCTCTGTGATTGGATGGTGGTTTTGTGGGTCTCCCCTTTAAAAATCATATGAAATCATGAGGATCCCTTTTTGATTTTATGGATGCTCATTTTACTCAATCCCCATAGCACACACTTTATTCTCGGCTTTGTTCTGCCAAAGGAGAGTGGGAAGGGTTAAGGTTTCCCCTGCCATGCCTGGCAGAGACTGGGGCAGTTGCTCCCAGTGGCTAGGACTGGAGCGGAGAAAGAAATGCCATGGAGCTTCCCTCTCAGCTCCCATCCCATCCTGTTGCTGCCACCACTGCCATCATTGCACACAGTGGCAGCTCGTCAGGGCAGCGGGAGGCTGCTCAATTATCAGGTGGCTTGTGCACCCCAATGGATTGTCTTGCCCCCCCGGAGTGCATGCACCCCACTTTGGAGACCACTGTTCTAGCCAAATAACATTCAGACAGCCCTCTCCTCTCCAGTAACACCACCTCTCTCACAATGAGCAAACAGAGGCTGACTCACAGCAAAGCTCATTCCTTCCTCCTCCTCCTCCCTCTCCTCTCCCCTTCCCCTGTCTCTCCCAGTGGCCACATCTCTCTCAAACTGATACATTTGGCACCTCCAGGTCCTCTTACCTTCCCCCCTCCCTCCTCTTCCTTCTGCCCCTCCATGTGATCTTTTAGAAGTTGATACATTTTGGAGACAGCCTGTCTGGGCTGCTCAGAAGGCATAAGAAAAGCTCCAAATATACGAGGTGGACAAGGCACTTCGTGGAGGAGCTGCTTCGCTTCGGGGTGCCTCAGTGCAGGTCTGGTCCACTTCGTGTCATGACAAGGCACCTCCAAATCAGTCTGCTTTGCCTCATTATTCAGGCTTTGTACCAAGGTGGTGCACAGCCCTGCTACTTATCCATTTATCAAATAAGTCAGTGAGCCTGGCACCCAACTCCACTAAGACTTACCAGATTGTAAATGACAGAACCTAAACTGTTTTCTGAAGTAATCTGGTCCTAGTCTGAATCTTTTATACACAGCCTCTTAATATTCATCATAAGTCAATGTGTGATCTGAGGAAAAGCTATTATAGACCTCTGCCAATTCAGCCTTTATCAGACTGGGAAGATATTTCATATATTCCTCTTTAGGAATTTCCCACAAATGTGCTGCTTTTTCAAATGTTGAGAGGAAAACTGAGGATCTTCACCTGCCACATAAGCAGTAAAATCTCTGGTAGTTATTCTAGGGAGTTTAAGGCTCTCTATCTTTGTTCTCTCTTGTTCTCCCTGCTTCTCCCTCTACCTCTCTCCTCACTTATAAATTTTTCCCTCTCAAATTGTCACTGCCTCTCTTTCTCCTCCATTTTGTATCTACACTGCCTCTCTTTCTCCTCCATTTAAATTCTCAGTCTTTCTGCCCCCATCTTCCATTTTTCAGCCTCTATCTTCCATTTTTCTACCTCTAACTCACTCTCAATTCTCAACTGTCTCTCTTTTCCCTCCATCCTCATTTTCATTTCTCTTTTCCCCCTTTTCTTCCTTTCTTCCCTCCATTTCCATTCTCTTTTTTCCCCATTTTCTTTTCTTTCCTCTTCCATAACTCTAATCATCTTGGGGGGGGGGGGTTCTGTTCCCTCAGAATCTCTAAATATGCTGGGTCTGTGGTATTTACTTCAGGGCTTTCCTCTATCCCCATTTCACTAGAGGCTTTAACATGATGTTGTATAAACATCACTCTCAATTCTTCCAAACTTTCCCCCTTATAAGAAATGTTTAATGCTTTGTCCACAAGTGCTTCTTTCTTCATGCTCATAAATTCTGCCATTTTTCCTCACAGTTTCTCTTGTACTTCAAATTCAACCATTCATTTCTTGTATTTCAAATTCAACATACCTTCCTCTTGTATCCTACCATGTATGCCACCACCTGTGGCATTCCTGCCTTCTCCTAGTGAAATTACCCCTTCTCTAAGGCCTTCCTCACCCCAAGCAGTGAACACCTCCCACATACAATCAGACTGCCGCCAGGACCTTTAAAGCTCAGGTCCAACCCGCACTCAGTCCTCTATCTGCCTGGACATCCTTGTTTATATTTTTACCTGTATTGTTTCCTTTATTAGCTTCCCCTTACATAACCAAGAGCAGAAGGTATAGGATTTGGTTAAGCACATAAGTTGTTAAATAGTAAATAAGCAACTCTTGATGGTTCTATTAACGTATATTCTCTCATATACTATACTCCAGATCAACTCTCAAACAATCACTTCACAAATCACCACAGACCTTCCTTCCTCTCTCTTCTCAATCCTAGAATCCTACATCCCTATCAAATCATGTCCTTGTCTCTATCTGACTCTCTCAAGCAAAGTACACAATTTATATAACACACACTCCAGCCCCCTCATTCACTCAGCCAGTCATCACATAGATGCAAATCCACCATTCTTCCTGTCACTCATCTCTCTCACCACAGAAATACTCGCCATAAAACATAGAGATATAACAAGAATACATAACCTTAACCATAGACTTATTATATACAGATGAGAAACGGCACACTCTCCAGGGACCATAGGATTGTGCCTAATTTCTCTCAATTCTTGAGCAATAGATAGTTGCCATTCTAGGTCTGAGTGACAACACACCAAGGTCAAATCTGCCTATATCTATGGAATATGATCCCAGGATCTTGAGTGTACTGGTTCTGTTCCCACAAACTGGTATGTAGAGGCATAATGCCTCTGAACCTGGAGGCTGCATATAGCTATCATGACTTGCAGCCACTGATAATCCCCATTTAATCCCCTTTTACAACCACCAAAGCTGGTGGCCATCACCATATCTTGTGGCAGCAAATTCATAAATTAATATGATGTGTGAAGAATGGATAAATCAGGATCCCCAATTGTGTGGAGAGTTCTAATCACATTCAAGCAAACATGAGTAGAACTCCTCTGTTCAGACCTTGCTGCTCAATGTGGCAGTCATGGATGGAGATGTTGGGGGCAGGCCCAGCATGTGTGGCCCAATCATCTATACACTTTAGCCCTCATGAGTTCAGCTGAATGCCTGAACAGTGCTAGATAGATAAGGCCTATGCCTGTCCCATGTCTTACTGAATAAATAGATCTTGTTGTCTAGTTAATTCTTCTTAGATTTTGCAGTTCCAGGCCATATTGCTGAATCTGAATGGAACATTTAGTCAGCCATGTATTTAGCATCTACTGCAGTTTTTCTTAGGGAGTTATATATCTTCTATGTACCAGAGTTAATAAATGCTAAATGAACAAGCATTCCAATCCATACATATTCCATTAAAACCCTTAAAAGGAAATGTGGGTTTGTGGATGAAATCTGTAGGTATAGAGATGAGGCCTGAAGAGATGACAAATTTCATACAAATAGGTTTTGGGTTTTTCATACTAGGTGCGTTCAGCTTTTGAGGGTTTTTTTTAAAGGATAATCAACCCATTACATTTTAAGGGGGGGGGCAGAACTGGATGACATTTGTGGGTATGGTAGCCACTTCTGACAGGATGAAGCCTTGAACATTTCAGACAGATAGGTACAGGGGTGTTTATGCATGGAGGCCCTTTAAAGGTTTTTTTTTTTTTTTTTTTAAGGATGCCCTTCTCCGCTGTGGTATTGTGGACATATCCTTTTGTGACAAATATTTGCCCCTGAAGTCTTTGCATTCTAAACATTTGGCAAGGCGTATGCACCAACCTATATAATAAGCTACCTTGCAAATATTTATGCTGAATGAAATTGGTCTTCTACAACTGTCATAAATGAGCAAATAAGGTATTAAGATGTATTCTCATTCTGGTTAACATGCTGTGACTTTTCACTGAACATTTCACTGACTTATGAGCCTGCGATTGCTAAGTGCCATGGGAAAAACAGTTTCCTACCTGCAGTCAGGAAAAAGCAACAAATGCATTAGACACATTTGAAGGAGGGATGTCTGATTATGTGTAGTATTGTTCATATATTCTGCATTTGACATAAATGAGTATGGAACACATAAAATTCTTTGGGAAGTATATGGAACTGAAAGACAGTTCAAATTTAGCTAGCAAGACAATAAACTTACAGAAAAGAACTCAGATGGTATCTTGTTTGGAGGAACTAGAAAATAACGAAATGTGTCTCAGCAAAGCTGAAAGGATATAAAATATATAGATTACTCTAAATCATAGCTGGGGATTCTGGAAAATATAATAACTCATGGTTAGAGAATGCTAAGCTGAAGTTCCATTCTTTGTAAATTATCACATAAGCAGTTAATTAAAAGATCATATAAATATGAGAGCCAGGACACAGAAACTTCAGGACATACTACCCAGCCTCAGGAGGACAAAACATCTGTCCTCATCAGGCTCCTCTACTTCTTTTTGCTTCAGCTCAGAATTGTCATTTGGGTTTATTTTAATCTCTTTAAGAAAGCCGTGCTCCTGAAACTAAACCTAAAAATATTTTTGAAATAGTTTTGTTTGTAGCAATTATGTATTTGGTATTTGGTCTGTACTTCTATCATTTTTTAAGAAATGTAAGAACTGTTTAAGATTTTGGAGTAAAAGATGAAAAGACATGCCTAATCTCACAGTCCTGTTAAATTCTCTCTGTGTTAATACCAGGTCAGTAAACCTGCATTCCTGGTGGCACTTTGTTCTTGGGAAATGACAGAAATCCCATCTCATAGAATCCCTAGAACAAGAACCACGGATTTGGACACGATTATTAGGGGGCTGTGCATGGACCCCCTGATCCACTTTGGATGCTGCTTCAGATCTTCTGAAGTGACCCCTATCCACCTCGGATTGATTTAGACCCCCTCCATTCCGACTTGGATCTGAATCCGAAGCAAGATTCATACGTTTTCCCATTGACATGCATGGGAAAACACAAATGGTCATAACTTCTTTATAGTTTTTATGATATTTGAAATTTGAAATATACATGATACATTAAATTTGGGGACCTCTCCACCCCCCTGGAGAGGAGGAGGCCACCTGCAAAATTTCAGAAGGTTTGGTCCAGTGGTTTATGTGTTAGGTGGAGTTAAAATCTGATGTTTTCCACAGAAACTCTCAAAGCAAAGAGCTGTAACTTCTCCCTGTTTCCATACACACATGTGACACCTTGGCCTCCCCCAGCACCCTCGAGGGCATTGCACCCTCCCAAAGCCCAGGCAGTTTGGCCCACTGGCTTGTGTGCTAGGTGCAGGTGAAATTTGAGTTTTTTAGGAAAATTTCCAAAGCAAAGAGCTGTAACTTCTTCCTGTTTCCATGGATGTGTGTGAAACTTGGGCCCCTTCCAGCAACCTTCGAGGGTAATCCACCCACCAAAGTCCAGGCAGTTTGGCATACTGGCTTGTGTGCAAGGCACTGGTGAAATTTGATATTCCCAGAAACTCAGACCAAACTCAGAAGGGAAAGTGTGTTGAAGCAGAGGTCACCATCCCTAATCTCTGCTGCAGGTTTCTTTGAAGTGCAAAACAACCCTTATTCAGGAGAATCAATGGCTCAGCCTCTCTATGGCTGAATACACACATTACCTGGCAGGCAGGCTGGAAGAGGTTATTTTTTATCTGCTTTTGTTTATTTCTCGCACACCATGAGTTTTTTTAATGTACTTTGAATGAACACTGTCAGTGCCTATCCCAGAAGGGACAGTGATTTTTGAAAGTGGTCAGTGCATAGCCCAGAAAGGCCACTGATCTTTGAAAGTGGTCAGTGCCTAGCCCAGAAGGGACAGTGATCTTTGAATTCTGGAAGCCTCCACCTGGTGGACCCCTACTGCCCCCACTCCATCTCCTCCATGGTGGGCTGCCTAAGCCTCTTGGGGGCGAGAGACGGATTGCTCGCAGGAGTTCCGGCAGCACTACCAGCCTTCTGCTGGCCCCTGCTGCCGGCCTGCTGGGATGCAGGGGCCGCTTCCCCGAGCAAGACCGATTGGTGCTGCCTCCTCAAGTGCAGGAGCAGGCTGCTGGCGCTGTAGTGCCCTGGCCGTTCCCCCTGCTCAGAGGCGCCTGGCAGTGGCGGCACACGGCAGTGCTGGGATCCACTCCCAACTCACAGTGGTCCCACACGATGCTGCCCTGACGTTTCGGGGGAGGAGGAGATGCAGACTGCCTGCCTTGACTCTGGGGGGGCACCACATGAACGGGGGGAACAATGGAAGAGGGGTCGGGTGCTGGAGCCTCTGCCTGCTGCTCCTCTCCAACACACCCTGGAGGACCTCCTCCTCTTCGCCCTCCACCACGCTGAGCACGTCAGACACCTCTGAGCTAACGTCCATCAGCGGGCTCCCCTCTTCCACCGCAGAAGGAGGTGCTGCTCCGCCCTGGGCACGAGTGTGACTGCTGCACCTGCCCACGCCAGCCTCCTCGAACAGGGACCTCCGAGCATCGCAACTGGCCTCCGCACTCTGCTGCCCTACTCCACCTGGACCCAATATCTGGACTAGGGGACAGGCAGCTCGCCTAACGGTGCTGCTACTGAGAGCAGCACCTCGCCCAGCTCTGCCCGGCCAACACCCCGAAGATGCCTCATACTGCGCTGGACTGCTTTGCCACACAGTGGAGTGTTATTGGAATAAGAAGGTAATTAATATAAATACTATGTGTTCTGTGCTTTTTGAACACTGCCTTGAAATTGGAACGTATAGTGTTGGTGGAACAACAACCTAGCGCACACACACACACACACACATGGACACAGACACACAAGAGCTAAAGAAAAGCAGAACTACCTAAGCTAACGATGGGTGTCTTTAATTTATTGTTTCATATTTCATGTTCTTTTATGGAAGGTGGGGTAACTTCAAGAAATACAGGACAGCGCAGGGGATAAGATAAGAGCCAAGAGAAATAAAATAATAATTTAAAGAACCCTTCTTTAATTTCTGTTTTGGGACGATCAACACAGAGAAGACACAGACGGTTCACTTCAGCATGGGGGTGAGGGGCAAATACTACACACATAGGCTGCTATAATATGCCTTTGTTTCAGAATTTAGAAAGAAAGAAAAAACTAAACGCTTGAATGTGACTTAAAAGGGTGGGTGGGAGGAACATGCCCAGAAGTCAATGTTTGTTTTTAAAAATCGAAATATGACTAGGTTTGTAAAAATCGAAGAGATAGAATTGACTTACAAAAATGACAAGGAAATAGAATGGAGAAAGCAGAAGTAAGGGTCGACGTTACACAACAAATGCAGCCTTTTCCAGAGTCCAGAATTGGATAAACAAACACAGGAATGGTGGGGGAGGGGGAGCATAGCAGCAACTTCTGAGGAAAAGCTATATTAGTTTGAAAAAATATGGAGAGAGGTGAATCTAATCAAATACAAATAACAAATGAGTTGGATTTAGAAAGAAATAGGAGAAGGCAGCTGGAAGAGGTGCTGCAAAAGACCTTCGTAACGAGATGGTGCACAGCCCTAATGATTACTGTTATTTTAGAAACAGGCACATTTTGCTTGATCACAGACCCAACAAGAGTGAGTCACCTCATCAATCACAGTCTTACCATGAATATTTTGTTTCAGGGTGAGCGTTCAAAGCATTAAAATGTGAATTCAACGGGATACCGACTAGTATGGACAATTTAATAGATTTTAACAGATTTTATTCATGGAAAGAAAATGGGAAACAAAGAAATATCAAGCTACTTTTGATGCTGAGTGCAATATTACAGCACAATGGATGTTGTTGTTTTTGTTTATTCTTCTCTTTGCCCAAGAACTTTTAAAACAGATTTCATCATCTAGGCCTATTTCTAACCTAAGAACCCCATCCTCCCTCCACCCTGGTCTCAGACCCACTAACTGCTTCACCCGGCACATCCCAGCTGCTCAGTTCCCAACATCCCACCCTCCAATTGATTCCCTTTCCCTCTTACTTTAGCATTCCATCCTCCAAGCAACTCCTCACTCCCATCCAGTCACACTCTAGAATATAATTCACTGAATGGTGCCCTTCTACTGTTCTCCACTCCTGTCTTCTGGCATTCTCCTCACTCCTGCCTCTGGTTTATTGTTTGGTTCCGACTTACTCTTCAGTCCTGGATACTGGCTTGTTTCACAGCTCCTAGTTCCCAGCTCCTGGTACAGTGCAGACTGTTGCCCATGGCCCAGCCCTGACGGAGAGTCATTTGATTTAGCCATGCCTGTTTTGAAGTGAGAGGAGGCTTGCCATCACCAATAGTCTGCTCTTTGAACAGCCAGTTTCCTGGCTGGCAAATCACAGCGAGTTCTATGCTCAAGAAAGGTCTGGATAAGTAAGTGCATTAAACACCACTCAAGTGAAATTTTCTCATTTGGATGATTGGCTGTTGTGCTGCATTCTAAGCCATGAATGCTTATCTCTGCTTGCAGAGGCCATTTCCTGCAGTGGAAGAAGAGAATGTCATTAGTGTACCCAAACCTCTTATAACCTACAGCACATCAATCTAATGACTGTATAGCTCATTGACCTCCATCATGCATTGGTTAACAATGTTTGTTATGTACAGGCACTCAGGAATTTGATGCTGTGTTATCATTCCTTCTCTTGCCCAACTCCCAGCTCAACTTTTATACAATTTACAAAAGGTTTGTAAATTGCTTCTAATGATATAATCTGATGTACAAACAAATGTCACCCCACCCCCACCCCAGATGCTGGTAGACCAATCTTCTCAACAAAATAATATTTTCTACAAAGCAACTTCTTTTCATTAAGGGTTGTATTCCTGCGCACAGTGTTTTGCTTTATAACATTCAGGAGGTATGCTAATGTTAGGCTATGGGAGTCAGATGACTGAACTGATTTTGTATCTATTTAAACATCAACTCTTTCTCAGCTGGGCTTGCACAACTGTTCTCTAGGATAAAAGTTAATACTTTCAGGCATATGTACCATTTATTATTCTCTTCAATGAAATCTTCCTATAATCACAGACTTTAGCATAGGCACATTTAGCATAGGAGCATTTTTGTGTTTATAGTTTTACTCATTACATTACTTTATTTTTGATTGATTGATTTTTTAAAAAAACCCTTCACATCTCATGGGTTACAAGTAAAGTAAGATATTATACATATTTAGGTTACAATATACAGTACAACCGGTAGTATTAATTTGTTTGGTGAACATGCCTATTTGGAATTCTATTTGTTTGTTTCTATGTTTGCATTTATTTGGTAGAATGTGATATCTCTCTTGAATGTTGAGTTGTTGCAATGAAATTGGATATGCATGCTCAATGAGGCTGAGTTGAAAGGAGAAGCGCTTTTTTATGGGCAGGTAAGGGCTGTCGCTAACTAGTAGAGCACATGCCTTGCATGGGGAAGGCCCCAGGTTAAATCCCCAGCCTCTCCAGGTTGTAGGGTTGCCAGGTCTCTGGGCCTTGTCCTGAGACTCCAGGTGGGAGTGGATGGGGGGAAATCTCCAGCTGAGGGCTCTCTGCTGGCTATGGGTCCCCCCCCTTTTTTTTACACTGATCTCCAGCTGGCCAACAGTTAGCCAGCAAGGGAGGGAGGGAGTCCACCAGCCATTGGCCCATTCTGTTCTGCTCCTTTGGAGCCACCGCCTGAGTGGTAGTAGGGGTAGTGGCTGCAGCCCAGCCCAGAAGAGCCTGCTCGGCAGTGGGCAGAGGAGAGTTAAAAGTGAACTAGGAAGCGGGAAGGAGGCTGAATTTCTCAGATCGGTGGGCAGGATCACTTTTGGGAGGAGTACAGGGGGTGGAGTGCATGGTACGACCCTTTTTGCATGGGCAGCACAGCACCACCTCTACTACTACCACCACTACTAATACCAGTAACAACAACAACAACAACTTCTACTACTACTACTACTACTACAATAAAAAGTCCCTATTGTGTGCAGCTATTGAGCAGAATGAAATCGTAGACTGAGAGGAGGTGCTAGAATTATTTTGCCTGTCTTCTATGCTGTGCTTTACGTATCTATTCAGAAGTAAACTCCAATGAGTCAATGGGACTTACTCCCATGTAAGTGTGTATAAGATTGCAGCTTAAATGCCATTGTTTGCTAGCGCCTTTAAAATGCAGAATAATATGAGGCAATAGTCTGCTGATAGATACCCTTTGCAAGCCTGTAAAAGCTTGACATCATAATAAAAAAAGAGGTTTACAATTACATCATACACATTTGCATGTGATGTTTAGTTAGGCCCTGTGTTGATAGAAGCTGAGAAATAGGAAGGGTTTTCCGGCACTCAAAATACATCTTTACTACTTTTTATTCAGTCCTTTGGCATATAAACTGGTCTGTTGCTGAAGGCGTTTTTAATTGATTGGCTGCTGTTTATTTATTTTTAATTGCTGTGGTTTTTTTTAATTGTTTTTAATGTATTTGTTTTTATGTTCTGTTTTAATTCATACTTTGTTTTTAATCTGCATTTTTTACCATGCTGTATTGAGCATCATGTTTTGGTGGAAAGGTGGAATATAAATTAAATAATAAATAAACAACAAATAAACAATGGGGAGGAAATATCCAGGCATGTGGTTGGCACTGCTGGAGACAGATAGTTCTGCATTATTACTTTACACATACCAGGGATGAGAAGTAAAATAAAGACTGCAACCCTACACACACTTACATGGGATGAAACCCATTGAACTCAATGGGACTTCCTTCTGAGTATACAGGCATAGCAAGGACATGTGTTGCCTGTTCTGCCACTGCCAATAGTATTTGAAATCTACACAGTTCCTTACCCACATAATATCAGCTGAATGGCTAAAAACACATATAGCACTTTGTTCACTACTGCTCTGCTAGTGATACTACTTGTACATTGGGAAAATGTACATTCTGTTATTTGCTTCTGTTTTGAAAGGGAGATAATGGCCTAAAACCAATTGCTACTCTCAAACAGAGTAGATGCAATGAATCAATGGGAACTTGGTCAGTCCACACTTATCTAAGTTCCATTGCTTCAGTGTCTCTACTCTGGTGGGGACTACCAATTGGATTGGTGACATGCTCCTGTTATAACAAGTAGTACTGCTGGACCCCCCCTTCATGGATCACTGCCTTGTTGTGGTGAAGGGGCTTGCGTAACTCAGTGAAGCCATAAGCTATGCCGTGCAGGGCCACCCAAGACGGACAGGTCATGGCAGAGAGTTCTGACAAAATGTGGTCCACTGGAGAAGGAAATGGCAACCCACTCCAGTATTCTTGCCAAGAAAACCCCATGGAACGTATCACAAGGCTAAAAGAGATGACGCCGGAAGATGAGCCCCTCAGGTCGGAAGGTGTCCAATATGCTACTGGGGAAGAGCAGAGGGTATTTCCAAGTAGCGCCAGAAAGAGTGAAGCGGCTGGGCCAAAGCCGAAAGGACACTCAGCTGTGGATGTGTCTGGCGGTGAAAAAAAAATCCGATGCTGTAAAGAACAATATTGTTTAGGAACATGGAATGTCAGATCAATGAATCAAGGTAAGCTGGAGGTGGTCAAACATGAGATGGCAAGATTGAACATCGACATCTTGGGAATCAGCGAACTAAAATGGACAGGCATGGGCGAATTTAATTCAGGTGACCATCATATCTACTATTGTGGGCAAGAATCCCTTAGAAGAAATGGAGTAGCACTCATAGTCAACAAAAGGGTGGGAAAAGCAGTACTGGGGTACAATCTTAAAAATGATAGAATGATCTCAGTACGAATCCAAGGCAAACCATTCAACATCACAGTAATTCAAGTCTATGCCCCAACCACTGAGGCCGAAGAAGCTGAGGTTGATCGGTTCTATGAAGACCTACAACACCTTCTAGAACTAACAACAAAAAAAGATGTCCTCTTCATCATAGGGGATTGGAATGCTAAAGTAGGAAGTCAAGAAATCACCGGGATAACAGGCAGGCATGGCCTTGGTGTACAAAATGAAGCAGGACAAAAGCTAATAGAGTTTTGCCAAGAGAACATGCTGATCATAGCAAACACTCTTTTCCAACAGCACAAGAGGCGACTCTACACATGGACGTCACCAGATGGTCAATATCGAAATCAGATTGATTATGTCCTTTGCAGCCAAAGATGGAGAAGCTCCATACAGTCAGTAAAAACAAGACCTGGAGCTGACTGTGGCTCAGATCATGAGCTGCTTCTTGCAAAATTTCGGCTTAAATTGAAGAACGTCGGGAAAACCACTAAACCGTTCAGGTATGACCTAAATCATATCCCTGATGAATATACAGTGGAGGTGAGGAATAGATTTCAGGGATTAGACCTGATAGACAGAGTGCCTGAGGAACTATGGACGGAGGTCCGTAACATTGTTCAGGAGGCAGCAACGAAATCCGTCCCAAAGAAAAAGAAATGCAAGAAAGCCAAGTGGTTGTCTGATGAGGCTTTACAAGTAGCTCACGAAAGAAGGGAAGCGAAAAGCAAGGGAGAAAGGGGAAGATATACCCAACTGAATGCAGAGTTCCAGAGAATAGCAAGGAGAGACAAGAAGGCCTTCTTAAATGAACAATGCAAAGAAATCGAGGAAAACAACAGAATGGGAAAGACTAGAGATCTCTTCAAGAAAATTGGAGATCTCAAGGGAACGTTTTGTGCAAAGACGGGCATGATAAAGGACAAAGAAGGCAGGGAACTAACAGAAGCAGATGAGATTAAGAAGAGGTGGCAGGAATACACAGAAGAACTATACAGGAAAGATCTTAATGTCCCTGATAGCCATGATAGTGCGGTCACTGAACTTGAGCCGGACATCCTAGAGAGTGAAGTCAAGTGGGCCTTAGGAAGCATTAGTAACAACAAAGCTAGCGGAGATGACAGTATTCCAGCTGAGCTATTTAAAATCCTAAAAGATGATGCTGTTAAAGTGCTGCATTCAATATGCCAACAAATCTGGAACACTCAACAGTGGCCACAAGACTGGAAAAGGTCAGTTTACATTCCAATTCCAAAGAAGGGCAACGCCAAAGAGTGTTCAAACTACCGCACAATTGCGCTCATTTCACATGCCAGCAAGGTGATGCTCAAAATTCTACAAGCTAGGCTTCAGCAGTATGCGAACCGAGAACTACCGGAAGTACAAGCTGGGTTTCGAAGAGGCAGAGGAACTAGAGATCAAATCGCCAACATTCGCTGCATCATGGAGAAAGCAAGAGAATTCCAGAAAAACGTCTATTTCTGCTTCATTGACTACGCTAAAGCCTTTGATTGTGTGGATCACAACAAACTGGCAAATTCTTAAAGTGATGGGAGTACCAGACCACCTTACCTGTCTCCTGAGAAACCTGTATGAGGGTCAAGAAGCAACAGTAAGAACCAGAGATGGAACAACCGATTGGTTCAAAATTGGGAAAGGAGTATGACAAGGCTGCATATTGTCACCCTGCTTATTTAACTTATATGCAGAGTACATCATGAGAAATGCCGGGTTGGATGAATCAGAGGTCGGAATTAAGATTGCCGGGAGAATTATCAACAACCTCCGATATGCAGACGATACCACCCTAATGGCAGAAAGCGAAGAGGATCTCAAGAGCCTCTTGTTGAGGGTGAAAGAGGAGAGTGCAAAAGCTGGTTTGAAACTCAACATTAAAAAAACTAAGATCATGTCATCTGGCCCTATCACTTCCTGGCATATAGAAGGGGAAGAAATGGAAGCAGTGACA
Organism: Heloderma suspectum; assembly: GCF_057233095.1. Lineage (NCBI taxonomy): Eukaryota > Metazoa > Chordata > Lepidosauria > Squamata > Helodermatidae > Heloderma > Heloderma suspectum. The sequence goes on along the minus strand of NC_139459.1, from coordinate 155,413,050 downwards.
GATTTTACTTTCTTGGGCTCCAAGATCACCACAGACGGTGACTGTAGCCATGAAATTAAAAGACACTTGCTCCTTGGGAGGAAAGCTATGGCAAACCTAGACAGCATAGTAAGAAGCAGAGACATCACCTTGCCGACAAAGGTCCGTCTAATCAAAGCTATGGTTTTCCCAGTAGTAATGTATGGCTGTGGGAGCTGGACTATAAGGAAGGCTGAGCGCCGAAGAATTGATGCTTTCGAACTGTGGTGCTGGAGAAGACTCTTACGAGTCCCCTGGACTGCAAGGAGGTCAAATCAGTCCATCCTAAAGGAAATCAACCCTGACTGCTCATTGGAAGGACATATAATGAAGCTGAAGCTCCAATATTTTGGCCACCTAATGCGAAGAGAAAACTCCCTGGAAAAGACCCTGATGCTGGGAAAGACTGAAGGCAAAAGGAGAAGGGGACGGCAGAGGATGAGATGGCTAGATAGCATCACGGATGCAATGAATATGAACTTGAGCACGCTCCGGGAGAGAGCGCAGGACAGGAAGGCCTGGCGTGCTATGGTCCATGGGGTCACGAAGAGTCGGACACGACTGAACGACTGAACAACAACAACAACAACAACTGCTGGACCCAACTGAGAATCCAAGCTTTCCTTAAAAAAGAAAGAAAGAAAGAAAGAAAGAAAGAAAGAAAGAAAGAAAGAAAAGGTTCTAACCCTTATGGCTGCAAAAAGCTGGAAGTGTGTCATAATGCCTACTGAAATCTTAGCATTTGATAATTTGATGGTGATGTAACCCACTTTTGTTTTTAAGAGATGTGCCAACAGAAAGGTGGCCAAAAAAGAAAAGAAAAAAAGGAGCTGCTCTCTATGGACTCAGCTCAGCATCATGCAGGTACCACTGTGTAGATGTCAGCAGAAGAATAGCACTTCACATGACTGGGTGTGTTTTGACAGTGGTGGAAACAATGTAAAAATCCCACTACTCTAGGATGTAGTATGTGGGCAAATATCCTACAATTTCTGTTGTGGTTGCTACATAAGTGTAATGAATGCAGTCACACTGGTCTTCCTTACTGTTACAGTTGGATAAAATGTCACAGTGTAGCTAGCTATATTACAGTCTGAATTGAGGTATCTTGTGAAAGGAATAGTTGGATTTCTTTGAACAGAGAATGATCAACACAAGAAGCTTCAGTGGGCTATGGATAATTTTGAGGGGGGTCCCCACTAGTCAGGCCTTACCAACAACAGCAGAATCCTAACTGTACCTACTCAGAAGTAAGTGCCATTGAGTTCTGTGGGGTTTAGGCTCCCCCTCTTCCTACAGTGGCCTTCTGGTGACTGGCCTGAGGGCGCTTAAACCCTTCTTGCCAGAAGTGAATAGACTATATTAAATGCTCCCTACCCAGGCTTTGTTTCTGTTTTAATTAATTTTTATTGTGGTTTTAACAAAACATAACAAAACAAATCATGGTGTGTGTGTGGGGGAACAAAGAGGAAAATAATTGCATGCATTAAAATATGAATATTCCATTAAGTACAAGTTTCTACAAAAGACAGAAGATGATGAATAAGCTTCAACAAAAGCAGACCAAATATCCATCTATTTATCACTTCATGAGTGGCGCCTATATACCACCAGTTCAAATGTTGACAGTATTGTTAGGTCCTCAATCCATTGCATTATAGGAGGTGAGCATCTATTGTTCCAATGTTGTAATGACAGGCTTTTGACTGTCAAAAGGGCTCAGAAAATCCATTTGTGCTGACCATACATTAATTTCCAATAACCTGGTAAATAGTTCAGGAGAACATGTACATCATTAAATATTAAAGAGTGTTCCAATACAAAGATTATCCATATTATGACCACCTCCCAAAAGGAGGCAACTGTTGGGCATTGCCAAAACATATGGTTGAAAGAAGGATTATGTCTGTTACATTGCCAACAATTATGCAAATTAGACAAACCCTTATTTAAAAGACATTGTGGAGTCCAATACACTGGTAACAAGATTTTTTGTGGAAGAAGATGTAGCCTAAGATCCATAGATACTTCAGATGCTAAAACCACAATCCATTGATTAAGCAAAATGAGGCGATCCAGTTCTCTATTCCGCTCCTCTCTTAGACCCTGAATATTGTATTTTGTGGGTGAAAGGGGTGGGGGGGAAGAGATGAGACACAAGTAGTTGGTGTAAAACATCAAGCCACATTTATTGAAAATTGGTTCAATCTGCAAAGGGAAACCTAAGTGGGCACTTCTCTATGCCAGACTAGTCTGGCCTTGTATTGGGCCAGACATTTGATGTCTGTGGAGTGGCAGTCCCCTCTGAACTGCCAAATTTTGGGGATGGGAAGCCTTCCCCTGTCACTCTGCCCCCCCTTGGGCCGCATAACTCTGAGTGAGTGAGGAGAGTCTGCTTCAAAGGTAATCCGTATCTTCCAACTCGGGCTGCATAACCCTGAGCTGGAAGCCTCAGGCCTTACCAGCGACCTGAAACAGTGCCTCCAAATGCTCGGCAGCCCTACACCCCACCAAAAATGCCCGCACATAACCACCACAGGAGGATGACAAGCCTTTGCTTAGCTGTCCTCCCCACCACCACCTGCACTGAATTAATTCCAGCACATCCCTCTGCTGATCGGCCAAAAACAAATCATTGCCCAATATTTCTATTTTACACCATCCTAATAGATGCCCAGATGAGTTTGATGGTTGGCTTGAAGAAAGTGTGGGAAGGTCATTTCGGAAGGGAACTAGAAGTTGCGAGTTGGAACAAATTATGGGACAACCGACCATTTAGATCAGTATCTGTCAGGGTGGAAACTGAGCCCAGAGAGCCTCAGAGCAGTTCGGATTCTGAGGAGGAACAGCTATCCATGGGAGAGGGGCCATCTCATCCCTCACAGGCTCAGCACCTGGCAGAGATTCCTCCTGCCAGCATTCCAGAGATAGATGGTGAACTGGGTAGTGAGGGAATGTGGGAGGGGGGCTTCTTAGACACTCGACGCAGACACAAAGAGCAATGGAGGGCACAGAAAGGAGGCGTAGCGCCAGTTTGGTGCGCAAGCAATGGCCGCCTCCCACGGACCCAAGGGAAAGAGGGAGGATCTCTCCCTCGCCCATAAGTTCTGGGTCTTCAAGTGACTCTCTTTCAAATGGGGATCAACTGACTACTTGAAGCTTAGGACACCTTGCTGTTCCTTGCTTTAGTCGCTGGTGATTAGCATCTGAAAGAGTCATTAAGTTGTAAAAGGATTAAAGCTTTGAAAAGAAATCCTTTCATCTGTGTCTTGAGTTGGCTATTGGAATCTACTGGGAGAAGCCGTCAGAGCGCTCCTGACAGCTTGATCCCCGTTCCTCTTTTCTCTCTCTCTCTCTCTCTCTCTCTCTTCCTCCTGCCTAATGGAGGGTGCCAGGGACCTGGCAGCGCAAGCTCTGGCACAAGAGAACCAGATCCTCCATCATCAAGTGGCTCAACTGACGACTGCCGTACAGAATCTGCAAGCTGTGGTTCAACCCCTGCCACCTCCGATTCCCCCCCGCCGCAAGTGCCCGGTGGCTTTGCCAGAGAAGTTTTCTGGGGAGAAAGGACTTTTTCAGATTTTCAGGGCCCAATCGGAGCTGTACATGCACCTTTGACCTGAGGATTTCCTGATGGAACAGGTTTGTGTGGGATTCATCATTAACCTACTTTCAGGCTTGGCAGCTAAATGGGCTTTGGGACTTCTTCTCGGTAATGACCCCCTGCTCGGGGACTATCAAGGTTTCATAACAGCTATGGCCAGATTTTTCGGTGACCCCCTGCGCACGCAGGTGGCTTCTCGGGAGATTCGCCGTCTCAGGCAGGGCAAGGACTCAGTTTCCAGCTATGTGACAACTTTTCGTTTGCTGATGCAGGATTTACAGTGGAATGATGCTGTGCTGGTGGCTCAGTTTTTGGACGGTTTGAACGATGAGATCTTGGATGAGTTGGCGCGCATGCCTAGCCCACCTACTTTGGAGGACCTCATCCAGACCTGCCTCCAGATAGATAGTCTGCTGGAGGGGCGTCGGCAGACCCGGTGGGGCTCCAGGAGCTGAGATTTCCCTCCTCCCATTCCCCCACGTTTCCTGCCCCATCTCCCACTCCCCGCCCCTGCAGTGGGTGTGGAGGAGACCCCGATGCAATTGGGAGCTACGTGAGCCCCACTGCCACCAGAGGAGCTTGAGCGCCGGCGAGCTGAGCGCCGATGTTTTCGATGTGGAAAGCTGGGACATTTTGCCAAGACCTACCGCATTAGATCCACAGCTCCTCTGCCTCCCCCTCCTCTCCTTCCCTCTCCTCCTCCTCCTCATCCCCAGGCCTGACTAGACTGCCCCCCAAGCCTGTTGGGGGTCTCCAGTGTGGGGGTGGGTTCCACACCCGGTGGGTGCCTTCCGCAACCCCCTCATCTCCTATTGCATGTTCACCTCCACTCCTCCCAGTGGGGTGGGGTGGAGGCCCTGGCTTTAGTGGACTCGGGGGCTATGACCAGTTTCATGAATGAAATCTTCGCCCTCTTCCACAAGATTCAAACCCTGCCCCTTCCTGCCCCCTTGGCAGTGGAGATCATTGATGGGCATCCTCTTTCTTCAGGCACGGTGACCCGGATTACAGCTCTGCTCACTCTGCGCGCCCAGTCCCACGTTGAGCAGATTCAGTTTCACTTGGCCAAGGTTCCCCAATACCCAATCGTGCTGGGTGTTTCCTGGCTCTCTAAGCATAATCCTCAGATTTCTTGGAAGCTTCAGCAGGTGGAGTTTGCGTCTCCCTACTGCCGGGAACATTGCCTCCCGAACGAGGTGCCAGTCCTAGCCCAGGCCTTAACCATTTCCTCCCCCTCCTCATCTGCTTCTGGCAGTTCTTCAGCTACCGTGATCCTCCCAGAGAAGTATGCGGCTTTTCGGGATGTTTTCGACAAGAAGGAGACTGACTAGCTCCCCCCCCCCACCGCCCATTTGACTGTGCCATTAACCTCATTCCAGGGGTGACCATCCCCGCTGGTCGGCTGTATTTGTTGTCGGAGCCGGAACTTCAAGCTCTGCAAGTTTTTGGACAAAAACCTCAAACGTGGCTTTATTCGCCCTTCTTCCTCCCCCGCCTGCACCCATACCTTCTTTGTGGCCAAGAGATCTGGAGAACTCCGCCCGGTGCACGATTACAGATTTTTGAATTCGGTCTCGGTCCCTGACAATTATCCCCTCCCCCTCATACCAGAGATGCTGGAGCGCCTGGGAAGAGCCAAGATTTTCACGAAGTTGGACCTGCGTGGAGCCTACAATCTGATTCGCATCCGGGAGGGGGATGAGTGGAAGACCTGTTTCGGCACCTGGTACAGAGCGTATGAATACCTAGTGATGCCGTTTGGGCTCGCCTGCGCCGCCCCCCCCCCCCATTTTCGCATTTTATGAATGCCATCTTCTGGGACTATTTGGACACTTTCCTCATTGTGTATCTTGATGGTTTACTTATATTTTCTGAGGACCCCCATGCCCATCAGCACCATGTCTCCGCCATCCTCCAGAGCCTCCATGAGAACCATCTTTATGCCAAGCTGGAGAAATGTGCCTTTGACCTAACCTCTTTGGACTTTCTTGGCTACATTATCTTGCCTAACGGTATCAAGATGGATCCTGCAAAGGTCCAGGCTATCCTCTCCTGGCAGGCTCCATCCACCAAGAAGGACTTGCAAAGTTTTCTGGATTTTGCTAATTTTTACAGAAAGTTCCTGCCCAGCTTTGCTCAGCTGACTTCTCCTTTCAGGGACCTCCTTAAGGGCAAGAAATCTCCTTTTCATTGGACGGCATCGGCCCAACAGGCTTTCGAGGAACTTAAGAGGCTTTTCAGTTCTGAGCCAATCCTGTTACATCCCAACCCCAGGAAGCCTTTTGTAGTGCAAACTGATGCCTCTGACTTTGCGGTGGGGGTGATGCACTTTCAGCCAGATCAGGAGGGCGGCGGGTTGCAACCCTGCGCCTACCACTCCAGGAAGCTGAACGTGTCTGAGAGGAATTATACCATCTGGGAGAAGGAACTCTTGGCCATCAAGTCCGCTTTGGAGACATGGCATCATCTCCTGGAGGGGGCACAGCACCCAGTTGAAGTTAGAACCGACCATCGCAACCTTGAACATCTTCAGACAGCCCGTGTCTTAAACCAGAGGCAGATTAGGTGGTCGCTTTTTTTTTCTCGGTTCCACCTTTAGATTTGCCATGTGAAGGCCTCCGACAACCTACAAGTGGATGCTCTTTCTCGTAAGCCAGACCTCCAGCCAGGGGGTGAGGAAAATCCCCCCTATCTCTGATTCTTCCCCCCCAAAGCCTGGCGGCAGTTGCGGTGTCTCATTCTTGGGAGGAGCTCCTTCTCTCTGCACAGGCTCAGGATGCTTTTGTTCGCACAAACGTGGAGGAATTGGGGCTAGCCTCTGCCCCCCCCACTCTACCCCCTTCTCTTTGCGAGGTGGCCTGCTTTACCATTCCGGCTGGGTCTATGTGCCTTCTAGACCCCTCCACGAGAAGGTCCTCCATCAGTGCCACGACTCCCCCACAGCTGGGCATTTTGGCGTCGCCGAGACCCTGCACAAAGTGATGAGGGATTTTTGGTGGCCTCGTGTGTGTCAGGACGTCAAGACCTATGTCGTCTCCTGCCCAACCTGCCAGCGGGCGAAGGCCCCCTCAGGCAAGCCCACAGGCTTGCTTCACCCCCTGCCTACCCCCTCAGGACCTTGGAAACTGCTCTCCCTTGACTTCATCACTGACTTGCCTCGCTCACACAGTAAGTCCACTATTCTGGTGGTGGTGGATTTGTTTTCTAAGATGGCCCATTTCATCCCCTGCTCTGGGTTGCCCACAGCCAGGGAGATGGCAGAGCTGTTCTTGGCACATGTTTTCTGGCTCCACGGATTGCCTGAGGGTCTCATTTCGGATAGGGGGGCCCAATTCACTGCCCATTTCTGGAGAGAGCTACTTGCGTTGCTCCATGTGACGCTCTGTCTTTCCTCCGCCCACCATCCACAGATGGACGGTCAGACCGAGCACACCAATGCGACTCTGGAGCAATATTTGCACTGTTATGTCAATTACCAGCAAGATGACTGGTTTTCCTTGCTGCCTCTCGTGGAATTTGCTTATAAGAATGCCTGCCATGCTTCCACCCACCAAACTCCATTTTTTGCCAATTTTGGTTACCACCCCAAGGCTTTCCTGTCCACCCTAGCTCCCTCTTCCATAGTGCCAGTGGCCCATGACTTTTTAGAGGAGTTGCGAGCGGTACACCACCTCTTACGGGACTCCCTCGAGCAAGCCAAGACAGTCTACAAGGCCTCTGCAGACCGACAGCACCAGCCGGGTCCGTCTCTGTAACCGGGGGACTGGGTTTGGTTGTCCACCCAATACTTCCCCTCTCACTCACCCACAAGGAAGCTCATGCCTCACCGCACGGGGCCTTTCCAGATTACGGCCCAGATTAACCCTGTTGCTTTTCGCCTGGCTCTCCCCCCCGCCATGAAGATCCATCCTGTTTTTCATCGGTCCTTGCTGTCCCCCCTGGTTTCTGGCGACCCTCATCACTCAGTCGGCTCCCCGCCCCCCGCCGCCAGTGCTGGTGGAGGGGGAGAAGGATTTTGAGGTTGCGGAGATTCTGGGCTCCCACCTTTCTCAATATCTTCAATATCTGGTGGACTGGAAGGGGTACGGGCCTGATGAGCGATCCTGGGAACCCACAGAAAATGTGCATACTCCGTTGCTGCTGAGGCACTTCCACCAGCTGTACCCCCACAAACCCAGGGCCCCAGGGGAGGAGCACGAGGGGGGGGCCTCATGGGAGCAGGGATGATGCCAATCGTGTTGCATCCCAACCCGAGGAAGCCTTTTGTAGTGCAAACTGATGCCTCTGACTTTGCGGTGGGGGTGGTGCTTTTTCAGCCAGATCGGGTGGGCAGCGGTTTGCAATCCTGCGCCTACCACTCCAGAAAGCTGAACATGTTTGAGGAATTATACCATCTGGGAAAAGGAACTGTTGGCCATCAAGTCCGCTTTGGAGACATAGCGTCATCTGCTGGAGGGGGCACAGCACCCAGTTGAAGTTAGAACCGACCATCGCAACCAGGAACATCTTCAGACAGCCCGTGCCTTAAACCAGAGGCAGATTAGGTAGTCATTTTTTCCCCCCAGTTCCACCTTTAGATTTGCCATGTGAAGGCCTCCGACAACCTACAAGCAGATGCTCTTTCTCGTAAGCTGGACCTCCAGCCAGGGGGTGAGGGGAATCCCCCCCCTCCCTGATTTTTCCCCCTGGAGCCTGGCGGCAGCTGCGGTACCTCACACTTGGCCACAGATGGCCTGAGGGTCTCATTTCGGATAGGGGGGCCCAATTCACTGCCCATTTCTGGAAGGAGCTACTTGGGCTTCTCCATGTGATGCTCTGTCTTTCCTCCGCCCACCATCCACAGATGGACGATCATACCGAGCGCACCAATGCGACTCTGGAGCAATATTTGCACTGTTATGTCAATTACCAGCAGGATGACTGGTTTTCCCTGCTGCCTCTCTCAGAATCTGCTTATAACAATGCCTGCCATGCTTCCACCTGCCAAACTCCATTTTTTGCCAATTTTGGTTACCACCCCAAGGCTTTCCCGCCCACCTTAGCTCCCTCTTCAGTGCCAGTGGCCCATGACTTTTTAGAGGAGTTACGAGCGGTACACCACCTCTTACGCGACTCCCTCGAGCAAGCCAAGACAGCCTACAAGGCCTCTGCAGACCAGTGGTGCCAGCTGGGTCCGTCTCTGCAACCGGGGGACTGGGTTTGGTTGTCCACCCAATACCTCCCCTCTTACTCACCCGCAAGGAAGCTCGCTCCGCGCCGCATGGGGCCTTTCCAGATTACAGCCCAGATTAACCCTGTTGCTTTTCGCCTGGCTCTCCCCCTGTCCATGAAGATCCATCCTGTTTTTCATCGGTCCTTGCTGTCCCCTCTGGTTTCTGGCGACCCTCATCGCTCGGTTGGCTCCCCCCCGCCGCCAGTGCTAGTGGAGGGGGAGGAGGAGTTTGAGGTCGTGGAGATTCTGGACTCCCGCCTTTCTCGCGGCCGCCTGCAATATCTGGTGGACTGCAAGGGGTACAGGCCAGATGAGCGATCCTCATGACACTCGACGCAGACACAAAGAGCAATGGAGGGCACAGAAAGGAGGCGTAGCGCCAGTTTGGCGTGCAAGCAAGGGCCGCCTCCCACAGACCCAAGGGAAAGAGGGAGGATCTCTCCCTCGCCCATAAGTTCTGGGTCTTCAAGTGACTCTCTTTCAAATGGGGATCAACTGACTACTTGAAGCTTAGGCCACCCTGCTATTCCTTGCTTTAGTCGCTGGTGATTAGCATCTGAAAGAGTCATTAAGTTGTAAAAGGATTAAAGCTTTGAAAAGAAATCCTTTCATCTGTGTCTTGAGTTGGCTATTGGAATCTACTGGGAGAGGCCGCCAGAGTGCTCCTGACAGTATCAGCCTCTATCCAAGAAACCTCCTTGAAATTTCTGCAAAGACGGTATTGCGTGCTGATCCAGCCGGCATGCATTTTGTCAATGTGCAGCCCCTCTGCTGGAGAGGCTGTGGGGCAAAAGGCACATACTTCCACTTATGGTGGACATGCCCACAAATACATGGATTCTGGTTGCTGGTACAGAGAAGTAATGAGTATTGCCAAAGAAATGGTTGTATATGAACCATAACTTTTTAATTATCATTATATAAAGGATCTAATGGAAGTATTAAATGTAAAGATTTGCTATCATTCTTGTTAATTGCTGTTTGCTAGACAATTATACAGCAGTGGAAAAAATTGGACAATTTGAACTTACCTGCATATTACCAGAATATATGGTCTGTGGTGATATCAGAAAAATGTAGCTCATGATTTACTTTTTATTCAAGGAAAGACAAAACCGCTAGCATTTTATGCAATATGGAGGAGTTTTATTCAACATACATCAGAACCAGATTTACAACAATATTATGCCCGCTTCTGCCCTCAGCATCTGGATATTATAACAACTAAGTGAAGATTATACAGCACGCTTATTTTTTAATTTTTTTATATTAATTGTGTTAGTAAGGTTCTGTGCCCCAGTTAGGGGATTGTTCTCGGGTTGTTTCATCGTTATGATGTCTTTGGGGTATTTTTACCTTTGTTTTTGTTTTCTGGATATATAATAATTTTTAAAAAAATCTCTGGGTGCCAATAGGGCTGAATTTTTCACCCAGCAGTCTCCAGTCACAGTGGTCGGGGAGGGTTTGCATATAACAGGAGAGAGAGAGAATTGGTAGAAGGAGAGTTCTTAATTATGGGGTTGTGCTAGTGCAGCAGCTCCCAGCACCTACCCAGCCCTTCTCAATTCCATTTGTTAGTCTTCCCTTCCCTTTAAATCCTTCATCCAGATTCTTTAAATTCCCTTAAATTTCTTAGTCTTCCCTTTCCCTTAAATCCTTCTTTTAGATTCTTAAAAAAAACACAATATATACAGTGAAACAACCCTTTATCTTCTAGTTGTTAGGCTTCAGCTTTGTTTACTGCTTGTTCTTTGGCTCCCCCCCCTTTCTCAATTACTATTCCGTCTCTTCTCATTTTTCAACTCTTCATCTATGTTCTTATTCAAACAAACAAACAAACATCCTTTTCTCTTCTGGCTTTAGATAGTTAGTGTTAGTATTATTTCCCTTCCCTCCACCCCTTAGCTTGTGTAGGTAGTTTTTTCTAACTGTATCTGCTTTTCTTTCGGTCCTGTGCGCATGTGAGTACAGCATACACATTATCCACAGGTAAACAGTGTGTGGCCAGAACAGCACATACACAGCCCAATATGTACTATGGGGCAAAGCACTACACACAATACACATACGAAGCATCTTAGGGGTACCACCACCCATGGCACTGCTCTTGGCAGGGGCAGAGGTGGGCATGGGCAAGATGCTGGTGGGACCAGCAACACCAGTAGCAAGGCTGGCTCACCCCCAGTTTGGATAGCGCATCCTGTTCTTTGGTGGCGGCAGCAGCAGCAGCAGCCCAATCAGAGCAGTGCCTGGAGGCCACTGCTCCAGAAGGTAGGTGCTGGCAGTGGCAGCAGCCTGGCAGGAGGAGTATCACCTCATTCTTCTGCAGTGGGAGAAGGGAGTCACCCATGGATGTCACATCAGAGGTGTTGGATGTCCTCAGCATGGTGGAGGGTCAGGAGAATATAATCAGGCTAGGCTATACACAATTTTTTGAAATGTTTGCTTCATCTTACCCTTCCTTTTAAAATGTGGAAAAGGGCTGCCAAAATGATCAGGGGGCTGGAACTACTCTATAAAAGGCTTCAGTGTTTGGGCTATTTAATTTAGAAGAAAGGCAAATAAGGGGGGGTTATAAAATTATATGGAGTAGAGAAATTGCAGCAGTGCAATTAATAAGCTCCACTAAGTTCCGTGTGACTTACTCTCAGGTAATGTTTATTGCAACCAGAGAGATTTAACCTTTTTCTTCCCTTAATGAGAAGAGCCTCAGCTCATCCAGGGATGCTTAATAGTGGCAGATTCAGGACAGACAAAAGGAAAGCATTAGGGGGAAGGGCTTATTTTGCACAAAAGCCTGAAATGTGTCAGGTTCAGTCACCTCCATAGGGGCTGCCAGGTCTCCAAATTCCATGCACTTATGTGGAAGCACTGAAAAATTATAGCTCTTTGCTTTGACAGATTTTCTTGAAAAAAGCAAATTTCACCTGTGGCTCGCACAAAGGCCACTGGATCTAACTGTCTAAAATATGACAGATTCAGTTACCACCATAGGAGCTGCCAGGTCTCCAAATTCCATGTATTTATCATAAAAACTAACCCCCCACACACAAAACTTATGGCCTTTTCTGTTTTCCAGTGCAAGTCAACAGGAAAATGTAAAATCCGAATAATTCCGATTTCCAAATCTTGCTTCAGATCCAGAGTCCGAAATTGGTTGGATCAGGTCTGAATTGGTCCGAAGCATATCGGGGCCAAATCCAAAGCTCTGAATTGGTCTCCAAAGCCAGTTAGGGGAGTCCAGGCAAAGCCCTAGCTAAGAGATTATGATGAGCCAAGGGGCACTCAGGGAACGCCTAGCCAAGCAGGGATTTGAACCTTGTATTCCTGGTCCTAGTACTCCCGCAGAAAAAAATAAGGTTGATCTTAAAAAATAATTGCAACAGTTTTGTTTTTTTTTAGATCACAGTCAGACTAGTCTAACAAACAATATACTGGAAGTTACACTGTCCAACTCTATGTGAAATGGGAGATGACAATGGTAATAAACTCACCAAGCATGCGGCAACAGCTCCATCCTCATGGAGGGTGTGGCAACAGCTGCAAGCTGGCAAATCCCCCCCACCCACCTGTTTTCTTTCTGATAAACAAAAGAGTTAAACTTGATTATCAGGCAAGCCACATGAAAACAACCACCAAGAAGGGGCACATAGTTGCTGCAGCTGCATTTCATCGTGACACAGCTGCCTTTACAAATGCACTTGGCTATTTTCAGGACCTGTGCAGGAGCAGGTAGAACATCTGCCATGACTGGGTACATCGAGTTCTTCCCTTTCATTAGCACTCATGTTTGAAATGCCCTTCGTGGTCCATACCTGCACCACACATCCTCAAGCTGTAGTATTTCATAGCAGTAGATGTCTGAGGCACTTGCTCAAGCTGAACAAATGATGAAGAACTAGCCACTTTCTGCTGGCACATTTCCACTCACTGGAAGCTACTGCAGAACCCTAGTTGAGCCACAGCTTTTCTTGCTTTTGAAACGAGGCCTCCTAATCAGATTGGCTGCCACAGCACTGGGGAGGAGCCCCAGTGACCAGGCATCAGCACACATGTGAGTTTAGCACCCATCACCCATGTAAGGTGGAGGTAAGTGCTATTCGCTGATTTATCCATTGAATTTAGGGATGTTGGAGAATTCCGCCACAGACTCCAGTGAGGCCAGATTCTAAAGAAGCCCCCAGAGTCCATGGCGGAATGGAGCAATCCCCCCCGCCACCCCGCGGAATCCCCCCGGGACGGAGCCTACCTAGTAGCGGTGGCAGCTCCAGCAGCAGCGGCTCCGGCGGTGGCGGCAGCTCCGGGTCATCTTCCGGCTGCTGCCGGGCTGCAGCCGCAAATGGCGGATGCTATGCCGGCCGCCATTTTCATCCCTGCCAAGCCGTGATAGGCTATGTAAGTCTTTACGTAGCCTATCTCGGATGTAAAAAAAAAGATGAGACTGCAAATGGCGGCAAATGGTCAGTCGGAAGACCAGCCACCGGAGCCGCCACCGTCCTGAACATCCACCCCAAGTAAGTCTCATCCCGGGGGGCTCCGCGGGGGGCGGGGGGGTGGCAGGCCGTTCCACCATGGATTTCGGGGGGGGGGCAATGCACTGGCATTCGGCCTCACCAAGATCTGTGGCGGAATTCTCTGACATCCCTATCCCAGAACCCTTTACAAACTTGTAGTTGGGAGCTGAATTCCAGGGGGGAACTCCAGCAGGAACTGTGTTTGCAGCCCTGCTCCAACAGAGATCCCTGAGTGGTTGAAGGGACCCACAACCACACACTTCAACTAAACACAAGTTTAGAAAGGGGCAATAAAAGCAATACATAGCTCTATGTTGGCAAGGGCCACTATTCAGGCCGAGTTAGGGGAAGAGTCTGTGTATGAACAATACTCATCCCAAGTTTGAGAGTTCAGCTTATCAAATTAAGAACACACAAAGAACACTCAGCCCTTACAAACCACGTATCTTTCTAAATCAAATACCCAGTGTCAGCCCCTCAGCTCCCCTTCCCAGGCAAACCTGAATTACATCCTGTCCCAAATCATCTACCCTTTGTCTGTTTCCCCTCCAGGGACCCAAGGACTATTGTCCTCTCCCCTGAATAAGAAATCTCCCATTGAGTACTGTCCTTTCCCCGGAATAGAAAATATCCCATTGACTATTGTCCTCTCCCATAAATAGAAAATCTGCATTCCCAGGGGCTCAACTGACCTACATTTCCACTCACTAGAAGCTGAGCCACAGCCTCCCTCCCTTTTTAAATGAGGCCCTCTAATCAGATTGGCTACAGCAGGCAGTTGGGGCTAGGGATGGTGTGGGCATCTGGTTGGGGCCTGAAGCCTGGCAAGAAATTGCCGGCTTGGCCCCCCTCGAACGCCAGCCCATGGACCCCAGTGCCTGCCTGGCTCGGTGCGCGGGCATCCGCTCCCTCTACGAGCACCATTTGCCATTCAAATGGCAAGACATAAGGGCGTCCGCTCCCTCTACGAGCACCATTTGCCACTCAAATGGCTGCTCGTTCTTTTCCGTAAGTATCTCACCTACACAAATGGAGGCCTAAAAAGGCAATGTCTGCAGTGTTACAGGCATAAATGCCTGCAATGTTGCAGACATTGTCCCTCTAAAGCCTCCATTTGCATACATGGGATGCTTACAGAAAAGAACAAGCAGCCATTTGAGTGGCAAATGGTACAGAGCACCCTGCAAACTGCTCAGCAGCTCGCCCCATGCTTTTCGCCTGGGTCAGGTAAGTGCTTCAGTGGGAGCTGTGGGGGCGGGTGCAAGGTGGTCTGTCATCCCTAGTTGGGGCAGGCTAGCTAGAGCTATGTAAGGCTTGTGAGGGTGCCAGCTCTCTGAGCTCAAGGAGCCCCAGTGATGAAGCATACGCACCTGTGTGAGTCAAGCATCTGTGCAAGTTTAGGAGCAGGACAAGGAGGCCAGGGCAGTTGACTCTTCCCTGCCTTCTCCTAGTTTGTGGTTTATTCATTCAGTCACTTCCAACTCTTCATGACTTCATGGACCAGCCCACACCAGAGTGTCCTGTCAGCTGTCACCGCCCCCAGCTCCCCCAAGGTCGAGTCCATCACCTCCAGAATATCCATCCATCTTGTCCTTGGTCGGCCCCTCTTCCTTTTGCCTTCCACTTCCCCTAGCATCACCATCTTCTCCAGAGTATCCTGTCCTCTCATTATGTGGCCAAAGTACTTCAGTTTTGCCTTTAATTAGGGATATCAGAGAATTCCACCACGGATCTCAGTGAGGCCGAATGCCAGCGCATTCGGCCCCCCGAAATCCATGGCGGAATGAAGCCCCCACCCATGAAAGGCACGTGAAACGGAGCAGTTACCTGCTGCCATCCGCGCTGACTTGTGAATGGCGGCCGCGTCTGTGGCCGCCATTCGCTTCCTCAGAATAGCCGTGTTAGCCATTTGCGTCCCTGCGGAGGCCGTGATAGGCTACCTAAGTATTTACGTAGCCTATCACGGCAAGCAAAAAACAAAACAAAACAGTGTACACAAATGGCGGCGGCTACAGCGGCTGCCGTTTGCATTCCTTTTTTTCTGCTGTTTTAGCCTATGTAAATATTTACGTAAGCTATTATGGCGAAAAAAAGGGGAACACAAATAGCGTAGTGGGTGCTATTTGCGTTCCTTTTTTTGCAGTAATAGCTTACATAAATATTTACGCAGGCAAAAACGGCGGGGGAAAAAAGGAACGCAAATGGCGCCCACTACGCTATTTGCGTTCCCCTTTTTTTTCACCGTGATAGCTTACGTAAATATTTACGTAGGCTAAAACAGCGAAAAAAAGGGAACACAAATGGCAGCCGCTGTAACGGTGCCATTTGCGTATGCTTTTTTTGGTTGTTTTTTTGTTTTTACCTGCAGGCTGCCCAGTGACCGGATGTCCGGCTGCGGGCAGCCCCGGCCAGTGGCTCTGTGGAATCTCCGCAGAGAGGAGCTGGCCGGATTAGGATTTTGGGGGGAGGTGCGGAGCGCCTTCCCCCCACCGCGAATCACCCCGTCAAAAAGGTAAGTGACTTTCGTACATCCCTACCTTTAATATCATTCCCTCAAGTGAGCAGTCTGGCTTTATCTCCTGGAGTATGGACTGGTTTGATCTTCTTGCAGTCCAAGGCACTCTCAGAATTTTCCTCCAACACCACAGTTCGAAAGCATCTATCTTCCTTCGCTCAGCCTTCTTTATGGTCCAGCTCTCGCAGCCATAGGTTACTATGGGCAATACCACTGTTTTAACTATGCGGACCTTTGTTGTCAGTGTGATGTCTCAGCCCTTAATTATCTTATCAAGATCTGTCATTGCTGTCCTCCCAAGAAGTAAAGTCTTTTGATTTCCTGGCTGCAGTCAGCATCTGCAGTAATCTTTGTGCCTAGAAAGACAAAGTCAGTCACTGCCTCCATGTTTTCTTTCTCCCGCTATTTGCCAGTTATCAATCAAGCTGGTTGCCATAATCTTGGTGGGTTTTTTTAGGTTTAACTACAACCCAGCTTTTGCACTTTCTTCTTTCACCTTTGTCATCAGGTTCCTCAGCTCCTCCTTGCTTTCAGCCATCAAAGTGGTATCATCTGCATATCGGAGATCATTAATGTTTCTTCCAGTGATTTGAACTCCAGCCTTGGATTCATCAAGCCCAGCACGTCGCATGATGTGTTCTCCATACAGGTTGAATAGGTAGGGTGAAAGTATACAACCCTGCCATACTCCTTTCCCAATCTTAAACCAGTCCGTTGTTCTGTGGTCTGTTCTTACCGTTGCTACTTGGTCATTATTCAGATTCCTCAGGAGGCAGACAAGATGATTTGGTATCCCCATACCACCAAGAACTTGCCACAATTTGTGATGATCCACACAGTCAAAGTCTTTAGAATAGTCAATAAAACAGAAATAGATGTTTTCCTGAAACTCCCTGGCTTTCTCCATTGTCCAGCGGATATTGGCAATTTGGTCTCTAGTTCCTAAGGCTTTTCTAAACCCGGTTTGTACATCAGGCAATTCTCGTTCCATGAATTGCTGGAGTCTACCTTGCAAGATCTTGAGAATTACCTTACTGGCATGTGAAATAAGTGCCACTGTTCAATAGTTTGGACATTCTTTAGTTTTTCCCTTTTTGGTATGGGGATATAAGTTGATTTTTTCCAATCTGATGGCCATTCTTGTGTTTTCCAAATTTGCTGGCATATGGCATGTATCACCTTGACAGCATCATCTTGCAAGATTTTAAACAGTTCAGCTGGGATACCGTCGTCTCCTGCTGCCTTGCTTCTTAAGGCCCATTCCACCTCACTCTTCAGGATGTCTGGCTCTAACTCACTGACCACACCATCAAATCTATCCCACATATTATTATCCTTCCTATACAGATCTTCCGTATATTCCTGCCACCTTTTCTTGATCCCTTCTGCTTCTGTTAGGTCTTTGCCATCTTTGTTTTTGATCATACCCATTTTTGCCTGGAATTTACCTCCAATGTTTCTAATTTTCTGGAAGAGGTCTCTTGTCCTTCCTATTCTATTATCTTCTTCCACTTCCACGCATTGTTTGTTTAAAAATAATTCTTTATCTCTTCTGGCTGGCTAACCTCTGGAATTTTGTATTTAATTGGGCATATCTCCCCCCTTTCACTGTTGCCTTTTGCTTTCCTTCTTTCTTGGGCTGCTTCCAGTGTCTCAGCAGACAGTCATCTTCCCTTCTTGGTTTTCTTTTTCTTTGGGATGTTTTTTGTTGCTGCCTCCAGAACAATGTTGCGAACTTCTGTCCATAGTTCTTCCGGGACCCTATCTACTAAATCTAGTCCCTTAAATCTATTCTTTACCTCCACTGATTATTCATTAGGAATATTAGTGAGCTCATATCTAACTGGTCTGTGGGTCTTCCCTATTCTCTTTATTCTGATTCTAAATTGTGCAATAAGAAGTTCGTGATCTGAACTACAGTCAGCTCCAGGTCTTGTTTTTACCAACTGTATAGATGTCCGCCACCTTTGACTACAAAGGATATAGTCAATCTGATTTCAGTGTTGACCATCTGGTGAAGTCCATGTATAAAGTCATATTTTAGGTTGTTGGAAGAGAGTGTTTGTTATGCACAGTGAGTTGTCTTGACAAAATTCTATCAGCCTACGTCCTGCTTCATTTTGTTCTCCCAGACCATGCCTGCCTGTAATTCCAGGTGTCATTTGACTACCCACCTTAGCATTCTAGTCTCCTCTAATGAAAATAACATCTCTTTTTGGCGTATTATCTAGGGATGGACGAAAGGGACTTACCTTGTCCCGCAGCTTGCTTCATGGTGGGGGGGAGGTGCTTTGGTTCTCCCCCCGAAGTTCAGGCGAGGGGGGGAGGCGCCCCGCCTCGCCCGGCCAAAATTCAGGCCAGGGGGGAGGCGCCCCATCCCTCGCCGGCGAAATTCAGGCCGGGGAGGAGCGCCCCGTCTCCCCGGCTGCGGAAAAAAAAAGTAAAACAAAAACAAAAACACACACCCGTGATAGGCTACGTAATGATTTGCATAGCCTATCACAGTTAGATTTCCAAAGTCAGCCGTGATAGGCTACGTAAATCGTCATGTAGCCTATCACGGGTGTGTGGTTTTTTTTTTACTGTACTTTTTTATTTTGTAATGGCGGCAATGGCAGCTGGTCGGGAGACCGGCCGCCGCCCCCGCCCCCGCCGAACCGCCGCTGAACCGCCGCCGGGACCCACCGCCGAGAGGGACATTCGCCGAAGGTAAGTCCCATCCCGGGGGGGGGGCGGGGGGCCAGCGGAGAATTTCCCCAACACTTTCGGGGGGCCGAATGCGTCGGCACTCGGCCTCCCGAAGATTCGTGGAGAAATTCTCCGCCATCCCTAGTATTATCCAGTAGGTGCTGCAGATCCTCATAGAACTGATCTACTTCTGCTTCTTCAGCATCTGTGGTTGGGGCATATATTTGGATCATTATGATGTTAAATGGCTTACCCTGAATTCGAATTGAGATGGTTTTTTGGATTGTATCCAAGCACTGCTTTAGCCAATTTATTATTAATTATGAAGGCTACTCCATTTCTTCTGTGGTACTCTTGTCCACAGTAGTAGATCTGGTGGTCATCTGATGTGAAGTGGCCCATTCCAGTCCATTTCAGTTCACTGACACCCAAAGTATCTATATTTAATCTTGACATCTCCCCAATAACCACATCCAATTTGCCCTGGCTTATAGATCTTACATTCCAGGTTCCTATGGTGTGCTGATCTTTAGAACATCGGATTTGTCATTCACCACCAGCACTGTTGGCCACTAGCCATCCTTTTGGCTTTGATCTAGCTGCATCATCACATCTGGGGCTAGTTGAACTTATCCTCTGTTCCTCCCCAATAGCATTTTGACCATCTTCCGACCTGGGAGTCCCATCTTTCGATATCTCTGGTTGTACTGATCCATTTAGTTTTCACGGCAAGAATACTGGGGTGAGTTGCCGTTACCTTCCCCAGGGATCATATTTAGTCTGACCTCTCTGCCACGACCTTCCCATCTTGGGTGTTCCTTCACGGTTTAGCTCATGGCATCATTGAGGTGCTCAAGCTCCAGCACCACGACAAGGTAACGATCTCCTTTGCTGGAGGCCTTCTCCTAGTAAGTAACTATAAATAAATAACTATAAATAAATTCCCCACCTTCTCATAGTAAATAACTTTTCATTAGCTATGTCAGCATTGATGCCTGCTGTGGATCACCTTCCAGAGGCTATACTTCATAGCTGATGACCAACTTCCAAGGGTGATGATTCTGTTAAATATTCAAGTACTATTATCTGAACATTGTTACAGTTTCTTTCCTGCCTGCAGCTTCTGCTTTCCTTACATTGGTCACTTGTTACATATGATACTTCAGTCAGTTTTTCCATCAGTAAATGGACCTCGAAACAAGCTGAAGGAGATAATATCCAACTATAGCACTGAACTTCAAATGTTCCTCTGCCTTTTGTCAGTGTACCAGCAGTCTTTTCACTTAGCATAAGTTCCTGCTCAATGACCAAGTCTGGTAACAGTCCTGTCCAAAATCTGCCAGACCTTCCAAAAACATGCATTCCATTTTCAAGTTTTGAGAAAACTGATGGACTGCTGATTTCTATTTTTTCATGTTCTGGAGATAAAAGTATATTGAGTTGCTGTAATTGTTGTGGCCAAAAAATGAAGCATCATTCTCATGTAAGATCTGAAGATGTAACTTCCACTTACAAGTTCTCCTTCATAAATTTCTGCATCAGTCCTACCATCTCCATATACTGCCACCACAAAAATGCTGCATGTGCATTGGAAAAAATGAAGCTTTCTTATTTGAAGTAGTTCCACAACCTTCTTGACGTTAGGTGATAAGAAAGCATCACAAACATCCATCTTGCCCAACATTACTGTGTCGGTCTTCAAGCCTGCAACGTCTTCTGGTGACAAGTACTGTTCAGAGGCTGCATCTTCTCATAATAAGCACTGGCCATTGGCTGAGAAATCTTCAGATTTGAATATATTGTGGTTTTCTAAAGCAGTGAAGGGCTGCGTCAATTATATTATGGGGTATGATAAAAGGTGAAACCACTTTTCCTGTTAGAAGCTATAAAACAGTATTTTTCACATAAATAAGTTCTATTACTTCATGCAGCACAGATTCATCCATTATGTGACCTATACATCCCAAGAAACTCATCAGAATTTGAAGGTCACCGAGTTTCAATATAACATTTGCCATGACACTTTCTTTTCCCACTGAAGAGGCTGTTTTAATAGCTTTCCACCATAGTGGTTGGTTGAATGTCATGGTGAGAGTAAAGTCTTATTGATGAGCTTGTGAGATGATAAATGGCTCCAGCCCAACCACACAGAGGGATATGCCCTGTCTTGCCAATAAGCAGTAGTGCAGTGGTAAATTTTGAAGTGCAGGTCATCATGACAGTCCGCCGTGCCCCCAAAGAGAGTCCAAAACTGCGAGCAGCTGTGTTGATCCATATCAACGGTTCCAGCTGTTTTAATCTCCACCAGGAGCAGGTCTCTTGTAAAGCCAACGAGTCTTCATTGCCAGTTCAGGACCTAGCCATCCACAAAACAGTCTGCAGTATAATGCGGAACAATATCCTGTTGCTGGGAAAATTCATTTCCCACCAGCTCCTGTGAGGACTGCAGCTAAGGTCAGAAGGAACAGGGGATCCTAGGGAGCTGGGGGTGGCAGAGGATATTAGTGTCCCTTCCAATAAGAAGTGCTGGCGCTGCATTCCTGCAAGCCCTGGCTCAACCACACCACTGCCGAGATGGCCAAGGAATAAAGAGTGATATGTTTTGGACCCTGAGCCAATTTTGGGCCACCCCAAATCATAACCCTCCAGGAGACTTGTCGCCACCAGCTCCTCTGTGGGCCAGATGAAGTCACTGAGTGTGGCCAGGCTCACTGACCCATCCTCCTCCCAGCCCTGGCTGAGCCTCTGGCTTTGCACAGCATGCATTGTCCTCATGGGGGCGCTGTACAAGGGGTCTTAGCTGGCAGTAGAGGAGCGGCTGCTCCTCAGCACCAGCCACTCGCTGCCCACATCCCTGCTGTTTTCTCTGATCTGAGACCGAGGCTACCCATGGGCGTTTCTTCTGGGAATCTGCCCCTGGAGGAAGCTAAGGAGGCTCCGTGGACTGGGCGCAGAATCTCCACAGCCAAAGGTTCCACATTCCGCTATATGCCATGTATTCTCGTCAAGGAAAGCTGCAATCCCAAGGTTCTTAGCAAAATTATAGAAATAGGCAGTAATCCCAAAGTTACCTTTGGATTAACTCTGAAATTACCCAGATTTAAGTAGGGGTGTACGGAACTCACCTCTGAGTCCACCAGGGGGGTCTGTGGGGGGGAGGCAATCCATTCCTCCCCCCAGAATCCTCCCCAGCTGGCTCTGCTCTGCGGCGAGTCCATGGAGCTGCTGACTGGGTTCGTCTGCTGCCGGACTGCTGGACTGCCGGTCTGCGGATGCCATTTGCGTCCCTGCCTTTTGCTGTGATAGGCTATATAAAATTTATGTAGCCTATCACGGAAAAGAGCAGGATGCTGGACGCCATTTGCGTCCGAAGACAGGCAGCAGCGAACGGGACAGGCAGCAGCGGAAGGCAGAGGATGGATGGCGGCAGGTAGGATCTGGCCAGCATGGATTCCCCTGGGTGGCGGAAGTTAGTCTTTCATTCCGCTGCGGACTCCGGGGGGCCGAATTCTTAGAATCCGGCCTCATTGGAGTCCATGGTGGAATTCTCCGCCATCCCTACATTTAAGGGGGGGAAATAGGAAGAAGAACACGGGCACGTTTACTGAACCAAGCAGAGGTTTCAGGAACATTTCTTCTATTCCCATTCTTTCCATTCCTGTGGGTTGGGGAAAATACACTTTGGAGACCAAGTATAGTGGGGAGAACCCATCTTCACCAAGGGGAGGACCCGTGGGGGTTAGCCTTGATTTACTCCTCATGGGGGCTCCCCTCATACATGCAAATGGAGCTATTATACTCTGCAGCTCCCCATGGGTCCTCCACAAGGGATGGACATTTCTTCTCCACCCTCAGATTTTGTCTCTACAGCAGTTCTTCTCTCTCCCCCCACCCCCCGCCAGAAGCTAATGGAGCAGAACAGCTCCCTGCAGGGAGCAAGGGCCCCACTCCTGACTGGTCTTCAGTAAGGGATGCCCCTCCCAGCCACCTCTGGAATTTGCCTCTGCAACACCCCCCGCCCTGCTGCCAAGCTGATGGAGCAGAGCTACTTCATTAGGATGCATGGGGCTAAAGCGAGAAAGCCAGTAACTCTTCTCTAGCCCAGATTTCAGTCTCAGCAAGAGAAGAATTTGAGGGTTTCTAAAGCTTGCATTTCTTTGAGGCAGGTTTTAACTCCAAAGCAAAGTAGTTTTCTGAACTTGGCTCAGATGAACTTCACCAGCATATCCACTTCCTTATTCAGTACAAAATGCCCCGTTCACAATCCTGAGCATGAATGCGAACAGGAGCACATATTTCTGAAAAAGTTCACAAATTCCTGAACTTACGTTCATGTTTGCAAGATGTGCACTTAGGGGCGCCTCTATGCTGTCTGTAATTTTCAGAACAGTGGTCCAAAAGGAATATAGGGAGATAATTATGTCTTCTTTTGGAGACCCTCAAAATGTCAAGGGTCTCCAAAGTATCAAGGGTCTTGAACAAAACCCCCTGGGGCAATGAATCCTGAAATGTTCATCCATTCTTCCAAGGAATAAAACAGTTATTGGCAGTTCCCTTTAAAAGAAAATCAAAATATAAAGGCACGTAGCACAAAAAACCCTGCACCTAGTTTTCTGACACTGGGCAGGTGTGATCCCCTCCTAAGCGACAACTACTGCATGTCTGCAACTATCATCTAGTTCTGACCAAGAGGAAAAAGTTACAGTTTTTTAAATGTTATTTCCCATGATAATCCAGAGGAAGCATAAAGACTCAGTTTTCTGAATATTGACTCAGGTTTGGTCCTGAGCTGATGTGGACTGACTCCAAACTGACCTGAGCGGAAGTGAGATTTTTCCAAACCGCTGAAGGGGGGTGGGGGCAGTGCACACTTCTTACGTATACATGTATGTTATGTGTGTATCTACACCCACACACACACACATGCAAATTTGTGTTATGGGTCTGTGCCCTGGATCTTTTAAGAACCTAGCAATGCCCCTGCCCTCAACCACTCTCTCTGAGCCCTCCTCTTGCTCTGTCTCTGTTTCTCTCACACACACACAGACATACACACGCACACTCCCCTGCACTCTAGCACTGTTGGGCTGCTCCTCTGTGTTGCCCGCTGCTCATCAGTTAACTGTGGCTGCAATCATATGCACACTTGCATGGGATTAAGACTCACTGAGCATGATGGGACTTACTTCCAAGCAGACAGCCATAGGGTTGTGCTAAATGAGGCCTTGAGTGTCCCCACGCTAGCTGCAGAAGCCTCTTACAGGCTCTGGGAATGGGAATGGCTATCCATCCCCATCCAACAGTAAGTAGAAACAGGTCACTTCCTGTTTGGTTGAAACATGGCCCCTCCCCTTTTCAAAGACCGGGAAGAGGCCTTAGCAACCACATGGGGCCTTTGAAGATCCCACAGGAGGGGCGTCTGTGGTCCCTAGAGTGACAATCTGGGAGGGAGGATTTAAGCTTTCCTTCCTCCCATTTTCATCCTGAAATTCCACCAGCACCACTGCACACAGAGGGTTAAAAAAAGGAGGGAGTCTCCATTGGAATCAATGGGGGGAATTTTGGGACAACAAGGTGAGATTGTCGTAGGTTAATTGCATATTGGTAGTTGTAGTAGAGGCATAAAAAGGAGCTGTGAGGAGGAGGAAGTGGAAGGAGGAGTCATGGTGATTGCAGAATGACTATGTTTGTTTCTGTTTCAGTGACAGCCTAGAATAAAGAAGCTTTAAAGTATCTGTCTCTGGTGTCCTGGGATTCTTACAATACAATAGTTTGGTGATGAAAATGGGGTTGCTCTTCTACCTTTGACTCCACCACCACCTTTCCTCAAAATGCGGGGTGAGCCTGTGATTCATTTACTTCTTGTAATGTTTAATACCTATGTGCTGGCTATTCATGATGATGAATGTCCAGAAGCAAGGAAGCCTGCATTACTCATCCATTGCTTGGGAGTAGAAGTTCAGAGAATCTTCTATAATTTACCTGGATGAAAGATATGAAACAGCTTTGGCTGCTTTAAGAAACTTTTTGTGCCTGAAGTTAATATCATGGCAGAACACTATATATTTCACCAGCGGGGACAGAAACAAGGAGAAACTACAGATCAATCTATTGCAATTTTGAGGGAAATGGTTACTTGTAATTTTGGGGACATGGCAGAGGGAATGATTTGGGATCAGTTAATGGAGAAGACAGTGATACCTCACATCAGGGAACTTCTCTTGATAGAAACTGATCTTATCTTGCAGAAAGCCATGACAATTGCCAGCCAGATAGAAACTGCAGTGGCAGAGAAAAAGCTAATGGATCAAGGCAATATAGAACCAGTGCAGGCTGCACAGCGTTTCCAAACAGTGCCCACAGCCCTCAATATGTGTATAGACAGTATGCTATGATTGTGGATCAATACAACATATAGCGAATTATGCTAACTGCCCTGTAAAGGAAGCTCATTGCAGGTGGTGCAAGAGGGAAGGACATTTTGCTAGGGTATGCCAGAGTGCACAGTCCCAACAACCTATAAATGAAGTCGCTTTACAAGAAGTTATTGTTTTAAATGTGGAAGACCTTGCTGAAACTACCACAGTGGATAGAATGGTGTGCGTTGTTACAGTGTGTCCCTGCAGAAAGGAATTCTCAAGACATTGAACAGGCTCTGCAGTCTCCATACTGCCCAAGTCTATTGATATGCAATACTTCAGTGGCTTGCTACTTACAGCCCCCAAATTGTGTCTCATAAATTACTCAAGGAATCCAATTCCAGTTCTTGGATGTCAGCAAAAGTAGCATTTGAGAGACACATTGTGTGGCAGCTGAGTTCTATGTTGTACCAGAGGGAACCTCCATCCTGGGCAGAGATCTTTTTGTTGCACTGTATATTCAAGTACTTAATGGGAATACCACCTCAATACCACTCAACAATACTACAGTGCATGCACTGCTTGCAACTATAACAGCTCACAACACAGAGGGGGAATTAGGCTGTGCAAAGGGCTTCATTCACAAAGTTAAAATTAGACACAGTGTGAGGCTAGTTCAATAGAAGTTATTCTGGTTACCATCTGCTGTGAGAGATGCTGTATCACAGGAACTTTAAAAAAAAATGTGCAGAATGACATCATCAAGGCTATTGATTCTTCTGAGTGGGTTTCCCCAACTGTTGTGATCAAAAAGAGGCCAGGAAATATCCATCTTTATGTGTACTTGAGGGAACCAAAGATGCAGTGGTAGTTGATAGCCACCCACTTCCTCACAAAAAAGACATTTTTACTGAACTACGGGGAGCCACATTATTTTCCACACTTGACTTACAGAGTGCTTATATCCAGTCTTATTACATGAGGACAGTAGAGACCTCACAGCATTCATTACCCATGATGGCTTGTTTCATTTTAAACATGTCCCGTATGGTTTAGCATCAGCCCTCAGCACCTTTCAAATGGTGATGTCTCTGATAGGAACCAGCCAGGAGTTCAGTGCTATCTGGATGATATAATTGCATGTGGACAGACCACAGCACAGCATGACACACGCCTGCAAACTGTATTTCAGTGTATAACAGATGCAGAACTAAAGTTTAACCTGTCCAAATGTGTGTTCAGACAGAGTTACCTTTCTTTGGGCATATTATATCAGAAGATGGATTGAAATCTGACACAGACCATGTCAATGCAGTTACAGAAGAACCCCACCCCCACCCTGTCACCGCCCAAGATGTCCAAACACTGTGCTCCTTCTTAGGCATAGTATTTTGTAGACGTAGACTCTGCTACATCTGTTGCTTTGTGGATCTACACCATGAATGAGGACATCAGCTGCACATACCAGCTTTGAGACAGTGAAATCATTGATTGCACATAATCCAGCTTTGTCCTTATTTGACCTGCCATTATGACTTCAGATGCCTCTGATCGTGGTCTCGGGGCTGTACTTACCGAACTCCATTGAGACAAGACTGAAAGGACAGCAGAACCTGCATCCAGAACATTGCGAAGGGCAGAGCAGAAGTTCATACTTTACAGTTGAAAAAGAAGCACTTCCATGTGTGTAGGCTACCGAGAAATGGTGGATGCACCTGTGGGGTCACACATTCACACTGAGCACTGATCACAATCCCCTGACAACCTTGCTTACAACTATAGTTTGGGGAAAGCAGCAGTGAGGACTATCAGGTGGTTTGTTGAACTGATGTCTTTTACATACAAGATGGAGTACAGACCTGGCACTGAGAATGTTACTGCAGACTGTTTATCTTGCGGTTTGTCTTCACAAGCGATTCAGTGAGAAGTTAGAGCAGTCTGAGTTCCTTTGCAACACATGACATCACCATTGCCAACCAGCCACTTCCCTCTTGAAAAGCCGCAGTTTCTGAAACTCTTTCTACTCCAACTTTTTTTTACTGAAAGCAGCTCCCTGCCAGTTTTACCACAGTGTGCCATGTCCCCCTATCCCCACATTAAATCGTGGGCATGCTTCTGTGACCTGGCAGTGACATGATCAAGGGGGTGGGACACCCCATTCCCTCATTTCAACAGTGGAAGTAGATTTTCCCATTGAGAAAATCCCCAGGAGCACAGCAGCGACCCCTCACATTGCCACAGTAGTGGTGACACTCAGTCACCTTACGTAGGCTGCTTTAAAGGCTAGCGTTAAAGGCTAGGGATGTACGAAAGTGACTTACCTTTCCACGGATTATGTTGATGCTGGGGGGGAGGTGTTACGTCCCTCCCCTCGGAATCCTGGCTGGGGGGGGAGGCGCTCCGTTCCTCCCCCCCGGAATCCTGGCCGGCCAGCTGTGCTCCGCAGCAATTCTGCGGAGCCGCCGGCCAGCTCCGCCAGCAGCCGGACATCCGGCCACTGGCTAGCAGGGACGCAAATGGCAGTGGCCATAGCTGCCGTTGTTTGCGTCCCTGCAGTCAGCCATGATAGGCTACGTAAATGTTTACGTAGCCTATCACGGCTGACTTAAAACCAACAACAACAACGCGCGTACGCAAATGGCAGCAGCCACGGCCGCCGCCATTTGCGTTCCTTATTTCGGCACATCTTAGTCTACATCAAGATTTACGTAGACTAAGACGGTGAAAATAAGGGGAACGCAAATACCGTAGCATCTATGCTATTTGTGTTCCCCTTATTTTCGCCGTCTTAGTCTACGTAAATGTTTACGTAGACTAAGACGTGCCAAAATAAGGAACGCAAATGGCGGCAGCCATGGCCGCCTCCATTTGCGTACGCGCGTTTTTTGGGTTTTTTTTTAAGTCAGCCGTGATAGGCTACGTAAACATTTACGTAGCCTATCACGGTGTTTTTAAAAATCAACGTAAATCTTTACGTAGCCTATCACTTTTTTTGTTTGTTTGTTTTTTAACTGGAAATGGCGGCGGCGGCAGCCGGTCGGAAGACCGGCCGCCGCTGCCGCAGCCACCGCCACAGCTGCCGCCGCCACCAGGAAGATCCGCCCAAGGTAAGTCTCGTCCCGGGGGTGGGGGGGGGGTGGCGGGCCGTTCCGCCACTGATTTCGGGGGGCTGAAAGCACAGGCATTCGGCCTCCCCGAGATCCGTGGTGGAACTTTCATACATCCCTATTAAAGGCTAATTTTAGTAACTTGCCCTAAAGCAATCTTTTCCTTCTCCAATGCTCTCTTAAATCACTGTTGCGATACTGTGCTTCTTTTATGTTCTGTAGTTTCTTTGATGTAAAGTCATTTCTCTGTTGTTATGTAAAGTCCCTCCTCCACTTTATCATGATAATGATTTTTCAGGTTTATGGGAGCTTCTCATTGCGAGCAGGGAGAAGGAGAAAGGGTAGTGGTGGAAGCAATAACTCCACGGCAGAGTGCTGGAATGGGGCAAAATTGGGGGGCTGGGCTGCCCTCAGGGGGAGCCTTTGGATGCTGCCTCCAGAATTGGGGATTTTGGCTTCTCAAGGCAAAAGTGCGCAAATGGGGGGAGATGGGGTGTGAGCAATAACTCCACGGCAGATTGTTGGAATGAGGTGAAATTAGGGTCAAGGGAAGCTCTCGGGGAGCTTTCAGATGCTGCAGTCGAGAACCAAGTTGTTTCGCTTCTTCAGGGAAATCCGTGCACATGGGGAAAATTAGTTGCTCTTCATTCGTAATAATGTAGTAGCAGAGGGTAGCCTGGTCAGGGGCAGGAAACAAGCCTCTCTCATTGGTAGAGCGGCACCTACCAGGTTGATGATGTTCAGTTCTACTCCCCACACCCCACCCAGAAGTATGTTCCTTTCAAGCACTGTGTGACCCCTGAAAACCAGATTTTAAAGGTATGGTACACTTTTTATTTATTTATTTATTTATTTATTTCTATACCGCCCAATAGCCGAAGCTCTCTGGGCGGTTCACAAAAACTCAGCTTACCTTGCTTCATGTGTCCCTGATGGACCAAAGCCAATTCCATGAAAATCCAGGTAATACTCCAGTGCACTTCTCATTCTGTTGTCATGAAGATCCCCCCCATCTACCTTTGCCATCCTCAGAATGTGAACAAGATGAGTATGCAGAGGTGATTGCTCCCATCACATCTGCTCTGACAGCCATTTCCAAAGAATAATTTAAAGTAGGGGTGGGGGAGAATTCCGCCACGGACCTCAATGAGGCTGGATTCCAAGAATCCAGCCCCATTGGCACCTGTGGCAGAACGGAGCACTCACCTCCGCCTCCCCCCAGAATCTGTCCAGGTTGGATCCATCTCTGCGTCGATCCTGCGGAGCCGGCCGCCTGCTCCACATTGCTGGCGATACGGCCGGCACCAATTGCTGTGCTGTATCACTGTGCTAAGTCTCCGGACGCAAATAGCGTAGTGGGCGCCATTTGTGGCCGTAACGCTGCTAGATTAGCCTAAATGCAGCAATTTATGGCTGCATTTAGGCTAATCTACCAGCTTTACGGCCGCAAATGGCGCCCACTACGCTATTTGCCTTCAGATCATTACCTTGTCATGGTGCTGGAGCTTGAGCACCACAATGATGTCATGAGCTAAACCATGAAGGGACACCCAAGATGGGAAGGTCATGGCAGAGAGGTCAGACTAAATACGATCCCTGGGGAAGGAAACGGCAACCCACCCCAGTATTCTTGCCATGAAAACTAAATGGATCAGTACAACCAGAGATATGTCGGTATACCATCGGAAGATGGGACCCAGGTCGGAAGATGGTCAAAATGCTACTGGGGAGGAACAGAGGATAAGTTCAACTAGCCCCAGATGTGATGACGCAGCTAGCTCAAAGCCGAAAGGACGGCTAGCAGCCGATGGTGCTGGTGGTGAACGACGAATCCGATGTTCTAAAGATCAGCACACCATAGGAACCTGGAATGTAAGATCTATGAGCCAGGGCAAATTGGATGTGGTTATTGGGGAGATGTCAAGATTAAATATAGACATTTTGGGTGTCAGTGAGCTGAAATGGACTGGAATGGGCCACTTCACATCAGATGACCACCAGATCTACAACTGTGGACAAGAGGACCACAGAAGAAATGGAGTAGCCTTCATAATTAATAATAAAGTGGCTAAAGCAGTGCTTGGATACAATCCAAAAAAGGACAGAATGATCTCAGTTCGAATTCAGAGTAAGCCATTTAACATCAGAGTGATCCAAATATACGCCCCAACCACAGATGCTGAAGAAGCAGAAGTAGATCAGTTCTATGAGGATCTGCAGCACCTACTGGATAGTACGCCAAAAAAAGATTTTATTTTCATTACAGGAGACTGGAATGCTAAGGTGGGTAGTCAAACGACACCTGGAATTACAGGCAAGCATGGTCTGGGAGAACAAAATGAAGCAGGACATAGGCTGATAGAATTTTGCCAAGACAACTCACTGTGCATAACAAACACTCTCTTCCAACAACCTAAGAGACGACTTTATACATGGACTTCACCGGACGGTTGACACTGAAATCAGATTGACTACATCCTTTGTAGCCAAAGGTGGCGGACATATATGCAGTTGGTAAAAACAAGACCTGGAGCTGATTGTAGTTCAGATCACGAACTTCTTATTGCACAATTTAGAATCAGACTAAAGAGAATAGGGAAGACCCACATACCAGTTGTTGTTGTTCAGTCGTGCCCGACTCTTCGTGACCCCATGGACCATAGCACGCCAGGCCTTCCTGTCCTGCACTCTCCCCCGGAGTATGCTCAAGTTCATATTCATTGCATCGGTGATGCTATCTAGCCATCTCATCCTCTGCCATCCCCTTCTCCTTTTGCCTTCAGTCTTTCCCAGCATCAGGGTCTTTTCCAGAGAGTATTCTCTTCGCATTAGGTGGCCAAAATATTTCAGCTTCAGTATCTGTCCTTCCAATGAGCACTCAGGGTTGATTTCCTTTAGGATGGACTGATTTGACCTCCTCGCAGTCCAGGGGACTCATAAGAGTCTTCTCCAGCACCACAGTTTGAAAGCATCAATTCTTTGGTGCTCAGCCTTCCTTATAGTCCAGCTCTCACAGCCATACATTACTACTGGGAAAACCATAGCTTTGATTAGACGGACCTTTGTCGGCAAGGTCTCTGCTTCTTACTATGTTGTCTAGGTTTGCCATAGCTTTCCTCCCAAGGAGCAAGCGTCTTTTAATTTCATGGCTACAGTCACCGTCTGCGGTGATCTTGGAGCCCAAGAAAGTAAAATCTGTCACTGCTTCCATTTCTTCCCCTTCTATATGCCAGGAAGTGATGGGGCCAGATGCCATGATCTTTGTTTTTTTAAGGTTGAGTTTCAAACCAGCTTTTGCACTCTCCTCTTTCACCCTCAGCAAGAGGCTCTTTAGATCCTCTTCGCTTTCTGCCATTAGGGTGATATCATCTGCATATCGGAGATTGTTGATAATTCTCCCAGCAATCTTAATTCCGAGCTGTGATTCATCCAACCCGGCGTTTCTCATGATGTACTCCACATATAAGTTAAATAAGCAGAGTGACAATATGCAGCCTTTCCCAATTTTGGGAATATCCTTTCCCAATTTTGAACCACTCAGTTGTTCCATGTCTGGTTCTTACTGTTGCTTCTTGACCCTCGTACAGGTTTTTCAGGAGACAGGTAAGGTGGTCTGGTACTCCCATCACTTTAAGAATTTGCCACAGTTTGTTGTGATCCACACAAAGGCTTTAGCGTAGTCAATGAAGCAGAAATAGACGTTTTTCTGGAATTCTCTTGCTTTCTCCATGATCCAGCGAATGTTGGCGATTTGATCTCTAGTTCCTCTGCCTCTTTGAAACCCAGCTTGTACTTCCGGTAGTTCTCGGTTCACATACTGCTGAAGCCTAGCTTGTAGGATTTTGAGCATCACCTTGCTGGCATGTGAAATGAGCGCAATTGTGCGGTAGTTTGAGCACTCTTTGGCATTGCCCTTCTTTGGAATTGGAATGTAAACTGACCTTTTCCAGTCTTGCGGCCATTGTTGAGTGTTCCAAATTTGTTGGCATATTGAATGCAGCACTTTAACAGCATCATCTTTTAGGATTTTAAATAGCTCAGCTGGAATACTGTCATCTCCGCTAGCTTTGTTGTTAGTAATGCTTCCTAAGGCCCACTTGACTTCACTCTCGAGGATGTCCGGCTCAAGTTCAGTGACCGCACTATCATGGCTATCAGGGACATTAAGATCTTTCCTGTATAGTTCTTCTGTGTATTCTTTCCACCTCTTCTTAATCTCATCTGCTTCTGTTAGGTCCCTGCCTTCATTGTCCTTTATCATGCCCGTCTTTGCACAAAACATTCCCTTGAGATCTCCAATTTTCTTGAAGAGATCTCTAGTCTTTCCCATTCTGTTGTTTTCCTCGATTTCTTTGCATTGTTCATTTAAGAAGGCCTTCTTGTCTCTCCTTGCTATTCTCTGGAACTCTGCATTCAGTTGGGTATATCTTCCCCTTTCTCCCTTGCTTTTCGCTTCCCTTCTTTCGTGAGCTACTTGTAAAGCCTCATCAGACAGCCACTTGGCTTTCTTGCATTTCTTTTTCTTTGGGATGGATTTCGTTGCTGCCTCCTGAACAGTGTTACGGACCTCCGTCCATAGTTCCTCAGGCACTCTGTCTATCAGGTCTAATCCCTGAAATCTATTCCTCACCTCCACTGTATATTCATCAGGGATATGATTTAGGTCATACCTGAATGGTTTGGTGGTTTTCCCTATGTTCTTCAATTTAAGCCGAAATTTTGCAACAAGAAGCTCATGATCTGAGTCACAGTCAGCTCCAGGCCTTGTTTTTACTGACTGTATAGAGCTTCTCCATCTTTGGCTGCAAAGGACATAATCAATCTGATTTCGATATTGACCATCTGGTGATGTCCATGTGTAGAGTCGCCTCTTGTGCTGTTGGAAAAGAGTGTTTGCTCTGATCAGCGTGTTCTCTTGGCAAAACTCTATTAGCCTTTGTCCTGCTTCATTTTGCACACCAAGGCCATGCCTGCCTGTTATCCCGGTGATTTCTGGACTTCCTACTTTAGCATTCCAATCCCCTATGATGAAGAGGACATCTTTTTTTGGTGTTAGTTCTAGAAGGTCTTCATAGAACCGATCGACCTCAGCTTCTTCGGCCTCAGTGGTTGGGGCATAGACTTGAATTACTGTGATGTTGAATGGTTTGCCTTGGATTCGTACTGAGATCATTCTATCGTTTTTAAGATTGTACCCCAGTACTGCTTTTCCCACCCTTTTGTTGACTATGAGTGCTACTCCATTTATTCTAAGGGATTCTTGCCCACAGTAGTAGATATGATGGTTACCTGAATTAAATTCGCCCATGGCTGTCCATTTTAGTTTGCCTATTCCCAAGATGTCGATGTTCAATCTTGCCATCTCATGTTTGACCACCTCCAGCTTACCTTGATTCATTGATCTGACATTCCAGGTTCCTAAACAATATTGTTCTTTACAGCATCGGATTTTCTTTTCACCACCAGACACATCCACAGCTGAGTGTCCTTTTGGCTTTGGCCCAGCCGCTTCACTCTTTCTGGTGCTACTTGGAAATACCCTCTTCCCCAGTAGTATATTGGACACCTTCCGACCTGAGGGGCTCATCTTCCGGCGTCATCTCTTTTAGCCTTGCGATACGTTCCATGGGGTTTTCTTGGCAAGAATACTGGAGTGGGTTGCCATTTCCTTCTCCAGTGGACCACATTTTGTCAGAACTCTCTGCCATGACCTGTCCGTCTTTGGTGGCCCTGCACGGCATAGCTTATGGCTTCACTGAGTTACGCAAGCCCCTTCGCAGATATGAGCTCACTAATATTCCTAATGAATATGCAGTGGAGGTGAAGAATAGATTTAAGGGACTAAATTTAGTAGATAGGGTCCCGGAAGAACTATGGACAGAAGTTCGCAACATTGTTCAGGAGGCAGCAACAAAAAACGTCCCAAAGAAAAAGAAAAACAAGAAAGCAAGATGGCTGTCTGCTGAGACGCTGGAAGCAGCCCAAGAAAGAAGGAAAGCAAAAGGCAACAGTGATAGAGGGAGATATGCCCAATTAAATGCAAAATTCCAGAGGTTAGCCAGAAGAGATAAGGAATTATTTGTAAACAAGCAATGCGCGGAAGCAGAAGAAGATAATAGAATAGGAAGGACAAGAGACCTCTTCCACAAAATTAGAAACATCGGAGGTAAATTCCAGGCAAAAATGGGTATGATCAAAAACAAAGATGGCAAGGACCTAACAGAAGCAGAAGAGATCAAGACAAGGTGGCAAGAATATACGGAAGATCTGTATAGGAAGGATAATAATATTGGGGATAGATTTGATGGTGTGGTCAGTGAGCTAGAGCCAGACATCCTGAAGAGTGAGGTGGAATGGGCCTTAAGAAGCATTGCTAATAACAAGGCAGCAGGAGATGACAGCATCCCAGCTGAACTGTTTAAAATCTTGCAAGATGATGCTGTCAAGGTGATGCATGCCATATGCCAGCAAATTTGGAAAACACAAGAATGACCATCAGATTGGAAAAAATCAACTTATATCCCCATACCAAAAAAAGAAGCACCAAAGAATGTCCAAACTATCGAACAGTGGCACTTATTTCACATGCCAGTAAGGTAATGCTCAAGATCTTGCAAGGTAGACTCCAACAATTCATGGAACGAGAATTGCCAGATGTCCAAGCTGGGTTTAGAAAAGGCAGAGGAACTAGAGACAAAATTGTAGGGATGGCGGAGAATTTCTCCCCGAAACTTCGGGGGGCCGAGCGCCAACGTGTTCGGTCCCCCGAACAAGTTTCGGGGAGAAATCCTCCGCACCCCCCCGCCCCCCGCGCCCCCCGGGACGGGACTTACCTTCCCTGAATGTCCCTCCCGGCGGCGGGTCCGGCTGGCGGTTTGTCCGGTGTTCGAGCGGGGCGGGAGCGGCAGCCGGTCTTTCGACCGGCTGCCGCCCCCGCCATTGCAATGAAAGAAAACAAAACAAAACACATCCCCTGATAGGCTACGTGACGATTCACGTAGCCTATCACGGCAAGATTTGCAAAGTCAGCCGTGATAGGCTACGTGAATCGTCACGTAGCCTATCACGGGTGACTTTAAAAAAAAAAAAAAAAGCGCGTACGCGAATGGCGGCCCCCATAGGGAGCCGCCATTCCCCTTCCTTATTTGGTCGCTGTAGTCTATGTCAATGTTTACGTAGACTACGGCGAAAATAAGGGCAACGCAAATAGCGTTGCCCTTATTTTCGCCGTAGTCTACGTAAACATTAACGTAGACTACAGCAACTAAATAAGGAACGCGAATGGCGGCTCCCTATGGGGGCCGCCATTCGCGTACGCGCTTTTTTTTTTTTAAAGTCACCCGTGATAGGCTACGTGATGAGTCACGTAGCCTATCACGGCTGACTTTCCAGATCTAGCCGTGATAGGCTACGTGAATCGTCACGTAGCCTATCAGGGGACGTTGTTGTTGTTGTTTTTTTTACTTTCGTGTTCGCGGCCGGGCGAGGCGGGAAGCCTCCTCCCCGGCCTGAATTTCGGCCGGGCGAGGCGGGAAGCCTCCCCCCCCGGCCTGAATTTCGCGGGGGGAGCAGCGAAGTGCTCCCCCCCACCGCGAACAAGCTGCGAGAAAAGGTAAGTGACTTTCGTCCACCCTTACAAAATTGCCAATATCCGCTGGGTAATGGAGAAAGCCAGGGAGTTTCAGAAAAACATCTATTTCTGTTTTATTGACTATTCTAAAGCCTTTGACTGTGTGGATCATAACAAATTGTGGCAAATTCTTGGTGGTATGGGGATACCAAGTCATCTTGTCTGCCTCCTGAGGAATCTGTATAACGACCAAGTAGCAACGGTAAGAACAGACCATGGAACAACAGACTGGTTTAAGATTGGGAAAGGAGTACGGCAGGGTTGTATACTCTCACCCTCCCTATTCAACCTGTACACAGAACACATCATGCGACATGCTGGGCTTGATGATGCCAAGGCTGGAGTTCAAATCGCTGGAAGAAACATTAACAATCTCCGATATGCAGATGATACTACTTTGATGGCTGAAAGCGAGGAGGAGCTGAGGAACCTGATGACGAAGGTGAAAGAAGAAAGTGCAAAAGCTGGGTTGCAGTTAAACCTCAAAAAAACCAAGATTATGGCAACCAGCTTGATTGATAACTGGCAAATAGAGGGAGAAAACATGGAGGCAGTGACAGACTTTGTCTTTCTAGGCTCAGAGATTAGTGCAGACGCTGACTGCAGCCAGGAAATCAGAAGATGTTTACTTAGGGATGTCAGAGAATTCCACCACGGATCTCGGTGAGGCCGAATGCCAGTGCATTTGGCCCCCAAAAATCTGTGGCAGAATGGCCTGCCACTCCCCGCCCCCGCCGGATCCCCCCTGCGACGAGACTTACCTGGGGCGGATGTTCTGGGAGGCGGCGGTGGCGGCGGCGGTGGCTGGTCTTCCGACTGGCTGCCTCCGCCGCCATTTGCTGTCTTGTCAGTTTTTTTTTGTTTTTTTACAGAGACGTGATAGGCTATGTAAAGATTTACGTAGCCTATCATGGCTGGGTTAAAAACAAAAAAAACCAAACGCGTACGCAAATGGCGTTGGCTACAGCCGCCATTTGCATTCTTTATTTTTCGCCGTCTTAGTCTACTTAAATATTTACGTAGACTATTACGGCAAAAATAAAGGGGAACGCAAATAGCGTAGCGGGCGCTATTTGCGTCCCATTTTGATTTGCTCTTTTTTTTGCCATCTTAGTCTACATAAATATTTACGTAGGCTAAAACGGCGAATCAAAAAGGGACACAGATAGCACCCGCTACGCTATTTGCGTTCCCCTTTATTTTCGCCATAATAGTCTACATAAATATTTACGTAGACTATGATGGCGAAAAATAAGGAACGAAAATGGCGGCGGCTGTAGCCACTGCCATTCGCGTACGCAGTTTTTTTAACCATTTTTAGCCATTTGCGTACACGTTTTTAATTTTTAAAAAAATATTTACATAGACTAAGACAGCGAAACATGAGGAACGCAAATGGCGGCGGCCATAGCTGCCGCCATTTGCGTACACGGTTTTGTTTTTTGTTTTTTGTTTTTTTTACCCAGACCCCTCCGCGGCCGGAAATCTGGCTGCGGATGGCTCTGGCCTGGGCCTGGCCGGCTGCTCTGCGGAGCCGCCGTGGAGCACAGCCGGCCATCGAGGATTCCGGGGGGGAGGAACGGATTGCCTCCCCCCCCCATGAACATAATCCGCGGAAAGGTAAGTGACTTTCGTACATCCCTATGTTTACTTCTTGGGAGGACAGCAATGACAAATCTTGATAAAATAGTGAAGAGCAGAGACATCACACTGACAACAAAGGTCCGCAGAGTTAAAGCAATGGTATTCCCTGTAGTAAGCTATGGCTGCGAGAGCTGGACCATAAGGAAGGCTGAGCGAAGGAAGATAGATGCTTTTGAACTGTGGTGCTGGAGGAAAATTCTCAGAGTGCCTTGGACTGCAAGAAGATCAAACCAGTCCATACTCCAGGAAATCAAGCCAGACTGCTCACTTGAGGGAATGATATTAAAGGCAAAACTGAAGTACTTTGGCCACATCATGAGAAGACAGGAGACCCTGGAGAAGATGCTGATGCTAGGGAAAGTGGAAGGCCAAAGCAAGAGGGGCCAACCAAGGGCAAGATGGATGGATGATATTCTGGAGGTGACGGACTCGACCTTGGGGGAGCTGGGGGTGGCGACGGCCGACAGGAAGCTCTGGCGTGGGCTGGTCCATGAAGTCACGAAGAGTCGGAAGCGACTGACCGAATAAACAACAACAAACTCTATTTGCGTCCGGAGACTGAGCACAGTGATACGACACGGCAATGGCTGCCGGCTGTATCGCCATTCGCCAATGATGTGGAGCAGGCGGCCAGCTCAGCAGGATCAATGCGGAGCGGAGCCGGCCTGGATGGATTCCGGGGAGAGGGATGGATCGCCTCCCCCCGCCTGTGGACCTCCCCAGCTGGAATGGGGTAAGTGATCCACCCATCCCTAATTTAATGTTGCTTGCTTGTCCTGTCCAGTACAACACAAACCATGGGATTGTCTCATGGTGAAATGGCCACACAATGTGCATAATGTGGATCAGACTCCTTGCCTTTCTTCAAGATTTGTGAGCAAACAGGCGGTGGGGAATCCGTACACCCCTACAGGCAACAACCTGCGTGGGCTAAAGACTATGTAACACTGATCATTGTCCTGAGTTTATTAAAATCAGCTTTCCTAAAATCCAGGGTACGCGTTTGCCTACACTCGGCTTTTGCTTCCCTTAGAACCAAGAACTCAAGTATAACATGGTCGCTTTCCCCCAGAGGCAGCATTTCCCAAACTATGTTCTGTGGTTTATAATATGGCATAGGCTGCTATTGTGACATGGCTATCACAATGCTTCATTGGCTCCTGCAACCTGGAGCCAATGAGGAAGGCAGAGTAACCTCCATCCCTCCTCAGGTCATTATGGGTGATCTTTACAACTCATGGCCCTATCAGAGCGCAGCATCTGCATCACATGGCTGGTGTATGTGGCCAGGACTTGGGATTAGTCTCACAGAGAGCAGAGTGTGAAGCCAAGCCTCAGTCTCTTCTGTAGGTAGCAGCAGTGGATGGCTGAACAGTGTGTGTGCGCGCATGTTTGTTTAATTTTCATTTCTGAATTCTGTGTGTGTGAAGGTGGGTTGTGGGGGAGAAGAAGCCTGACAATCAACTTGAATCCTTCCAGTCCCTCAGCAGACAGCAACATCAGCCAGAAGGTAGGAAAGTTTTTTTCAATTTTTGTTTTACAAGTTGGATGCAACTCTAGACTCTGTAAATCAATTTTTTGGAGTCTAGGGGCTGTTCTACATTGCACCCGCCATCGCAATGAATTTGGTGTCCCGTTGGGTTAAACACTCTCACATTAAAACGTGATTATTCACACTCACCCATTTCCCCCGTTGCAGTGCTTCATCGAATGCACAAGCTCGGTTCACACTCGAGCGCTGTGCTGTTTTCCTGCTGTTTTCCTGTGTGCGCTTGCCTGATCTCAGAAACTAAGCGGGGTCGGGCCTGGTCAGTAGTTGGATGGGCGACCGCCTGGGAATCAGGCTTCCAGCATTGAGCAGGGGGTTGTTGTATCCCTTCAAATGAGACTACACAACTTCGAAGCTTCGAAGATCATGCCTCAATTAGAAAAAAAACATTGCGGAGAAGCCCCAATTCTGTGAGGATAATGCCTGAATTAAAAAACAACAACATCGGAGTGGGGGATAGGAGGGGGTAAAACTTAGTCTCATTTGAAGGGATACAACACCCCCCTGCTCAGTGCAGGAAGCCTGATTCCCAGGAGGTCGCCCATCCAAGCACTGACCAGGGCTGACCCCGCTTAGCTTCCAAGATCAGACAAGCGCACGCACATCCAGCCCTTTGCTTGTTGCTGAGGAAATGGGGGCTGCTGTGATCAGTAGCCGGAAGAAGACATGGGGCCGTCGAGAGCTGTGATTGGACAAGAGGGAAATACAAACACCGCCGCATATGGACAGGCGGGGGAGGGGACTACGACCGGATACGGTAGCGAAGGCGGAAAATCAGAGCACTTTAAGGGGAAATACTGGGATATTAGGGTATTGAAAGCGGGAGCGTGGAAGTGGGAAATTCCGGTTCCAATTCGAGGCGGCTACTGCGTAGTGTGAAAGGCGGGTGGTGAAACCTCATTGGAAGCGAAAAAAGGCGGTAAGTGTAGATCCAGCCCAGGTTTTGTGACCCCCCCCCCACACACACACTTTTAAAAATTCAAATTAAGAAAAGTTGCACTTTTGAGCATTAAGTACAGCATTTTTTCAATATGAAAATAGCCTTAATTTCTTCTATTTTTCTCCAAAATTTCCCCAGCCCCTCCCTTTTATCCTGGGGTATTCTATACCCCCCAGGCCCCCCAGACCAGTATTTATGGGCTCTGTCAATACATTTCAAGCCTGAAAGTGTTCTGTGGCCAAATTAGTTTGTGAAATACTGCTCTGAGGTATTGTTGATGCAACTTTGAGACTTCAGAGTTATTTACAGGAATGCAGATTTACATAGTTCCATATATATATATATATATATACACACACACACACACACACACACACACTCAAAAAGGTCTCTCAGGTAGCTCACAATAATAAAATAACTAAAAAAATGCAATTATAGCAATAAAACCAACAAACAATTAAAAGCATAAATAGAAACAGGTTCCTTGG
This sequence comes from Heloderma suspectum, assembly GCF_057233095.1. Taxonomy (NCBI): domain Eukaryota; kingdom Metazoa; phylum Chordata; class Lepidosauria; order Squamata; family Helodermatidae; genus Heloderma; species Heloderma suspectum. Next base: position 155,372,782 of record NC_139459.1, on the reverse strand, counting down.
TATAACTTAGGGTTCCTTAAGGAGGAAAAAAGGCAGGATATAAATGTAATAATAAATAAACAAACAAACAAACAAGTAAAATCTAGGTCCACAACTGAAAGACCAGCTAGAAGGTATAAAGGTAAACTGGTTTTCAATTGCACCAGGTACTCCATTTTAATACCAACCCTGTACTTTGGAAACAGGTAGTACTGAGGTGGTATTTAACCCCAATAACTTTAAGCTATATATATACAAAACAACGTCACTGAACTGTTGGAGGGGGTGTAATACATTAGGTATGTACCATCACATATGGTGGGAACATGGACAAATACATAGCTTTTGGAGGGAGTTCTTTCAAGAATGTAGTAAGCAGGAGGGGAGGTTCACATAGATCCTAAATTGGCACTACTATCTATCTTTAGTGGCCATAATGAACATTTACCAGACAAAGAAATGGTGACTTTTATGATGGTAGCATCTCATCAACTAATAGAAAAGAATTGGAAAGAATCTTCAGATCTGTCAAAAACTGCGTGGTATAACTTAGGGCTGTGCATGCCCCCCCCCCCAATCCAACTCAGAAGCCACTTTAGGGCTTCCGAGGCAGGCCCAATTGGGCTTGGGCTGATTCAGGGCACCCCCAACTCGCCTCGGCCTATGAAGCCAAAGCGAGATTCAGACATCCGAATCCTCCTTTGCCCCCCCAACATGCCGCCCAGCCTCCAGCTCCTTAGCTGGGCTCTTGCTCTGTGGGGGTGGGTGTGCCGCCAGCAGGGAAGCTGATACTGGTGCCGCTGAGGGAGCCACTGCCAGCGCTGCTGGGGCAGCGGCTGAGGAAGGCACTGCCGGGGCCCGGCGCTGCCTGTCGTCGCAGTCCACCAACCGCCCATTCTGCCCTCTTTGCAAGGAGAGAAGAACAGGCAATTGGCAGGAGACGCTGGCTGCCTGTCAAGCCTGCACGGCCTCCTTCCTGTCACGGAAGGAGAACATGCAGATTGGACAGGCATGAGGGCAGGAGCTGCCTTCCAACTGCGCCCTCTCCCTTCCTTGCAAGGAGGGGAGGCGCCCAGCTGGAGGACCCCTCCTGCCTCTGCTCAAGCCTTCACGGGTTCCTTGCTTGCAAGGAGCCCGTGAAGGCTCGAGTGAGGCCAGTGGTGGCAGCTCTCAAAGAGGGCGGGCTGCCGCCGGTGCTGCTGGGGGAGCCGCTGCTGCTGCCAGCTCCTAGGCCATCTGGATGCGGCTGGCAGCCGTCTTATTGTTCCGGGGAATGTGGGGAGCTATTTTTAAAATGGCTCCCCCCCCCCCCGGAACAACAAGATGGCTGCCAGCGCACGTCCAGAGGACCCAGGCAAGGAGCTAGGGGCTCGGTGATGGTGTGGCAGCTGGGCCTCCAGATCGCACTGAAGCACGCTAAAGCACTTCGGAGAGACCTGATTGTCTTCGGGCTGCTTCATGCCCCCACTGCCTCAACTTGGAGGCAGCTCGAAGCGTACTGAAGCACCCCGCTTCGACTCAGAACCTGGGCTTCCATGGTGCACAGCCCCAGTATAACTATCTTTGGAACATTGTGTTGGCTGAAAAACTCACCAAAACATATCAGGGCACAAAGGCAACAAAAAGAATGTGTCACCTTCCATACAGTTTGGTATAAAAGTCTTGGCTTTATTCACAAACAAGGTTTCCAGAGAAAACCACCAGCATGTCATGGACAGATATGGAAAGACACATTTAGATAATTAGAACTACATCTTAAATCACCGCTGAACTTCTGTGGATAAAGATAAGGTTATTAATATATTGAAACTCCTGTGATTCCTGTTATCTGTGCTTGGACTTCCTATGTAATGTATGTGTTTTGTTAGTTATAATATTTTATATACTCATTAATTGCATTGAAAACATGTGATTAAAACTCAATAAAAATAATAAAAAAGAAACAAGTAAAATCTAATCAAACAGCCGGGTAGAAATCACACACTAGCATGTGTGCAGCCAAATGTGTTACAATGCTACAAATGTGTGGAATGCTTGCTGTCAAATTCCTCAAGGTTCTACTAGGCCCTACTGTGTATAATTTACATGACATTTGCACTACATACAGAAGAGTGTATGCCAAACAATACAAAACATTCTAAAGACAGGAGCCCAAACCACACTGACATTCTTGTCTTTGGTTGCTGAGACAAACCGCTTTTGTTTCAAACTCTGCTAGCATACTAACGCCGCCAGTTTTTTAGTGCTGCCAGTTCACAAAGCCCTTCCTTATCAAATAATTATTTTTGTTTAATCTTATCATTTCTCAGATCTTCATTAGTGTCTGGCTCCAAAAATCAGGCTGCCTTCTTTCCTCCTGTGGTTATGTTTCACCTTTGCTGAATTCTTTTTGATGTAGTCAGTTTGTTCTCAGTACTTTCTCTACTTCTTGAGTGCCCCTTTGCTGAGATTTCTTGTGCTTGTTCTAAGGTGTAGAATAACAAAGTGGGATGGGAAAAGTCTTTGGTCAGTTTCTTACTGTCTCTCATACAAGCCAATCTCACAGAGCAGCCTTCCCTAACATGGCACCCTCCAGGTGTTTTGGGCTACAACTCCCATCAGCCCAAGCCAGCATGGGCAATGACCAGGGATGGTGGAAATTGTAGTCAAAATCATCTGGAGGGTATCAGGTTGGGGAAGGCTGTATCTAAGAAAGTCACAGAAGTGTATTCTCCTTGGCTGCCACCTTCCCCTGCCTAGGTTATCTCTGTCTAACCACACACATTTCCTGGCTTTATTTATTTATTAAATTTGTTAAACACCTTTCTCAGAAAAAGACTCAAGACATCTTACAACACGGATTAAAGCATACAAAAATTAGAACTTACAAAAAACATAGAAAAAGCTCACCCACCTATCCCGTTATGTTCATGAGCAGGCCTATGTTTGTGAACAGGCTCTTGCTCTTGAGGAGGCTCCTTTCAGGGTTATAACAGCTGTCCAACAGGTGGAGTTGACTGCCCACCACTCTCATAGCAGGGTTACTGCTACATGAGTCTCCCCAGTGGTACAAAATTTCCCAGCCACCTTATTAGGGACCTCTTGAGTCCCTATCCAAAGGACCCAGAAGCCAGAGTAAACTGCAAGATGTGCCAAATATAAACATGCAATATTCTGTTGTGCTTTCAGCATGATGGATGTGATAGGATACGCAAATTTCATACAGTTTTGAAGTAAGAAGCGGAGCAGGAGTCAATACATTTCAAAGAAGTCCTGATGTGGTTTCTTTGGGGTTCAGCTTTTTTTTTTTAATTGAAGTTGGTTCTGGTTTGGTTCTGCTTTGGGCCAACAAAGGTTGGATGACTTGTCTGGCACACCTAAACTGTTTCAGTTGTGGTTCCCACTAGAAAATTTAAGTATGGAGAAAGGTGTGGAGTTAATGAAGGATGGGGAGGGGGGTTCATGCCATCAATTTCCACCCCCATGGAGTTGCCTTTCTTCACCACTGTGAAAAGGCTGCAGCTTGCCCCATCTGACAAAAGTGGTGCATTTCTTTTCTCCATGAGCTTTGGTAGGTGTAGGAATATAAGAACTTGCCGGGGCATGGCACCTCTGTTGCACTGACATCTGAGGGCTGCCACCTGAGGGCTTGTGAGAGGCCAGGGCCAGGAACTTTGGATTTTTCTTGGCCTGTTATGGATGTTACTGACTCTGGAATGAAGATCCCCGCTGCTTATGGATTGTAACACTTGGTTGCTGTGGATCCTGATGAATGTATCTGCCTTGAATTAGGAATGAGAATGAGTAACAGACGATCAGTTAGCCTCTGGGAGAGGCTTTTTCTTAGAGAGGATTTTTGGGGTGTCTGATAATGTATTATGACAAAGGAATATTAATATTCTTTCTCTCATTGAACAGCTTAAGGAACTCCTCTTGGAATGATTCAAAGCAGAGGAATTCTGTTAAAGCTAACTAATTGGTTCTAAGGGGAGAAAAGTGGGAAGATTATTTTAAAGATTTTTCTTTTCTTTTCGAGACTACATAACATTGATTGAGCGATTAAAATATACAGAGAAGAAGGTAGAAAAATGCAAACAAACATCGTAGGTTTTCTAGAAACAAATTAGGTTTTCAAGGTAGAAATCAGTGACTCTGAAGCTTTCTTCATCTGAATGCAGTTGGCACTTGGGTCTGTTCAGGGTACCAGATTAATACCTGCTAAACAGATGCCTCCGAGATCGGAGGCTTCTGAGTATCCATTGTCCTGCTGGACTCTTGCCAGCAGGGTGGGAGGCTTTTAGCCTTTCCATCCCCCTTTTCTTCTAGATGGGCCTCTGAGGCCATCTAGTTGGTGAGCATGGGTGGGGGAGTAGAGCTGAGAGGCTTGTGGATCCACAGCTTCTCCCCTCCCTGCTCACTTGCCCCCCATGCCCCTTTCCTCCCCTCCTGAGGTTGGGATACTGACCTCTGGAGAGGAGGTCACTGCAGAGGTTTCTGAGGTGGTTGGGAGGGGTGGAGTGAGCGGGAGAGGGTGAAACCCCACTCAGTTTCCTCCCAAGGTCATAGCATTGTCTATGGCCTGGGGCAAAATCCTCCAGATCCGATGACTCCTCAGACACCACCTAGGGCCAACAGAATTGCTCTCTTAGGGAGCAGTCCTATGCATGTTTGGATGGAGGCTTTTCTCTGTCTAAACACATGTAGGATTGCACCCTTAGTCACCTTTGTTGAGTGGGCAACAACTCCATTTTTATGTAAAGTTAAAATATAGAAAAGTTACATAAGAGAGAACCAGTTTCAAGTATGGAATTGAGATGGATTGTCCTAATGAAGTGCTTAATGAAGGTGAAAAACTGTGGAAAATGATTAAACTGAGTGATATCAAGGAAAAATAGAGTAGGGAGAAGGCAGAATAGAGGAGGGTTTTCAGAGGAAGAACTGGAGACCTGGGGCCAATATATTATAAAGGAGAAAGAAAGAAAGAAAGAAAGAAAGACAGACAGACAGACAGACAGACAGACAGACAGACTACTAAGAAATAGTTGAAAGGAGGGGGAGCAAAGAACAAGGCAAGGCAGAAAACTAAAGTACTGTTTATTTTTTGTTTGTTTTTAAATAAATTATCTAGAGAAAGAAAGGGAAAACTAATAAGAATGGTTGAATTGAGAAGGGTGGGGTGAGGTGGGGTGGGGTAGAGCCAAAGAACAAGGCAAGGAAAGGAGGAACTAAAGTACTTTTTACATATTTTTGGTTTTTTAAATAAAGGATCTAGAAAAGAAAAAAAGCAAATAGTTGAGCTGAGAAGCACTGGGTGGGATGGACGAAGAATGACAAAGCTACAATACAACACACATACATACACCACGCAGTTCTAGCTAACTAACCAACTCTAACCAGCTCGCTCTAACCAACTCTAACCAGGTCTCTCTCACACAATGAAACAAATGCAGGCTGATCTCCAATATATACAGTATCCCCACCCACGCCACCCCCTTCAGCACTGTCACTGATTGGAGACTGCTGGGTTACATTCAGCCCTGTTTTGGCAACTAGAGTTGCCATTCACCAAAGCTCACTCCCCCCTCCTTCTCTCCCCTTCTCTCCCCCCCCCCCATCCTCCTCCTCACTCCTTCCCTGATCTTTCACAAGTTGATAATTTAGAGACAGGCTATCTGGGCTTCAGAAGGAATCAGATAGCTCTGAATCTCCAAAGTGGGCCGAGGCGCTTCAGCAGTGACCCACTTCACTTTGGACTGCCTTGATCTTCGGACTGTCTGATCCACTTCAGATCACACCAAGGCACCCCCAAAGCAGCCCGATTTGCTTCGGTATTTGAATTCGGCACCAAAGCGATGCACAGCCCTAATTTTTGCAGAGTACTTGTTCTTTAATTTGTTTTTCTTTAATTTGGCTCCCCTGCGGTTCAGCTGCTTGTGCCCATCTTGCCGCTTTCAATTTGGTATGATGGGGGCGTTCCTAGGGGTGTGTCTTTCATCTGACCATGCCCTCAGTAACCTAGATAACTAGAATAACTCATCTGCCTTTCCAGTGCTCTTTCAAGCCTTCAGAACCATCCTGCGTTTCCTTTTCACCAGTGGGACTAATTAGCCTCCGTGATGATGCACTTCTCTGATGCTTGCATTACTTCGCTTCCCCCATGTCATGTGAAATCACTTTCCCAATAATGTGTAAAGTTGCTTCTCTGATGTATGACCTTTATCGCAGTAGTGATCAGGTGAGGTCTTGGGACTGAAGGAGTCTGTCATTGCGAGAAGGGAGAAAGTGCTCAGAGATGGAGAAAGGTGTGTGTGTGTGTGGAAGCAATAATTACATGTAGGGATGTTGGGGAATTCTGCCACGGATTCCAGTGAGGCCGGATTCTAAAGAATCCAGCCCCCCGGAATCCGTGGCAGAATGGCCTCGCCACCCTACCATCCCTACAATCCCCCCCTGGAATGGACCTACCTGGCAGCAGATGTGGCGGCTCCAGGTCATCTTCTGGGCTGCTGCGGCCGCCATTTGCATCCCTGCTGTAGCCGTGATAGGCTACCTAAATATTTACATAGCCTATCACGGCTAAAGCGGGGATGCAGATGGCATCCGCTATGCCATTTGCATCCCTGTCTTTTGCCGTGATAGGCTACGTAGATACTTACGTAGCCTATCACGGCAAAAGCAGGGACGCAAAAGGTGTAGCTATGTAAATATATACGAAGCCTATCATGGCCTGGCATAGGGACGCAAATGGCGTCCCCTACGCAGGACGCCATTTGCGTCCACAGCAGCCTGGCAATGGATGGCCCCCCCGCTGCGGATCAGCCCAGCCGGCGGCTTCGCGGACTGGCCATGGAGTGGAGCCGGCCGGGCAGGATTCCGGGGGGGGGGGGGAGTACCGGATTGCCTCCCCCCCATCAAGGATTCTGGGGGGAGGACTGGATTGCCCCCCCCATGGAGCCCAGCGGAGCCAGGTAAGTGGGGTTTCGTACACCCCTAATTTCATGACAATTTGCTGAAATGGGGCAAAATTGGGGGGGGATGCTGTTATAGGGAGCCTTCAGATGCTGCACTTGAGAATCGGTGGGGGGTTGGCTTCTTCATTGAAAAGTGCACATACTGGGAAAAGGGGGGAAGGAGCAACAACTCCGTGACAGTTTGCTGGAATGAGGCAAAATGAGGGGGTGGATGCTCTCAAGGGGAGTCTTCAGATGCTGCACTCAAGAATCAGGGATTTTGGCTTCTTCAGGCAAAAGTGTGCACATTGGGAAAAATGGGGTGGGGGCAATAACTCCATGACTGTTTGATGGAATGGGGCGAAATTGGGGTGGTGGGATGGTCTTACGGTGAGCCTTCAGATGCTGTCCTGGAGAATTGGGGATTTTGGCTTTATCATGCAAAAGCGAGGGGGAGCCTGGACAGGGGTGAGAAACAAGTCCCTCTCATTGGTTGAGCAGCCCCTGCCAGGTTGATGACATTCCATTCTACTCCCCCCACCAAATCCAGAAGTATGTTCCTTTTGAGTGCTGTGTGACCCATGGGAAACTGGATTTTAAAGGTAGAGTACACTCGGCTGTTCTTGCTTTGTGTTTCCCTGATGGACCAAAGTTGATTCCATGAGAATCCAGATAATACTCCAACGTGTTTCTCATTCCGTGAAGATCCCCCCTACCCCCGATTTGTAAGGATGGTTCTGAAATTCTTACCATCCAAATTTGCCCCTATGCATTGGGTTCTGTGTCTTGTTTCCAATGTGGAACTGATATACTAAGAATCCTCCATTGTTGTGTGTGTGTTTTAATTTCAATATCTGTACAGAGCACTATGCAATTTGCTGCAGTCTCCTGGACCTTCAGTTCTTTTGCAACTCCCTCAGCCCCACTCCCCACACATTTTCCATGTGCATGTTGGTCCTTGGAGTCCATGATAACACATTTCTACTTTCCCTAACTACATTTTCTTCTCTCTATAATGTCTACATTTGTTCTTTATTCATTGCCAATTGCACCTCAGTGTTAGTTGGTAAGCTAAAATTCTGTAATGGGCAATTTGACCTTAAAGGTATCCATGCTATTTGTTCTGGCAGAAAAATCAGCAGTATATATAAGTTTTGCACTTTTCATGAGTTACCAGCTATGGTAGCATTATGACCTATACCCTTGATTAATACCAGTAAGTTATAAATCTTTTTCATTGCCAAATTGGGAATCGCAGCCATTGTATCAGAATATCTAAGTGCAGAAATACCACCCCATGGTTATTCCTATTTATTTATGTAAGAAAATGTATATCCCACCCTTCTACTGTAGAAAACAGTGTGCAGGGTGTCTTGTAACAATTAGACTTTTTTTAAAACCCAGCAGTAAAAACAATAAAATCAGAGACAGATAAAGCAGGTAGAAACCTAAACCTAATTGGATATAATTATGTAATTAATATAATTAAGTGTCCTGCCTCTATTTCTGATTGGATATAAACTAATTAGTAAATTATTACAGAATGATATAAGTGCTATGCTCATTTAAGGACTACTAACGAGTTTTATGTGTATCATCTTGTGCACCATACTGCACAGCCTCCCCAGCTGTCCATGCTTTCTGGAATTCCCATTGGAGGCCCTGCAGACAGAAGAGAGGCTGCATTTGGAGTGCTGGAGAACAGCCCAAAGATTATTTCTTTTAAATTAAAAGGAAGCCACCCTCAGGTGCTCTGCAGGCAGCCTCCTTGGCTACACATGGGTACTCCCATGGGAAATACCCATGGGAAGACCTGCGTAGAGCTGGAGAAGCTGCCTTTGGAGCACTTGAAAGCAGCGTGGAGATTTTTTAAAAGTAAAGATGCTGTTTGTGGGTTTTTAAAAGTCTTTTAGTAATTTTAAATTGGGCTCATGAGAAATTGAAATTAATCAAAGCCACCATTTTAAAAAATCATGGCCTAATGCCAAGATCATAAAAATTAGAGTCGGGCACGACTGAATGACTGAACAACAACAACAATTTTTCTCCTAGGTACCTCACAAATTATCTACAGTCAAAAGTTATCTTCAGTCATAAAAAGGTGCCCTAAAAACTCATGGACGTTACATATATGACTGGTCCATGTGTTCGCATAAATGTTAGGTCCTTGCACCTTGCACGTTACCCTGGTCTTTCAAGGGATGGTGGAGAATTCTGCCGTGGACTCAAATGAAGCCAGATTCTTTGGAATCCAGCCTCCAGAATCCGAGGCAGAATGGCTCACTTACCTCTGCTCCAGGAGGATTCTACGCGGAAGAGCAAACTGGCTCTGGAGCACAGGTGATACAGTAATGGCGGCTGCCATTACCATATCACTGGGAGGAATACAGCCGCAAATGGTGTAGCAGATACCACTTGCGGCTGTAAGGCTCTGTTTTTTTACCTAAATAGAGCCGTAAACGGCTGCAATTAGGTTAAACTGAGGGCTTTACGGCTGCAGGTGCTGTCCACTACACCATTTGCATCTATGTTTTTTCCTGTGATAGGCTAGCCTTCCTCTCTGTGACAATCTTTCAAGTACTTGAAGAGCGCTATTATATCTCCACTCAGTCTTCTCTTCTCAAGGCTAAACATGCCCAGGTCTTTCAGTCTCTCCTCATAGGGCTTGGTTTCCAGTCCCCCGATCATCTTTGTTGCCCTCCTTTGAACCCCCTCCAGTTTGTCTGCATCTTTCTTAAAGTGTGGTGCCCAGAACTGGACACAGTACTCCAGATGAGGCCTAACCAGTGCTGAGTAGAGGGGAACTAGTGCTTCCGGGGATTTGGAAGCTATAGTTCTATTAATGCAGCCCAAAATAGCATCTGCCTTTTTTGCAACCACATCACATTGTTGGCTCATATCCAGCTTGTGATCGACAACAATTCCAAGATCCTTCTCGCCTGTAGTATCACTGAGCCAAGTATCCCCCATCTTGTAACTGTGCATTTGGTTTCTTTTTCCTAGGTGCAGAAGTTGGCATTTATCCCTATTAAATGTCATTCTTTTGTTTTCTTCCCAGCACGCCAGCCTATCAAGATCACTTTGAATTTTGTTTCTGTCTTCCAAAGTATTAGCTATCCCACCCAATTTTGTGTCATCTGCAAATTTGATCAGCATTCCCTGCACCTCCACCTCCAAGTCATTAATTAAAATGTTGAAGAGCACTGGGCCCAGGACTGAGCCCTGCAGTACCCCACTTGTTACCTCTCCCTAGTTTGAGACGATCCCATTGATAAGCACTCTTTGAGTCCAATTCTGTAGGCAACTGTGGATCCACCTGATCTTTGTTTCATCTAGCCCACTTTGAGCTAGTTTGCTAATCAGGATATCATGGGGCACTTCGTCAAAATGTTTGTCATCTGGTGCACTAAAGTAAGATCAGAAGTTCTTCCCATGCTGTGGAATTGATCTTGATTCTAACCTCAACAGATGTGAGCTGTCAAGTAGAGGTTCTTCTCTCTGTAGACTAGTGTTGTTTTTAAAGATAGGCACAGAGAGATTACAATCATCCTGTGTCTTAGCAGGTATACCACTCACTTTAATACATTTCAAGAATCAATAAGTGAAATACATTGTATATGCATGTGATCTAATTTAATCAATTAAGGACATAAGCCAGAATGTGGTGGCATGCAGAACGGTGATCTTTAATTGCTAAAATGCCATTGCTCATACACATAAACAGTTCCCAGGGAGCAGGTGGTCATGCCACTGCCACCTATATCAAGACCTCTGTGACTGAACTCACATAGAAAATGCACACCACAACCACAGCCACACCAAGTGCACCACTGCACACCAGACTACGGTGTGGCAGTGACTGGGACCGTGAACCTCTCAACAATTTATTCAGTTCTTCATCCCTGCAAATGCTTATATCTAATGTGAACCAGGATCAACTGTCTGCTTTATTAAACATCACTTAGGATTCAGGTAAAATATAGGACTGTGCACCACTTCAGTCCGAAGCCTGAATAACAAGTCAAAGAGGGCTGCTTCGGAGGTGCCTCTGCATGATATGAGGTGGAGCAGAATGACAATGAGGCACCCTGAAGTGAAGCAGCTTGTATATGAAGCACCTCGTCTGACTCAATGATTCATTCTGAGCAACCCAGATAGCCTGGCACCAAAGGTATCAACTTGAGAAAGTTCAGTGAGGGGTTGAGGAGGAGAAGGGAGGGAGCTTTGATGAATGAAAACTCTAGTTGCCAAATCAAGGCTGAATGTAACCCAGCAATCTCCAGTCAGTGACAGTGGTGGAGGAGGGGAGAAGACTGAATAACTGGAGAAATAACTGGAGAAATAACTGGCTGCATTTCAGAGACAGAAAGCATTCTGGTGGTGTTACTTAGGGATGTGAGAACCCAGCCACGTCCAGGTTCTCCAGAGGCCTCGCCCAGCCCCTGCTCTGCTTACCAGTCCCTCTGTCATAATCACCATGTTTTAAAAAACGTGGTGATTGGAAGTCTATGTGCACATAGACTTATATGAAAAAAGCACTGTGAATCACTGTGAATCACAGGAGGAGGCGGCGGAATGGTGCACAACCTCTGCTGCTAGCTAGCTGTCTCCTCCTCATGAGGAGATGGTTAGTGGCAGGGTGTATGCAGCACACCTCCTCCTACTCCTCCCTGGTCGGCTGTCAAGAACAGCCGACCAGCAGTGTGGCACATGCCCCCACCGCTCACTAGCTGTCTCCTTCTTGTGAACAGGAGAGGGCTAGCAGTCCTTGGGGGTGTTTCCACTAGTGATTTACCCCATCAATTTACAAGGCACAGCACGATCTAAAGGCTCCTATTCTCCTTTGTTTGGTTTATTGCCTTAGGAAGAAACTACTTCCACCCTTCATTATAGAGATCCTGCAGGTTAAAATGGGGGCTGGTTTCTGTCTTTGTGTTTACTGCTCTCTTTCCCAGCACAAGCGTATGTGTGTCTACTCAGAAGTAACTCCCATTGTGCTCAGTGAGGCTTGCTCCTGAAATGAAGATGCATCTGGACTTTCAGGGGAAAGGAGAAAGAGGGGGGAAGGCTCTCTTAATGGCCAAGCAGCCCCTGTCAGTCAGATGACCATCACTCCAACCCCCACCCACACCAGGAAGTATGTTCTGTGAAGCGATTGTTACTGCTTTGGAGAACCTACTCATGGAGCCCTGCATGGACCACATTGCAGCAAAGCTGATTCCTTTAAAAAAAAAAAATCAGTACTCCTTCACTAGCTTCTCTTTCCATTGTCATGGAAACACAGCCATAGATAGCCGAGAAGGCAGGAGGTGGAGGTGGTGCAGGGCTGAGAGGTATAGCTCTTTGCTTTGAGAGTTTTTGTGGAAAACATTGAATTTCAGCTGCACTTAGCACAAAAAGTACGGGCCAAACTGTCTGAAGTTTGGCAGGTGGTGTCAGGATTCCCCTGTTGCCTACTGAATACTCCAATAGCCAAATCAACACCCAGACAAAAGGGCTGCTTTCCAAGGCTTTAATTCCATTTACCCTAATGAGGCATACAGATGTAGGGATGTACAAAAGTCACTTACCATTTCGCGGATCTGCATCGTGGTGGGGGGAGGTGCTCCGTCCCTCCCCCCCGGAATCCTCGACGGGGGGAGAGGCGCTCCGTCCCTCCCCCCGGAGTCCTGCCCGGACGGCTCTGCTCCGCGGGGATTCCACAGAGCCGCCGGCCGGCTCCGCCCGCAGCCAGACATCGGGCCGCTGGGCAGCACGGACGCAAATGGCGGCTGCTGTAGCTGCCGCCGTTTGCATCCCTGTATACATCCCTGTATATTTACATAGCTTATCACAGTAAAGTAAAAAAAAACCCCATATGCAAATGGCAGTGGCTACAGCGGCCGCCATTTGCGTTCCTTATTTTTCGCCGTTTTAGTCTACATAAATATTTACATAGACTATTATGTTGAAAATAAAGGGGAACGCAAATAGCGTAGCTGGTGCTATTTGCGTTCCTTTTTGAGTCGCCATTTAAGCCTACGTAAATATTTACGTAGACTAAAACGGCCAAAAATAAGGAATGCAAATGGCAGCTGCTGTAGCCGCCGCCATTTGTGTACACCTTTTTTTTTTTAACCCAGACGTGATAGGCTACGTAAGTCTTTACGTAGCCTATCACGTCTGGGTTAAAAAAAAAAAAAAAGACCAGACTGCAAATGGCGGCAGCAGCTGGTCGGAAGACCAGCCGCCGCCACTGCCACTGCCACTGCTGGAGCCGCCGCTGTCCGGAACATCCGCCCCAGGTAAGTCTCATCCCAGGGGGGATCCGCAGGGGGGCAGGGGGTGGCAGGCCGTTCCGCCACGGATTTCGGGGGGTCGAATGCCAGTGCATTCGGCCTCACTGAAATCTGTGGTGGAATTCTCCACCATCCCTATACAGATGTTAATTACTAGAGACTCAGAGAACTACAAAGGAACAGCCATCTAGGGGTTTCTAAGGGTTAGGATGTCAATTGATCTCCATTTGGGAAAAACGTGGCAATTCTCTGAACTTAAGGGGTGGGAGGGGAAGATCTCCCCCTCTCCCGTGATGCTTCTGGGCGCAGCTGTTGATGTCAAGCCAATCAGGCTGAGCGCCAAAGCTCGGCCCCTGCGATCTCTCGCTTGTGCCTGCGCCTCGCGTCTAGAAGCTCAGGTTGTCCTTCCCTTTCCATACCTTCTTCACTGTCACTCCCAGGAATGTCAGAAGGTGGGGGCTCCCCCTCCAACTGCGCCTCTGAAGTCTGGGAAAGTTCCTCCCCCACGAGTTGCCTCTCTTCCTCAGAATCAGAGCTGCTTTGGGACTCTATGGGCTCAGATACAACCCTGACAGGTGGGATTCCCCCCCCCCCATGTTGGCAGACAGGCCCCAAAGTTTCATGTATTTATCATTAAAACTGAAAAGGTTATGGCCATTTGTGTTTTCCCATGGAAGTCAATGGGAAAACACCCAAACCGAGTGATCCGGTTATCTGAATCTCGCTTCGGATCTGGGACTGAGTCGAAGCAGAGTGGGTCCAAATTGGTCTGAGTAAGGTGTCCATGCACAGTGGGGTGTCCATGCACAGCCCTAATAAAATAGTTCAGGTAAAAAAGCCCAGCACTTACTGACATTTCATTGAAACCTGTTTATTTTATGTTACTTTTTGCTGTGCTGTTCTTTGTAGTTTTATCTGATTATTGTGGACTTTTCTTTTAAGGTATTATTATATCATTTTAAATTGTAGTTTGTAAACTTGGGAGCCACACAGTCAAAAAAAGGAATATAAATATTTTACACAAAGAATAAATTTGACTACAATGTCCTGTTCAGTCTACAGTTTGTGGCAAATCTAGTTTTGCTTCTGTGTCCTTTTAAGAGAATTAATTCTTGCAAGTAAGTTTCTGCTGTTCCACAGAAATAAAAACAGAATAGTATTTTCTCAGTGATTCATTACTTCAAAAACTTACATTAAGCTGCATCATAATAATTTACATTTACAGATCATATTTGTTTCTGATTACTTGTTTACATTATATCCATGTTAAATAATTTTAATTTCAGCTTGTAAATAAGATGCAAAGGTTGTGTATCTGTAATAAAGACTCTAGATTTTTAGGGAAATGGTCTTGGATATCACAACCATTGTAAACTTGGTTAAATAAAAGGCATATAAAAGCCAGATATGTTTGTAAAGGTTCAGCAATATAAAATCACCATTTCTTTAAACTCTGAATGCAAAGCGAATAGTTTAGGCCGTAACTCCCCTGAGGATGAAATGCTGTAAGACTTTGATTTGTCCTTGGGTGTGTAAGATGCAATCACAATTTGATGCTGAAAAAACTCGTTAGATGATGGATTCTGGAAGCAATTTGGAAAACAGCACCAGGTTCCCATGGAATGAAAGGCCATGTTATTTGCTTTCATTAATATCAAGTTGATTTTTCATTTTAAAAAAGAGGAGCATAATTTTTTCCTGTCATATTTACTTTCCTTTAAAAAAAAATCTGGAATACTTTTTAGTTTGGTTTCAATCATTCTGTTAGATGCAGTAGCCAGATAATGATTGTATACATGCCAGTCACTGCACTAGCAAAGTACATGAGTGGATGTGACATGACATCTAGGGATGTTGTTGTTGTTGTTGTTGTTGTTGTTGTTCAGTCGTGTCCGACTCTTCGTGACTCCATGGACCATAGCACGCCAGGCCTTCCTGTCCTCCACTCTCTCCCGGAGTGTGCTCAAGTTCATATTCATTGCATTGGTGATGCTAGACATCTAGGGATGGGGGTATGTAAAAGTCTCTGTGGGGGAGGGTGTTTACCTGGGAGGCTAAGAAGGCTAAGAGGAGAAAGAAGCCAGCTGAACAGCCCCATTCTGCACATCAGAGATTCATCTGCCCCAGGAGTCAGAGGATCTAATCATGTTAGAATCATAGAATGTTTCCCAGATAGCAAAGTGTAACTATCAACCCCCATTGGGGTAGCCCCTCAAACATGTCTTCAGCCAGCATAGCCCCTTCTCCCCCCATAAGGCTGCTCCAGCTGGACTCTGGGCATGGTGTAACTATGAGCAATCTGTGCTCTAGAGCTTTAGAACATGCAGGCAGGAGTCATGGAGCAGTGATGGCTTGTGTCCATTGGGGCTGGTGGGGCAGAGGGTAGGACGGCTAAGAGCAGATGGAGGAAAGGGGTCTCAAAAGGCAAAGCCAAGCAGTCACAGTTGGTGGAGCCAAGGCAGCAACTCACTGGACAGAAAAAAAGAAACGGAGGCAAATTTATCATCCAGGTGATGAAGTCTCCTTCTCCCACAACTGTCACCACCAGCAGCCATTCCAGCAGGCTATATTTGAGGGAGATGAAAATGGAAAGCAAGGCCATTTCACAAACACTACTGAAAGACTTATTTTTTCCCTCTCTCCCCTCCATATTCCTTTTTCCTTGTGTGTCATGTATTTTATTTTAGATTGTAAGCTTGTAGGCAGGGACTGTTTTCTTTTAGTGATTATTTCTAAGCTGCTCTTTAAGCCTCTTGAGGAGTGGGATGAAAATATTCTAAACAGATACATGAGTTCAAAGCAGACTGAAACATGGGGTGTGGGAAGAAAAGTTGAAAAGAAAAAAAAACCCTACGAAAATAATAACAATAGCAAGGAACTGGAGGCTCCTGGGAAAGCTCAGACACAGACCCTATGATCATTCCCACACTCTCAGGACACCAGGGCCATGTTTCCACGACAACGGAAGGGTGAAGCAAACAAAGGAATACCAGAGTTTTCATGGAATCAGCATGGCTCCACGCAGGGCTCCACGAAGGACTGCACCACACCATTATAAGTCGCTGACAGAAACATACTTCCGGGTGGGGTTCAGGGATTGGAAGTGAACGTCATCAGACTGGCAGGGGCTGCTCAACCAATAAAAGAGGCTCCCCCCTCCAGGCTCTACTCCCCTTAATGGCAATCTCAGGAACAAGCCTCATTGGCCACAAAGGGAGTTACTTCTCAGTAGACTTCCTGGACCAATGCTCCATTCCACCTACTATTTTCCCTTCCCCTGTAAATACCAGGCTACCGCATTAGCAGGCACCCTGAATAAATGTGCTATCGTGGGATAGCACAGATACGTGATAGTGCATTTTCAGGAACAAGCCTCATTGACTACAGCAGGAGTCAGCAGGCGCCCCTGAACTAATGTGCTATCACACGATAGCGCAAATCCGTGTTAGTGCTACTTCATGATAGAGTGATAGCGAGGTATTGACATAGAGGGTATGCATAATGACGGAAGATCTGTGCAATGATGTTCTAATGAGATAGCGCCTTAGCGTGTAATAAAAAGGCTAAACTGTGAAGCTTGTGAAACGGGACCGAAGGACACAAAGGAATATTAGCCGTGGATCCTCCCCACATGTAGTTCTGGGGAAGTGACCTGAGATAAGCCTGATTTTCAGGCTGTAGTGGGAGTATTTGCTTGCCTGAGATAGCGTGCTTATATGCACTAGTGATCTAGCACTTATTTTCAATGTTTTAAAAGTTGGTCCCTTGGCATCCTGCTCCAAAAATGGCGTTGACATTTCCAGAAAACAGGGAAGGAAAAGGTTGGGTTAGTGAGGTCACAGGCAAGTGAGCGACACAGCCCCATGGGCAGGCCTACATGCCCCATGAACAGGACTATGATACTGGCACAAATGCAGGTGATGGAACACACCCCAACAGGGCTGTAACTGAGCCGAAGTAAAGAGGAAAATTCGGACTATAACCCATCTCAGAAGAACCATTTTTTTCACGATAAACTCCAGGATGCCTGCTGGATGGCCATGACGTCATGTAAACCATGCGACCTCCACACACAGCCAGGATGGAGTAAATTGCTGATAGGGATGTACGAAAGTCACTTACCTTTCCACGGATTATGTTGATGGTGGGGGGGGAGGCGTTCCGTCCCTCCCCCCCGGAATCCTCCATGGCCGGCTGTGCTCTGCGGCAGCTCTGCGGAGCAGCTGGCCAGGCCCAGGCCAGAGCCGTCCGCAGCCGGATTTCCGGCCGCGGAGGGCTCTGGGTAAAAAACAAAACAAAACCGAGTACGCAAATGGTGGCTACAGCCGCCGCCATTAGCGTTCCTTATTTTTGGCCGTCTTAATCTACGTAAATATTTATGTAGACTATGATGGCGAAAATAAAGGGGAACGCAAATAGCGTAGCGGGTGCTATTTACATCCCTTTTTGATTAACCGTTTTAGCCTACGTAAATATTTATGTAGGCTAAAACGGCAAATCAAAAAGGGACGCAAATAGTTCCCGCTACGCTATTTGTGTTCCCCTTTATTTTCGCCGTCATAGTCTATGTAAATATTTACGTAGACTAAGACTGCGAAAAATAAGGAACGCAAATGGCGGCGGCTGTAGCCACTGCCATTTGCTTACGCAGTTGTTGTTTTTTTTTTACCCAGCCATGATAGGCTACATAAATCTTTACGTAGCCTATCATGTCTTGTAAAAAAAAAAAAAACAAACCCCGACAAGACTGCAAATGTAGGGATGTACGAACGTTCTGCCACGGATCTCGGGGAGGCCGAATGCCAGCCCATTCGGCCCCCCGAAATCAGTGGCGGAATGGCCCGCCCTCCCGCCCCCCTGGGACGAGACTTACCTTGGGCAGATCCTCCTGGCGGCGGCGTCTCCGGCGGAGTCTCTGGCGGCGGTTCGGCAGCGGCGGTTCGGCGGCGGCAGCTGCGGCGGCTGATCTTCCGACTGGCTGCCGCTGCCGCCATTTCCAGGTTAAAAAAAAACAAAAAAAGTGATAGGCTACGTAAAGATTTACGTAGCCTATCACAGCTAGATTTAAAAAAAACACCGTGATAGGCTACGTAAATGTTTACATATCCTATCAGGGCTGACTTAAAAAAAAAACCCAAAAAACGCGTGTACGCAAATGGCGGCAGCCATGGCCGCTGCCA
Source organism: Heloderma suspectum (assembly GCF_057233095.1). NCBI lineage: Eukaryota > Metazoa > Chordata > Lepidosauria > Squamata > Helodermatidae > Heloderma > Heloderma suspectum. The sequence continues at coordinate 155,354,416 of NC_139459.1, read as the reverse complement.
TTTGTGTACACGCGTTTTTTTGTTTTTTTAAAAAATCAACTGTGATAGGCTATGTAAAGATTTACGTAGCCTATCACGGCTGACTGCAGGGATGCAAACGGCGGTGGCTACAGCTGCCGCCATTTGCGTCCCTGCTAGCCAGCAGCCGGATGTCCGGGTGCTGGTGGAGCCGGCCGGCAGCTCCGCAGAATCGCTGCAGAGCACAGCCGGCCGGCCAGGATTCTGGAGGGGAGGAACAGAGCGCCTTCCCACCGGCCAGGATTCTGGGGGGAGGGATGGAACGCCTCCCCCCCACCATCAACATAATCTGCGGAAAGGTAAATCACTTTCGTACATCCGTATGCAAATGGCGGCGGCAGCAGCCGGTCGGAAGACCAGCCGCCGGAGCCGCCGCCGCCCAGAAGATCCGCCCCAGGTAAGTCTCGTCCCGGGGGGATCCGTGGGGGGGGGCGGGGGGCAGGCTGTTCCATCACAGATTTCGGGGGGGGGCGAATGCACTGGCATTCGGCCTCACCGAGATCCGTTGCGGAATTCTCTGACATCCCTAATTGCTGATGGAAACACACCCCAGGTTAAAAAGCAAAAAAAACAGAGAGAAATGTAACACTGAAAAACAAAATGGGGGAGGGGAATAGTAAGGTATCAGGAGCTCCAAGGACACCCCCCTTACACCTACCCACACAGCCTCTAGTTAAATACTTTAAATTAACATTTTTTAAAAATTAAAAAATAGCAAGGGGCTCCCAGAGTCAGTTGGTCAGTCTCTGTCTCTGTCTCTGTCTCTCTCTCTCTCTCTCTCTCACACACACACACACACACTCACACACACACACACATACACACCCATATAAACTTACACAGAAAGGAAGCAACCTGGCTCCTGCCAGTAGAAGCTGCGTCCTTCCCTCCATTTAACAATAACAACAACCAACTGTACTGATTGGCTATGGGTGGCTTGAACAGCCACTCTGTACACAAAGAAAACTCTGGCTCATGATTTGCTCTGGGGGAGCTGATCAGGCCCATATTTGGAAATCTGGCAGAACATCCAGGAGAACAGCTCTGCCTGCCTGCCGCTGCTTTATTTACTAGTGATTGAGAATGCCTTAGAAGTCCGAAAAAAGGAGGAAAGAGAGAGCAGATAGGCATGCTCAGAAGCACCAGTGAGCCCATGCTCACCCAGTCACTGCCAGCAACAGTAATGGAGGCTGGGAAGAGACTGCACACAGTAAGTCAATCTCCTGCTTTCTCAGAGGGGAGGGAGAGAACACTGGCTGTTCACACCCCCTCCCCTTAAAGGGAAATTGCCTCCATTATACAGAAGAGGGATATTGGAGGCAGATGGGGTGAAATTGTCTCTAAGCAATAAACAGAGACATTCTGATCAATCAGTTAAAGTTTCTGTTCTAGAGTCATCTGAAGAAATTAGAAATACAGAAGAAGAATACCTAGGATTAAGACTATCCTATGTATGTCATGGCCACAAGACTGGAAAAGGTCAGTTTACATTCCAATTCCAAAGAAGGGCAATGCCAAAGAGTGTTCAAACTACCGTACAATTGCGCTCATTTCACATGCCAGCAAGGTGATGCTCAAAATCCTACAAGCTAGGCTTCAGCAGTATGCGAACTGAGAACTACCGGAAGTACAAGCTGGGTTTCGAAGAAGCAGAGGAACTAGAGATCAAATCGCCAACTTTCACTGGATCTTGGAGAAAGCAAGAGAATTCCAGAAAAACATCTATTTCTGCTTCATTGACTACGCTAAAGCCTTTGATTGTGTGGATCACAACAAACTGTGGCAAATTCTGAAAGAGATGGGAGTACCAGACCACCTTACCTGTCTCCTGAGAAACCTGTACGAGGGTCAAGAAGCAACAGTAAGAACCGGACATGGAACGACCGATTGGTTCAAAATTGGGAAAGGAGTACGACAAGGCTGCGTATTGTCACCCTGCTTATTTAAATTATATGCAGAGTACATCATGAGAAACGCCGGGTTGGATGAATCACAGGTCGGAATTAAGACTGCTGGGAGAATTATCAACAACCTCAGATACGCAGATGATACCACCCTAATGGCGGAAAGCGAAGAGGATCTAAAGAGCCTCTTGTTGAGGGCGAAAGAGGAGAGTGCAAAAGCTGGTTTGAAACATTAAAAAAACTAAGATCGTGGCATCTGGCCCCATCACTTCCTGGCATATAGAAGGGGAAGAAATGGAAGCAGTGACAGGTTTTATTTTCTTGGGCTCCAAGATCACAGCAGACAGTGGCTGTAGCCATGAAATTAAAAGACGCTTGCTCCTTGGGAGGAAAGCTATGGCAAACCTAGACAACATAGTAAGAAGCAGAGACATCACCTCGCCAACAAAGGTCTGTCTAATCAAAGCTATGGTTTTCCCAGTAGCAATGTATGGCTGTGAGAGCTGGACTATAAGGAAGGCTGAGGGCTGAAGAATTGATGCTTTCCAACTGTGGTGCCGGAGAAGACTCTTACGAGTCCCCTGGACTGCAAGGAGGTCAAATCAGTCCATCCTAAAGGAAATCAACCCTGACTGCTCATTAGAAGGGCAGATACTGAAGCCTAAGCTCAAATATTTTGGCCACCTAATGCGAAGAGAACAGTCACTGGAAAAGACCCTGATGCTGGGAAAGACTGAAGGCAAAAGGTGAAGGGGACGACAGGGGATGAGATGGCTAGATAGCATCACTGATGCAATGAATATGGACTTGAGCACGCTCTGGGAGAGAGCGCAGGACAGGAAGGCCTGGCATGCTATGGTCCATGGGGTCATGAAGAGTCGGACACAACTGAACGACTCAACAACAACAACAACAACAATGTATGTCATGTCACAGGGTTGATTTCAAATGTGAGTTGAACTAGTTTACATTTTACTTAAATGAGATTCATAATCATTTGTATCTTAGTTGTTAATATAATTAAATATGACGTGCAAATAAATGGTAAAATTTTGCAGTTGAAACAATTACTTATTATGATATCTAAAATTGGTCAATAATGCCAGTTTTTGCATTTAAGACTTAGAGCTCTGAAACAACGGTCCATTCTTCATCAAAAGACAGAAGAAGCTTGTAGGTTATCGCAGTTATTATTTAAAATTTATTTTAAATGTAAAAATGAACAAAAAAGTACCAAGATATTGACATGTATTCATCTCATTAACCATGGCCACCATTTTTAAAGATGGCCCACAAACTTAGTTTCATCCTATGCACCTCAAAAATTATTTCCAGTCATAAAAAGGTCCTCTAGAAATGCATGGGCCTTACATAAATGACTGAATGAAAGAAGGTGAGATTGCAGTCCATTTATACTGCTTATGTGGTGTGCAAGTAAGGCATCCCTTAACTGAAAATGTTCATGCTTTTAAAAGCATGAGAAAATTTGTAAAGGTCTTCACTCATCTTAAATCAAACTTCTTTTTATTATCAAATAGCCATAACATTTGTATTAATGCCTAGTCACGTTTCAGTATGGGTTTTAAATATCGTGTTCCCTAACATCATTCCTGTTTAATCAACCCTTTTTCTCACTGCAGAATTTGTTCTATCCTCCTGTTAGTGTATTTTGTTGAAATATACATCTGTTCCCTGTGCTACACTATCAGTTGTAATCAATCACTCTTAGGAATAAATGTACAGACTGCTCTCATTGCAACATGAATTTATTAAATAGATAAACTAGTGACCAGATAATTAATTTTTTAATATGCAAAATTGTCAAGGTATATATTTTAAGTGCGGTCACTGGTTTGTAACTTTTTGGCCAGCATGATTCTTGTTAATTAACTGCTTCTAGGAAAGTAAAGAATAAAATGGACACCTGGAAATATACATCAAAGCATTTCTAGGATTTGTGTCACAGTTAAGACAGGTGTCACAATTAAATTTGTACCTTACAGTAGTAGTAAACAGTAAATTTACAATTACAATTAACATTAACATTTACTACTGCTACACACAGTTACAGATATTTGTTCTAATTGTTGTTGTGGCAACTTTCATATTGCCAAACTCTCTTAATATCTGGATTCAGCCATGACAGCTACATTTGTCAGAGAAAACCATACTCTCCAATTAAGGAAAAACCATATACTCCTTGCCTCAATTTCAAGGAAGCAGTTATGGTTGTTGTTGGGGACTAGTTTATTCATAACAGTATTTATGCCTCTTTCCCCAAAAAGACCCTCAAGATGATATGCAAATTAAAAATATAAAACAATATCACAGTAAGGAAATTAAAACAGGAGAAAAACCCATCTTTAAAACCAGAGAGCAGAGACTAAACAGGCCTAAGGCAACTAAAGCAGAAGCCCAGGGTAGAGAACACAAGAATTTATGCTCAGTTTACCAAAGCTGACCATGAATGTTTGTTTTCTCTGTGTTTTTTGGTATCATTATGATGTTGCGAAACATAATTGTTGATCACATAACTGAGGCAACCCAAGAACATGGCATAAATATAACTGATTTTTTCTCTCTCTCTCTGAACATTCCTCCCAAAAGCTCCAGTTTTAAATATAAATTAGATCCTTTAATGCTGGCTAGTTTTCTCTGCATCTTCAAACCACCTGGGAAAAACAAGTAGGATCTGCAGCTGAGGTTTGTAGGGGTGGGAGATGGAGGGCAGGCAGAGCTTGAGGAAGGAAAGTTCTTGGTTCAGCTGTCCACCTGGTCCCCTATTTATTGCTCACTTACACTGATGAACAGTTTTTTAAACAATTAAAAATGTATTAGGAGAGGGGGTGTCTTTTTAATATATATTTTGTGAATTGGACTGCTGGAATGCAAGAAGGTGGGGAGGAGAGGTAGCCAGGAGTGAGAGTGGTGAGGGAGGTCTGAATCACTCTATCTTGCTAAATATGTCCTCAGACGCAGTTTGCTCCTAAATTCTAAGAGTTGGGAATCAGAAGCCTGCTGTTGTTCCATGGTGAGGCACTTTGCACAAGCTTCCCATTTTTGAGATCTTACTATTGAAAAGAGACTCCTGGGCTGAGCCCTGATGAGGTCTCAGCACTGATTAGGATTGGTGGTGGTAGAGTGTGTGTATTTTGGTTTGCATCTACCTTTGCTGCTTTCACTTCAGTCTATAGGGAACGTTGGCATTAGGCAAGGTTAGAGGACATTGGGGGTCTTCTTAGCTGTGCAGCTTTCCTGACTGTTGTGATGGAGTAATTGCTAGAGCCCGATCACAAATCACTGCTGAGCCAAGAGATGTTCCATGAGGCATGGAGCATGGCGGAGGTGCCTGGCAGTTATAACTTCCTGGGCTTGGCCTGCTGCCAAATTATGACTTAAATCTGCAGGTCCCCATGGAACCTCCTGTTCTGCCCCTCCTGGAGGAGGGGGAGGAATAGGCAGCAGGCCCAGGTCAGGGGAAGGTGGCAATTATTTCCTTCTGACAGATTCAGTTTCTCCATTATCCCTCCCACCAAAAACTATACAATCACAGTTTTGAGCTAACCGTCCAGCATTTGAGGACCACCAAGTCTGTCATCTGCACCATCTCATTGGCTTTTAACAAGCTGCTTTGCCCGTGCTTATTAAGGTCTTCACCTCACCACCTCCTGGCTCCATTGTCTGCACCATGGCCATATACAAGAAGGCTGGGCATGTTGCTAAGGTGGGCTCCAGATTACAGTGATGGTGTGGTCCACACTGTGCAGCTGATCTGGATGGAAGGGACTGCAGGCCCATTGTTTCTCTGACAAGAAGACCAGATGCTACAGTGTCACTATTCCTTACGAGATATCGACATTATTTTATTTATTTATTTATTTATTTATTTCATTTCTATACCGCCCAATAGCTGAAGTTCTCTGGGCAGTTCACAAAGATTAAAACCAAAGAGCACACAATAAAACAATACAAAATATATAAAACATGAAAACCACAGTAAACAATACAACCAGAATAAAACCAGAATAAAACCTAGCAGCAGTGCAGGGATTTAAAATATAGATTAGGGATGTGTACTTTCTGTGCTGCTTGACTTCCGCAGTTTGTGGCCAGTGCTCCATTCTGCCGTTCACAAGCCCCCAGAATTCTCCTCCTTTTTCTCTGCTCCGAAAATTACAAAAAGAAATCCGTACCGACAACTGTAATTCCGGTGCTGAGCCGTCTCTGTGAGTCTGCATAACTTCCGTGAGAATCGCTATTTTTCATAAATATTTACGTTTGGTTTTTTTAATTGAAATCCTCTGTCTCCGTTTACTTTCAGCCAAAACACTTCCTCTTCCTAGGGGCTTCCCAAAAGAAGGCTGTCTTAGGTGTGCCTGAGCGATAAACTATTTGTTTAAAGCAATGAAAGAAAAAACCTTTTAAAATGACCATGCTGGTCCTGGAGCGGCATGGTCATTTTAAAAGGTTTTTTCTTTCTTTAAAACAGCGTTACTTTAAACAAATAGTTTATTGCTCAGGCGCACCCAAGACAGCCTTCTTTTGGGAAGCCCCTAGGAAGAGGAAGTGTTTTGGCTGAAAGTAAATGGAGACGAAGGATTTCAATTTAAAAAGAACACCCACAAACAAGGCGGTGAGCACAATTCATTTTTTTAAAAAACGTGCGTATTTATTATCAGAATATACTACACTGTGTTTTTATTTACGAAAATTTTACAACTCTTTGCAGACAATGAAAAAAAGCCGCATGACTGCTGGCTCCTCAGGACCTCGTGGTGCCTTTCCGCAGAGGATTCCGTGGCACGGACTGAAGGGAATTCAATCCCATTTCAGTCCGTGGCGGAATTCTCTGACATCCCTAATACAGATTTAAAACAGCAAAGCTAAAGGTCTAGAAAGCTAAAATGCTAAAATACCTGGGAACATAAAAAGGTCTTCACCTGGAGCCGGAAAGAATACAATGTAGGTGCCGGGTGAACCTCACTAGGGAGTTCATTCCACAGCCAGAGTGCCGCAGCAGAAAAAGCCCTCCTCCTAGTAGCCACCCACCTTACTTCCTTTGGCAGGGGCTCATGGAGATGGGCAGCTGAGGATGATCTTAAGGTCCAGGCAGGCACATATAGGAGGAGGCGATCCTTCAGATAACCTGGCCCCAAGCTGTTAAGGGCTTTGACTGTTAATACCAGCACTTTGAATCGGGCCAGGAATGGACTGGCAGCCAGTGCAGCTGGAAAAGTACTGGCATAATATGAGCTCGTTGGCCAATTAACAATCTTGCTGCCCTATTTTGGACCAGCTGAAGTATTATTATTATTATTATTATTATTATTCGATTTAAGTCTCCCTTTAGCGGAAGCTCTCAGGGTGACATACATAATAAAAAACAAATACAATAAAACCAATGATACAATATTTTAAAAGAATTTAGAAGCTGCAACAATAATTTAAAATAGTTTTAAAAAGAAAGATAATCATAAAATTGGAAGAGGCCATTTAGGCCATTGAGTCTAACCTCTGCTCAGAGCAGGAATCTTGTTTAATGCATCCCAAACAGATGGCTGTCCCAAAAATTCCTAACAGATGCAATTGAACTCTGGTGTGTGCCTATTCTCAAATAAATTCAGGGCAATGAAGATGACACAGAAACAGTATCTCTCTGCCTGTACTGAATCCTCTGTAAGTCTGAGCTTTTTAAGGTTGTTCAGGGCTTATTATATGAATGCCCTAAGGAAGTTGTAGAATCATCAGAGGCCCATTGTGACATGTTTGCAAGGCACTTCGAAGATACAATCTCTTGCGTCTGCTGAGACTTAGACTCCAGCTTTACAGCAGTTGAGTCAGGTGAGGTATCCAGTTTTGTTGGATGAATTTCAGTTGGTACAGCTCAAGGACATAGACAAGTGCTTAGACAGATGTGACTACTAATAGATCCTTGCCCCTCTTGGCTTATTAAAACTGGCAGGGAGAGAACAGCTGGCTGGACGAGGGAGGTGATAAATGCTTCATTGTGAGGAGAAGTGATCACTTCTGAAGTGCCTGAAAAAGGCAGAAGTAATCATCCTTGGACCCAGAAGATCTCAGCAACTTTAGACTGATGGCAAATGTTTCTTTCCTGGACAAGGTCCTTGAGCAGGTGGTTGCTGGCCAGCTCTAGATGCTCTTGGATGAGACTGATTATCTTGATCCATTTCAGTTGGAGTTTAGGCTAAGTTTTGGCACAGAAGCAGCCTTGGGGCTTGTCTTCATGGGTGATTTGCTGCAGATTGGGACTGTTTGGAGGTCCTTTGCGGCACATGACATCATGGCCAGTCTGCAGCCACCCTGGAGTTTACCTGTGGGGAAGCCACATTTTTGCAGAGTACTTTCACTCCATTGTTTTTCTTTAATTCAGCTCCCCTGTGGTTCACCCCGCTTTACATTCGGTATGATTGGGCGTTCCTAGGGGGGTGTCTTTCACCTGGCCATGACCTCAGTAACCTAGGTAACTACAGTAACTAGCTTGCCTTTCCAACTCATCGGAGTGCAAGAGTGCTCTTCCGTGCCTTCAGAACCGTGCTGTACTTTTTGCCAGTGGGAGTAACTGGCTTCTATTTCCCATCCCATCCCCCTTGAGAGCCTTCTTGCCCCTTGAGGCTAGATCCCTCTGTTTACTCTCTGGAAAAGGAGAAAGGGGTTGGGAGCTTTAACTCCCTGACTGTTGGCTGGAATGGGGCGAAACTGTGCTGGTGGGGTGTTCTCATGGGGAGCCTTCAGATGCTGTCAGGGATAATAACATGGTAGCTGGGGGAAGTCTGGACAGGGGTGGGAAACAAACCTCTCTCATTGGTTGAGCAGCACTTGCTGAAGGGGGCTTTTACATGCATTTGCCTGAATGCAAATAGAGTTTTCTTTATGTGATTGGGAACCCTGATAAAGCAGGATTCCTGGTCACATGGAGACTTCTATTTGCATTTAACCTCCTTGCTGGAGGTTAAATTTTTGCATCAGACCTCCATGCTAAACACAGGAAGCTTGGGGGTTTAGAAGGTGGGGCTAGTGTGTGCAAGAATAATGGGGGCAGAGGCAATGTGTGTGACCCCATGCCTCTTACACATGTTCTTGTAACATATTCAGGTATCATGCCTTAACGGGGCTAAAGTCTTTTGTAAAATATATGTATAAGCTTTTAGGGACCACAGATCAATAGACAGCTGTAATTTTATCACTAAATGGGGGAAAACATTTTAAGTATCTACTTTATGGCTGAAAGCTGGAACTCATCACACAAAAGGCTGTGAACTGGATTATGGCCACTGATGCTGAGGTGTTGATGAAAAGAACTGTGAATGAATCTTCCTTGTTTATTTTTATGTTTTACTGCATTGATATCCTTATCATCCTGTCTATGAATGATTTCCCAGTAGCAAAACATGATATCCAATGCTGGGATTTATTGTTCAGTGTAAAACAATGGGAAATGTAATTGTATACAGCAGTGACACAGGTTTCTGCCAGAAGTATTATAAAACATAATTGACAGAAAAACGAGACAATGCTTTTTTTATTCTGCAAGCATACAACTAATAGCACTTATGCAACCTTGAGAAACTGCTAAATCCTTTTAGCTACTCTGTGGAGGAATTCAAGTAATCCTCATTTTATTTGCAATTGCTTTGTCTTCAGTCTCCATGGCAGTGAACTGTGCTCCTAGCATTTTTGTTTTTTGTTTTTTAATGGTTGTTTTACAGAGGTGGTACTCAGAGAAGCTTCTTGACAAAATGACAATTCTAATATTGCTGTATCATCATGTCCTGTGACTGTTATAACAGCTTCATAGACCAGGGCTTCTTGGTATGCAGCTACAGTTTGCAGATCCAGAGAAAGATGTACACAGCAGTGCATCACTGAATTTGCACATATGCTAGGGATGTCAGAGAATTCCACCACAGATCCCATGAATTCACTAGAATTTGGACCCCCGGAATCCGTGGCGGAACAGAGCAACCTGCCCCACCACCCTGCGGAAGCCCCCCGGAATGGAGCCTACCTGGCGGCAGCTCCGGCAGCGGCAGCTCTGGTGGCGGCGGCTCCGGCCGCTGCCAGGCTACAGCTGCAAATGGCGACCACTACACCGGCCACCATTTACGTCCCTTCACTGAGCCGTGATAGGCTACATAAATATTTACGTAGCCTATCACGGCAAAGAGCGGGGACGCAAATGGTGTCTGCTACGCCATTTGCGTCCCTGCTCTTTGCCATGATAGGCTATGTAAATATTTACATAGCCTATCATGGCTCAGCGAAGGGATGCAAATGGCGGCCGCTACTCTGGCCGCCATTTTCGTCCGCAGACCAGCTGCAGCTGGATGTCTGGCTGCAGATGCACCTGGCTGGCGGCTCCGCAGAGTCACTGCAGAGCGGAGCCGGCCAGGGAGGATTCCGGGGGGAGGGATGGAGCGCCTCCCCCCCCACCGCAGATGCCACTTATGAAACAGGTAAGTCGTTTTGTACATTCCTAATATATGCCCATGCCTAACTCCCTAGCTATAATGTATTTGGGAGGGCTGAAAGGTTGTATCTAAGTCCTCATCACCCCAACAGAGAAAGAGGGAGAAAGGAGTCACTCAGTCTAGTGCTGTGCCAAAATCTGTTTTCCAGTTTCCCCAAAACTGTCCTTCCATGGAAGTGGCTACTCAGGGTGTTTTAGACATTCTTTTGGATGTCTTTTGGTGGTGTTTTTGTTCTTACCTTATAGCTGTGGAGAGGCCTAGTGTACCGCTCTGTGCAAGTCTTTCTTTCTCCCTCCTGGGGCCCAGGAGGAAAGGCCTGCACACAGTGACCCGCCATGGTGGGGGTCCGCGAGTTCCAGTGGGGAGCCCACGGCTCAGGGGAAATCTGACGAGCCCCAAGAGGGTCGGATTTCCCTGTGCTGGACATCCCCACTCCCTCTGCAGCAGAGGTCAGCAACACAGTGCCCACAGGTGCAATGGCACTTGCAAAGATTCCCCCATGTTCCCAGGAGGCCCCTTGTGCTGTCCCCCACTCACCTCTGCGACCCCTTCATCTCTGGATCACACATTTTCCCCTACTTCTATTAAAGTCAATGGGTAGTATCGCTCCACTGACTTTAACAGAGGTGGGGAAAAGGGTGCCCTGCCGAAAAATGGCTTGATGGCAGGGAACCCACTCCTCACCAAGGAGCATTGGGGCAACGGGGTCCTTGGTGGTGTGTGGGCTTCCTCTCCCTGAAGCCTGGGGGGGGGAGGGGCAGGGGATGCTATCCTCCATTTCTGTTGGTCAGTTGACTTTAACAGAGATAGGGACAAAAGTCTCCTGTCCAGAATGGGGTGGGGGGCAAGAAAATAAAGGAACTGGCAGAAGAACTGTCAGAACCGCTGTCTATTCTCTTTGAGAAATCATGGAGGATGGGTGAAGTGCCAGATGACTGGAGGAGGGCTAATGTGGTCCCTATCTTCAAAAAGCGTAAAAAGGAGGACCCTGGGAACTACAGACCAGTCAGTCTGACATCAATCCCTGGGAAAATTCTGGAGCAGATTATAAAGCAATCAATCTGGAAGCACTTTGAAAACAATGCAGTGATTACTTGAAGCCAACATGGATTTGTCAAGAACAAATCCTGCCAGACGAATCGGATCTCATTTTTTGATCAAGTAACCTCCCTTGTGGACCATGGGAATGCTGTAGACATCATATACCTCAACTTCAGCAAAGCTTTTGACAAAGTGCTCCATCATATCCTGATGAGCAAACTAGCTGAAGTGGGCTAGCTGAAACAACGATCAGGTAGATCCACAGTTGGCTACAGAATCGGACTGAAAGAGTGCTTCTCAATGGGATCTTCTCAAACTGGGGAGAGGTAACAAGCGGGGTACCGCAGGGCTCAGTCCTGGGCCCAGTGCTCTTCAACATTTTTATTAATAACTTGGACAAGGAGGTGCAGGGAATGCTGATCAGATTTGCAAATGACACAAAATTGGGCGGGATAGCTAAAACTTTGGAAGACAGAAACAAAATTCGAAGTGATCTTGATAGACTGGAGTGCTGGGCAGAAAATAACAGAATGAAATTTAATAGGGATAAATGCCAAGTTCTGCACCTAGGAAAAAGAAACCAAATGCACAGTTCCAAGATGGGGGATACGTGGCTCAACAACACTACAAACGAGAAGGATTTTGGAATTGTTGTTGATCATAAGCTGAATATGATCAACATATGATGTGGCTGCCAAAAAGGCAAATGCTATTTGGGGCTGCATTAATAGAAGCACAGCTCCCCTAACTGCTCATTGGAAGGACAGATACTGAAGCTGAAGCTCAAATATTTTGGCCACCTAATGCGAAGAGAAAAATTACTGGAAAAAACCCTGGGAAAGATTGAAGGCAAAAGGAGAAGGGGACAGCAGAGGATGAGATTGCTAGATAGCATCACCCATGCAATGAATATGGACTTGAGCACACTCCGGGAGACAGCGCAGGACAGGAAGGCCTGGCGTGCTATGGTCCATGGAGTCATGAAGAGTCGGACATGACTGAATTACTGAACAACAGCTAGCTTCCACATCCCGGGAAGTACCAGTTCCCCTCTACTCAGCACTGGTTAGGCCTCATCTGGAGTACTGTGTCCAGTTCTGGGCACCAGACTTTAAGAAGGATGCAGACAAGCTGGACAGGGTTCAGAGGAGGGCAACAAAGTTGACTGGAAACAAAGCCCTGTGAAGAGAGACTGAAAGAACTGGGCATGTTTAGACTTGAGAAGAGAAGACTGAGGGGAGATATGATAGTGCTCTTCAAGTACTTGAAAGGCTGTCACAGAGAGGAAGGCCAGGATCTCTTCTCGATCATCCCAGAGTGCAGGACACAGAATAATGGGCTCAAGTTGCAGGAACCCAGATTCCGGCTGAACATCAGGAGAAACTTCCTGACTGTTAGAGCAATACCAATTACCTCTGGAGGTGGTGGGCTCTCCCACACTGGAGGCATTCAAGATGAGGCTGGACAGCCATCTGTCAGGGATGCTCTGACTTGGATTCCTGCAGTGAGCAGGGGGTTGGACTCGATGGTCTTGTAGGCCCCTTCCAACCCCACTATTCTATGATTCTTTGAAAAATAAGAATCTAAGGAAGGGGGCAGTCCCAACATTTTACTCCCTATGGCAATTCATGGTGGTGCCCAGGACACGTTTTCAAAAAGTCAAATGTGCCTATGGGTGCAAAAAGCTTTCCTACCCCTGATCCGCAGCCTCCCTGGCTGCCAGTACTTCCTGATCTGAAAAAGCCCCATGGGAGGAGTTGCCACATGGGAGGAGTTGCCCATGCCATCTTCCTTTGAGCCTTAACTGAAGTGTGGAAAGGCAGGGAGGATACTGAACACCAAAGTGATGATGATACAATGAAAGGCAAGACACTCACAGATCCCCCTTGGCCAACTTGTAAGTAAGGAAAGTGTAAGAACCCTGCACTTCACCCACAACAATCTCACCAAAATGTTCTTCTCTTTTGGAAAAACAATCCCAAAACAGCTTTGTTTCTGTTAAACCAAATGAGAATAGTCAAAGGAATGCAGAAGACTTTTTTTTTGGTACAGTACTAATTCAGTCTAGAGATGTGAAGGACCAGGACCACAAACCCTTTGAGAGAGAGGTCTCTAGTGGCAGTGACCCTGAGAAGGAGTCAGAACCAGTTCCAGGACCTGCACAAGTGGGGCCTTCCACCTTGGATACAGCACCTTGCTGTCTTGATTCCCAGAAGGCGCCACTGCCCTCCAACTCTGAGGAATGGACCTCAAACTTCTCCAGTGAGCAGGGAGGCTCTAGGGCACATTCCCCAACTAGATCCTTGCTCCACAGACCCTCACCACCCAGAAGAAGCCAGAGATTATAGGGAAGGACACTGTCCCTTTAAGAAAATGAGGTGCACCAATTTACGGAGTGGAGTTCCCAGAAGGACTCTGCTGGCCTGGCTCTAAAACCCTGCCAGTTGCTGTAGGGACTGTGGTCCTGAACTCACTCCATGTCCTGGGCTGGTACCTGCAGTGCTGGCTGTGGTACTGAAACTTCTCCTGTTCCAGTTGCTTGCCCCTGTCATGCCTCCTCAGCTCAGCCATCACCCAGAGCAGACAATGAAATCCCAAATGGAACAAGATAGATATACTTTTAAAATAATGTTTCAAAATAGTATTTCTAAAGCTAACTACAGTGCTGAAATAATTCTGGATCCACAATTCAAAAGTAGTGCTGTTGGTCATTATAGTGTGGACACTGCATTTATTTATTATTATTTAGACATGTGCCCTCAGGGCATCTAAAAAGTCTAAAAAAAACCCAAAGCTATATAATTATTTTGAACCAGTAAAACCATAATGTAGCAGACATAAAAACACAGCAGCCAAATAAAGCCCAAATCAATTAAAAAAAATTAATCCCCAGGGAATTATAAAAGTATTTGCCCGGCCCTGAAAAAGCAACAAAGGAGGGAGAGTAGGTGAATTTCCCTATGGAGGGGATTCCGAAATGGGACTGTGCAGGCAGAAGTGGACTTCCCTGTCCACTCCTTCCTGGGGAGGGGGTCTTGGAAGGTAAACTTCAGGATCTACCTTCCATGAGAGGAAGGGCTCTGCTTATGGAAAGTCCCTCCTCTCCATTTTGGGGGATCCCCCTCCTCCCCACACACACCTCAGCTCTCCCCATTCATCAGAATCTCATGACTCTATGTAGCTTTTCCAGGGGCCTGAAGGGGCTGCCGTGGAAAGAAATCCACTTCTGCCAGCACAGTTTATCCAACTCAAAGTTGATCCAAATGCAGCCCTTTGAATTATACATTGAAACTAGCAGCAAATGAAACTGTTGATAGGTTTCCTACAGCTGGTCTCAGTCAGTAACCAAGCATTTTGGACTAAATGAAGTTTCTGAGTAATCTTCAAAAGCAGCACCACAACAAATTGCAGTACTCTAAGCTGGAGGATCCCAGGGCCTGGACTACCATGGTCAGGTTAGCTATATCTGGGAGGGGCTGCAGCTTATGAAATGTTCTCCATACCATGGACACCACAGGCCTCAGTGACAAAGCTGGATTTCTGAGCACCAAAGACTGTGAAGCAACTTTGGTGGGAGAGGAACCCCATCAAGAACAGGATGAACATACCCTTCTGGTTGATTAACCACTAATGGTAGTACTTCCATTTTTTCAAGACTGAGCTTCATTTTATTGGCCCTCATACTTTCAGCTCCGAACCCAGGCATTGATTCAGCACCGTTCCCTCACCTGAGTTAAATGTAAAAAGAGAAGTAGCTGGGTGACCTCAACTCAGCAGTTATGTGTAAATGTTGAATAATATGGAGGGCAGGACACAATCTTACAAAACCCCATAGCAAGTAGTAGTTCTCGAACACCAAGCAGTAATTACACAACGCCATCTTGCAGTGCCTCTATCCTGCTCCCTAACCTGTACAGCCTATCCAGAAGGATACAATGGTTGATGGTAGTGAAGTCACTGAGAGGGGTCCAGGATAATTAGCAGAGTGGCACTCCTCTCCTGTCCTGGCATAAGGCCCTTGCCACGTTTGAGGCAGCCCCAGGCAGCAAGATGCTCTATGGGCTCCTGCCAAGCTTACTGAGTGGCAGAGCTGGGCAAAAGCAGGGAAAGGCCACTGAAGCCACCCAGTTTCTTTTTCTTTTAAGGGCGAGTGTTTAAAGGAGAAGTGCTGGCCCCAGTAGCTGCAGCAGTGGTTGCCATCATGCCTCTGGTTCATGAAGTAGCATTGCAAAGGGATGCCACATGCGGGCAGGGCCCAGGGACGTTTGGTGGGGAGATGCTGGGTGCTGCAGCCACCCAGCCCAGCATTTCTCTCTTCCATGCTAGGCTGTTAAAATGTGTAATAAAATAAAATAAAATGATGCCAGTATCAGCCATGATGGGTCCTTGGGCCCCCAAACTTGCCCCACTCTGCCACATGTTGATTCCAGGCCCTGTCATTTACCATGGTGACAAGGACCATTTCAGTTCCAAAACAAAGCCTGAGGTGAGATTAGTTATGGGAGATAAATAATTGCTACAGATTTAGGAACTTGTTTTCAAGTATAGGGAAGATTCCTAGGAAGCAGTTTGGAAATAATGACTGGACACCACCCTTGTATCAATATTTTCAGAAAAGACACTTTATCTTACAAGGAATGACAGCCACATAGATTAGGAATTTGACTTTGTGAGTAACTTGGTAACATCAGAGAATAAATGCATGTATTCCAGAATATACCATTTTATTAAGTCCTTTAAGAAAATAAAGGAAACTTATAGGCAGTTATGGGAACGGAATTTAAGAGAGGTGATTGGAGAAAGAGTTTGATGGAAAGTTCTTGATATAAACAATTTTTGAGCTTGTATTAAACTCAGAGAGGATCAGTTTAGTGTTCTGTTTCATTGGTATATGACTCAGAAGATTAGTCCATTTGGCTTTTGGAAATGTGGTGAATTGGGTTTGGAGTTGTCCTAAAGTGCAACTATACTGGACTCAAGTTTAAAGTGTAATTGATCAAATAATGGGGATCAAACTTAATTTGGATGCCTTATTAGTACTATTTAATTATATAACTGACATTTCAAATAGAAATCAGTATGCTTTATCACCAGTCTTTTGATTGCTGCAAATATTGTTTTGGCATAGGGATGTCAGAGAATTTCGCCACGAATCTCAGGGAGGCTGAATGCCAGTGCATTCGGCCCCCCGAAATTGGTGGCGAAACGGTCTGCCCCCCCACCCCCCGGGACGGAACTTACCTTGGGCGAATCCTCCTGGTGGCGGCAGCTCTGGCGGCAGTTGGGCAGCAGTTCGGCGGCGGCAGCTGCGGTGGCCGGTCTTCCGACCGGCTGCCGCCGCCGCCATTTCCAGTAAAAAAAAACCACAACAAAAAAAGTGATAGGCTATGTAAAGATTTACATAGCCAATCATGGCTAGATTTTTAAAAAAATACCGTGATAGGCTACGTAAATGTTTACGTAGCCTATCACGGCTAAGTAAAACAAAAACAAAAAAATGCACGCGCGTTTTTTTGTGTTTTTTTTACTGAGCTGTGATAGGCTACTTAAACATTTACGTAGCCTATCATGGCTGACTGCAGGGATGCAAACGGCGGTGGCTACGGCCACTGCCATTTCTGGCCTGGCTGGCCAGGATTCGGGGGTGGAGGGACAGAGCGCCTCCCCCCCAGCCAGAATTTCGGGGGGGAGGGATGGAGCGCCTCCCCCCCACTGCGAATCAAATTTTGTTACAGGTAAGTGACTTTTGTACATCCCTATTTTGGCAAGATTTTGGAAAATGGCAATTCCAAGTATTAGGGAATGGTTACTTAAAACATTAGAATTGGCCTGAATGGATAACCACACTGAGAATTAGGGATGTACGAAAATCACTTACCTTTCGGGGATTATGCTGATGTTGGGGGGGGAGGCATTCCGTCCCTCCCCCCAGAATCCTCGCCGGGGGGGAGGCGCTCCATTCCTCCCCCCCCCCGGAATCCTGGCTGGCCGGCTGTGCTCCGCAGTGATTCTGCGGAGCCGCTGGCCGGCTCCGCCGGCAGCCGGACATTCAGCCACTGGCTAGCAGGGACACAAATGGCGGCGGCCGTAGCCTCCGCCGTTTGTGTCCCTGCAGTCAGGCGTGATAGGCTACGTAAATCTTTACGTAGCCTATCACGGCTGATTTAAAAACAAAAACAAAAAACGCGCGTACGCAATTGGCGGCGGCCATGGCCGCCGCCATTTGCGTTCCTTATTTTGGCATGTCTTAGTCTACGTAAACATTTACATAGACTAAGACGGTGAAAATAAGGGGAACGCAAATAGCGTAGCATCTACGCTATTTGCGTTCCCCTTATTTTCGCTGTCTTAGTCTACGTAAATGTTTATGTAGACTAAGACGTGCCAAAATAAGGAACGCAAATGGCGGCGGCCATGGCCGCCGCTATTTGCATATGTGCATTGTTATTTTTTTAAAGTCAGCCATGATAGGCTGTTTTTTTAAAATCTAGCCGTGATAGGCTACATGAATCTTTACGTAGCCTATCACTTTTTTTGTTTTGTTTTGTTTTTACCTGGAAATGGTGGTGGCGGCAGCCGGTCGGAAGACCGGCCGCCGCAGCCGCTGCCACCGAACCGCCACCGCAGCCGCCGCCGAAGCCGCCGCCGCCAGGAAGATCCGCCCAAGGTAAGTCTTGTCCCGGGGGGGTGGCGGGCCATCCCACCACCGATTTCGGGGGGCCGAATACGCTGGCATTCGGCCTCCCCAAGATCCGTGGTGGAACTTTCGTACATCCCTACTGAGAATGCTGTATAGAAGATATGGGCAAACCATCCCCAACAATCTGATTTTTCTTTATAATGGCTGAATTTTATTACACATTGAAATAGGGTTTCAAGGCCGAGTAAGTAAGGGCACAGTCCTATGAGATCCACCCTGGCTACTGTAAAGCCTCCGAACTCGGAGGCTTACGAGTATCCAATGCTCGCTTTGCATTTTAGCTAGGGATGGCGGAGAATTCTGCCACGGATTTCAGTGAGGCTGAATGCACTGGCATTCGGCCCCCCGAAACCTGTGGTGGAACGGCCTCCCACCCCCTGCCCCCCCCGTGGAATCCCCCCCAGGACGAAACTTACCTGGGGCAGATGTTCCGGCGGCTCTGGCGGCGGCCGTGGCAGCTGGTCTTTCAGCCAGCTGCTGCGGACTCAAATGGTGGCCACCACGCCATTTGCGTAGCTGCCTTTGCCGTGATAGGCTACGTAAATACTTACATAGTCTATTACAGCAAGCAACCCCCCCCCCCACACACACACACAGAAAACCACGTACGCAAATGGCGGTGGCTACGGTGGCCGCCATTTGCGTTCCCTTTTTTTCGCTGTTTTAGCCTACATAAATATTTACGTAAGCTATTACGGCGAAAAAAAGGGGAATGCAAATAGCGTAGTGGGCTATTTAGTGAGCACAGCCAGCTGTCAAGGATTCCAGGGGGGAGGACCAGATCGCCTCCCCCTCCTCAAGGATTCTGGGGGGAGGGACGGAACGCCTCCACCCCCCATGGACAGAATCCGCGAAAAGGTAAGTGACTTTCGTACATCCCCACTGCTCGGCTGCAGTCGAGCAATCCCCTGAAATCTCGGGTGCTATGGCAATCCTGTTCGCATGCTTTCCCCTGCTCTCACCAAGCAGCTGCTCGGCGAACGGCTCCGGCGGCTATCCCTTCTTTCTTTGCACATTTGCCCCTGATGTGTGCATCTGGATATATGTGCATTTTCTGTGTGAAAAAAAATTGCGCAGCTGCCAGGGTCCTTCTGATTTTGTGCATTTATTTGATTCCATATATGTGCATTTTCTGGGCGAAAAAAATTAATTGTGCAGCTGCCAGGGCCCTTCTGTTTTTGTGCATTCAATGAATTGAGAAATGCCACAGCCACAGAGAGATCCAGGTATTGTGGTGGGCGGGGAGACGTCGAGGAGGGGAATAGAAAAAGATGAGAGCAAGCCCCGGCCTTCCTACCTGAATGACGGTCATTTCATTTGGATAGAAATGGGCCGTTACCATCAATTTCTGCATAACAGTTAGAAAGTACTATTCCTTAACATTTGCAAGTTGAGAGAGCCATGGAGCAAGAAGATGTGCTATTATGGGACAAATCTCTCCTAAAATTGAGAATTTTACTCCAACATTTGAGAGAATATGTTCAAAAGCAGAAAATACAGAAAGAAAAATATATTTCCTTCATTCATAAATCAATATAAGTGTGCAGTGCTTTTGGGGCAGTGCTTTTCAATAGGGAAATAAATTATTGTTTTACTGTGTGCTCTTTGGTTGTAATTTTTGTGAATGGCGGCCCAGAGAGCTTTGGCTATTGGGTGGAATAGAAATGAAATACCTAAATAAATAAATACATACATACATAATAAAAAGAGCAGTGTGGTCCTGGTCTCTTGGTTGTGGTGGTCTTTTGTGTGTTTGTGTTTCAGCTTGGCCAGGGTGACTGCTGGGCTGAGAGAACCAAAAGGACAGCCCAAGAAATATGCCCATAATGGTGATACCACTGTCACACTAGCAGGAATTATATACACTATATATATCTGGAGACATGGGAAGTTCTCTTTCCAGCTGCAGCAGAAGCAGACCAACATACCAACGTAATTCTTTCCTCCAGTGCCTCCTTCCCAGTCATGCAGAGTGGAAATGCACAGAAACCTCATGGTTGGTAATACAATAGAGAGAGCTGAGAACACCATCCTGCTGCAGCTAGAAGCTTTGATCCTGGGCTGGGATGCTGAGGCAGCATGTCACTCTGCATGGCATTTTCTCCCTCAACGTGCTCTGAGAGGCGGCGCTTCCAACTAGCTGTATTCTTACAAGGGGCTGTTCCTCCACGTTTGCATGAAGAATGCACTACACAATGGAGAGTGTGCATGGGGGGGACACGCTACTTGAACACCAGTTTCCTGTGTATGGCTGGCTCTGTGATGACATCCCAGTGCAGACAGGAAAGGCTGCAGGTGTGGGAAGAGAGCCCAGGACAAACCAAGGAGCACAGTTATACCATTTCCACCCTGGCTCTTATTGCACTGGCATGACTGCAGTGACTTACACTGTACACCAGTCCCATGAAACCTGTGACAACCACATTACCATAAATGCATTCAGGCAAAAGTCATGACAACAGAGTGTCTCTTTACTTTGCAAGGTCAATTAAAATATATAAAACAGGAATATTATACTTGTATACAACTGTCAGGGTGGACACTGAGCCCATAGAATCCCAGAGTAGTTCTGATGCTGAGGAAGAGCAGTCGCTCCTTCGGGAGAGGAGCGCGCTCCTTTTTTCCCAGGACCAACAGCTGACGGAGCTTCCTCCCACCCACATTCCTAGTTTAGAAAGCAGTCCAGGGAGTGACTCAGCACAGATAGCAGACTGGGGGGGATGCGCGGCACAGACGCAGAGAGCGGCGCCAAATGGTTTGCGCTCAAAGAACGGTTGCGCCCAGAGGATCCAAGGGAAAAGGGGAGGGATTCTCCCTAGTCCTTATATTCAGGGGTCTGCCAGTAATTGCCCTTCAAACGGGGACCAACTGTTCTAACTTAAGGCATAGGGATGCTGCTGCTCAGATCTAGTTGCTACCTGTAGAGCTGGTAAGTTGTAAAAGAAGAATAAAGCTTTGAAAAGAATCCCTTTGTCTGTGTCTGGACTTGGCTACTGGATTAGATTGAGAGCCCTCCAAGAAGCCCTTGACAACAACTATACAATTGCTTGTTGTCATTAAGATGACAAGCAATATCATACCCATAACGCAGCCTGCACATGTGCTAAATGCAGAATGGGTAAAACGAAAGGGAGGGACTGCAGCTGGGTAACAGGTGGACCTCACTCAAGGGCTGTGGTGCAGTGCTTGGGAGAGGGAGAACTTGAATAGAAATCGCCCAGCCAGAGGCGGAGGCGAGGCTGAAATTGCGCCCATGCAAGTTAAGCTGGCGGTTTTGTTATGCAAGGTTTGGTTTTGCATATGGAAGACTGGCCGACCTTGAGCACTGCTTCATCACCAGATCCCAACCCCACCCATTATTACAGAACTCGATGAGCAAGGCGGGGTGATCAGTCTTTACACATCTTCCTCCAGGAGTCCATGGTTCTGGTTTGGTTTCATACCACTCTGAAATCATTAAGAAGGGGAGCAAGCTGCAGCTGTGCTGTCTTCTCCTGCCTCTTTGTTTCCCTGAAATTGGAGGGCAGTGTGCACGCAAACACACAGGGTAGAGCAGAGTTCAAGGGGAAACCCAACAGTGTTCAGATTCAGAATTGCATATTTATGCAAAGAATGAAATCCCTGATTGATTACTAACCACTAGAGTGATGTCTGAAGTCACATGGTTCAGGAGACAACGGGGGAGTCGAATTTCCACAAGGGGTACAGTTCAGCATTCTCAGGCAGAGGTATTCCTTGGTAAGTATAGAAAAGGAAAGGCACCTCGTCCATTCAGACACAGCAGCATGCACCTAAATCAGTCCCCCTCTCCCTGCCCTTTCCACAGCCAGGCATGTGAATGAATATCTGACTGACCGTAGTGGATAGACATTCAGTTATATCCCCAAGCCGTCAGCTAGAGAGAATGAATGAGGTACTCAGCCACCTGCTCTGGCCCGTCCTTTATCATGGAAATGCATTCTTAACACCCTAGCCACTACACCACACCGGCTCTCCAATTGATTGAGAGAAGCGTGGACATGGTGGGGGAGGCTGTGCCAGGCGAACCCAGATGAATCAGCTCTTGGTGGTGCTGCTGCTGCCCCAGGCAACCTGAGAGATGATAGAGGCCAACTGCACCCTGAGTTTGGAAAGGGACAAAATGAGCCCACAGAGTTATTACAGGCCAGGAGACCTCCTCCCCTTAGCAGGGTCATCTCTCTCTCTTTGCATCAACATCATTTCTTCCAGAGAGCAGCTTTTAATTTCAGCCAGCCTCGTCCTAGCAGCCTTCTTTCCAGGAAACTCATTCTGATGATGGATGGAGCTCCTGCTGCTTTTTCCTGAGCTCCCTCCAAATGTCCCTGATTTACCAGGGGTTTGCCCCATATAGCCCAGTCCAGTGCCTGCCCCAATGGAGCCCCATCCCCCTCCTCAAAGACTGTTGGAGAGAGGTTGCCACATCACAGTGGCACATTTTCTGAGGTTTACAAAGACTCAAATAAGTTGCCTTCTGGGGGAATTAGCAAATGTAGCCTGAAGCCTACACACACACACACACACACACACAGAAGGAAAAGTAGGGGTGGAGAGGAAGCTACAATTTGTAAGAGCAGCATCCTCCAAACAAAAGCAATATATTTTTCTTGGCTGAAGCCCTCATCTGCAGACAGGAGCTAGTGCGCACTGCAACTCCTGCCTGCCTGCCTGGTGAAATTCCAAAAATTCCCAAGTCTGCTAATGTGCAATAGCACTGAACTGAACTCACCCCGATGCCCCCCGCCCCAGCATATAATTGTGCATATTGTCAGACAACAAAAGACTCAAGTGCCCAGTGCCCCGGAGGCGCCTTGTCAAATGTCAGTGCATTAGCAAAACAAAGGAGAGGAGAGGTGCAGCAGGCAGAATCAATGAGTGAGTCCTAGAGATGACTCATCATGCTAATGGCTTACAGAATGAAAACTGGTTGGATTCATTCACTACACGGAAAGATGGTTGTTCAGTTGGGAAACACGGGGGCCTGCCCAACACACATAATCAGCAGGGATGTACGAAAGTCCCTTACCTGAACCGAAACTTGATTTGCGGTGCGGGGGAGGCGCTTCATCCCTCCCCCCAAAATTCTGGCCGGGGGGGAGGCGCCCCGTCCTTCCTGCCACGAATCCTGGCCGGCTGGGTCTGCAAATGGCGGCGGCCGTAGCCGCTGCCGTTTGTGTCCCTGCAGTCAGCCGTGATAGGCTTAGGGGTGCACGAAAGTCACCTGGTCTCGCAGGTTTTCGCGGTGGGGGGGAGGCGCTTCGCTGCTCTCCCCCCTAAGTTCAGGCCGGGGGGGGAGGCTTCCCGCCTTGCCCGGCCGAAATTCAGGCCGGAGGGGAGGCTTCCCGCCTCGCCCGGCCGCGAAATAAAAAGTTAAAAAAAAACCAAACATGCCCCCGTGATAGGCTACGTGACGATTAACGTAGCCTATCACGGCTAGATTTGCAAAGTCAGCCTTGATAGGCTACGTTAATCGTCACGTAGCCTATCACGGGTGACTTAAAAAAAAAAGCGCGTTCGCAAATGGCGGCCCCCATAGGGAGCCGCCATTCGCGTTCCTTATTTGGTCGCTGTAGTCTACGTAAATCTTTACGTAGACTACGGCGAAAATAAGGGCAACGCAAATAGCGTTGCCCTTATTTTCGCCGTAGTCTACGTAATCATTACGTAGACTACAGCGACCAAATAAGGAACGTGAATGGCGGCTCCCTATGGGGGCCGTCATTATCCGTATGCGCTTTTTAATTTTTTTTTTTAAAGTCACCCGTGATAGGCTATGTGACAATTTACGTAGCCTATCTCGGCTGACTTTGCAAATCTAGCCGTGATAGGCTACGGTAATCGTCACGTAGCCTATCACGGGGGCGTTTTTTTTAAATTTACTTTTATTGGAATGGTGGCAGCGGCAGCCGGTCGAAAGATCGGCTGCCGCCCCCGCCCCTGACGAAGACCCAATGAACCGCCGCCGGGACCCGCCGCCGGGAGGGACATTCGGGAAAGGTAAGTCCCGTCTCGGGGGGGGGGTGCGGGGGGCGGGGGGATGCGGAGAATTTCTCCCTGAAACTTTTTCAGGGGGCCGAACACGTTGGCGCTCGGCCCCCTGAAGTTTCGGGGAGAAATTCTCCGCCAACCCTAGATAGGCTACATAAATGTTTATGTAGCCTATCATGGCTGATTTAAAAAAAAACAAAAACGCGCGTACGCAAATGGCGGCGCCCATGGGCGCCGCCATTTGCGTACGCACGGTTGTTGTTTTTTTCTTCACTCAGCCATGATAGGCTACGTAAACATTTACGTAGCCTATCATGGTGTTTTTAAAAAATCTAGCCGTGGTAGGCTACATAAATCTTCACGTAGCCTATCACTTTTTTTTTTAACTTGGAAATGGTGGTGGTGGCAGCCAGTCGGAAGACCGGCTGCCGCAGCCGCTGCCGCTGAACCGCCGCCGGAGCCGCTGCCACCACCAGGGACATTCGCACAAGGTAAGTCCCGTCCCGGGGGGGCGGGGGGGCAGACCGTTTCACCACCAATTTCAGGGGGCCGAATGCGCTGGCATTCAGCCTCCCCGAGATTCATGGCGAAATTCTCTGACATCCCTAAATCAGCTTCTTTTTGCTGGTGGAATGCGGTGTCTGTGTCAGCAGCAGCGCAGGCACTCCAGGCAGACACTGGCAGGGAGGCAGGCAGGGTAGAGAGGGAACAGACTTGGGAGACTAGGAGGCATAATGGAGATGGAGTACTTCAGGATCAATACCCCCAAGTAATAAAGTTAGCCAGTCTGTCTGTCTGATTGGGAAAAAAAATTAGCACATTGCAGCAACAACTCAACACTCCTCAATACTGCATACAAATGTTGCGCAGATGTAGCTGAAAGTGTGCATTTCAGAGATTTAAACGTGCGCAAATTCGAGGCTTTGTGTGCGCACATCCCCTTTTGCGCATATTAATCGCTGAGTAAAAAAAAAATCGGCGAAGCCGCAACCAGTTCGTGGGGGCGATCGTCGGTGATCGTTGATCACTGAGTGCTTCAACGAACAGGAGGAGAGGTGAGCAGCGGGGAGTTCTCACATCCCTACTTGGAGGTGGGTCTCGGAGCAGTGCTTTCACTAATTTATGGTGGCTTGGGGCACCGTGTGATGCATTTAAGTTGAAAGCACTTTCCTCAAGAAATTACTCAACATTGAGAAGGCCATGAAGTGGGAAATTCGTGCCTTACAATATAATTTATTGCACAATCCATTCTGCTTTGTTACAGATCACATGGCACTGAAGTGGTTGCATACTATGAATAGGCATAATTATGGGGTCAAGTGCTGGATGATCAGTCTTCAGCCTTATGATTTTCTAGTAGAGCATTGTGTGGGACTAAGGCATAACAATGACAGTTTTTGTCTTGTTGGGTGATGGGTCAAGCAGACTGTGTGGTGGAAGGAGAGGGTTCTTTGGTAAGGGAAGGGATGTGTGAAGGTTTGTGTTATGTATCCTGGGGCTGGTGGGCACTGAGGGTTAGTTATTGCTTTGAACCTTGGCAGCTCCTGTGGAGTTGGGAGCAGCAACAGTGGGCGGAGCTTCTGCTAAGCCCTCACTTCTGTGTGTGCTGAATAAAAACAGTTGTGTTTGAGGCCCGCTGATTCTGCAGTCATCCCTACTACCGA
Source organism: Heloderma suspectum (assembly GCF_057233095.1). NCBI lineage: Eukaryota > Metazoa > Chordata > Lepidosauria > Squamata > Helodermatidae > Heloderma > Heloderma suspectum. The sequence goes on along the minus strand of NC_139459.1, from coordinate 155,328,594 downwards.
TGCAACATTGTTGGTGTGATGCACGCTGGCCTCCAGTCCACACAGCAGCGGAGCTGGCTGGAACTGAACTGGCTTGGGCAGACTCAGCTGGTCCTGGTGCCTGGGCATCTGGTGCTCAACTGCCTCTGCCGCTGGCATTGTTATTTGTATTGTACGCCGCGTCGCCGCCTAGAGTGGCCAGGTAGCCGGCCAGATGGGCAGCTAATAAATCTAATAAATGAATAAATAAGCTGGCGCAAGCAGCAACAGAATCAGCAGGAGTAGCAGCAGAGGCTGGCGGAAGTTAGACAGAGCATGGAGGAAGGGGGCGCTTCCGGAGATTTTGTCAAGGAGTTACTGCCCATTGTTTGTCTGTATCAAAAGTAGGGAAGGGATCTGAGAGATCCTGGATCCAAGGGTCTAGTGATGAGTCAAGTTTGGAAAGGAAAAATGGGATGCAATCAGTGTTCTTTAGAAGGGGAAGAAAGAGAGATAGCAGAACCAGCTGAAGAGGGGAGGGGGTCGATTTATGTATTAGAGTTAGTTAAAATTGATGCAGGAAAGTGCTGGTGATGAGCTGGGTTTCTTTCTTAACCTTGCTGGAAGCGTGAGAAGGGACTCCCCCCCCCCCCCCCGCACTCTCTCTGAGCAAAGAGTGAGAGGCGATGCTGAGGGTTGTTCTTTAAGTTAAAAGCTTCTGTCCACACACACTGCCTCCAGGAGGTAATCTCATCTGACACATGGCGAGCTGGGGCAGGAGGTTGCCCCATTAGGGAGCATGGACCAGGGGAGAAATGGATTTCACCCAGTTCGCTGAATGCCTTGCCATCTAGCAGCGAGTTCTGTGAGACTTGGTCCCTGTTCCTTGGTCATTTCCATCTGGCCAGAGAGGGTGGGTCCCTGACTGACTGATTGACCATAGCTACAAAGGCTGCTCCTGTGGCCGAAGGTGCCTAGAGACCATCTGGCTTTGAACTCTGTGAGACCTGGTCCGTGTTCCTCTGCTTGGCTCATTTCTACCTGGCCTGGGAGGGCAGGCACAGGCCCTGACAGAATCTAGCTGCTGCTGCGGCTGCTCCTGACCCTGTGTGAAGACCACCAGGGTTGTTTGGTATTTGAGGCTGGGGCCACACTTCACTTTGATAAGGTATATAATTTTTGCTGCTATTTAGATCAATCTTTGCATTTCTCTTTTGTTAGGCCTTAGTATGATGGTTTAATCCCAGTAAACTGTTTAATCTTACTGTATATTTATTAATATCAGATGGTTAGCCTATTTTTGTGTGACTACTTAAATTTTGTTATGATTTGTAATTGTTTGACTTTTCTGAAAATGTTATTTATTATGTAAAAAAAATATCCTGATGTGGCTGTAAGCTGCTTTGAGCATGATTTTACCTTGGAAAAGTGGCATAAAAATAAATGGATGATGCATTATAAAAACCCAGAATGAATGAATGGAGTGTTTAGCAGTCCCCGAGAGGCTGCCCAGGAGGCACTGGTGAGGGTTTTAGGAGTTCTCTGGCCACTAGGGGTGTATGGATTACTTACCCTGTTCCGCTGGGGCCGTCCGCTAGGGGGGGAAAGCGATCTGTCCCTCCCCCCCAGAATCCTCCCCGGCCAGCTCTGCTCCACGGGGAGCCTGTGGAGCCGCTGGCTGGGGCCACCTGCAGCCGGACTTCTGTCCGCTGCTGGGCTGCAGCTGCAAATGGCGGCCGCTGTAGCAGCTGCCATTTGCATCCCTGCGGTAGCTGCGATAGGCTATCACAGTATAGGGTACATATATATTTATGTACCCTATCATGGCAAAAGGCAGGGACACAAATGGCATCCCTGCGTTAGCCGTGATAGGCTACATAAATACTTGCATAACCTATCACGGCTAAAGTAGAGAGGAAATGGTGGCTGCAAACCGGGGCAGCCATTCACGGGGCAGTGGACAGCTGACAAAGGTAAGCTCCATCCTGGGAAAATTTCACGGGGTGGCGGGGGAGATTACTCCATTCCGCCATGGACTCTGAGGGGCTGGATTCTAAAGAATCCGGCCTCACTGGAAGTCCGTGGCAGAATTCTCTAACATCCCTACTGACCACCTCTTCAGGCACAGGATGCGCAGGGGAAACTTCCCCATTTTAGGCTGATGAAGTTGTCACTGGAAGGTGATACTGAAGCATACTTGGTCACATTTCAAAGAGTGACAGTAGTGGCCCAAAGTGCAGTGGGTCTCTTTGCTGACCCCATTTTTTAATTGGGTCTGCACAAGCCATCTATCAGTCCTTGAATGTCCTGGAGGCCTTGGATTACGATATATTGAAATTGGATATCAAATAAATATCAGATTGCAGAGGACACTTATCAGTTTCAATGTATGGAGCAATGTGTGAGCTTAGAGTGAGACACCCCCACCGCACTGCATGAAACAGCCAATTCTCTGGAAGAGTTGGTGAGGAAGTGGGTACAGCCAGCGGGACCAGCTGCTGAGGCAGTGATGAATAAAATGGCCTTGCAGCAATTTTTACAGGTGATGCCAGCAGAAGGAAGAGCCTGGGTGATTTGTCATTAGCCCCCCAAATTAGAAAATGCTACCCAACTGATGGACAATTACATGGCCTCAGAAGTACTCTTTCTCAATCTGGCTAAGTAAGGGGGGGGGAAAGAGGGCAAGAGCAGTGACCATGTTCAGACAGGGAGAGGATGATCCAAGAAAGTAAAGAGGATTGAGGAGAGGGAAAGACTGGAACTTAGGAAGGTGGTCAGGCCCAATGGCCTGTAGGGACAAGGGAGAGAGGCCAATTTAATACCTTGACTGCCTGGAAGAATAATTCCTTCATTCATCAAAGATCTGTTAAGGACATAGTCACACCAAAGTGAGGTGACTTGAAAGCATGGCTCATGGGTGAATCTTCCCACCCTAAGATTGTCCTAAAAGGACTTGTTTTAAGTGTGGATAGCAAGATTGCCCTCTAATGGAATGTGATTTGGTGAGTGCAGTGGAAGAGGCTATAAAATAAGGAAGGGAGCTAGATACCACATGGGATCAGAAGGTGGGGGTCATGTTAGAATGCCCTTACTATTAGACTGGGACTATTTTCCAGAAAAGTGCTTCATTATGAAGTAGGAGGCATTTTTGGTGAAAAGCTGGTAAACAGGTGTTTCCCTGAACTTTGAATATGCTGAATCCAAATATTCTGTTTACCAAGCTGGGTTCTCACAGGAACACCTAAATTTGAATTCAAATGATGCAATTCAATCAGGACTCAAAGGGTTGAAATGACACCCAGAGGGTTAAAATGACAACATTCTGATTCCATGAGACAACATTCCTGATTCCACGAGTAATTTACTGCAAGTTTGCTGCATTTGGAGGTCATTTGGGGCACATGATGTCATGGCCATCTTTCAACCATCCTGGAGATTTCAACGGAAAAAACGTTTTTCTGAGACTACTTTTAGTCCAATTGTTTTCCTTATTTTGGCTTGTCTGTGCTTCTGTTGCAGTGTACCAACTCTCCACATTACTTCTGCATGTTAGCCCTGGCCAAGGGTGTGTCTTTCACCTGGCCATGGTCTCACTGAGCCCAGTGAAGGGGTGTTCCCCCAGTGTTTCCCCTCCCTGTATTTACCCAATGTTTCTGACATTTTGCAGCTGGTCATTGAGGAGTTCATGGTATTTACTTCACCTTGCCTACCATCCATTTGGCGGCCATCCCCCCCAAAGTATAGGTGTGCTCTACTTGGCAGCCTCTACCTTAAAAAAATCCCCTTAAAAGCACAATATCCAAATAGCACATTGCTGCTCCATCACGAACCCTAAGTAAGCCCTTCAGTTCCACCAACCACAGCTGCCTGGTGGGTGGTGGTGGTGGTGGTGGTGGTGGAGTGGAGTTATTTACAAGTGGTGTATGGGGTAGGTTGACACAGAGTAAAAAAAGGTGGGGAGACCAATGAGTGAGGCTTGCTTCCCACCCCTGTCTGTGCTCCCAGCTGCTACTACATTATGAATGTTCCCATAAACCAGAAAGAAAGAACGTTACTGTGATAAAGCAGAGATGGGATTTTACATAATAGCTGAGAAACTACAGAGCATCAAAGAACCCCTCATATTACTGCAGTAGTGGGGACACTCAATCACTTGAGGTAACCTGGTTTCAATCTTTAACATTCCCTCCCTTCTGTGCATGTTTACTCAGAAGTAAGAAATCTCACTCCCCTGCAGTGAAAGGGTTAAAGGATAACCATAGTAACTCATCCTAAAGCGCTCTTTCACTTCTGTGTGATTGCAAGGTTGTGCTTCTTTGATGTTCTGTAGTTTCTGTTATGTAAAATCACTTCTCTGCTTTATCGCCTTCTCATTGTGAGTAGGGGAAAGGAGAAAAGGAGAAAGGGGGGTGAAAGCAGTAGGCAAAAGTACACGCATGGGGAAAAATGGGATGGGGAGCAGTAACTCCTCAGCAGATTGCTGTGATGTGGTGAAATTGAGGTGGGATGGGGAGCAAGAAATGGGGAACATTGCAATCCTATGTATCTCTACTCAGAAGTAAGCCCCAGTGGGTTCAGTGGGGCTTCCTCCCCTGTAAGTGGGTTTAGAATTGCAGCCAACATCTCCTGGAGGAGTTCTGAGAAACAGAAAGAGCTGATGATGATAATGATGCTAACAAGAAGGAAAATCCCTTCCAAAATGGGCAAGCTTATATCTGAATTTGAAGACTTCTTTGTGGACAGAAATGCATTTGACAAAAAAATAGCAGCTAGGAAAAAAGGAAATAAAATAAAAAATCACATCACCAGCCATTGGCAATAACTCGGGGAAATCTGAAGAATTGCTTCTGAAGAATTCTTCAGATTTCCCTGAAGAAATGAAAATCCCCAGAGCTCAGGCGCAGGGATGTGTGAAACCACCCTGGCTGGATTTTCCAGGCACCTGCCCAGCCCCTGCCCCCGCTTGCCAGTCCCCAGACCATGCTTGAGCACCTCCCGCGCTCAGTGAGCAGCCCGCACTCACAAACAAAACAAAATGGTGATTACAAAATTGCAGCCCGCACTCACAAACAAAACATAATGGCGCTTGCAAAATTCCACATATTTGCATATGTATGAAAATGCGCATTTTCACACATCCACAAATATGTGCATCCACAAAATGCACATTTTCACACATATGCAAATATGCACATTCACAAAATACACATTTTCGCATGCGCAAAAATGGGCATGCGCAAAAATGTGCATTTCTGCTATCACCATTTTATTTTTCAAAAAATGGCAACTGCAGAGCTCGCCAAGGCCACTGTAGTGACTGCAGGCTGCTCACCAAGCACAGGCAGGAGGCGAGCAGGGGGTTGGTGAGCGGAGCTCAAGAGCAAGGTCGGGGCTTCCACTGGATTCCCAGATGGAATCGGGTGCCTGTGCCATCCCTACTTAAGTGGTCATGGAACTAGAAACGGGGGACATTACAATCCTATGTTCAGAGGAGGGCAACAAAGATGATCATGGGACTGGAAACAAAGCCCTATGATTAGAGACTGAAAGAACTGAGCATGTTTAGCCTTGAGAAGAGAAGACTGAGGGGAGATAGGATAGCACTCTTCAAGTACTTGAAAGGTTGTCACAGAGAGGAAGGCCAGGATCTCTTCTCGATCATGCCAGAGTGCAGGACATGGAATAATGGGCTCAAGTTACTGGAAGCCAGATTCCGGCTGAACATCAGGAAAAACTTCCTGACTGTTAGAGCAATGCGAGAATGGAACTAATTCCCTAGGGAGGTGGTGGGCACTCCCACACTGGAGGTGTTCAAGATGAGGCTGGACAGCCATCTGCCAGGGATGCTCTGACTTGGATTCCTTCATTGAGCAGGGGGTTGGATTCGATGGCCTTGTAGGCCCCTTCCAACCCCACTATTCTATGATTCTATGATCTCTACTCAGAAGTAAGCCCCATTGGGTTCATTGCAGCCAACATCTTCCAGAGGAGTTCTGAGAAACAAAAAGAGGAAATAATAATAATGGTGATGGTGATGATGATATGGAAAATCCCTTCCAAAATGGGCAAGCTGAAATCTGAATTTGAAGACTTCTTTGCGAACCCAGTCCTCCAGAGCTCCCACCCACCCCAATTTTGAAACATTCCAGCAATCTCCTGCGGATTTATTGCACCTCACCCCATTTTTCCTTATGTGTGCACTTTTGCCTACTCTGTCCTTCTACCCCCCTCTCTCCCTTTCTCCTTCCCCCTGCTCACAATGTGAAGGCAAGATCGTTACTGTGATAAAGTGGAGAAGTGATTTTACATAACAGAGAAACTACAGAACATCAAAGAAGCACAAGTGCTATCACAATCTAAGAGAGCAAAGGAGAAGAGAAAGAGCACTTTAGGGCGAGTTACTACAGTTAGCTTTTAACCCTGTCAGTGCAGGGGAGTGAGATTTATTTCTTACATCTGAGTAAACATGCACAGAAGCGGGGAATGTTAAAGACTGAAAGCAGGCTACCTAAAGTGATGGAGTGATTGAGTGTCCCCACTAATGTGGTAATGTGAGAGGTTGCTGCTGTGCATTTAGTCCTGCTGCTATTGCACTACTGCAGTTTTAGAGGGAAAATAAATTTTAAAAAATTGGGTGGGGAGGGTCAGACATAAGTTGGGGAGGGCAGGGGCGCTAACACACACACTGACCAAAGAAAGCAGAAGGGGTGGAACAAGGTGAGAGTGGGAGGGAGGGAGGGTGGGAACAGGGTCTCTAATGACGTGGATGAGATGCCACCCAGTAGCCATCCAAACAATTCGCAGCAAACTGCGTGTGACCTGCCGAGAGCCGCAGCCTAGCTTTGGGATAATCCGGGTGTTCGATCCCTGTGTGTCCCCAGACGGAACAGATTCAACTCCAGTAAAAACCGTAACAAAGTGGAAAGCAAACTAAACCCATCGCCATGGAGATTCCCCCCTAGATAGGCTGGTTGCCTAGGGAGATTTGAGTCGTACAGGTTTCTTTTCTTTTTGCCTCTTCATCTAGTATAGTATCTTGGAAGGCAATGAATCTTTGTGAATATATACATTATCATTCATCTCATCTGACCTGAAGAGTAGTGGCTACAGTGAGTTCATGTGATCCCTGGATGAATGATTTTGTGCGGTAATCTCCCCCAAATGATCTGAGCTCTCCTCCCTTCTCCCACACACCCCAAAGATGATCTGGAGGATTCACCCCACACTTCTTTGCCAGCTCCCAGGCAGTTTTGGAATTCCCCTTTAAGCTTTCTGGGTCTCTGCATGCTAAATGGGTACTTGGAGACATATCTAGGGTGACATGCTGTGTTTTGGGCAAGGGTATGATGATCTGGGGTAACTTATTTGGGTGTCAGGAACTCCACAGGCGATGGGGCATCATATGTCTTGCACAAATACATCTGCTCCCCCAGGAGGTTCTACATCAGTTCCAGCAGGGCAACTGGGTTGTAAAAGGCTCATTTAGGATATTCAGTCAGGTTGATCCTGGCCACAGTCAAGTATGGCTGAATGTCATAGGAAAGAGAGGAGGAGTAACTGTAGGATTCACCCCCTATGCCAAATCAGCACCCAGCAAGTGGGCTTTTTCATTCAATTTATGGGCCTACATTGAAGCCCCCAAAAGGGCAATGTTTGCACTTGGACTCGATGATCAAGCGATCCACAGTGAGTTGATTGCCGCAAGAAAATGGAGAGATCACTTTGATGAACGTAAAGTGCTCCAGACATTGGGAAAGATTCAGCGTACTGTCTCCTGCTTCATCTATTACAACTCTTCATGCCATTGTAACAATAATAGATATGGCTACAGAGGCAATGCAAGTTTATCTGCTCAGTGCTGAACAACTGGGTCAGACTCAAATGCAATTGATTGGCTTTGTTTGGAAAAGACTCATGGTGCCAACAGAGGAACTTTGTAAATGAAATTCCAGCTTCATTAAAGAAGTTTAAAGCCTGTTTTTACATGGTGCAAAAACAAACTAACAAGAAGCAAATCACCATAAAAGCTGATTGGAACACCTTGCATCGCTTAATCATGGCCTATGAAGCTGGAAGGGCAGTAGAACTACAAAAAACATTGCTACATGAATGGATGCCAGTACCAATTGTGCTCACAGAACTGAATGGAGACCTCGGAGCAGGAAACAAATCAGTCCTTGGAGCTTTTTTAAGAAATCATACCCTTTGTCCTCCACAGATCACACTTCAAAGTACTTCACGTCTTGTGTGGTGGCAACTAGACAAGCAGGTGTGGTGGCACTAGAAAAACCCTCCGGCAGTAACACTTTTGGTGACCTGGCAGGCAATTCTGGGAAATCTAGTGGTCAACATTTTGACAAGGATTGATGAATAGATATGAATCAGATATTAATCAAAGAAGGGACAAGATGCAAATGATCAAAAGGACTTAAGCCAATTCAGAGATTTGTTGAAGATAGAAATGTTCCACTTCCAACCAACTGGCCAAATTTCATGGCTCTCCCAGACAATAAGACTGATCTATAAAATAGTAGGGTTGGAAGGGGCCTACAAGGCCATCAAGTCCAACCTCCTGCTCAATGCAGGAATCCAAGCCAGAGCATCCCTGGCAGATGGCCGTCCAGCCTCGTCTTGAATGCCTCCAGTGTGGGAGAGCCCACCACCTCCCTAGGTAACTGGTTCCATTGGCATATTGCTCTAACAGTCAGGAAGTTTTTCCTGATGTTCAGCCAGAATCTGGCTTCCAGTAACTTGAGCCCATTATTCCATGTCCTGCACTCTGGGATGATCGAGAAGAGATCCTGGCCTTCCTCTCTGTGACAACCTTTCAATTACTTGAAGAGCGCTATCATATGTCCCCTCAGTCTTCTCTTCTCAAGGCTAAACATGCCCAGTTCTTTCTGTCTCTCTTCATAGGGCTTTGTTTCCAGTCTCCTGATCATCTTTATTGCCCTCCTCTGAACCCTCTCCAGTTTGTCTGCATCCTTCTTAAAGTGTGGTGCCCAGAACTGGACACAGTACTCTAACCAGCACTGAGTAGAGGGGAACTAGTACTTCCTGGTATTTGGAAGCTATGCTTCTATTAATGCAGCCCCAAATAGCATTTGCCTTTTTTGCAGCCACATCATATTGTTGGCTCATATTCTGCTTGTGATCGACAACAATTCCAAGATCCTTCTTGCTTGTAGTGTTGTCGAGCCACGTATCCCCCATCTTGTAACTGTGCATTTGGTTTCTTTTTCCTAGATGCAGAACTTGGCATTTATACCCATTAAATTTCATTCTGTTGTTTTCTGCCCAGCGCTCCAGTCTATGCAGATCACTTTGAATTTTGTTTCTGTCTTCCAAAGTATTAGCTATCCCGCCCAATTTTGTGTCATCTGCAAATCTGATCAGCATTCCCTGCACCTCCTCCTCCAAGTCATTAATAAAAATCTTGTACATTTCCTTTCAGAACAATCTGTACTTCAGTCACCTGACTGTCATTGTTTCTGGAGGGTTCAGAGAAGAAAATACAGTGAAGTCTTCCAATCCCACTGTGCATTGGTAGCCACTCATGAGGGGGCTGATGCAAGAATTGTACTGCACTGCATGCATGCAGATGCCAACAGTGTTGCTATATCACCATGTGAAACTGTTGTTCTACTGCTAGTGTTTCATTTCAACAGAATGACTTGTGAAAGGCTGTGGAAGAAATCAGTCAGGCACATTAGTAAAGCCTAAGTCTATTTCTGTGCATATCATCTGTGCCAAGCTGCCCTATTCAGTAGCTGATCTGACTGACATCATTCCATTTCATGCAATCAGTTTGTGATACTGTGCCCACATTGCTGGACATGGCAAGAAAACAGATTGGCAAGCATTTTGCTCAGATCCTGGTCTTCTTAAAAATTGAGGAAAAGGTGATCTTTGCCAAAAAACCTACATGTCAGCTGAAAAAACGGACTGCAAGATGTACAGTCTTCCAAATAAAGGCAGCTGTGATAAAGCAAGACTAGTTTTACTTGGCAAAAGTTGGTCACCTGAAGCATTGACTCTGACAACTGATCTAATAACATTCCATATACAGAGAGCTCATTATCAATCAATGGTGTGGAGACAAAAACTTGTAACATTCCATACTTAGTTGCACCAGAGAAAATGGAGTGGACAAAGTGCAATGGAAAATTTATGCCAAAGCTCATGTCACTCTCTCCAATACCTGATGCTTGTGAAGAAGTCATCGTGTGTGGATGCCCCACTGTGCTCATATCAAACAAGTGCAGTTGTACGAAAGGGAAAATGAAACGCATCACAGCATGCAGATGGAGAACTAAAGCAAGTATGTGCATGAAGGAGTGACATTATCACCTCCAACATTAAAATTATTTCCACTGTTTTTCAGTGGTGATAAATGTTCAAAGATTGAAGTGTACCAACAAGGGAGACTGTGTCTCAAAGTGGCTTACTTAATAAGTTCAATTTAAAATGCCCAACATGTTTCAGACAAAACCCTTCCTCAGGGGTAATCTAATGTCTCAGAATTCTAGCAAGGACTCATTGGTCTAATTCTGAGACATCAGATTACCCCGAGGAAGGACTTTGTCCTAAACACGTTGGGCATTTTAAATTGGACTCAGTTAATAAGGCAGTTTGAGACACAGTCTCCTTTGTGTGCTCCCTCTCCAATCCTCCATTGTTTCAAAGTATGAAGGAAAGAGACCTCATGATACGTACAACCTGTAGTTACATTTACTTAAAATGATTTGATAACTTATGGAGAACTATTTAGTTTATTCCGCTGAGCAATAGATGTTAATGTTGCAAAATTAGTCTGTTACCAAGAAAAATATCAATTTCACATTCTACTTTGTTTTTGTTTTAATTTAAAGTACAAACATGACAAAATTAAGATTGGTAAACAGCATTTTTAATTCAGTGCACTCAAACTAAGGTCGAAAAGGGGGGTTACCAACTTTTCACCAAAAATGCCTCCTAAGTTGCCCTTTTTTGTCCTTGTCTATACTGTAAAGGAAGGAATGGTGCCCCTAGGAATTTCCTGGGTTGCAACAAAACCTATGAAATGTGTACATGTAAGTGTGGTGGCTGTTGCAGCTGAACTTGATAGTCCATTATTGATCGGCAGGGATTTTCCCTACTGGTAACAGGATGAAGCCTGAGCAGCAGGTTTTGTTGTAGCCTCTTCTTTCCTGAGACCAGAGGAAAACCAGGTGGCAGGGCCCTCCACAGAGAAGCCAGCAGAGAGTCTCTCAATGGCAAGTTAATCCTGACTTCCAAGAATGGCATACTGAGGATGCTTCATTCAATTGGGTGAGAGAGGCCGTTGTGGTGAGGGAGAAACTTAAATTAAATATTTGTGATATTGAAGAACCCACATAAATACTGTCTCTTTTCTAATTTTAGCAAATTCTGACCTGCATCTGTACTTAAAGACTTGCTAAGCTGGAATGCCAGCCCTGCAAGGGGTTGGGGGAGACTCCTTCAAGTTAAGGGTGAGACATGCCTACAGCTACAATAGACCTATTTTATTTATTATTTATTTTATTTATTACATTTCTATACTGCCCAACAGCTGAAGCTCTTTGGGTGGTTCACAACAATTAAAACCATAAAATACATCATAAAATACAACATAAAATGTATAAAGCTTGAAACTACAGTGTAAAAGTACAAACCACAATAAAACCTAGCAGCGGTGCAGAGATTTAAAATACAATAACAGATTTAAAACATCAGAGCTAAAAGACTAAAATGCCAATAAAAAGGTCTTCACCTGGCACCGGAAAGAGTACAATGTAGACACCAGGTGGGCCTCTATGCAAAGCTCACACAGCTGGGGTGCCAAAGCAGAAAAGGCTAGGGATGGCAGAGAATTCCGCCATGGATCACGGTGAGGCCGAATGCCAGTGCATTCGGTCCTCCGAACTCCGTGGCGGAACGGCCTGCCACACCCCCGCGGATCCCCCCGGGATGAGACTCACCTGGGGCAGATCTTCCAGGCGGTGGTGGCTCCGGTCGCAGCTTCGGCTGCGGCAGCAGCTTTGGCCGCCGCCATTTCCACTCTTGTAAAAAAAGAAAGAAAGAAAAAGAAAGACGTGATAGGCTACATAAAGATTTACGTAGCCTATCATGACTAGGTTTAAAGAAACCCCACACGACGTGATTGGCTACGTAAATATTTACGTAGCCTATCATGGCTGGGTGGGTTAAAAAACAAAACAAAACTGCGTATGCAAATGGCGGCGGCTATGGCCACTGCCATTTGCGTTCCTTATTTTTGCCCTCTTAATCGACGTAAATATTTACGTAGACTATGATGGCGAAAATCAAGTGGAACGCAAATAGCGTAGCGGGCGCTATTCGCGTCCCTTTTTGATTCCCCATTTTAGCCTACGTAAATATGTACGTAGTCAAAAACAGGGAATCAAAAAGGGATGCAAATAGCGCCTGCTACGCTATTTGTGTTCCCCTTTATTTTCGCCGTCATAGTCTACATAAATATTTACGTAGATTAAGACGGCCAAAAATAAGGAATGCAAATGGCGGCGGCTGTAGCCGCCACCATTTGCGTACGCGGTTGTTGTTGTTTTTACCCAGAGCCCTCCGCGGCCAGAAATCCGGCTGTGGACAGCTCTGGCCTGGCCGGCTGTTCCGCGGAGCTGCCGCGGAGCACAGCCGGCCGTGGAGGATTCCAGGGGGGAGGAACGGAGCGCCTCCCCCCCCAGTGAGGATTCCGGGGGGAGGGATGGAACCCCCCCCATCAACATAATCCGCGAACAGGTAAGTGACTTTTGTACATCCCTTAAAAAGGCCCTCTTCCTGGTAGCAATCCGCCTCACTTCGTTTGGCAGGGGATCCCAGAGAAGGACCACTGAAGATGATCTTAGGGTCCAGGCAAGTAGATATGGGAGGAGATGATCCTTCATAAGAAATCTTGTTATATTGATGTGCCAGACAAGTATACTGGTGAGATGTAAAACATCTGAAGCATTCTTGACTGACCTGAGAAAGACTTGCCTCTATTGTCATGAATTCAGCCTTGAGAGAAGGGAATTTCCCATCTTGTTTGACAGATTTACGACCTCTGTGGGGTGGGGCAGGGAAGTACTGTACAATACCTCAAGAGACTGTGCCTTTTCTGAAATAGCCCTATGTTTATGGAACACTTTCTCCAAGGAAGCACCTGGCACTGACCCTGCCATCTTTTCAGCTCCAGGCAAAGATGTACTTTTTCCCCCAGGCATTGGACATTAGTTATGGCCCAGTAGCTGGGGGTTGCTTTTGTGATGTTCATGTTAAGCTGTGAGCAGAGGGGTATATCTGTAGATTTATGTATTTATTTCATTTATTTCATTTCTATACCGCCCAATAGCCAAAGCTGTCTGGGTGGTTCACAAAAATTAAAACCATAAAGTACAACAAGTGGATGAACACTTTTCATATTGTGTTGTTTTTAGATCATGTTTCGTGGTATTTTTTTTTTATTTGTATTATTGTGCTGATTATGGTTTATATTGATTTTGGTGGGTTTCTTTCATTTCATCTTTTTCCTGTTATATTAACCATGGATTTCTGTATTGTGTGTGTAAGTAGCTTTGAGACTGCTTTTTGTGATGGGCAGCAGCGCATAAATGTTGTTGTTGTTGTTCTTGTTGTTGTTGTTGAAACTGCTGATAACCTCTGGCCTACTCACCTATTTTTATCAAACCAATGGAGCAGGTAGCTGCTTTGCAGTTCCATACATTCATTTCATCCTTGTAAAACACACAGGATTCACCCTTTTTTGATGCAACGAAGGCTCTTCCCTTACTCATAGTTTCTTGCATTGGCAGCTTACTGCCACATTATATTAATTTTGCATAGTCTTTTTTACTCTTCTCAAACCTCTTTCCATTATCTGGAATTCTTCAGCTCACCTAATCTTTTCTGCTCATCATTATGCTCATTTTAATCCCTTGTCACAATGTCTGTCCTCGGAAGACCTCTTCAGCTGAGAGGGTAATTGAAAGGAGGAGATTACTCAATAAGCCAAAAAGCAGAGGCCAAAAGGAAGTATAAACAGAAAATGGAAAAGGCTGAAGGCAAGTGGAGGGCAGAGACCTGAGAAAAAAAGGAGCATGGTCATTGGCTTGGAGACACTGTGTGCCTGTGGTGAAAAGGAAGGGAATTACAAAGAGTCACAGAATATCAGAAGACATGGATGTGGTGGGATAAGAACTCCAAGATGACTGACAAGATATGCAGGCAGGGGAGAGGAGGAGTCAACTTCACCTATTCATTTGAAATGAATGAAATACTATAATAAATAGAGTTGGGTCAAAATGTTTGCCTCCATTTGCAGAGAGTGAAGTTGGGCATGCCAAGGATGGGGGCGGGCATGAAGGCCAACTTACCGCTGGCATTCCCATCCAGGTATTCCTGTGGCTGGCAGCTGCCATTCCACCCACCCCTGCCCCTGGCCAGGTGGCATCAGAGTAAGGGCAGGAAGCATTGCTCCCACTCTGAATCATGTACACCTCTCTGTAGATAAATATATGGACATGAGGTTCTGGGAGTATCAGTGTGTTAACACGATACCTGAATAACAAAAAGTTTGATCCCATTCCCTTAAATTCAGTGGAGTCTCTTCATGGGTGGAAATACAGTCAGCCCCCTCCAAATTATTATAGTAGTCACCATTTCTAAGAAGCGTTTTGTAAGAAATTGTTGAAAATTCCAAAGGGTTGCATTGTACTTTTTTTTTATCTGGAAGAGTTGACATGCCAGGCAGTTTTCCAGGGGGCTGTCTTCACGAGCAATTTTGTGTGAAGTTAGAGCAGTCTGAATTCCTTCACAACAGATGACGTCATCACCAATCCACTGCCAACCAGCCACTTCCCTCTTGAAAAGCCACATTTTGTGAAACTCCTTTTACTCCTGCTTTTTTTACTGAAAGCGGCTCCTTGGCAGTTTTACCTTTACCTTTACCATGCCCCCCCCACATTAAATCTTGGGCATGCCTCTGTGACCTGGCAGTGACGTGGTCAAGGGGGTGGGATGCCCCATTCCCTCATTTCCCCAATGGAAGTAGTTTTTCCCACTGAGAAAACCCCCAGGAGTGCAGCAGCAACCACTCAGATTACCACACTAGTGGGGACACTCATTCACCTTATCTAGCCTGCTTTTAATTTTTAACATATCCCCCCTTTTGTGCATGTTTACTCAGAACTAAGAAATAAATCTCGCTCCCCTGCAGTGAAAGGGTTAAAGACTAACTTTAGTAACTCACCCTAAAGCACTCATTGCCTTCTCTGATTCTCTCTTAAATCGCTATTGGGAATGTTGTGCTTCTTTGATGTTCTGTAGTTTCCTGATGTAAAGTTGTTTCTCTGTTGTTATGTAAAGTCCCTTCTCTGCTTTATCACAGTAACAATCTTTCAGGTGTATGGGAGCCTCTCATTGCAAGCAGGGAGAAGGGGGGGTTGGAAGCAAAAACTCCATGGCAGAGTGCTGGAATGGGGTAAAATTGGGGGGCTGGGCTGCTCTCAGGGGAAGTCTTCAGATGCTGCAATCGAGAACCAGGGATTTTGGCTTCTTCAGGGAAATCTGCACACATGGGGAAAATTAGTTGCTCTCCATTCATAATAATGTAGTGGCAGAGGGGAGCCTGGACAGGGGTGGGAAACAAGCCTCTCTCATTGGTTGAGCAGCACCTGCTGGGTTGATGATGTTCAGTTCTACTCCCCTCACTCCACCTGGAAGTATGTTCCTTTCAAGCACTATGTGGCCCCTGAAAACCAGATTTTAAAGGTACGCTACACTTGGCTTATCTTGCTTCGTGTGTCCCTGATGGACCAAAGCCAATTCCATGACAATCTGGGTAATACTCCAACGCACTTCTCGTTCCATTGTTGTGAAGCTCCCCCTGCCCCCGAGCAAATACATCAATAGCATAAGAAGCTTCTTTCATGGTCTATTGGTAGCTATTCTCCAAGTTTTATTTTAAACAAAAAGAGTACTTGCATGTAAGTATGATTTGTTGTTTGTACTGTTCTTCCCTCTAATTGCATTCATGAATTCCATGTTTAAAACAGCACTAAACTATAGGGAAGTGGGAAGAAATCTTTCCCTTTTGAAGGGGCTTAATTACTGCATTTCACAATAGTATGTGTTGGTTTGCATTTCTTTCTTTTTGTAATATAATATTCTACTTTTAATCAAGAAAAATCCTACCTGTCATTTCTTTGTTTTGTAAGAATACATGAAATTTTAAAATATTTTTTAAAAACTCAGATGATAGCCCCATATTTGTATTATTTCTTCACAGCTGAACCTTTACTAAAAAAAAAAAAAAAAAAACTTTTGTTACTGACAGACTCTAAGAGAATAAGAAGAGTTGGGTTGGATCAGACCAGACTAAAGGCCTATCTAGTCCAGTATCCTGTTCCCCACAGTAGCCACCCAGATAAAACCCACAAGCAGGACATGAGAGCAGTAACCCATTCTCGCTGTTGTTCCCAGCAATTGGTCTTCAGAGGGAGAAACAGACACCCTTACCCTTAAACAGTAATACCAATGCATGTACTAAAAAAGGTTTATGTGGACAGATGCAATGTCACGTTTTATTGTATTACTTTTTGTTGTTGTTACACACATTTTGTTGTTACACACATTTTTAATTCTGTAAGCAACCCTGTGGACTTTTTTATAGGGTGACCATAAACAAAGCATACAAACAAACAGGGCAAATAGACTACTCTGTGTGTGTGTGTGGGGGGTCACTTCCACCCACCTTTTTGTAAAGGTGTCATCATTTAGCCCCCACCCTAACCAGGCACAGGGAGAGACACAGACAGAGAGAAGGAGGACATAAAGACCTGGATCTAGCCAATCCTCCTACCTAACGATTGAGTCCAGGTGGCCAATTTGCTTTGCTTCCTCCCCATGTAAGAGTTGATCAGCGCTGTCAGGGGCTTCCAAATGAAGCCTGTTGTAGTAACAATGTGATCTGGGGAGTGCCAAGAATGCATAAGCACGTGGGAGAGAGAGAGTACAAGTCCATATATGATATAATATGTCACGATGAGCAGATTTTCCCCATTTCTTGATTCTTTTGCTCTTTAGGATTCCAAGTATTTGTCTACACCATGATCCACTCCTTTTGAACTCTGATTTAAGTAGAAGAAATTCTAAAATGAATTCCAGATGATGCAAGCACACCGTCTCACCTATCTTTTGCAGAGAACCAACTGAGGGGCACCCTGCCTGTTGTTTACTCCTGGGTAACACTGCCACCATCCATGCTTAATACCTTGCTCTGAATACAGAGATAGTTTAGACTTGCTGTTAGGGATGGGTGAATCTGTCAGTTTCATTTTCTTCTGCATTCAAAGTTTAAAAATATCAAGTTCTTTATCTCCTGAATATGAAAAACTTTGTGGATTTTGGTAAACTATTATCAAAAGAGAACTGAAATGCTCTGATGTGTGAGCTGTTCTAAGTATTTTAGGACTGCTCTTAAGTAAGCATTGGTTAGCCAATTGGGTTTTTTTTTCTTTAAAAACAATTTCTCACTACTGAATCTCTCCCCCTCTCTCCCTGTTTTAAACTCTTTATTAGATATACTTTAATTGGAGCTCTGGAATTGATTAAGTTTCTTTTACATATCCATTAGCCCAGGTTTCACTCACATTTCTTTAGCCCATGCTAAAGCAGTAGAGGAGTTTAAAGGAAGCCGGTAAAAACCTGGAAGTAGGGATGGGTGAGAATTTCACTTCAGTTTGCTTGTGATAAGAATGCCTGGGTTCCATCATGGAAGAGGACAGAAATTCCCTTGGACTACATAGGATGGAGATGAACTATTCCCCAATCATGCTATTTTTATGGGGGAGAATGAAGGATGGAGGATCCAATCAAGTAGGATTTTGACTGTTCTTCTTTGTGGTCTCTGTGCATCACACATATTCAGGAACTTTTAAAGCTGAGAAGGTTTTGGCGGGAACCCTCCCCCACTGTCCCACTGTGCATGTCCAGAGGGGTTCCCACCTATTCCCTCAGTCCTTCTTTGACCACCTATTGTGGTGCCTCATTGGGAAAGTTGCCCATTATAGGACTGCGTTTTTGTGGTGTTACCTGAGGTTTTATTCCACCTATATCTTCCTCAGCGGTATGCGCTCACTGCAGGGAGTGGCACTTTTTCCTTACATTGACGATTGGCTCTTAGTGGCACCCTCACATGCCTTCTTGAAGAAGGTGGAGCCATCTTCGCTCAGTGTCTCTCACATGCAATCTCTTAGATGCCCTTGGTCTCTATATAAATACTTAGAAATCTTCCATGAAGCTGAGTCAGACCATTCAGTTTATAGGTGCAGTTCTGGACTCCAGTCAGGGCCATGCTTTTCTCCCACTGAATGGAGCAGACACACTTGTATCTTTAGTGGGAGAACCACTTCGCTCTGATACTGTAACCGCTTTTCTTGTCCAGAGGATCTTGGGAACGATGCCAACTGCAGTGGTCCTGCCTGCCCATGTTCGGATGAGGTGCCTCCAGCTATGGTTCAACAGCGTGTTCAATCCCACAGATGACGCATGGTGGACTCTCCTTTGGCTACCCAGGAGGATTCGAGAGTTCCTTTGATGGTGGATGTCTCTTCATCATCTTCTTTCCAGAGTGCCTTTCCATTGGCCACCACCCTCTAGGATAGTTATGACAGATGCATCCCTACAGGGATAGGGAGACCATTGTGGACCTCTCCAAGTCCGAGGTCTCTGGATGGAATTGGAGAAGGGCAAGCATATACACTTCCTCGAATTGCTTGCAGTCCAGAAGGCACTACAGGCTTTCGAGGTGGATGTTCATGGCAGAGTTGTACAAGTTGCATCCAACAACACAACTGTCGTTTATTATCTGAACAAGCAAGGGGGGATGAAATCCCACTCTCTTGTGAGGCTTACATTAGACATCTTCGACTGGTGCATACCGAGGGAAATTTCTCTTATAGCAGTGCATGTTGCGGGATCCGACAACGTCCTAGCTGACTGTCTCAGTCATTTGCACCAAACATCGCACAAATGGCGGCTCCATCCCGCAGTTGTACAGAGCCTGTTTAATCAATGCAGAAAGTGCTTGATAGACCTGTTTGTGACAGAGGACAACTCAGTGTGCAAAAGCTATTGCAGCAGAGCAGGCATAGGCCAAGCCTCACTAAGGGACGCCTTCCTTCTGAGATGAAATCAGGAGCTGTACTTTCTCTTCCCACTATTTCCACTGCTCACTCAGGTGTTATTGAAGATCCTCGACAACACAGTCTGCATGATAATCTCCCCATGGTGGCCAAGGCAGGGGTGGTTCACTCCATTACTTCAACAGGGTTGATGACAGTATCTTCGGTTCCCAGCAAGGCCAATCTCCTGTACCAGAGCGACAGCTGCATCCGACATCCCAATCTTGGAATGCTGCAGATGACAGCATGGAGACTCATAAGTTGCTAAATTTTTCACAGTATTTTGGAGCCACAGTATTAGAGGTGGCTAGGAAACCAGTGACCAGGCGTTCTTATGCCCTTAAGTGGGACAAATTCTCAGCATTTGTGATTTCTAGTTACAAATAACTCAGATACCTGATCCCTCCCTCCAGTTTTGCGGTTCCTCTTGTCCTTGTTTGAGAAGGGACTTAAATTTTCATCTTTTAAAGTTTACTTGGCAGCTATTTCAGCATCACATGCCTTGATCAGGGAGGGTTACTGTTTTTTCACACCCTCATACTTGGCAGTTCCTTCATGGAGTGAGAAATCTTCGGCCTCCTGTCAAAGCACCGATCCTGAGTTGGAGTTTGTCAGTGGCTCTACAGGCTCTGCTAGTTAAGCCTTTCGAGCCTCTAGCAACAGTGGACTTCTGTCTGTTATTGTGGAAGTTGGCCTTTTTAGAGGCAATAACTTCAGCCTGTCGGGCAAGTGAGTTGGCAGCACTCCGAGTGGATGATCCTAACATGGTCTTCCACAAAGATAAGGTTGTACTGCGCCCAGATGCGCAGTTTTTACCGAAGGTAGTTTTGTCTTTTCATGTTAACCAAGACATCGTCCTACCTGCCTAGTTTTTTCCATCCCCATAGTCGGGGTTGGAACTGAGATTGCATGCCTTGGATGGGAGAAGGGCACTGGCTTTCTATAAATCCAGAACAGAAAATTTTCATAAACCTTTGAGACTTTTTGTGTGTTCCGGAGGAAGGAGAAAGGGTCTCCCGCTGTCATCACAGAGACTGGCTCCTTGGGTGACTCAGACTATTACCCTCACCTACCAGCTTGTAGGGATGTCAGAGAATTTCACCACGAATCTCAGGGAGGCCGAATGACAGTGCATTTGGCCCCCCGAAATCGGTGGCGAAACGGTCTGCCACCCCCCCGCCACCCCTCGGGACGGGACTTACCTTGGGCGAATCTCCCTGGCGGCGGCGGCTCTGGCGGAGGTTCGGTGGCAGTTCAGAGGCGCTGCCATTTCCATGTTTTTTTTTAAAAAAAACGTGATAGGCTACGTAAAGATTTATGTAGCCTATCACGGCTAGATTTTTAAAAAATACCGTGATGGGCTACGTAAATCTTTACGTAGCCTATCACGGCTGAGTTAAAAAAACAACAACAACCGTGCGTACGCAAATGGCGGCGCCCATGAGCGCCGCCATTTGCGTTCCTTATTTTGGTACGTCTAGTCTACGTAAACATTTACGTAGACTAGGGGTGGACGAAAGTCACTTACCTGTCGTCGAAGCTTGTTCGCGGTGGGGGGGAGGCGCTTCACTGCTCCCCCCACGAAGTTCAGGCTGGGGAGGAGGCTTCCCGCCTCGCCTGGCCGCAAACTCCAAAGTTTAAAAAAAACAAAACGCCGCCGTGATAGGCTACGTGACGATTAACGTAGCCTATCACGGCTAGATCTGCAAAGTCAGCCGTGACAGGCTACGTTAATCGTCACGTAGCCTATCACGGGTGACTTAAAAAAAAAAAGCGCGTACGCTAATGGCGGCCCCCATAGGGAGTCGCCATTCGCATTCCTTATTTGGTCGCTGTAGTCTACGTAAAGATTCACGTAGACTACGGCGACCAAATAAGGAACGGGAATGGCAGCTCCCTATGGGGGCCGCCATTATCCGTACGCGCTTTTTTTTTTTTTTTTTAAGTCACCCGTGATAGGCTATGTGACGATTTACGTAGCCTATCACGGCTGACTGCAAATCTAGCCGTGATAGGCTACATTAATCGTCACGTAGCCTATCACGGGGGCGTTTTTGTTTTTTTTTCTTTTATTGGAATGGCGGCGGCGGCGGCAGCCGGTCGAAAGACCGGCTGCCGCTTCCGCCCTGCACGAACACCTGCCAAACCGCCGGCCGGACCCGCCGCCGGGAGGGACATTCGCCAAAGGTAAGTGAGAAATACCACGTGCCAAAATAAGGAATGCAAATGGCGGCGCCCATGGGCACCGCCATTTGTATATGCGCATTTTGGGTTTTTTTTTAATTCAGCCGTGATAGGCTATATAAACATTTACGTAGCCTATCACGGCTGACTGCAGGGACGCAAACGGCGGTGGCTACAGCCGCCGCCATTTGTAGTCCCGGCCGGCCAGGATTCGCAGCGGGAGGGATGACGCGCCTCCCCCCCGGCCAGAATTTTTGGGGGGAGGGACAGGGCGCCTCCCCCACAGCCAGAATTTCGGGGGGAGGGACGGAGCGCCTCCACCCCACCACGAATCAAATTTCTCAAAAGGTAAGTGACTTTCGTACATCCCTACCAGCTTGCAAACCGAGATCTGGGTAAAGTGACGGTGCACTTCACAAGGGCCATGGCGACATGATTATAGCCTTTGACACGTGGGGGTGTACAGATTCCTCACCATCTGTTCCGGTGAGGAATCTGTGGCGGGGTGGAGGCAATCCGTTCCTCCCCACTGGAATCCTCCAGAGCCGTTCCACTCTGCTTGGATTCCGGGGAGGGGGGAAACTGGCTTGGGGGTGCTTACCTTCCCTCCTGCCAGCCAGAGCCATTCGCCTCCTCCCTGTCCCTGCCGATTGCCTTTAAAAAAAAAGTCTTTAAAAAAAAATGGCGATCAGGAGGATGTGCCCATAGACTTATATGCAAATAGAGTCATGAATCTTGTCTATAAGTCTATGCGTCCATAGGCTTATACGCAAGATTCACTGCTCTATTTTGCATTTAAGTCTATGGGCACATCCTGCTGCTCGCATATGCCCATAGACTTATACGCAAAATAGAGCCGTGAATAGGGTTGTCAGAGAATTCTGCCATGGACTCCAGTGAGGCCGGATTCTTTAGAATCCAATCCCCTGGAATCTGTGGTGGAACAGCCCCCCCCCCCACCACCCCGCGGAATCCCCCCGGGACAGAGCTTACCTTGTGGAGGATGTGGTGGTGGCTCTGGCAGCGGCGGCTCCTGCAGCAGATGCAGTGGCAGCTCCGGCTGGTCGTAGTGACCACCATTTTCGTCCTTGCAGTCAGCCATGATAGGCTATGTAAGGATGTATGTAGCCTATCACAGCAAAGAGCGGGGACGCAAATTGGCTGCCTTTACCAAGATAGGCTACGTAAATCTGGACAGCCATCTGTCAGGGATGCTCTGACTTGGATTCCTGCTTTGAGCAGGGGGTTGGACTCAATGGCCTTGTAGGCCCCTTCCAACTCTACTATTCTATGATTGTATGATTCTAAATACTTACATAGCCTATCACGGCAAAGAGCAGGGGTGCAAATGGCATAGCGGCTGCCATCTGCGTCCTCGCTCTTTGCCATGATAGGCTATGTAAATACTTACATAGCCTATCACGGCTGACTGCAAGGATGCAAATGGCGGCCGCTACGATGGCCGCCATTTGCGGCCGCAGCAGCCTGGCCACGACCAGAACTTTGGCTGCAGCCGGCCCTAGCCAGCGGCTCCATGGAGCCGCCCAGGAAGGATTCCGGGGGGAGGGACAGAGCGCCTCCCCCCCACCGCAGATTGCCCTGTGTGGAGCCAGGTAAGACTTTTGTACATCCCTAGCCATGAATCTTGTGTATAAGCCTATGGACACATAGATTTATAAGCAAGATTCATGACTCTAATTGCGTATAAGTCTATGGGCACATCCTCCCGATCGCCATTTTTTTTAAAGGCAATCGGCAGGGACAGGGAAGAGGCGAACGCCTCTGGCTGGAAGAAGCAGCCGAGTGCCGTTCCGCCTCCAGTCCTCCTGGAGCAGAGGTAAGTGGTCCTGATCCGCTGCAGATTCATGAGGCTGGATTCCAAAGAATCCAGCCTTATTTGACAGGAGTGTTTCCATCCCTACTGATAGGAGTGTTTCCATCCGGGAACTGTGTCGGGCTGTTACTTGGGCGACTCCATTGATGTTCATGTGGTATTATTGCTTGGACATGAGGTTTTGAGCAGACTGTTCCTTTGGTTGTGCTGTTCTTTCCTCAGTGTTACATTAGGACACCAACCCACCTTGTGATGCACAGAGACCACGAAGAAGAAAAACAGGTTGCTTACCTGTAACTGTGGTTCTTCGAGTGGTCATCTGTGCATTCACACAACTCACCTACCGTCCCTGTTTTGGTGTCAGGGCTGATGTGTTTTTCTCCTGATACCTACGTGACATATCTCTCTTCGTTCTGAGGCCATATTCGGTCTCATCGAACTGAGGGAATAGGTGGGGACCCCTCTGGACATGTACAGTGGGATGGTGGGGGAGGGTTTCCGCCAAAACCTTCTCAGCTTTAGAAGTTTCCTGAATCAAGGCTCCGTGCAGGTGCAGAGCCTATATGTGTGAATGCACAGATGACCACTCGAAGAACCACAGTTACAGGTAAGCAACCTATTTTTATCAGGTTCTGTACATCCACACAAATGGTGATAATTAACACATTGTGATAGTCAGGCAAGTTGGAGAGGTGTAAATTGGAGGGGAAATTCTCTTTCCTTACCTCATACTAAGCTCTGAAAGTTTCTGGCATATTGGGGCAAAACAACTCAGTGCTTATGGGTTATCTTGTTTTGGAGATTATGGCTCAGAGGAGTCTTTTGGCCAGAGACATGGTATGGAAGCAAGGTGTGGGTTGGTTTCCCATTACGTGACCATGTGCAATTTGCTGCAGCTTTCTAACTCAGGGGTGGGGAACCTCTCCCCCCGCCCCCTGCCATTCCCATTGTTACTGATGGACATTGATAAAGCACCTCAAAACGGCCATTTTGATGTGGTCATATAGATCAGGGATGGGGAACATGAGGCCCTTGGGATATCGTTGGACTTCACTCCCATTGTTCCTCACCATTAGCTCTTCTGACTGAGCCTGATTGGAGTCACAGTCCATCATCTCTGGAGGGCCACATACTCCCCACCCCCACAGAGATGACTGCATGGGGACGATTTCAGAGGCATCCCTATGCACAGCCAACTTTAGCCTGATTGCGACCATGTTTGTTTGCCTTTCTTCAGTTCTTGGTGCAATTAGAATGTAACTTCTTATTAAACTGGCATACACTAAC
Organism: Heloderma suspectum; assembly: GCF_057233095.1. NCBI lineage: Eukaryota > Metazoa > Chordata > Lepidosauria > Squamata > Helodermatidae > Heloderma > Heloderma suspectum. The sequence continues at coordinate 155,304,129 of NC_139459.1, read as the reverse complement.
AGATTGCCAGATTCTCTTTCTCGTTAAATCTATGTCAGCACACATGCATAGAGTAAAATTTCATTTGCTGGTTCAGCTAACGTTTAATTCTCAGACAAGAAGTTAGAGGAGATGACACCAGCTGCTCTGATAGTGTCGCCTACCCTTGCCTGTCTTGGCTGATATCGTCTGGCTGAGGGGGGGTGTCTGGTTGGGTTCCGGAGGTGGCAAATGCCTCGTTGAGAGGGGGCGCTTTGATGAGGGTAGCTGTGAGAACATCCCTTCTTCCATATGTACTGCCCTAGTCTTTAAGGTCACGTTGAGATTTTTTGGTGGTCCCGCCATTTGTTACGCTGGTGGCCACTGCTGAACATGCTTTTAGTAGTCCCTAAGCTCTGAACCAGCTTCCCATTAGTGCACCAGATTCAGGAGTTTGTCTTTTTAAAGCACTGCTTGCTGTTAGTGTTTTGCTTTAGTAAAGTGACTTCTGTCTCTTTCCGTTTGGATTTTACTGATTTTATATGGTATTTTATTTAATTCTGTTCTTTGTTTTTGGTGGTTTGTATCGAAAAAATGAGTTATAAATGACCCAAATAAATAAGCCCTACTGTTTCTTCTGGCAGTGCTGAGTTGGAAGCAGGAGAGAAATGTGAGACAGCAAGACAAGGGGGTAATGTGGCACCTGTGGATAATTGCATAGAGAAATAAGCTTTGCTCTGTCTAGGCCTCTGGAGGAATAACAGGCGCACCGGCAGACAGTCAAGGGGTGACTGCAGTGCATTAGGTCAGTGTTGTGACTGTAGTTGATAGCGTGTGCCCGTGATCGATTTGTCTCCTTTTGATTATTTAGGGCTGCCTGCAGACAGATCCAGGCAAGCCCCAATTTGTGTTCTGACTTCTTCTAGAAGTTTCAATAAAGCAAGCAGCGGAAACATCCCACTCCTGACTCCTGTGCCTTTCTAGCCAAAGAAGGTAGAAAGGACACAACAGTGACAAATGGGAAGAACAATAGACGATAGAGAGAGAGGCACACACACAGGAGGAATGGGAAATTTTATACTTACCACTACAGTTCTTCTTGGAGACAGTAGTTGAATCTGTGCAGTGAAAAGGAGTCAGTCTCTATGTCAGGGGCCTCTTTCAGCCTGAGGGCTAAATTCAATTTCAGAGAAACCCCGGGGGCAGGGGGAACACACATTCCAGCGGAGGGCAGGGCTGAAGGCCAAAGGGGCAGGGCTAGAGGCAGTGGGGCCAAAATACCAGTATATTTTAGCTTAACCCTTTTGGTGACACTAACTATTTATTTAGTGGATTTTTATCCAGCTTTTCAGACAATTGTCTCTAGAGATGTACGAAAATTCCACCACGGATCTCGGGAAGGCCGAATGCCAGCGCATTCGGCCCCCAAAATCGATGGCGGAGTGGTCTGCCCCCCTGCCCCCCCCAGGGACGAGACTTACCTTGGGCAGATCTTCCTGGCGGCGGCGGCTCCGGCCGGCTCTGGTGGTGGTTTGGCGGCGGCGGCGGCAGCCGGTCTTCCGACTGGCTGCCGCTGCCGCCATTTCCAGTTAAAAAAAAAATGTGATAGGCTATGTAAAGATTTACGTAGCCTATCACGGCTAGGTTTTTAAAAAAAAAAAACATGATAGGCTACATAAATCTTTACGTAGCCTATCACAGCTGACTTTAAAAAAAAAAAACCGCGCTGACTTTTTTTTTTAAACGCCATTTGCATTCCTTATTTTGGCACGTCTTAGTCTACGTAAACATTTACATAGACTAAGACGGCGGAAATAAGGGGAACGCAAATAACATACGTCTATGCTATTAGTCTACGTAAATGTTTACGTAGACTAAGACATGCCAAAATAAGGAACGCAAATGGCGGCGGCCGTGGTCGATGTCCGGCTGCTGGCGTAGCTGGCCGGCAGCTCCACAGAATCCCTGCGGAGCACAACCGGCCGGCCAGGATTCCGGGGGGGGAGGAACGGAGCGCCTCCACCCCGGTGAGGATTCTGGGGGGAGGGACGGAACGCCTTCCCCCCAACCATAAACATAATCCGCGAAATGTAAGTACCTTTCGTACATCCCTAATTGTCTCCCAAAGTGGCTCACGTCAATTAAAAAAAAAAGATGGAGAGGCAGGCCCTGCTATCAGGCTTACAAACAAAATGACTTGACACACAAGGGAAAGGCAGTGGAGAGGAAAGAGGAGGAGGTAGATCAGTTTTTTTTTAAAGGCCAGAACAAGGCGGTGAGCTATAAGTGGGCATTTAAATGCCCTTCAGGTCAGCCTGATCTTCCCTTCCCTTCCCTTCCCTTCATTTCATTTCATTTCATTTCTTTTATTCAATTTATGAGTCACCCTACAACCAAAGCTCTCAGGGTGACATACATAAGAAAACCAAAACCAAATGATAAAACCACACAATAAAACCTATTTAAAAGTATTGTTTTTAAAAGCAACAACAAAAATTCAGGATTTAAAAACAACAACTAAGTAGCTAAAAGCATGGAGAAGATTATTTTAAAAGGCAGCGTTAAACATATTAAAAATAAAGCAAACCGCTGTTAAAATATGTGTAAAAGGCCTTGGAGAATAAAAAGTTCTTTGTCTGGCACCAAAAAGTCAACAAAGACAGACGTCTCTGGGAAGGGCATTCCACAATTTGGGGGCCACCACAGAAAAGGCCTGCTGAGTACCCATACATTGAATCACTGTGTGGGGCACTCAGAGCAGAGCCTCAGATGATGCTCTCAGAGCATGGGCAGGAACTTATGGGAAGAGGTGGTCCTTTAGATACTGTGGCCCTAAGCCACGAAGGGTTTTGGAGATTAACATCATGATCTTGAACTGGGCCCAGAGATGAACTGGGAGTCAGTGAAGATGATACAATAATGAAGTAATATGGTCACAATGCCCAGTTCAAGGCTGTACTCTAGCTGCCATATTTTATACTGACTGAAGTCTCCAGACTATCTTTGTGGGCAGCCGAACATGCAATGCACTGCAGTAATCTAAGCAGGATGTTACCAGGGCATGGATCACTGAAGCCAGGCTGTCACTTTTCAGGTAGGATCATAGCTTTTACCTAAGCTGGTCAAAGGCGTTCTGAGCCACAGAAGAAACTTGTGCCTCTAGTGACCAAGTTAGATCTACAAGCACCACCACATCTACAGATTTGATCCTTTAGGGGGAATGCGACTCCTTCCAGAACAGGTTGACCACCACTCACCTGGTCAGTCAAACCATCCACCAACTGTACCTCCCTCTTATCTGGATTGAGCTACAGTTTATCTGCCCTCATCCAGTCCATTATTGTGGCCATGCACTGATTAATCACTTCCACTGCTTCACCTTGATCTGATGAGAAAGAGAGGTAGAGCATACTAATGGCACTGCACTTTAAATCTCTGAATGACCTTACTCAGCTGTTTCATGTAGATATTAAATAGCATGGAGGGAAAGGGACCCCAAAGCATAAATGCCATGGAATCAAGCAGACATTTCCTAGCACCACCTTCTGGAAACAGCCATCCAAATATGAGTGGAACCACATCAATGCCATATCACCCACACCCAACTCACACAGCCTCTCCAGAAGGATACCATGGTCAATGGGTATCCAGGAGAATCAACAGGGTTGCACTCCCCTTTCTCTCTCCTGGCAAAGATCATCCCACAAGGCAACCAAGGCAGTTTCCATGCCAAAACCAGGCCTAAATCCAGATTGAAATGGATCTGGAAAATTTGTTTCAGCAAAGAATGTTCTAATCAACCACCACACATTCAAGCACCTTGCCCAGGAAGGGGATGTTAGCTACTGGCCTATAGTTATTCAGCTCTTGGGGTCCAAGGATGTTTTTTTTTTTCTTTTTCAGATGTGATCTCAATACCACCTCCTTTAAGGAGGCTGGGACCACTTCCTCCCATAGGTAAGAATGTATCACCTCTCCCACAACCACAGGTGCTGCAATCTCCTCTCTGTACCCTCGGACAGAGGGACATAAGAAATCTTGATTTAAGGGAAGGTGTTACTTTTGTGCTGATCTTGGGGGTGGGTGGGTTGTTTTTTGTTTACTATAGTTCTAGTTTAATGCTGTATTGTAAATGATTGAGCATTATATTAATTTTGTAGATTTGTTTGCCATTTTATAGAAAGGTAGGGTAAAATAGCTGAAAAGAAATCAAGTAAATAAATAAAAATAAATAACAGCAACGGAAGCAGCAGGGGCAGGGGGACTGCCTCCACGGTTAGTCATGTGCCATGGAAGAGCTAAAAGTGATAGCAAGATTGGCATCTTGTAGTGAAGCACCCCATACCTAATAACGTATAATGGAACTTCATCTGGCTTGGTCAAGTATGAATGTACACAGGCTAGGTGAAATTGGATCCTCATCCACCCCAGCAACAGTAACATTACCATATGTAGCCATTATTCCCATCAAAAGTATATAGCAGAATCTTTTGCAAACAGAACCATGCTGGAGTCATGAAAAGAAAAGACCTAGAGAAGCTGAGAATATCCAAAGGGGGGGGGGATAATGCGTCTCCATATTACCCTTCCTTATTTTTATCTCTCCACCTGCATGGCTCTGCCAACTCCTTGTGGGCACTATACAGAATGGCATCATCAAGTTGCACTTGATAAAGCACTAGAGACCCTGCAGTGAGTTTTCAGGTGAGCAATCTCCCATCCCAAGCACTGCACCCCCCCCCGCCTCAATACAGATAAAATTGGGTTTTATTTCAGGTGCAAAAAGATTAGCTATATTGCTTTTTTCCACATTTGTTTTGATCTACTAACTTTAAAAAAAAATAGTTTATGCAGTTTAAGATATGTTGATAACTGCCCTCTTAAGAGTGGTAAACAGCTGCAGGAAATGTCTGCCTTTAATAATTCTACTGGGAAATACAGTCTTACCTGCACTGAATAATAATAGTGAAGAAATAGTCATTTTCTCTTTGGCTTTGTACTAGGTAGGATTGCCAACAGATTCTTGCTAGCATGTGCGGTGTCACATTCCAGGAGACTGCTAATGAAAATTCTGTGTTGTAAAGCCTGTAATGCTTTTACACAATTATAATTAGTGCTAAGCTAAAATGGGCATGGGGGAGGGCAGCTTTTTGAGAAAAGCTTAATCAGAATCTAAAGCAACCCCCTTTAAGCCACGTTTGGATTTCTCAACAGATTTTGGGGTTCCAAAACACCTAATCTTGTTTCTGCAGCAATACTGATGTATTTGTGATACACTAATCTTCCTGTTTTATTTTCCAGATTTTGGTCAGACTGCTGCTGTGCATGTTCAATTTGCTGCAGGTTTTAGTCCACTTTTTTTTTTTTTACACCTGATTAGAGGTATGCACCAGTATATGTGTGCATAAAATAAATCCTGATGTAATCATGTGATCACACCATGATTCCTTTTCTCAGTGTGATTTAATCAATGTGCATGTGTATTTAATCAATGTGTATTTGTGCAGCGGTAATGAAAAAGGAAAATAAAACCCAAATTGAAAACTGCAGCAAACTGAGTATGTGCCAATTCCAAATTTTATTTTGGAAATTCTCTAAGTTAAACCAAAATCAGGCACTGGAACGTGGCACAGAGACAACCATAATTGGAACCATAATTACACAGAAGTGGGGCAGGGGATGCCAAGATTTAAAGATATGGTAGAACTGGAACAGCCTCCTGAGACATGCTATCAGTAAAAGGTTAAACAATAATGGAAAGGAAACCAAGAATTTGGACTACACAGCACACAGAAGTATAGTTTACAGACAAACTGTAAAAATCAATGCTTTTACAGTGCCAGGCTAAGACACTGCACTGTCTGAGGCAGGGGGGCAGGCAGCCCCCCATGCTGTTACTTCCCCCTCTGCCCTCTTGCCTTTTAAAATTGTTTTGTGGTTGTCACTGTGTTAGCTGCAGCAGCATAGGCGCCCCCAAGCTTTCTGGGGCCATCTCAACCCTCAGTGCTATGCTCTGTGGAAGATAACTTTAAAGCAAGGTCACTTTAAATTTAAAGTAACTTTAACGCTTATTTGCTGCTGTGGTGGCTCAGGCATTCACTGGGGCTGCCGTACCCACAGAGGTTGCTTCCTCAGAGCAAGCAGTGAGGAAGGGGGTGGGTGCTTCAGAGTACCCTGCCTTCCCTGGCCACTTCCTCATAGTGGCAAGTGAAGCAACAAAAGCAGCTACGCTAAAGCTCCACGGCAGGTGGGCAGTAGGCAGCAGTAGCTAGCCAGGGAGACATGGCTGCCATTTATGCATAACTAAGCACTTTATGGCTGCACTTTGTGTAAGATACGCAATTTGCCCAAGATATGCAAATTGCTTATGCAATTTACGTACGTTGCCATTTTTAAAGGGAAACGTTTAGATGAAATCTGCAAGCAGCACACAACTGTCGCGCTCTCCCTTGCTGGTGCTAACACCAGCAGGGAGAGACAGAAATCTGCAATGGATTTCAGAGGCAGTCCGTTGTAGACTTAAATCCGTTGAGGAATTCTCCAGCAACCCTAGTCTCACCCCTTCCACATGAGAGAGCTGACTCTGTACAGGGCAATCCTATACATATCTACTCAGTTCAGTGAGGTGCATTCTGAGGTAGATAAGGGTGCATAATATAGCACCATACCCTTAAACTCTCTTTGGCAGCTGGTCATGAAAGGCTAAGAGAGCAATCCTATGGTCCCTGGGCAAGCATACCAGGGATCATAGGATGGCTCGGAAAACCCCCTGAATTAGACAGCACTCCCACCTTGGAAGGGGAAGTCAGAGATCCATCCCCCATCCCCTGCCCCCTCGCAGCCAGTGCAGAGAGAACAGCACTGGCTGCCTCTCTGAGGCTGGAAAATCAGCCTTGGAGAGGGGGAAAAGGGGGCATTCCTGAGGGCAGGGAGGGGAGGAGACTGGAGAGGCCAGGGTATTATTTTTCCTGAGTCTCCTCCAGCCTCCTTCCCTCCTCCTCCTTTGTGCCCTTGCTAGATGGGCTAAAAAGCCCATCCAGCAAAAACTCAAAGATCAGAGGGTGGGGAGGCAAACATCGCCTCTGCCACTCCTCCTGCCCTGCTGGCTTCAGCCCGGCAGGGCATAGGAATCTCAGAGTTCAGGGGCTTCCAATAATAATACTTTGACCTTAATATCACAAGTACAGCATTCATCCTTGAAGCACCTAGATGCCTTAACACAATAATTGCTTTGCCCAAATAGCAAATATAATTTCAAGGTTTGCACACTCTTCCCATCTCCAACTGGCATGTCATGCAATGCATCCATGACAGGGATATGACTGTTTCTCAAACACACAGGACCATCTCACATTGCCACAGGCTCCCTACGCTGGTGCCAGCATAATGCAACTGGCTTTTACAAATTAATGCCACAGTTAATGCCCCAAATTAATGACAACTGATCTTGCAAGGTAGACTCCAGCAATTCATGGAACGAGAATTGCCAGATGTACAAGCTGGGTTTCGAAAAGGCAGAGGAACTAGAGACCAAATTGCCAATATCTGCTGGATAATAGAGAGAGCCAGGGAGTTTCAGAAAAACATCTATTTCTGTTTTATTGACTATTCTGAAGCCTTTGACTGTGTGGATCATCACAAATTGTGGCAAGTTCTTGGTGGTATAGGGATACCAAGTCATCTTGTCTGCCTCCTGAGGGATCTGTATAACGACCAAGTAGCAATGGTAAGAACAGACCATGGAACAACGGACTGGTTTAAGATTGGGAAAGAAGTACGGCAGGGTTGTATACTCTCACCCTACCTATTCAACCTGTATGCAGAACACATCATGCGACGTGCTGGGCTTGATGAAGCCAAGGCTGGAGTTAAAATCGCTGGAAGAAACATTAACAATCTCTGATATGCAGATGATACCACTTTGATGGCTGAAAGCGAGGAGGAGCTGAGGAACCTCATGATGAAGGTGAAAGAAGAAAGTGCAAAAGCTGGGTTGCAGTTAAACCTCAAAAAAGCCAAGATTATGGCAACCAGCTTGATTGATAACTGGCAAATAGAAGGAGAAAACGTGGAGACAGTGACAGACTTTGTCTTTCTAGGTGCAAAGATTACTGCAGATGCTGACTGCAGCCAGGAAATCAGAAGACGTTTACTTCTTGGGAGGAGAGCAATGACAAATCTTGATAAAATAGTGAAGAGCAGAGACATCACACTGACAACAAAGGTCCGCGTAGTGAAAGCAATGGTATTCCCCGTAGTAACCTATGGCTGCGAGAGCTGGACCATAAGGAAAGCTGAGCGAAGGAAAATAGATGCTTTTGAACTGTGGTGCTGGAGGAAAATTCTGAGAGTGCCTTGGACTGCAAGAAGATCAAACCAGTCCATACTCCAGGAAATCAAGCCAGACTGCTCACTTGTGAGAATGATATTAAAGGCAAAACTGAAGTACTTTGGTCACATCATGAGAAGACAGGATACCCTGGAGAAGATGCTGATGCTAGGGAAAGTGGAAGGCCAAAGGAAGAGGGGCCGACCAAGGGCAAGATGGATGGATGATATTCTGGAGGTGACGGACTCGACCTTGGGGGAGCTGGAGGTGGCGACAGCCGACAGGAAGCTCTGGCGTGGGCTGGTCCATGAAGTCACGAAGAGTTGGAAGCGACTGACCGAATAAACAACAACAAAATCTAGGAGAAAAATCCTGTCAAATGCTCCTTATTCTCAAACCCATTACTGTCAATCTACCATTTAGATGAGTAACCAATCTCAACTATATAAAGGAAGATCTGGGCACAGAAATGTATCATTTGAACCAGAATGTAGTCCAGTAATGTGTCTTCCATGTCTGGACTCAGCCCTGGATTTGTTGAGTAATAAAGTGATTACTGTGGCCATGTGCAGAAGACTTCTTGTGATCACCATCAGGTAACCACAACCAGTCTACCAGTCTTAGCAGATTAAGGTTGTAATTCTAAACACACATACTAGGGAATAAGCCCTACTAAACACAATGGTACTTATTTCCAAGTACACATGGATAGGATTATGTAGTCAGGGTTACTGCTTCTAGAGAATGTATTTTCCAAAGAAAAGATGCATAGAACATTGGTTTCAGTTCACACAATGTTAGTTTTGCTCCTGGAATTACTTTCCTAACCCTAGCAGTATCTGAGGGAAGTGCAGACTCAGGTGGCAGAATTTTAGTTTGGTAGAATAATTTTACTGAGAAAGATCACAGAGTGATGGACAGCACTTAGGTAAGCAAACAACTGGAACAATAGCTGGAATAGCTGCATCCTTCACAGAGATTAATACCAACAAGATGTCAGGCAGCACTGACTATGTTTACCTAATTCCTTCAGACATTTTTTGTATGGTGCAGTTACCTAACTTGGTTTTCAACTTGCTGCCTAATCTATAATGCTATTATTACCTGCCTGTTGATTGGGGAAGCAGCGGGGTGTTGCTGTTTTGATTATGCCTTAATTAACGCACTGCACCTGATCCAGACAGAGGATAGAGACAGGATTCTTGACTTTCCTAATGCTCTCAGCATGCCGAAATTAGCAGCAGCTAAAGCTGCTGCATCTGTTTCAAAAGCAAACCCAATGAATTTTATTGTTTTCCCAAACCTTCTGAGGTATGCCCTTCACATGGCTATTCCTGGTGAAACATTTTGGTTAGCTCTTAATTAAGCACTGTTAAAGAGAAAGGCTAATTTTAATAAACATCTAGATCTTTATGCTCCTGATTTACTCAAATGCATCTGAAGCTTCTGGTTTTTCTGGATTCATGAGATAAAGCTTGAACTTATGCAGCTGAAAAACTTTGAAGTTAGCAGAGATAAAAACAATGAGCAGGTACTTAAGATGAAGGATATTAGGTGGAGAGAAAGTAATAACTGCTTTCCCTTTGGGTAGACACCCAATGATAAATCTCTGATAATGAGATACCATGCTGGCTTATTATAGCCCTGATAATTTAAAATGTAAATTCTGAAGAATGAGTGAAAAGCAGCAATCTATCAGAGAAGCTGATTGTTTTAAATAAACAAGCATGCCAGCTGGCTCTTTTATCTCTTACACACCGCACACTGCCATCTTTGCAATTAGCAGCATTGACAAATGTTCATGGTCCCCCCACCCCTAATACACAATTGTTAGTGACAGGTTTTGACTAGTTCTCACCAAGGCGGTAAACCTGTGTCTGGGCTGTGCTACTCCTTCAAGCCATTGCAATAAATACAACACACATAAAACACAGTAGAACAAATACAATTGTCAAATTAAACAGTATAAAGATTATTTATATCAAACATAAAACATTACTGAGCAAACAGAATTGCCAAATGAAAATTTATAAAAACAAAACAAAAAACTAAGGCTCGGGCCATCATAATAGACTGCATTTTAATGGTGACTGCCAAAATGTGCAGATTTTGTCTGTGTGTGTTAGGGAGGTGAACTTGTCTTGTGGAACAGATTCCTCTTCAGATTCCAAAAGTACCTATGCTTGAGGAAACTGATACCATGAGCAAACTGCTACCAAGTTTAAAGCTATGGCTGAAAAAAGCAGCTCACCTGAGGGAGCAGAAAATTAGAGCCCATTCAGTTTCAAATATCTTTGCTGTGTACGGGCCTCTCCCTTTGGAGAAGGCCCAATGTGCTGTAAAGCTGCTTCACCTGCTCCGCTCCTCCTGCCATTGGGGAGAGGATGCAGGATGGCGAAGGTGGCTTCACATGTCATTAGCCTACCCCCTGAGAGAAAGGCAAAGGTGAGTGAAGCCCACTTGTCTGGCACTTGCAGGACACTGAGTGACTGCACAGCTGCCGCTCCCTCAGGATAATCCCCTTGCTATGTCTGATCTGTGACGATAACAAGGGGATTCTCCTGTGTGCTGCACACTCGCTGTCAGGAGCACAATATTGTGTAAGGAGTAAGGACTGCAAGAGAGAAGATTTCCAGACGATTCAGGTAGAGAAGATTCAGAACACCTAACATATTTTTCTGTTTCTTGAAGGATGAGGAATGTGTCCTTTAAAGGCAGATCCATGTCAGACTTGCCCTCTGGTCTTGAATCAGTAAGCTTTTGGGCTTAGTATGAAAAAAGATCAAAACAACAAGAGAGAGGGAAAGGCAATGATCAATAACAGTTGTCAAAATGGCATTGCTACAGGCACAAAGGGGCACCCACTCCTGGCACTGCACGCCATTCTCCTGTGGGATCTTCCCAGGCCCTAAGAAGAGGAGGGGCCATGCTCTAACCAAACAAGAAGTGACCTATTTTCACTTCCTGTTAGATCAGAGTATAGCACTTCCCAGAGTCCAGGAAGAAGTCTCAGCAGCCAGCATGGGTGGTTTGAAGGCAATCTTATGTTTGTCTACTTGGAACTAAGTCTCACTGTTTTCACTGGGTCCTACTCTCAGATAAATATGCATAGGATTGCTGTCACAATCAGCTAAGGGCAGTAGGCAGCATAGAGGAGTAACCAGCTGAGTGCTAGAAGGGTGGAGGGAGGGAGAGAGGGTGTTCAGGAGTGTACCTAAGCCAGAGGGAGTGGTGGTGGGGGCTCTGTAAATTAGGGATGTACGAAACTCACTTACCTTTTCGTGGAATTTTTCGCGGTGGGGGGAAGGCGCTCCGTCCCTCCCCCCTGAATCCTCAACGGGGGGGAGGGGATCCGGTCCACCCCCCCTGGAATCCTGCCTGGCTGGCTCCATTCCGCGGCGGCTCCGTGGAGCAGCCAGCCAGGGCCGTCCACAGCCGGACTTCCGGCCATGGACGGGCTGCTGCAGACGCAAATGGCAGCCGCTGTAGTGGCCGCCATTTGTGTCCAGCCAGGCTGCCATGATGGGCTACGTAAGTATTTACGTAGCCTATCACGGCTGGGCAAAACAACAACAACAACAACAAACAGTGTACGCAAATGGCAGCGGCTACGGCGGCCACCATTTGCGTTCCCAATTTCTCGCCATTTTATCCTATGTATATATTTACGTAGGCTATTATGGCAAAAAAAAAAGGAGAACGCAAATAGCATAGTGGGCGTTATTTGCGTTCCTTTATTTTTTTGCCATTCTAGCCTACGTAAATATTTACGTAGGCTAGAATGGGGAAAAACAAAGGAACGCAAATAGCGTCCACTATGTTATTTGTGTTCCCCTTTTTTTTCGCCATTTTATCTTACGTAAATATTTACGTAAGATAAATTGACAAAAAGTAGGGAATGCAAATGGTGGCTGACGTAGCCACCGCCATTTGCATATGCTGCGGTTTTTTGTGGGGTTTTTTTGAGGTTAAGAATTTATGTAGCCTATCATGGCTGCAAGGACAGCAAGGGTGGTGGCAGCAGCCCTGCCGCGGCCGGCCAGGAGACCAGCCGCCAGGGCCGCTGCATCTGCCCCAGGTAAGTGGCGTCCTGGGGGGATTCCGCGGGGGGGCAGAGGGGCAGGAGGCCGTTCCGCCACGGATTCCAGGGGGCCAGATTCTTTAGAATCCAGCCTCACTGGAATCCGTGGCGGAATTCTCGGCCATCCCTAATAATTTCTCTTTCCCAGTGAAGAGAATTCTCTTTAAGAATTCCCCAAGATATGTTCTGGGTGGAATAAAGAAGAGAAAGACAGAACAGGATAGGGGTGGGAAGAGAAGAGAAGAGAAGAGAAGAGAAGAGAAGAAGAATGGTGATTGGAAATGCAGGGGGAGGGGGTAGAGAGAATTCCCTAAGCCAAGTGGGTCCTTTCAGAGTCAGAGGAATTTAGGAGGCTGTGATGGGTTGGTAAGGATTGCACATACTTAAAATAACTTTATGAGGTGAGGTGGCTGAGGGCTTTTTCTAGCTTTTTTAAAACTGTAGACTCTATTTAAAAGCCCCAGCAGTTCCTTGATCATGACACCATGTAGTCCTCCTAACCCTCCTTTTGGAATAATTTGAGTCCTACAACTATTTAGAAGAAATTAAAGTGGAGGGGGAGAAAGAAGTTTGTGGAGGCTGATTGGATCCTTTGCTGTACTGAAGCTACTAAACTTCTGCCAAAGTTTCCAGTTTGGGCAGTAAAATCAGATGCTGTGTGAAATACCAGTTTTTCACATGGCACTCTTTCTTCCCTTCCTTCTCCGTCTTCAAAATTTCATTGCAAGCAAGCTCCCAACAGTGGGCATGTAAGAGCAGAAAAGGGGGGGGGGGAGAAAAAAAAACAATGAGCAGACTTTGGAAGGAAAGGTGACAGCCTCCCCTCTAATTTAAAAGGCTGGTGTATTTACACTTCAGCCTCTATTGGTCTGCCAAGGGAGTGAGTCCTAAGGCCTCCTAGTAACAGCAAGGCAACTGACCTCAGAGGGGAAAAGCAGGGCTTTGCACTACTTCAGATCCAGATCCAGATCCGTATTCCGAACCAAAGCAGGGTGATTCAGACCAAATCAGCATGGAGCTGAAGTGGGTCCGGATCGTTCCGAAGCAAGTTGGATTGGTCTGAATTGTTTCAGATCACTTTGGATGATTCTGAAGCCCAGACACCCTGTCTGGGAAATGTAACAATTTCCTTAAGATTAGGGAGGGGGAGAGGAGGATTTGGGAGGGGGGAACTGAGCCTTGGTAAGTGACATCTAGCTGCCAGTAGAGCTTAACTTTTTAATTCAGCAGTCTCCAATCAGAGACTGGTGATAGAGGGGTGATAGAGAGTGGGGTACAATCACTCCTTTATAAGGAAAGGCTTCAATGTGTGGGCTATTTAATTTAGAAGAAAGGCAAATAAAGGGGGCACAAAATCCACTGGACCTAACTATCTGAAATTTGGCAGATTCAGTCAGCTCCATAGGGGCTGCCAGGTCCCCAAATTCCATGTACTTATGTGGAAGCACAAAAAAATTATAGCTCTTTGCTTTGACAGATTCTCTTGAAAACAAATTGTATCCATGGCTAGCACAAAAGCCACAGGACCTAACTGTCTAAACTCAATCACCTCCATAGGGGCTACCAGACCTCCAAATTTCATGTATTCATCATGCAAACCAGAAAAGTTACAGCCATTTCTGAGTGTTTTCCAATGCAAGCCAATGGGAAAATGTAAACAAACAAACACCCATTAGGACAGCTCAAAAGATCTGGGGCACAAATCAGAAGATATGGGGGCCATGCTCAGGTGGGCCTTTTTATAACAACACCCAGCTCAGGAGCATATATTGAGTTATTGACTTTAAAATGAAGAGGCAAAGGAGCATCCAGGTCCTAGAGATGAGGCCTCCACAGCTGCTAGCCTTCCTAACTGGCCTGTGTCACTGCTGCCAGCCCTTTTGTTGTTTGTCCCTCCTTTCTTAAGTTAAATATTGAGAAAAAAGCTGGGACTAGCCAAGAGCTCCTCCAGGCTTGTATTACAAGCCAGAAGAGAATTCTCATAAAAAGATGAGCTTCTTTAAGAGTTTAAGAGTTCTTCAAGAAAGCTCTGAATGTCCAACCTAATTATGGATTAAGAGGAAAAGTTTATTCATTTGTTCATTCTTACACTTTTATGATGCTTGTGTGAGGCAATACTAGGGACTTAAGGTAGCATTGACTGCTTTATTTCCAGAGGGAAGTTTATTTTTTGCACTATGCTACACTCCCCCCCCTCCCCGCTCACACACACATTACTGTGACTGATAAGGAGCAAGGGTTTGAAAAAATCAGAAGAGTTCTTCTAGATCAGACCAAAGGTACATCTTGTCCAGTATCCAGCTTCTAGTAGCTGCCAGCCAGATACTTCCAGAAAACCCCCAATGTGACACTAGGTGAAGAGTTATTTGTGTGGAAAACACGTTCCTTTCCATGAACTTTTCTCTCACTATGAATTTTTTCTTTTGTCTTAAACAAGTTTTTCTACCACCACCAGGACATCTCCCACAGTTGTAACTCTTCCCAGCCAGCATTCTACGTTTACTGCTGATCTTATGAATATATATTCAAACCTAAGTCCTGCTGAGTTCAACAGGACTACTTCCTGGAAAATGTTAGGAGATGTACTTCTAAGGAGATGTATCCCAAAGGAGATGTGGCAGCAGACAGTTAGTGTCTATTTGCACATCTGTTTGTTTCCCCAACTGGGTGGAGACTGCCTGCCCGCCCTATCACCATGCTCTTAGGCCTGCTGGTGCTATTCATTAATGCCAAATCAATTCACAATAAGTTCTCTATCATCCATGATTTGCCATGGATGAGAAAACTGACCTTGTGTGCATTACTGAGACCTGGGTGGGAGGAGTGGCGGGGGGAATTTTATCTCAGCTGTATGCACCCGGATATGTGGTACAGCCCCAGCATAGACTTGAGGTTCGGTTAGGGGGGTTGCCATAATCTATAAGAGTTGCATTTTATGGTGAAAACTGGTCTTCAAGTCTGCGACATCTGTGTGGTTCAGAAAAAGCCAGTCCGCTGAAGGATCTCTGGGTCAGATTCATAGAAATCTGAACACATTTGAATCCTTTCCAGATTTCTCTGACATCCCTAGTAATGGGCTCGGTGAGGGCCAATAAACTGAAACTCAATCCAGACAAGATCATAGAACCATAGAATCATAGAACAGTAGGGTTGGAAGGGGCCTACATGTCCAAAGACCATGACTTTGGTTTTCCCATAATTTATAGATAGTAGGTTTTTATGGGAATATTCAGCCAATGCTGATAGTAATCTCCTTAAACCTATCTGGATATATGAAATAAGAATCAGATCATCAGCATAAAGAAGAAAGGACAATTTCCTTTCTTCTAATTTTACTGGGAAACAGAAATCATCAGTCAAATCAAAAGCTATATCACTTACAAATAGATTGAAGAGAAGAGGGGCCAGGACACACCCCTGTTTAACTCCTCGAGATACTGTGATATTATCTGTCATGTGTCCAGCAGTAGAAAATCTCACCTGAATGTTTGAGTTTTCATTCAACAGTTGTAATAGAATCAAGAGATGTCGATCTAAATTTAAGTCTGCCAGTTTTGCCCATAACCTGTTCCTATTAATTGAGTCAAAAGTAGGGATCTACGAAAGTCACTTACGTTTCGCGGATTATGTTGATGGTGGGGGGGGGAGGCGATCCATTCCTCCCCCCGGAATCCTCTGCAGCCGGCTGTGCTCTGCGGCAGCTCCTCGGAGCAGCCAGCCAGGCCCGGCCAGGCCAGAGCTGTCCGCAGCCGGATTTCCGGCCGCGGAGGGCTCTGGGAAAAAACAAAAACCGCTTACGGCAGCAGCTACGGCTGCCGCCATTTGCATTCCTTATTTTTGCCATCTTAATCTACGTAAATATTTACGTAGACTAAGACAGCGAAAATAAGGGGAACGCAAATAGCATAACGGATGCTATTTGCGTTCCCCTTATTTTCGCCATCTTAGTCTACATAAATATTTACGTAGACTAAGACAGCCCAAAATAAGGAACGCAAATGGTGGCAGCTGTAGCCACTGCCATTTGCGTACACTTTTTTTTTTTTAACCCAGTCATTTTAGGCTAACTTAGCCTAAAACGTCTGAGTAAAAAAAAAAAAGTGTATGCAAATGGCAGCGGCCATAGCCGCCGCCATTTGCGTACGCCTTTTTTCTTTTTTTTTTACCCAGACATTTTAGGCTACGTAAAAACTTACGTAGTCTATCACGTCTCTGTAAAAAACAAAAAACAAAACTGGAAATGGCAGCGGCGGCAGCCGGTCGGAAGACCAGCCACCGCTGCCTCCAAAGCCGCTGCCGCCCGGAATATCCGCCCCAGGTAAGGCTCATCCCGGGGGGGATCCGTGGGGGGCGGGGGGTGGCAGGCCGTTCTGCCACAGATTTCGGGGGGCCGAATGCACTGGCATTCAGTCTCACGAAGATCCATGGCGGAATTCTCTGACATCCCTAGTCAAAAGCTTGCTTTGAAATCAACAAATGCCACCTACAATTTTGATTTTTTTAGATTTTTGTACTGATTAACCAGGTGGTCTAGTACAAAACAATGGTCCATTGTTGAATAACCCGCTCAAAAACCAGCTTGTTCTTCTATAAGGATGTTATTTATGAAGGCCCAATCCTCCAATTTGTTCAGCAGGTGTCTAGCATATAATTTGGCTGCAATATCAATAAGACTAATTGGCCTATAATTTGAAGGGAGATTATGGTCTCCTTTTTTGAAGATCAGAATTACAATAGAAGTATTCCAACCCTTTGGGAATTCCCCAAGTAGGTTTATATGATCGAACAATTTGGCCAGAATAGGCAGCCACCACTTGATGTTATGTTTGATTACCTCTGCTGGGACATAAGTCTTCTCCTGGGGCTTTTTTTAGCTGGCATTATATTAATTAATAACTCTATCTCTTTATGGGATACGGGGGGCCATGGATCTGTAGTGCCAAGGATGGAGCATAGAGGCAGATGTAATTGTGGGCTATCAGCATTAAATAAAACACTGAAGTGTTTCTCCCAGTCTGTCTTTGATATCTGGATTTAAATTTGATATATCACCATTTAAGCTGTTGTTTATGATCTTCCAAAAGGCTGACATATCTTTTGTCTTCAAAGCAGTATCCAAGCTATGCCAGAGATGTCTTTGAATGTCTTTTGTGAACCGCCCAGAGAGCTTTGGCTATTGGGCGGTATAGAAATGAAATGAAATAAAATAAATAAATAATTTGAAATGTCATTTTCTTATTTCTGATTAATTCCCTGTATTCTTTTTTCTTATTCACAAATATCTCAATTATTTTAGGGGAATGGTTAGACTTTATTTTCCTAGTATAGCTTCTTACTGCTGATCGAGCCTTTCTGCAATCCAGGTCAAACCAGCTTTCTTGGTATTGGTTGCAGAAAGCTCTACATTTGCCTCTGATCAAATTAGGCTTTAAAATACTCATTATATGTTGATACAGAGGTACAATGTTTGCTGAGGTAACATCTAATTGTAGTATATTATTACGAAGGGATAACATCTGTTCCGATAGGAGGGTACAATTTATTATATCCATTGTAATGTTATTCCATTTAACCCTCCTTTGACCAAGTAGATCAACACTGGCCTGGAACTCTTCACAGGCAAAAATCTGGAGGCTTCCATCTTCTCTAAAGAACTCAAACCTTAGAGGCTGGTGGTCACAATGGCCCGTAGGCATGACCTCAAAATTAATGAAGTTTTTAATCTTATTCAAAGGAGCACAGGCATAATAAACTATGCTTTGCCCCATTATTGATAAATAGGTAAATTTTCCTGGGGTATCTTTTGGATAGGAGCCATTCAAGATTGAATAGTTTCTTTTAAACAGAAACTCCAAAAAGTTGTAACCCTCTATATTAGTAGTCTTGTCTCTCAAGTTCTGTGGAAAGACAGCTAACAATTGTTCTTCATCAATATTCAGGTGGCCTGCTAACTTATTTTTGTTTCCTCCAATTCTAGCATTAAAATCTCCTAAAGCTATAATTATAGCGAGTGGGAATTCATTTTCTAGGTAATCAAGGGCCGTATCCAATTCAGTCCACTGCGTGTTAAAAGGGGCTTTTGTACTATGGGGCAGGATATAGATGTTAATTATGATTAGGGAAAAACTATTCCCTGACCACACCCTTACTGTCGGAAGGGATGGGGCAGCTTCCACTTTGATCTGTTCAATATGAAGCCTCCATTTTTGATTTATTAAGGTGGGCGGCCCTTGGAAGAAAGCTTTTTTGCAGGGAGAGTTCTAGATGAATAACCTTCTAGATAGATCTTGTTTGGTTCTGTGTCCATTATCCACATCTCCTGGATGCAGATTATATCATGTTCCTGAAGTAATTTTAGGAATTCTTTATCCTGTCTATGTGTGTTCCAGCCTGCGATATTCCATACTAAGAAAGAAAGACCCATATGTTTCAACAAATCTTGATTTGCTGGGATTTGTCAACTGGGAAACAAGGGGTCTGTTACTTTTTTACAGTCCAATGATGAAATAAATGGGTTCATGAGAAATGGAGTGCAGGTCTGTTTGTCTTCAAATACTGGAATACTGAGACTTCTATCTTCACCTTTACTTGAGTGGAGGGATTCATTGCGAGCAGAGATGGGTCAAAGAAGACGCAGACAACAAGCTTGGGTTGAAAATTGGGCCACATTTTATTGAAATATTTGCAAAGGGGTAACTAGGACGGGCATCTAACTGTGTCAGCGGCTATCTGACACTTCTTGGGCGAAAACACACCCAGCCTGAGGAGTGGCAGTGATCTCGCCATCCCTCCAGACTGCCCCTTCTGGGGGAGGTAGAACTTCCGGTGTCACCCCCAACCTGGTGCCACACAACACCTGGGTGAGTGAGTAGGGTTGGTCTCCCAGGCAACCCTTATCCCCCCACCGAGCCGCACAACCCGTTCGGGGGGCCTCAGGCGTCACCTGTCACCATAAGGTACCTCTGCATGCACACCATCCCTACTCCCTTTCCTGTTTCACCCGTCCTAGCCGCCACAGGAGTCACAAGCCTATTGCTTGTGAAACTCCCCCCACCTGCGCAGAAGAACTTTCTGCAGGCCCCTTTGCAGATCGGCCAAAAATAAGTCGTTCCCTATGTCTGACAGGTGGATGCCATCCTGCCTGTAAAGCTCCCTCCTAGTCCAATGGATTCCTTGGTGGTTGATGCAACCATCACCATGATCTGACAACCCACGTGCCAGTTCTCTGTTCACCTTGCGCCGGGCCCGTTCCATGGCCGCATTGCTCTGCGCCCTCCACATGATTCTTGGGAGCATTGAGGACCATAATATGGTCACCCCTGGCCAGCGATGTCTGATCGTCCGCAGATCTGCCAGTGCCTGCTCGATCAAGCCCTTTCCAGGCTTGTAGCCCAGGTCGTTTCCTCCTAGGTGTAACACCAGGTCCTGTGGAGGGAAACTGACCAAACCTCGTTGAAAGAGTGTGGGAAGAAGACCGTCCCATCTCATACCCCGTTGGCCGAGCAATTGTATCGCCACCTGTTGGGGAAACTGCAGCCGGGATCCAAAGGCCGACGTAGAAGCTCTGCGGGCAGCCCAAAAAACCATACTGTGCCCACAAATGAGCACCCGTACCAGCATCGGTCGAATCCCATCTAAATAAAACATTGGGGAAGGCAAAGAGAATCATCATGAAGCATCCGGCAACTTGCGAATGTAAGAGCGGAAGGCCCTGGAGCGCCATCTCCCTACTGCCTTCACTTGCTTGGATGAAAAAACATATGGCAGCTGCCGTAGAGGCTGCCCCAATATGGAATGAATGAGTCCCGAAACGATAATGCCCCAGACCCAGTGTGGTCAAGGCTAACTTAGTGACTGCCCAAAATTGGAACTTTGTCAGTGGTGAACCATCAACATGACAAAATAGGGGACCCTCCCTCGCCCCGCGGTGCTCAATGAAAGTCCGCAAGGCCCTGACAGGGCATAACCCGTCGGCCTGGGCCCGGTTAAGGGCCACCAATGCTCCCTTGCCTGACTGGTCGGTTTTTGATCGTCAAATATGGAGGTGAATCAGGCTAGGATGGATCTGCATATCGGAGTACCTCAAGGCCCTCCCGGTGGTGTCAGATTTGGATGCCCAGACCAGTTCTGAAATCCTGAGGGCCCCAAAAAGGCTGTTAAAGCTGCAGCGTGAAAGAGGGAGGCTTCATATGGAGAAGAGCAAATGGAGGGCCACAATGCCCGAAGCCCTACAAGAATAACTGGCGACAAAGGATGCCTGGAATCTGGCGCAGCGGGAGACATCCGTGCCCAGCCTTGCACAGCCCTCCTAATTCGGAAATCTGAGGTGGAGTCCTCCACCCCTCGCACTTTGGCCCAGAAGGCCAAAGAGGCGAGCCTCCCCGAAATGGTCCTAGCAGGCAGTCCCTTTTTATGTAGATGTACACAGAATTGTAACAAGTGGTCCACAGGTAAGGGCCACACATCCTGCAACTGAAGTCCGCACCTGAAGGCGCAAAACTCCCTACCTGCTCTCTCGTAGGCAGCTCTAGTGCCGGGGGCTATAGAGTTCAGGATAGCGTGTTTGACTTGAGAGCGCCAATCTCCCACAGTTCGTCTGGCATGGGGTCTGGCAGCGGACGTGCCCACGGAGCCAACACACGGAACCTGTCGATCTGGTTTCGTGACAAAGCATCGGCTACATGGTTCCCCAGACTAGGAGTGGATGAAAGTCGCTTACCTGTCGTCGAAGGACGTTCGCGGTGGGGGGGAGGCGCTTCGCTGCTCCCCCCGCGAAGTTCAGGCCGGGGGGGGGGAGGCTTCCCGCCTTGCCCCGGCCGAAATTCAGGCCGGGGGGGAGGCTTCCCGCCTCGCCCCGGCCGAAATTCAGGCCGGGGAGGAGGCTTCCCGCCTTGCCCGGCTGCGAACGCGAAACTTTTTTTTAAAAAAACAAAAACGCCCCCTGATAGGCTACGTGACGATTCACGTAGCCTATGAAGGCTAGATCTGCAAAGTCAGCTGTGATAGGCTATGTCAATCATCACGTAGCCTATCACGGGTGACTTTAAAAAAAAAAAAAAGCGCGTATGCTAATGGCGGCCCCCATAGGGAGCCGCCATTCGCGTTCCTTATTTAGTCGCTGTAGTCTACATAAATGTTTACGTAGACTACGGCGAAAATAAGGGCAACGCAAATAGCGTTGCCCTTATTTTTGCCGTACTCTACGTAAACATTTACGTAGACTACAGCGACCAAATAAGGAACGGGAATGGCGGCTCCCTATGGGGGCCGCCATTATCCGTACGCGCTTTTTTTTTTTTTTAAGTCCCCCGTGATAGGCTACGTGACAATTGACGTAGCCTATCATGGCTGACTTTGCAAATCTAGCCGTGATAGGCTACGTGAATCGTCACGTAGCCTATCAGGGGGCGTTTTTTTTTTCTTTGATTGCAATGGCGGCGGCGGCAGCCGGTCGAAAGACCAGCTGCCGCTCCCGCCCCGCTCGAACACCCGCCGAACACGTTGGCGCTTCGGGATTTCTCCCTGAAACTTGTTCGGGGGGCCAAACACGTTGGCGCTTGGCCCTCCGAAGTTTCGGGGAGAAATTCTCCGCCAACCCTACCCCAGACCTGGCACATGGCGGGCGCGGAACCGTATGTTGTGGCGTAGGCATTGGAGGGTAAATGCTCTAACTAACTCCATGACCCTTTGGTTTCTGGAGGATAATGTATTAATGACGTGCACTACAGCCAAGTTGTCGCACCAAAAAAGGGCAACAGAGTTGGCCATCAAGTCTGCCCAAATATGTACAGCCACGTAAATGGGGAAGAATTCCAGGAAGGTGAGGTCCCAACAGATACAGCCGGCAGCCCAGGTCTCTGACCACTGGCCCAGGCACCACCAGTCTCGCCAAATTAGACCAAAACCAAAGGTGCCAGCCGCGTCCGAATGGATCTGAATGTCGGCTCGTAGAAGTAACTCGCGCCTCCAAAAGGAGATGCCATTAAAGTCCATCAGGAATTTAAGCCATACCCACAGATCCATACGCATAGTGGAGGTGACTCTGGTGTGATGATGCGGGAGTTGAAGACCCCGCATTGCATAGCAGAGCCGTCGCAGGAATGTGCGGCCGGGGGCCACCACCCTACAAGTGAAGTTCAAATGGCCAACGACTTCCTGGAGGGCTCTAAGGGAGACTTTACGAAGGTGCAAGATGGACTGGAGCTTATTTTTAAGTACCAGCAATTTATTATGAGGGAGATGAGAACATTGTGCGAGGGTATCAAGCTCGATCCCTAAGAACGTCAAAGTAACAGCTGGGCCCTCTGACTTCTCGTGTGCCAAAGGGACACCTAAATCTGAGGAACAGGATATGAATGCCCTAATCTGGTCAGAGCATTGACTGCTGTCCCGGGGTCCAGCAAACAGGAAGTCATCCAAATAATGGACCACATCGCTGCAGCCCGTCTTATTCCGTATGGCCCATTCCAGAAAGGTACTAAACGTTTCAAACATGGTGCAAGAGATGGAGCATCCCATAGGGAGGGCGCGGTCGATGTAAAATTTGTCCTGGAAGGAAAATCCCAACAAATCAAAATCCAGAGGATTGATAGGCAAAATGCGAAAAGCGGATTTGATATCACACTTGCCATCAATGCCCCGCGACCCAAGGCTCTTATCATGGCTAGCGCAGTGTCAAAGGATGTATAACGCACGGAACATAGGTAATCTGGGATTTCATCATTAACCGACTGGCCCTTGGGGAAAGAGAGGTCATGAATTAACCTGAACTCACTGGGCGATTTCTTGGGGATAATTCCCGAAGGGGAAATCCTCAGGTTGGGTAGCGGGGGCGAGGAAAAGGGGCCGATGACCCAACCTGACTGAACTTCTTTGTTAATTTTATCTTGCACCAAGCGCCGCATGCTAAGAACAGACCAGTGGTTACCGGTCAAATATGGCTTGCACAGACCCTTAAAGGGGATCCTGAAACCCAGTGTAAAGCTGCATTCCAAGTAGATCGCTGCCCGCCGATTTGGGTAATGCCCTAGAAGTTGAAGGAGCAGAAGAATCTTAACTGGGCTGGGGCCCTTTGGAAGGGGGAGGATGCCCACCGCCCTGTTTTCTGCCACCACAGCCATCCCTTGTGTGACCTCTCCAACCTCTGGCTCTCGGGCAAGAGGAGGAGGAGTGTTGACCACCACAAAGGGAGCACTCATGCCGGAAGTGGCATGGGTTATGGGAGCAGGAACCTTTGGAGCTGAACTCCCAGCACAGCCAGCGGTGTTGAACCCCTGGACCCGCGATAGGCCTGGCGGCTATTGCGGGCGACAGCTTGGCCAGGATGTGGCAGCTGTCGGACCTGTCGCCGAAGCCTGGCCTGGAAGGGGTCATGAATTGGAGCCAAGGGTCCTGGTCCTTCAGATCCCAGCGCATGGAAGGGTCAATGGCGGCCCTCCTTCGGAAGGCCTCATCGTAGGCCAGCCATGCGCTCCCTTCATATTCGGAGTAAGCCCTGTATATTATGTCGAGGTACTTGGTGAGAATCCAAGCCCTCTCAGGGAATCTCTGTTGGAGGATGCCAGCGTAAAGTAAAAAACCTGACAACCAATTCACCCAGGTGCGAGGCACCTTGCGAGCTTTGCTCCGCTCAGGATCCCGGTCACGGGTCCTATCTTTGTCGCTGGGTTCGGGCTCACGAAAGAGCAGGGCAAAGACATCAATAAATTCACCCCACAAAATATTTTCTCTGGTGGCAATGGTTAAGTGAAAACCAATAGGGGAGGACGTAGCACCTGTGGGCATAGATCCTTGACTCAGGTTGGTGCATGGGTCAACCGAGGACAACTGTGGGGCTAGCAGGGGAGGAGGTAGGGAAGCTAGGGGGTCACAAACCGAACCGGCAGGCCCCTACCAAACACTGGCGGAGGCGACGTTAAGCAGATGAGGCTGGACTAGTGGCGGGGCAGGCATGGTGGCGTCTCCTGCCGGTAGTAGTAAGGGGAATGTGGCGCCAAGCCCCAATGAACTGGGTGGGCTGGCCACCGGAGCAGTTGAACGAGGAGTTGAGGCCAAGGCAACAGGCTGAGGAGTACTAACTGCGGGGGCTGAAGTAACTGAAGGAAGTTGAAGAGGGGGGACTGGGCCGCCCTGAAGGGTAAACCACGACGCCCAACCCCAGGGGTTGATTTGCCCCATGCCCGGCCAGGTGAATTGAGGTGCCAAAGCAGTCTCACCGGTATCACTAGTGGGCATGCTCTGATCCCCAGCTGGAAAAATCGATGTTGTTGCTTGTGCGCCCAGGGAAGTTGAGGCTGCAGAAGGGAGGAGCTCCACTGAAGGCTGTGAGCCTTCTGGAAGAGCCAAGGAAGAGGAGGTGGATGCCTCAATAGCATCCAGGCAAGCTGAAATAGAAAGGAGCAATGAGCGTTGGGTCTGCTGTCGCGTTCGCTTGGGCTGGACCACTGAGGGTTTTTTGGGCCTGGCCGGGGGAGGGGGAGGGATCCCTGAGGAATGCTCAGCAGCTTCCAGATGAGAAAGAATTGATGCCACTACCGGGTCCGCGTCCTCATCAGACTCAGAATCGGGCCTTGGCAGCGGTCTTTTGAGGAGGGTGGAGCTGGGCCCTCCCCTTCCCTTTCTTACCACCTTGGCCCTTCTTGGGAGGCATGATGCAGAAAGTGAGTTAAGCTTAGCTGCCTTCAAAGAATTAAGAAAGCAACTGGGCACCCTGGGCAACAGGCAGCCACCCCACAGTCTTCAAGATCTGCAGATACGAGTTCCAGACCAAGACAGAGAGGCCTGGGGATGAAGATGGGAGCGCTGCTACTACCGTTTAGGTAGGAGATCAGAGTTCAAGGGGCACAGCAAGGGGCCAGAGGTGATGGAGCTGCGCTTGAGCGCGGGCGCCCCCAGCCGAGGGCGCCCTGGCTCGGAAGGCGCCAAACAGGCAGCCGCAGCTGGTTCACAATTTAATTAAATATTTATTTATTTATTTATTTATTTATTTGGGGGGGCGTCCCGAGCCCCTGGGAGGCGACCAATTGGCGCTGGGGGTATAAACGCCCAGACTCTGGCTCAGCAGCCAGGCGCCCCTCCCAACCAGGCAGTCTCAGCTGTTGAGAGGGAGGCAGGCACGCTGCCGCTGCGAGCGCTGGTGCCGGCAAACTCCGGCGCTGTGCTCACTTGCACCGCCGATGCTCCCTGCCGGTACTAATGCCTCCGAGGCCGCGGCGGCACAAGCGCACGGCCGTGTCCACCGGAGGCCGGCGGAAGGTGCGGTAAGGAAGAGGCCGGCAGCCAGATAGACAGCTCATCTGTCTATCAACGGCCGGTGCAACTCGATAGGCGTGTGTGAAGAGAAACTTTTGGGCGTGGAGAAGCACGCTGGGTCCAGGTGGCTGGAACGACGACGAAGCTGGTCTCCAGCAGGCAGAAGTCTCTCGTCGAATCCAGGCCTTTAGCTCTCTCTAGCTAAATGATGCGCCAAACAGCTGAGATTGGGAGGGGGAGATGAGTTTAAGGCAGCTCAGCATGCCCCTCCCTGCATGGTGGTGCCACTGGGGTGCACCAATCAGAGGCCCCTACGTCTTCTCACCCCACCCACCTGCAATGCCCCCCCCCTTTTAGCCAGACAAGCTGGTGCCGGGGTGAGGGCATATCTTGTCAAAAAAATGTTGTGATCTGATCACATTTGATTGTTTTTGGGGGCCCATAGTGGGCTCTGTAAAAGTGGTAGCTGGGGATTATTTATGCCCAACTCTTCCTTGCTGAGGTATCTCATTTCTTGCCAAGCACTCTCACTATGTCTGGGACAAGGCTTGGGAATGCTGCTTACCTGTTGGGTTTCTTCCAGTGTTCTACAATTGATCAGAAAGGCATGGACCTCCACTTCCACCTGTACCATACTGCGGGATAGAGGTTTAGTCATTTCAGCAGCTATGCCTTGCTGTGAACAGGTGCTGTGGTTCTTGGCTGAAGATTGCTGATTTACTAGGTCCTGTAGTCCTCTCTCTGTCTGGGGGTAAGCATAATATTGAGTAGGAGGATTTCTCCCCATGGCTTTTGAATCTTTCATAGAGCCAATAACAGTTGAAGGATCTACTGAAAGGGCAGCCTGTCTATACGAGTCGGAGTAATCCTTCACCCCGTCCTGGGAATTTAGAACTTTTGAGGCAACTTTATCCATCTGGAGTTTGGTCATCAAGACAAGATCTCTTTCAGAGATGAGAATCTCAGCAGGATATCTTCCTGAGCTGAGCGAGGGAGGTTACAGAAACTTTCTATTAATCCAGCCTCTTCTGGAAGAAAATATTAGGGATGGCGGAGAATTTCTCCCCGAAACTTCGGGGGGCCGAGCGCCAACGTGTTCGGCCCCCCGAACAAGTTTCGGGGAGAAATCCTCCGCCCCCCGCCCCCCCCGGGACGAGACTTACCTTCCCTGAATGTCCCTCCCGGCGGCGGGTCCGGCTGGCGGTTCGTCCGGTGTTCGAGCGGGGCGGGAGCGGCAGCCGGTCTTTCGACCGGCTGCCGCCCCCGCCATTGCAATGAAAGAAAAAAAAAACACGTCCCCTGATAGGCTACGTGACGATTCACGTAGCCTATCACGGCAAGATTTGCAAAGTCAGCCGTGATAGGCTACGTGAATCGTCACGTAGCCTATCACGGGTGACTTTAAAAAAAAAAAGTGTGTACGGATAATGGCGGCCCCCATAGGGAGCCGCCATTCCCCTTCCTTATTTGGTCGCTGTAGTCTATGTCAATGTTTACATAGACTATGGCGAAAATAAGGGCAACGCTATTTGCGTTGCCCTTATTTTCGCCGTAGTCTACGTAAACATTGACGTAGACTACAGCAACTAAATAAGGAACGCGAATGGCGGCTCCCTATGGGGGCCGCCATTCGCGTACGCGCTTTTTTTTTTTTTAAGTCACCCGTGATAGGCTACGTGACGATTCACATAGCCTATCATGGCTGACTTTCCAGATCTAGCCGTGATAGGCTACGTGAATCGTCACGTAGCCTATCAGGGGACTTTTTTTTAATTTTTTTTTTACTTTCGTGTTCGCGGCCGGGCGAGGCGGGAAGCCTCCTCCCCGGCCTGAATTTCGGCCGGGCGAGGCGGGAAGCCTCCCCCCCCGGCCTGAATTTCGGCCGGGCGAGGCGGGAAGCCTCCCCCCCCAGCCTGAACTTCGCGGGGGGAGCAGCGAAGCGCTCCCCCCCACCGCGAAAAAGCTGGGAGAAAAGGTAAGTGACTTATGTTCACCCCTAGAAAATATTCTTGTTGTAAATCTCTACCATTTGTAGAGGTCCCCAAGCTAGTGGTGCTTTGCTGTTTTCCCTTAGGTAGGGTGTTCTTGGGTAGATGGTCTAGGGATGCAGCTTTGAATTTCACATCTGGGGTCAGCTCCACTAGAATACCGACTGGTGGTTCAACGTGTATAGTATTTGGTAACTTTAAGATCTTAATACACGAGGGTCCCGAAGATATACTGGGACAGGTATTTCGGAAATGCCTATTGATTCCTATGCCCTTCCTTACCAGCACATCTCTAGCACTGTATATTTACGCCGCTACCCTTCTTTGGGCAAAGGTTACAACTGCATGGGCTGAGTTATAATTGTAAAAGAGATATTCAGCCTTTTCAAAATCCCCTACTGTTAGGGGGATTGCTGTGAAAGAAGAAATTAATTTTGAAAGATGTAACTTACATTCAGTTTGAGACAGCTGACCTGTTGGTTTTGGGTAGTTAATAAAAACCAGATTTTGTTGCATTAGCTGCAATTTCCAGGGCACGTTAGTCGACAAGATGTCTCGTGTAATATCCTGTCTAGAACTATCTGAAGGGACCAAGGTTACCTTATTTGGGAATTCAGCTATGGGCCATGGGTGCTGATTCACAACTATCATAACATTTGAAGTTTGCTGTGGTATATTGATCATTGAGTTTGGTGAGTTGCAGCCCTGTGTCTCAGACTTCTTCTTAGCCCTACTTTTGGGAGAAACCAGAGGTTTTCTCTTCTTATCTAGTAGATTAAATAGTAGGGATGTCAGAGAATTTTGCCACGAATCTCGGGGAGGCTGAATGCCAGCGCATTTGGTCCCCTGAAATTGGTGGCGAAACAGTCTGCCACCCCCCTGGGATGGGACCTACCTTGGGCAAATCCTCCTGGTGGCAGCGGCAGCGGCGGTGGCGGCAGCCGGTCTTCCAACTGGCTGCTGCCGCCGCCATTTCCACTAAAAAAAACAACAACAACAAAAACGTGATAGGCTACATAAAGATTTACATAGCCTATCACGGCTAGATTTTAAAAAAATACCGTGATAGGCTACGTAAATGTTTAGGTAGCCTATCACGGCTGAGTAAAAAAACAAAAACAAACCGCGCATATGCAAATGGCGGCGCCCATGGGCGCCGCCATTTGCGTTCCTTATTTTGGCACGTCTAGTCTATGTAAACGTTTATGTAGGCTACGGCGAAAATAAGGGGAACGCAAATAGCGTAGCATCTAGTGTAGCATAGCGTAGCAAATAGCGTAGCGTACACGTGGGGTTTTTTTTTTTACTCAGCCGTGATAGGCTACGTAAACATTTACGTAGCCTATCATGGCTGACTGCAGGGATGCAAACAGCGGCGGCTACGGCCACCACCATTTGTGGCCCGGCTGGCCAGGATTCGGGGGTGGAGGGACGGAGCGCTTCCCCCCCTGCCAGAATTTCGGAGGGAGGGACGAAGCGCCTCCCCCCCACTGCGAATCAAATTTCGTTCAAGGTAAGTGACTTTCGTACATCCCTATTAAATAGCCTCTTGAAGTTAAATGATGATTTTTTGGGGGGGGGAATGAGCAGAGCTTTGGATGTTTTTACTTTTCTTTTTGGATCTTACAACTGCCTTCCTAGATTTTATACCCCTTTTACCATTTGTTTCTTTTTCTTTCTTGATTTTAGACAGTGTCAGAGGGGAGGGTACTTTGATGACTTTGTCAAGAGGAACGGGTTAAGCATTTGGGTTAGACCCGTTTGTAGACGGGGCATAAGGAGCTGTTTTCCCCTTTACTATTATTATACACAGCACAGCATCAGTTAGGGTTGTTAATAATTCATTACTCTCTGCCAGGAAATTCCTTATTAGAGCTATATCCTCTGACCAGAGAGAATACAATTTTCCTATCAGCTCATGCTGACTACTAAGAAAATTTATTAGGAAGGAAAAGCAACGGCTATTCCCATTTTCTCCAGCTGAAAAAGTCTTCATGTTATGTGAGGGGGACACTAGGACAGAGCCACTATTCACAAACTTCACTGGTGCTTCAACCGTGGGCCTAGATGGTTCATTAGCCTTGGTAAGTGGAGAGTAGGGATGTACAAAAGTCACCATTTCGTGGATCTGCTTCGCGGTAGGGGGGTAGGTGCTCCGTCCCTCCCCCCGGAGTCCTGCCCGGCCGGCTCTGCTCCGCAGGAATTCCGCAGAGCCACCGGCCGGCTCCACCAGCAGCCGGACATCCGGCCCCTGAGTAGCAGGGACACAAATGGCGGCTGCCATAGCCGCCGCCGTTTGCATCCCTGTGTTCAATCGTGATAGGCTACATAAAGACTTACGTAGCCTATAACGTCTGGGTTAAAAAACAAAAACGTGTACGCAAATGGTGGTGGCTACGGCGGCCGCCATTTGCGTTCCTTATTTTTTGCCGTCTTAGTCTACGTAAATATTTACATAGGCTAAAACGGCGAATCAAAAAGGATCTCAAATAGCTCCCACTACACTATTTGCGTTCCCCTTTATTTTCGCTGTAATAGTCTACGTAAATATTTACGTAGACTAAGACGGCAAATAACAAGGAACACAAATGTTGGCCACCGTAGCCGCCGCCATTTACATACGCGTTGTTTGTTTTTTTTAAACCCAGACGTGATAGGCTACGTAAGTCTTTACATAGCCTATCACATCTATGTAAAAAAAAAAAAAAAAGACCAGACTGCAAATGGCGGCGGTGGCAGCCGGTCGGAAGACCAGCTGCCGCCGCAGCTGCCGCCGCAGCTGCCACTGGAGCTGCCACCGTCCGGAACATCCGCCCCAGGTAAGTCTCGTCCCGGCAGGGATCCACGGGGGGGGGGGTGGCAGGCCGTTCCGCCATGGATTTTGGGGGGCCGAATGCCAGTGCATTCGGCCTCACTGAAATCTGTGGCGGAATTCTCCGCTATCCCTAGTGGAGAGACAGATAAAAGGCCGGAAAAATGTGTTTGGGCTTCCACTGTTAAAGTACCCCCAACAGAAGCTATTTCCATGGCTTATCTGTCACCAGCCTCCCCCATACCCATGAACCTCATTTGACAATGAGGATCCATGGACCAATCAAGAATTTCATTGTCTGGGGCCTCTCGCTGGACAGCATCATTTTTGGCAGGGTCGGCTTCACCCTTGGCAGGGAAAAAGTCAGTAATCTTGGCTTGGTTTTGAGCCTTGACAAATGTTGCAACATCTTCAGTCACTGGAATTAGATCTAGCTGTTTGTACTGCACTCTGGTAAGAACCATCACGCAATCCTGGGCTGCAAGCTAACTTACAATCAGGCTAGGGTCAGGCTATGGCCATTTATGGCTGTTTATGCAACTGAGGGAAGCCAAAGACCAACTTGCTGGTAAAAAGGGGACAATAAGGTACGGACTCAGAATCAAAACACAATGCCCAAGAACAAAATATATTAATAAAATAAAATAAAAATTTAACAACATTCCTTTTGTATAGCAGCAAAAATCAATAATAATACACACATTCACAGAAACAGCAATACTAATAAAATAACTTTAAAAAATAATAATAAACACAACAGTGACAAACCACTGCTTGATTCAAACCACTAATACTATTGAATGTTTGTAACCATTACGAAAGCAAGATAAAACACTTAGAAAACAAAGCTATCCCACAATACTGATTTGGAGTAGCAGCTTGCTGGGGGAAAGGTAGCCACGACTGGGGAAGGCACTGGCAAACCATCCTGCTACAGTCTGCCATGAAAACGCCAGCACAAGTGGTGTCCCTCTAGGAGTCAGCAATGACTCGGTGCTTGCACAGGGGGAACCTTTCCTTTTTATATATATTATTACCACAACTTGCTAAGGATGGACAAAAGTCCCTTACCTGGTCCTGCAGCTGTTTTCGGTGGGGGGGGGAGGCGCTCCGTTTCTCCCCCTGAAATTCTTGGCAGGGGTGGAGGCGCCCTGCCCCTCCCGGCCGAAATTCAGGCCAGGGGGGAGTGCCCCATCTCCCCGGCCGCGAAATTAAAAAGTAAATTGAAAAAAAAACGTGATAGGCTACGTAACGATTTACGTAGCCTATCACGGCTAGATTTTCAAAGTCAGCCGTGATAGGCTACATAAATCTTTATGTAGCCTATCACGGCTGACTTTGAAAAAAAAAAAGCACGTATGCAAATGGCGGCGCCCATGGGCGACGCCATTTGCGTTCCTTATTTGGGCATGGGTAGTCTACGTAAAGATTTACGTAGACTACAGCGAAAATAAGGGCAATGCTATTTGCATTGCCCTTATTTTCACCATAGTCTACGTAAATCTTTACGTAGACTACCCGTGCCCAAATAAGGAATGCAAATGGCGGCGCCCACGGGTGCCGCCATTTGCGTATGGGTTTCCCCTCCCCCAAAGTCAGCCGTGATAGTCTGCGTAAGGATTTACGTAGCCTATCACGACTGACTTTGAAAATCTAGCCGTGATAGGCTACGTAAATTGTTACGTAGCCTATCACGTGTTTTTTTTTCACTTTACTGGGAAATGGCGGCGGCGGCAGCCGGTCAGAAGACCGGCCGCCGCCGCAATGCCGCTGCAACACCACCAGGACCCGCCGCCGAGAGGGACATTCAACAGAGGTAAGTCCCATCCCGGGGGGGGTGTCGGAGAATTTCCCCAACAATTTTGGGGGCCGAATACATTGGCATTCGGCCTCCCGGAGATTCGTGGAGAAATTCTCCGCCATCCCTACAACTCGCCCCAGTTTTTCTCACAATGTTAAGCCTTCCTACCATAAGAAAATCCAAGCCTGCCCAGGGCTGCTACCTTGGTCTCCTGGGCCTTAAGTAGCAGCCTGGCCGCACCTCAAGGGGAGATGATCACTGTGTTGTTGGAAGGCAGGTGGTTCAACAGGGAGAGTAGGTCTTTCCGTCTTCCCCAGTGCGCTGCCTTGATCTTCTGGGCCTTGGGTAGCTGCCTGGTCATGCCTCAGGAAGAGACGGTCACTATGTTGCTGGAAGGTGGGTGGCTGATCCGACAGGGAGAGTAAGAGAGTCTTCTGGAATCAACAGGAAGAGTAAGATGGCGCCGCCTCGCCACCACCACCTGTTACTCCATCCATCCGTCCAGCGAGGCAGCCATAGCTGGAAAGGAGAGTGAGGGCAAAGACGAGGCGGAGGCCATGGAAGCACCAAGGGGGGAGACACCAGCCAGAAGGGGCCGCCGCTGCCACCTCGTTGCCTGCCCCGCACGTGACCGCCACTCCGCTCCTTTGTGAAGGCACTCCAGGAATAAGGGCAGCAACTGCACTAACATCATCAGCAGCAACGATGTCGAAACCAAGGAGCCCCCAAAAACATGCCTGGGTGGGCAGCTGCAAGTCCTGGAAGCTGGAATCTCTCTGGCCCTCCATCGTCCGGGCGCCACTCCTTGCCTCCGGCTGTCACTGCCTCCACAGTGCCTTGGTGTCAGGAGGCTCCGAGCGATGCCCCGTTACTGAAGGAGGCCCTGGGGTGTTTGCTTCCAGCCCAGCAAATGGCAGTCTCAGCATTGAGCCAGGCAGGCCCCCAATACCTGCTTCTCTGGCAGCACAGCAATGCAGACAGGACGGCTGTTTGGGGAGGGTAAAATGCTAACCCCCCTAGAGTCTCTGAACCTACTCCTCATAGCCAGATAAGCACAGAGCTAGTTCCTGGAATAAAAGAGGTAGCAGCCAGCTGGTCAAACACCAAACAACTCCCACACTCCAGCTATGTCAGAGTTCCAAAGCTTCAGGGGAATTAAAAATAAGATTAAAAACAATTAAAAACAAATCTTTCCTGGAGCTCTGAGAAAAGCTGGCACTGCTTCAGACGCCATTACCGGAAGTCCTCCAACAGTCATTTAATCTTTCATCTTTTTCTCTGCTTATTAACTTTACTGCTAGCTCTTTGATATTTTTAACGTTTTAAGATGGCAATGCATGTATTGTATTTATTGTTTTGGTTGTTATTTTATTGTGGGTTTTTTTAAATAATTCTAAACCACCCAAAGAGCATCTACCAGTTGGGCAGTATAAATAAATACATTTGGAAAATCTGAAAGAAATTAGTAGTATTCTCCTTCAAAGCACAAAAAGTACACTCCTTGCTTGTCTGTGAGCGGGGTAGGGTTAGAAAAAGCAGTGTATCAATAATGTTTGGAAACATGTGCAGGCCTACTGAAGTTGTAAGAGATTTTATAAAGATTAAAGGAGCCCAATGGCCTGCTATGGCCTGTCCAGGGGATATCTCAGTTCCTTTCATGAAGGATTATCTAACCTTGGCCGTTTGCTTGCTGTGCTGCACAAAACCTGTTGTAGTTCAAAAGAAACCAATAATTAGGCCAATGGGGAACCTTCAGTTACATTCTTAGCTTACAAGCAACAGCAAAAGAGACATTCCAGAGTTTATAAGGGAACATTTGCTAGGTAGAGCCAGGGATCAGAACAGTTATCCTTGTAAACAGAAGAATTCGTGAGCGACGGTAATTTCATAGAACATCAGAGCCAAATTGAGCAGATAATCAAGGTTTTGTGTTTCCTTCTCAAAAATATAACCTCTCTGGCTTGTGGATCTCAGTCCAGTGGGGATACAAGTGTCTCACTTCCCATCTCACATCAGAACAGGTGAGAGAACAAGAGTCAGTGTTTAAGAACAAGAAGAGCCATGCTGGGTCAGACCAAAGGCCTATCTAGCCCATCATTCTGTTCCCACAGTGGCCAGCCAGATGCCCATGGGAAGCTCACAAGCAGGACATGATGTAGTAGCATCCTGCCACTGGTGTTCCCCAGCCACTGGTGGTAATACATAGCTAGTATGACTAGCAGCCATTGATAGCCAGTGATTACGCTCCATGAAAGTCATTCCCCTTTTCCAGTTCTTTGCAGTGGCAAAAGCTGTCTCATTCACTTTTTAAAAGTGGATGTGCTGTTGATATTGATGTGTCAGGCCTGGGGAAATACCCCACCCACCTCTCAAGAGGCCACTAGAGCCAGGTGTTGAGACATTTTTGCATAAAAAACAGTCTGATATTGTTAAGTCTGCACATTGCCTCCATCATCCACCCTAGGGCTCCCTGCCCCCTGCCCCAAATGTTGCTGCCCCATAGGTGCTCTCCTGAATTCATTGTTCCACTCCAGATATGGAAGGATCCTCCATTAATGGAACTGACTTCCTTGATTATTCGGCTCTGCAAAGGATTGTATCTTCTTCAGTATCAGTGTCATCCACAAAACCTGCTCTTGGGTATGAGAACCTGATGTCTAAACCTCTTTGCTTCTCCCTGGGTTGCATGGGCATTGTTATAAAAGGGTCTACCTGGGTGTGGGCCCCGGCTCTTCTGAGCTGTGCCCTGGATCCTTTGAGATGTCCTGATTGCCATTTTTTTTACATTTTCCCATTGACTTGCATTGAAAACAAAAATGGCTATAGCTTTTTTAGTTTGTAAGATAAATATATGAAATGTGGAGACCTGGTAGACTAAGACGGCGAAAATAAGGGGAACACCATTTGCGTACGCCTTTTTTTTTTTTACCCAGACGTTTTAGGCTACGTAAAAACTTACGTAGCCTATCACGTCTCTGTAAAAAAAAAAAAAAAAAACTGCAAATGGTGGTGGTGGCAGCCGGTCAGAAGACCAGCTGCTGCCGCCAGAGCCGCCGCCAGAGCCGCCACCGCTGCCCGGAAGATCCGGCACTGCCATTCGGCCTCACCGTGATCCGTGGCGGAATTCTCTGACTCAGTAGAAGCCAGCTTCATATGGTCCTCTGAACAGATAGCTTTAACAAAAATAGGAGTTTGGGGTTTGTTTTTTAAGTGGGGGAGAGATAAATACTGCTCATTTCTGCAATCCTATGTATGCCTACTCAGAAGCCCCATTATATTTAATGAGGCTTACCCTCAGGAAAGTGTGCATAGGATTCCAGCACAAGTTACTTTTGCAGGGGGGTTTGCACCCTGATGTTCTGCATGTTTACTCAGAAATTAGTCCTGAGTTGTGAGCATGGTACTGCAGGCTTAATACAGTGCCCGCCCAATTCCAGTCTAATGAATTGATTACCCTTTCAGCTCAGTCCTATGCATGTTTTGTCATTTGTGTGTGTGTTTGTTTGTTTTTCATTTTGCATGAACTCTAGCTTCAGTGGTGAGAGAAAGGCACTTAGTACATGCTCAGAGTTTCTCCATAACTTAGCCCTAGTTTTGAAAAGACGCCTTCACTGAATCCTGGTGAAGTCTTAGTACAAATGAAGTTATGGGGAGGATGATACAATCGGAGCTTGTGCATAACAAGGAGGAGGTAGAGGAGAGTTGCACAAATCAAGACATCTCTTTTTATGAAGAGTTGCTGGAGGATGGTAGGAAGAGGAGGGATGGTTGCATGGAGAGCAATAGAATTGGCAGGGGGAGAATGGAAGTGCTCAGTGGTAAGAGAAAAGCATTCTGCATATGCTCAGAGGCACTCTATATTTAAGACATAAGAGCCATGCTGCATCATACCAAGGTCCATCTAGTTCAGCATTCTGTTCACTCATTGGCCAACCAGATGCCTATGGGTAACCCACAAGCAGGACATGAGTGCAATAACACCTTCCCACCCATGTTCCCCTGCTGCTAGCATTGGTGAAATGTAAATCAATTCTAGTAATTCTAAATTTGCATGTATGTATATCCTTCAGGAACTTCTCAGGTTTCTTGCCTGGGGGACACCTCTAATGATCTCTGCATTTTCATACAAATTTACCCAAAAAACTATTGTGGGGTGGGGGGAAGGGAAGGGAAAGCAAATCACTTCCTCCCCCAAATTGGAGATCTCCCCTTCCATATGAACTGCTGCACCTATCCTTCTGAAACTTTTCTGGTTTTTTACTTAGGGACACCTCTAGGCTGTCTGTAATTTTCAGAACAATGGTCCACAAGGAACATAGGGAGATAAGTATGTTCTCTTTTGGGGACCTCAAAATGTCAAAGCCACCCTTGCACAAAACCCCCTGTGGCTAACATTCTGAAATTTGGCAGACATGATCTCCTCTGATGGGGCAATGAATCCTGAAATTTTTATCCAATTCATCCAAGGAATAAAAATGTTATTGGCAGTTCCACTTAAAAGAAAATCAAACTATAAAACCTGCACCTCTTTTTCTGACATTTGGGCAGGTACAATCCCCTCCTAGGGGCTACTTTGCCTGAAATTTTCATCCAGTTCTAACCAAGAGGAAAAAGTTAGTTTTTTTTTAAAAAAAAAAAAATCCCATGGTAGTCAACAGGAAGCATAAAGATGCATTTTTCAAAACCTTGACTCAGGTTTCATGCTGAGCTGAAGTGGACTGACTCCAAATTGGCCTGAGCAGAAGCGGGATGTTTTCCAAAACGCTGAATTGCCATCTGAGTTGAAGAGGGATGGGCGGTCAGTGCACACTTCTTATGTATGCATGCATGGATGTAATCTATACACACAGATACACAAATGCAAGGACACCACATGCACACCATGTGTGTGTATATATATATATTAGGGGTGCACTTAGACTTGGACGTATACAGTCAGGGCCTGAAATATTGACACAAGGATAACTGTTTTGGCAGTTGGCCTCTGTACACCACCACATTGAAGTTGAAAGGAAACACACCCAGATGGGAGTGAAGTCAGGACATTCAGCTGTAATTCAAGGGGTTTGATAACCATTCAGGCCCCTTCATGGATCACTGCCTTGTTGTGGCGAAGGGTAGGGATGTCAGAGAATTTCATCACGAATCTCGGGGAGGCCGAATGCCAGCGCATTCAGCCCCCCGAAATCGGTGGCGGAACGGTCT
Organism: Heloderma suspectum; assembly: GCF_057233095.1. NCBI lineage: Eukaryota > Metazoa > Chordata > Lepidosauria > Squamata > Helodermatidae > Heloderma > Heloderma suspectum. The sequence continues at coordinate 155,266,704 of NC_139459.1, read as the reverse complement.
GCCCCCCCTGCCCCCCTGGGATGGGACTTACCTTGGGCAGATCTTCCTGGCGGCGGCAGCTCCAGCGGCAGTTTGGTGGCGGTTTGGCAGCAGCAGCTGCGGTGGCCAGTCTTCCGACCGGCTGCCGCCGCTGCCATTTCCAGTTAAAAAAAAAAAAAACAAAGAAAGTGATACGCTACGTAAAGATTTACGTAGCCTATCACGGCTAGATTTTTTTAAAAATACCGTGATAGGCTACGTAAACATTTATCACGGCTGATTTAAAAGAAAAAAAACACGTGCGTATGCAAATGGCGGCGCCCAGGGCGCCGCCATTTCCATTCCTTATTTTGGCATGTCTTAGTCTCTGTAAACATTTACGTAGACTAAGACGGCGAAAATAAGGGGAATGCAAATAGCGTAGCATCTACGCTACTTGCGTTCCCCTTATTTTCGCCGTCTTAGTCTACGTAAATGTTTACGTAGACTAAGACATCCAAAATAAGGAACGCAAATGGCGGTGCATATGGGCGCCGCCATTTGCATACACGTGTTTTTTTTCTTTTAAATCAGCCGAGATAGGCTATGTAAACATTTACATAGCCTATCACGGCTGACTGCAGGGACACAAATGGCGGCGGCTATGGCCACCGCCATTTGTGTCCCTGCTAGCCAGCGGCCGGATGTCCGGCTGCTGGCGGAGCTGGCTGGTGGCTCTGCAGAATCCCTGCGGAGCGGAGCCGGCCGGCCAGAATTTCGGGGGGAGGGACAGAGCGCCTCCCCCCCATCACGAATGTCAACCTTCGAAAAGGTAAGTGACTTTTGTACATCCCTAGCAAAGGGGCTTGCATAACTCAGTGAAGCCATAAGCTATGCCATGCAGGGCCACCCAAGACGGACAGGTCATGGTGGAGAGTTCTGACAAAATGTGGTCCACTGGAGAAGGAAATGGCAAACCACTCCAGTATTCTTGCCAAGAAAACCACATAGAACGTATCACAAGGCTAAAAGATATGATGCCAGAAGATGAGCCCCTCAGGTCGGAAGGTGTCCAATATACTACTGGGGAAGAGCAGAGGGAATTTCCAAGTAGCGCCAGAAAGAGCGAAGCGGCTGGGCCAAAGCTGAAAGGACACTCAGCTGAGGATGTGTCTGGTGGTGAAAAGAAAGTCCGATGCTGTAAAGAACAATATTGTTTAGGAACCTGGAATGTAAGATCAATGAATCAAGGTAAGCTGGAGGTGGTCAAACATGAGATGGCAAGATTGAATATCGACATCTTGGGAATCAGCGAATCAAAATGGACAAGCATGGGCGAATTTAATTCAGGTGACCATTAAATCTACTACTGTGGACAAGAATCCCTTAGAGTAAATGGAGTAGCACTCATAGTCAACAGAAGGGTGGAAAAAGCAGTACTGGGGTACAATCTCAAAAATGATAGAATAATCTCAGTACGTATCCAAGGCAAACCATTCAACATGACAGTAATTCAAGTCTATGCCCCAACCACTGAGGCCGAAGAAGCTGAGGTTGATCAGTTCTAGGGATGTCAGAGAATTTTGCCACGAATCTCGGGGAGGCCAAATACCAGCGCATTCAGCCCCCCAAAATTGGTGGCGAAACGGTCTGCCCCCTGCCCCTCCCGGGACAGGACTTAACTTGTGCGAATGTCCCTGGCAGGGGCGGCTCCAGCGGCGGTTTGGTGGCGGCGGCTGCAGCAGCTGGTCTTCCGACCGGCTGCCACCGCCGCCATTTCCAAGTTAAAAAAAAAAGTTATAGGCTACGTAAAGATTTACATAGCCTATCATGGCTAGATTTTTAAAAAACACCGTGATAGGCTACGTAAATGTTTACGTAGCCTATCAAGGCTGAGTGAAAAAAAACAACAACAACCGCACGTATGCAAATGGCAGCGCCCATGGGCGCCGCCATTTGCGTTCCTTATTTTGGTACGTGTAGTCTACGTAAACATTTTGGCACGTGTAGTCTACGTAAACAGCCTATTACGGCTGACTGCAGGGATGCAAATGGCGGCGGCTACGGTCGCCGCCATTTGCGTCCCAGCCGGCCAGGATTAGCGGCGGGAGGAACGGGGCGCCTCCCCCCCGGCCAGAATTTTGGGGGAGAGGGACGGGATGCCTCCCCCCCAGCCAGAATGTTGGGGGGAGGGAGGGAGTGCCTCCCCCCCACCGCGAATCAAGTTTCGGGTTCAGGTAAGGGACTTTCGTACATCCCTAAGAAGACCTACAACTAGGGATGTACGAAAGTCACATACCTGGTCTCGCAGCTTGCTTCGCGGTGGGGGGGGAGGCACTTCGCTTCTCCCCCCGAAGTTCAGGCCTGGGGGGGAGGCTTCCCGCCTCGCCCAGCCGAAATTCAGGCCGGGGAGAAGCGCCCCGTCTCCCCGGCCGCGAACTTCAAAAGAAAAAAAAAAAAAGCCCCGTGATAGGCTACGTGACGATTAACGTAGCCTATCACGGCTGACTTTACAAATCTAGCCATGATAGGCTACGTTAATCGTTACGTAGCCTATTACAGGGGCATTTCTTTTTTTTTTTTTTTACTTTTCTTGTAATGGCGGCGGTGGCAGCCGGTCAAAAGACCGGCTGCCGCCCCCGCCCCTGATGAAGACCTGCCGAACCATCGCCGGGACCCGCCGCCGGGAGCGACATTCGTAAAAGGTAAGTCCCATCCTGGGGGAGGGGGCAGAGAATTTCTCCTCGAACCTTTGGAGGACCGAATGTGTTGGCACTCGGCCCCCCGAAGTTTCAGGGAGAAATTCTCCCACATCCCTAGCTACAACACCTTCTAGAACTAACACCAAAAAAAGATGTCCTCTTCATCATAGGGAATTGGAATGCTAAAGTAGGAAGTCAAGAAATCACCCAGATAACCGGCAAGCATGGCCTTGGTGTACAAAATGAAGCAGGACAAAGGCTAATAGAGTTTTGCCAAGAGAACACACTGATCATAGCAAACACTCTTTTCCAACAGCACAAGAGGTGATTCTACACATGGACATCACTAGATGGTCAATATTGAAATCAGATTGATTATGTCCTTTGCAGCCAAAGATGGAGAAGCTCTATCCAGTCAGAAAAAACAAGACTTGGAGCTGACTGTGGTTCAGATCATGAGCTGCTTCTTGCAAAATTTCGGCTTAAATTGAAGAACGTAGGGAAAACCACTAAACCATTCAGGTATGACCTAGGGATGTATGAAACCCCCCTTACCTGGTTCCGCTGGGTTCCGCTGGGGGGGGGGAGGCGCTCCATCCCTCCCCCCGGAATCCTCATCGGGGGGGAGGCGCTCTGTGCCTCGCCCCCGGAATCCTGGCTGGCTACGTCCGCTCCGCAGGGATTCCGCAGAGCCACCGGCTGGCTCTGCCAGCAGCCGGACATCTGGCCGCTGGCTAGCAGGGACGCAAGTGGCGGTGGCCCTAGCCACCGCTTTTTGCATCCCTGTATTCAGCCGTGATAGGCTATGTAAAGACTGACGTAGCCTATCACATCTGGGTTAAAAAAAAACAAAAACATGTACGCAAATGGTGGCGGCTATGGCCACCGCCATTTGCGTTCCCTATTTTTGGTTGTCTTAGTCTACGTAAATATTTACGTAGACTAAGACAGCGAAAATAAGGGGGAATGCAAATAGCGTCCACTATGCTATTTGTGTTCCCCCTTAGTTTCGCTGTCTTAGTCTACGGAAATATTTACGTAGACTAAGACAACCAAACATAGGGAACTCAAATGGCGGCAGCCATAGCTGCCGCCATTTGCGTACGCGTTTTTTTTTTTTAACCCAGACATTATAAGCTATGTAAGTCTTTATGTAGCCTATCACGAATGGGGGGGGGGGGAATGCTGCAAATGGTGGCAGCAGCGGCGGCAGCCGGTAGGAAGAGTACCGCCGCTGGAGCTGCTGCCATCCGGAACATCCCCCCCAGGTAAGTCTCGTACTGGGGGGATCCGTGGGGGGTGGGGGGGTGGCAGGCCGTTCCGCCACAGAGTTTGGGGGGCTGAATGCCAGTGCATTCGGCCTCACCAAGATCTGTGGCGGAATTTCTGACATCCCTAGTATGACCTAAATCATAACCTTATGAATATGCAGAGGAGGTGAGGAATAGATTTAAGGGATTAGACCTGATAGACAGAGTACCTGAGGAACTATGGACGGAGGTCCGTAACGTTGTTCAGGAGGCAGCAACGAAATCCATCCCAAAGAAAAAGAAATGCAAGAAAGAAAAGTGACTGTCTGATGAGGCTTTACAAGTAGCTGAGGAAAGAAGGGAAACGAAAAGCAATGGAGAAAGGGGAAGATATATCCAACTGAATACAGAGTTCCAGCGAATAACAAGGAGAGAAAAGAAGGCCTTCTTAAATGAACAATGCAATGAAATCGAAGAAAACAATAGAATGGGAAAGTCTAGAGAACTTTTCAAGAAAATCGGAGATCTCAAGGGAACGTTTTTTGCAAAGATGGGCATGATCAAGGACAAAGAAGGCAGGGACCTAACAGAAGCAGATGAGATTAAGAAGAGGTGGAAAGAATACACAGAAGAACTATACAGGAAAGATCTGAATGTCCCTGATAGCCATGATAGTGCAGTCACTGAACTTGAGCCGGACATCCTCAAGAGTGAAGTCAAGTGGGCCTTAGCAAGCATTACTAACAACAAAGCTAGCGGAGATGACAGTATTCCAGCTGAGCTACTTAAAATCCTGAAAGATGATGCTGTTAAAGTGCTGCACTCAATATGCCAACAAATTTGGAACACTCAACAGTGGCCACAAGACTGGAAAAGGTCCGTTTACATTCCAATTCCAAAGAAGGGCAATGCCAAAGAGTGTTCAAACTACCGTACAATTGTGCTCATTTCACATGCTAGCAAGGTTATGCTCAAAATCCTACAAGCTAGGCTTCACTAAAGCCTTTGATTGTGTGGATCTCAACAAACTGTGGCAAATTCTGAAAGAGATGGGAGTACCAGACCACCTTACCTGTCTCCTGAGAAACCTGTACGAGGGTCAAGAAGCAACAGTAAGAACCGGACATGGAACGACCGATTGGTTCCAAATTGGGAAAGGAGTACGACAAGGCCATATATTGTTGCCCTGCTTATTTAACTTATATGCAGAGTACATCATGAGAAACGCCGGGTGGATGAATCACAGGTCGGAATTAAGATTGCTGGGAGAATTATCAACAACCTCAGATACGCAGATGATACCACCCTAATGGCAGAAAGCGAAGAGGATCTAAAGTAGGGATGGCGGAGAATTTCTCCCTGAAACTTCGGGGGGCTGAGCGCCAACGTGTTCGGCCCCCCGAACAAGTTTCGGGGAGAAATCCTCTGCACCCCCCCGCCCCCCGCACTGCCCCCGGGATGGGACTTACCTTCGCTGAATGTCCCTCCCAGCGGCGGGTCCGGCCGGCGGTTCGGCGGGTGTTCGAGTGGGGCAGGAGCGGCAGCCGGTCTTTTGACCGGCTGCCGCCGCCGCCACCATTCCAATAAAAGAAAAAAAAACACCCCCGTGATAGGCTACGTGACGATTAACGTAGCCTATCACGGCTAGATTTGTAAAGTCAGCCGTGATAGGCTACGTAAATCGTCACGTAGCCTATCACGGGTGACTTAAAAAAAAAAAAAACGTACGGATAATGGCGGCCCCCATAGGGAGCCGCCATTCACGTTCCTTATTTGGTCGCTGTAGTCTACGTAAAGATTTACGTAGACTACGGCGAAAATAAGGGCAACGCTATTAAACATTTATGTAGACTACAGAGACTAAATAAGGAACGCGAATGGCGGCTCCCTATGGGGGCCACCATTAGCGTACGCGCTTTTTTTTTTTAAAGTCACCCGTGATAGGCTACGTGATGATTAACGTAGCCTATCACGGCTGACTTTGCAGATCTAGCCGTGATAGGCTACGTTAATCGTCACGTAGCCTATCACGGGGGCGTTTTAAAAAAAACAACAACAATGGAGTTCGCGGCCGGGCGAGGCGGGAAGCCTCCCCCCCGGCCTGAATTTCGGCCGCGCGAGGCGGGAAGCCTCCCCCCTGGCCTGAATTTCGGCCGGGGCAAGGCGGGAAGCCTCCCCCCCGGCCTGAACTTCGTGGGGGGAGCAGCGAAGCGCCTTCCCCCCACCGCGAACAAGCTTCGACGAAAGGTAAGTGCCTTTCATCCACCCCTAATCTAAAGAGCCTCTTGTTGAGGGTGAAAGAGGAGAGTGCAAAAGCTGGTTTGAAACTCAACATTAAAAAAACGAAGATCATGGCATCTGGCCCCATCACTTCCTGGCATATAGAAGGGGAAGAAATGGAAGCAGTGACAGATTTTAGTTTCTTGGGCTCCAAGATCACCACAGACAGTGACTGTAGCCATGAAATTAAAAGACACTTGCTCCTTGGGAGGAAAGCTATGGCCAACCTAGACAGCATAGTAAGAATCAGAGACATCACCTTGCCGACAAAGATTTGTATAATCAAAGCTATGGTTTTCCCAGTAGCAACGTATGGCTGTGAGAGCTGGATGATAAGGAAGGCTGAGCGCCGAAGAATTGATGCTTTCGAACTGTGGTGCTGGAGAAGACTCTTACGAGTCCCCTGGACTGCAAGGAGGTCAAATCAGTCAGTCCTAAAGGAAATCAACCCTGAGTGTTCATTGGAAGGACAGATACTGGAGCTGAAGCTCAAATATTTTGGCCACCTAATGTGAAGAGAAAACTCCCTGGAAAAGACCCTGATGCTGGGAAAGACTGAAGGCAAAAGGAGAAGGGGCAGCAGGGGATGAGATGGCTAGATAGCATCACTGATGCAATGAATATGAACTTGAGCACACTCTGGGAGAGAGCAGAGGACAGGAAGGCCTGGCGTGCTATGGTCTGTGGGGTCACGAAGAGTCGGACATGACTTAATGACTGAACAACAACAACCATTCAGGAAGTACAGCCAGTGGCATACACACACACCCATCGTTGGTGGCTCAGAAGTAATGGAACAAACCAACATAATTTCAAACTGAAGGATCACCTTTAATACCTGGATGGAAATCCTTTGCAGTCAATGACCGTCTGAAGTCTGAAACCCATGGACATGACCAAGTGCTGAGTTTCCTCCCTCGAGATGCTTTGCCAGGCCTTTACTGCAGCTGCCTTCAGCTGCTGCTTGTTTGTGGGTCTTTCTGCCTTCAGTCTGGTCTTCAGTAGTAGTGAAAAGCATGCTCTATTGGGTTGAGGTCAGGTGACTTGGCCATTGAAGAACATCCCACGTCTTTGCCTTGAGAAACTCTTGGGTAGCTTTTGCTGTTTGTTTCGAGTCATTATCCATCTGCAATATGAAGCGGAATCCTATCAGTTTGGCAGCATTCAGCTGAATCTGAGCAGAAAGTATAGCCCTATTCACTTCAGAATTCATCCTGCTGCTTTTATCAGCAATCAGGTCATCAGTAAACACCAGTGACCGGTTCCATTGGCAGCCATACATGCCCATGCCATAACACTGCCTCCACCATGTTTGACAGATGATGTGGTATGCTTTGGATCATGAGCTGTTCCTTTCCTTCTCCATACTTTTCTCTTCCCATCATTCCGGTACAAGTTAATCTTGGTTTCATCAGTCCAAAGAATCTTATTCCAGAACTGGGCAGGCTTTTTTAGGTGTTTGCTGGCAAAGGCTAATCTGGCCTTTCTGTTCTTGAGTGTTACCAGTGGTTTGCACCTTGTTGTGAGGCCTCTGTATTTACATTCATAAAGCCATCTCTGGACTGTAGATGTTGACAATGACATGCCTACCTCCTCAAGAGTGTTCTTGACCTGGCTAGATGTTGTGAAAGGGTTCCTCTTCACCATGAGCAGAATTCTGCGGGCATCCACTTTAGTTGTCTTTCGTGGCCTTCCAGGCCTTTTGCTGCTGCTGAGCTTGCCAGTTAATTCCTTCTTTTCCAGGATGTTCCAAACTTGTGTTGGCCACTCCCACTGTTTTTGCTATCTCTCTGATGGGCTTTTCTTGTTTCCTCAGTCTAATGATGGCCTCCTTCACTCGCATGGACACCTCTTTGGACCTTATGTTGGGAGTTCCAGTGAACAGCTACCAAATGCAAATGTACCACTCAGAACCACCTCCAGGCCTTTTGTCTGCTTGATTGGTCATGGGGTACCAGGAAACAGGCCACCCCTGGCCATGCAGCTGCTTGTCAGCCATTCGTTCCATTACTTATGAGCCACCAATGATGGGTGTGTGTTTATGCCACTGGCCGTCCTTCCTGAATGGTTAGTGCCCCACTTTTGTCACACCCCTTCAATTACAGCTGAAAGTCCTGACTTCGCTCCCATCTTGGTGTGTTTCCTTTCAACTTCAATGTGGTGGTGTACAGAGGCCAACTGCCAAAACAGTTATCCTTGTTCCAATATTTCTGGCCCTGACTGTATATATATATGGACATGGAAATTTGTGTTGCCTGTTCCCTGGATCTTTTAAGAACCTTCCAACACCCCCACTGGGTTATCTTGCTGGTGAAAAGCATGTCTTTGGCTTACACATTGATTTTTAGCCTGCATGGTTTATCTTCTGTTCCGTAGGATCAGGGTCCAGATTTCATTTGAAATCCTTATAGTGCCGGACAAACATATTCCCACCTAGGACAGCAGATAATTCATGCAGCACACTTGACACTCTTCTAATTACTCTGTATGAACCATTGCATTTTTTCTTTGGCTGAACACTCAAACCCTTCCTCTTTTTGTGATCCTTGACCCAGACTAGCTCTTCCCCTTGATATGCCTGAGCAAGTGTCCTGTTCCTGTGTGGCTTTACTGTGATGTACCTTCACTGCTTGCCCACAGTGCTAATTCAGTTAAATACACTGTAGGTTTTGTTTATTTTACTGATATGATGATGATACATCTGCTTCATTCAGCAGTGGCACAGGAGGGGTAGCTTCATGCTACTCTTTACCATATACAGTGTGTGTCCCATGGATGACCACATACTAGATCTTTAGGTTGTCATGACATAAGGGAGTAAAAGGTCCCAATCCTTTTGATTAGCTTCCAGAAAGGATGACAACACAAGTGCCAGTGTGTTGTTCAAATGTTTCACTAGCCTAGTACACTCCTCTCAGCCCCAGCCAGCATGGCCAATAGTCAAGGATTGTGGGAGTTGTAATCCAAACATTTTGAGGGCATGAGGTTGCCTGCCCCTGCGCTAGCCCCTCAGACTCTGGATGGAAGGGTGTGGTGCAGGTCTTGTTTATCACAAATAGATCTCATGGAAAACTGATGATTCAAAATTTTGCCCTTGTTCAGTGTAATAGGAGTGAGTGAGGGGTACCATAAAGGCAAACACATTGTTTGATCAGTGCCAGATCCAGAACTGGAGGGCCCTTGGCCAAGATACCCTCAATGGGCCCCCTCCCTCAGTGACTCTACCTTCTCACAGCCATTGTGAGCAGCTGCTCCTGTTCTTCATCCTCTGTGTCATCATTGCTGCCACTTTGCTGCCTCTCCTTTGCGTGAGAGGCAGAGAGCCAGTGGGTCAGTTGGCAGTGACATCTACCGCTCCTCCTCCTCCTCACCACCATCATTGTCTGGGCCAGAGAGAGAGGCGGGTGAGCAAGCAGGTTGCAGTGGGGAGGAGGAGGAGGAGCAAGTCCAGGGGACTCCTGTCAGTGGGCCCCTGGGGTGGCAGCCTTCACCAGGTTCCCGACCGTGCCTTCCCTCGATGCTGGCTCTGTGTTCCACAAATGCGGTATGACTGTTTGAGCTTCTTGGTCAGGCTGAGGGTGCATTTCTGCCCACTCGGAAAAATAATTAGTATCACAAGAATGTACTTGTTGCCCTTTTCAATCCAAGGCATGGGTCACAAAATATCAACTGCAGCTGTCCCTAGGGGGCTACTTGCTTATGTGGTCACCATAGCACAGGGGTGGGGAATCTCAGGCCTGGGGGCCAAGTCTGGCCCTCCTGAGGGCCCAATCCAGCCTTCCAGGGTTCCCCAGATGGCTCTTCCTCTAGCCCTGGTCCCTCTCCCTTCCCCCTAACCACCAATCACTTGGTGGTTTCCCAGCTTTTGTGTAGTTTCCCCCTCCCCGCTTAATGGCTGAAATGCCTCTCCTGAAGTTTAGTTACTGTCACTAAGAGCTATACATGCGTGTGTGTGTGTGTGTGTGAACGTATGTTTTTGGCCCCAGCCCCCATCCCTTTAGGCCCTGCCCATCACTGGGATGTGGTCCTTGAGAGCTTCTCTGTAATAGATTTCAGTCCTCAGGCTGAAGCAGGTTCCCTAACCCTGCAATAGGAGCTCCGAGCCTCTGCCCTCTGGGCATAGTAGATGTTGTTTTGTGAGCTCTGCAGCTGTAGCTTGACTTCACCCTGCCCTTAAGAGATGTAGACCATCTAGCACTACCAACTTTGGACTCTAGGATAGCTTCTGTATTCTTAAATGTCCTCCTGTTTTATTGCTAGGTAGTGCTTTCAGGACTTTGGGGGCTGATACTTGCCCCCTTGGGGAGGATTTAGGGTGGGCAATGTGAGCAGAGAGAGGAATGCTCCACTGTTATCTCTAGTCATTGGTCAGAGATAACAGCAGGTATGCCATTCACCCTCCCAACTGGGAGGGTGAGTGCCTGTTATTTCTAATAATTGATGATTGGTTGGAGATAACAACGGGGATGTCCCTCCCTCAGTGAAGCCATAAGCTATGCCGTGCAGGGCCACCCAAGACGGACAGGTCATGGCAGAGAGTTCTGACAAAATGTGGTCCACTGGAGAAGGAAATGGCAACCCACTCCAGTATTCTTGCCAAGAAAACCCCATGGAACATATCACAAGGCTAAAAGATATGACGCCGGAAGATGAGCCCCTCAGGTCGGAAGGTGTCCAATATGCTACTGGGGAAAAGCAGAGGGTATTTCCAAGTAGCGCCAGAAAGAGTGAAGCGGCTGGGCCAAACCCGAAAGGACACTCAGCTGTGGATGTGTCTGGTGGTGAAAAGAAAATCCGATGCTGTAAAGAACAATATTGTTTAGGAACCTGGAATGTCAGATCAATGAATCAAGGTAAGCTGGAGGTGGTCAAACATGAGATGGCAAGATTGAACATCGACATCTTGGGAATCAGCGAACTAAAATGGACAGGCATGGGCGAATTTAATTCAGGTGACCATCATATCTACTATTGTGGGCAAGAATCCCTTAGAAGAAATGGAGTAGCACTCGTAGTCAACAAAAGGGTGGGAAAAGCAGTACTGGGGTACAATCTTAAAAATGATAGAATGATCTCAGTACGAATCCAAGGCAAACCATTCAACATCACAGTAATTCAAGTCAATGTCCCAACCACTGAGGCCGAAGAAGCTGAGTTTGATCGGTTCTATGAAGACCTACAACACCTTCTAGAACTAACACCAAAAAAAGATGTCCTCTTCATCATAGGGGATTGGAATGCTAAAGTAGGAAATCAAGAAATCACCGGGATAACAGGCAGGCATGGCCTTGGTGTACAAAATGAAGCAGGACAAAAGCTAATAGAGTTTTGCCAAGAGAACATGCTGATCATAGCAAACACTCTTTTCCAACAGCACAAGAGGCGACTCTACACATGGACATCACCAGATGGTCAATATCGACATCAGATTGATTATGTCCTTTGCAGCCAAAGATGGAGAAGCTCCATACAGTCAGTAAAAACAAGACCTGGAGCTGACTGTAGCTCAGATCATGAGCTGCTTCTTGCAAAATTTCGGCTTAAATTGAAGAACGTCGGGAAAACCACTAAACCGTTCAGGTATGACCTAAATCATATCCCTGATGAATATACAGTGGAGGTGAGGAATAGATTTCAGGGATTAGACCTGATAGACAGAGTGCCTGAGGAACTACGGACGGAGGTCCGTAACATTGTTCAGGAGGCAGCAACGAAATCCATCCCAAAGAAAAAGAAATGCAAGAAAGCCAAGTGGCTGTCTGATGAGGCTTTACAAGTAGCTCACGAAAGAAGGGAAGCGAAAAGCAAGGGAGAAAGGGGAAGATATACCCAACTGAACGCAGAGTTCCAGAGAATAGCAAGGAGAGACAAGAAGGCCTTCTTAAATGAACAATGCAAAGAAATGGAGGAAAACAACAGAATGGGAAAGACTAGAGATCTCTTCAAGAAAATTGGAGATCTCAAGGGAACGTTTTGTGCAAAGACGGGCATGATAAAGGACAAAGAAGGCAGGGACCTAACAGAAGCAGATGAGATTAAGAAGAGGTGGCAAGAATACACAGAAGAACTATACAGGAAAGATCTGAATGTCCCTGATAGCCATGATAGTGCGGTCACTGAACTTGAGCCGGACATCCTAGAGAGTGAAGTCAAGTGGGCCTTAGGAAGCATTAGTAACAACAAAGCTAGCGGAGATGACAGTATTCCAGCCGAGCTATTTAAAATCCTCAAAGATGATGCTGTTAAAGTGCTGCATTCAATATGTCAACAAATCTGGAACACTCAACAGTGGCCACAAGACTGGAAAAGGTCAGTTTACATTCCAATTCCAAAGAAGGGCAACGCCAAAGAGTGTTCAAACTACCGCACAATTGCGCTCATTTCACATGCCAGCAAGGTGATGCTCAAAATCCTACAAGCTAGGCTTCAGCAGCATGCGAACCGAGAACTACCGGAAGTACAAGCTGGGTTTTGAAGAGGCAGAGGAACTAGAGATCAAATCGCCAACATTCGCTGCATCATGGAGAAAGCAAGAGAATTCCAGAAAAACGTCTATTTCTGCTTCATTGACTACGCTAAAGCCTTTGATTGTGTGGATCACAACAAACTGTGGCAAATTCTTAAAGTGATGGGAGTACCAGACCACCTTACCTGTCTCCTGAGAAACCTGTACGAGGGTCAAGAAGCAACAGTAAGAAGCACACATGGAACAACCGATTGGTTCAAAATTGGGAAAGGAGTACGACAAGGCTGCATATTGTCACCCTGCTTATTTAACTTATATGCAGAGTACATCATGAGAAATGCCGGGTTGGATGAATCACAGGTCGGAATTAAGATTGCTGGGAGAATTATCAACAACCTCCGATATGCAGACGATACCACCCTAATGGCAGAAAGCCAAGAGGATCTCAAGAGCCTCTTGTTGAGGGTGAAAGAGGAGAATGCAAAAGCTGGTTTGAAACTCAACATTAAAAAAACTAAGATCATGGCATCTGGCCCCATCACTTCCTGGCATATAGAAGGGGAAGAAATGGAAGCAGTGACAGATTTTACTTTCTTGGGCTCCAAGATCACCACAGACGGTGACTGTAGCCATGAAATTAAAAGACGCTTGCTCCTTGGGAGGAAAGCTATGGCCAACCTTGACAGCATAGTAAGAAGCAGAGACATCACCTTGCCGACAAAGGTCCGTCTAATCAAAGCTATGGTTTTCCCAGTAGTAATGTATGGCTGTGAGAGCTGGACTATAAGGAAGGCTGAGCGCCGAAGAATTGATGCTTTCGAACTGTGGTGCTGGAGAAGACTCTTACGAGTCCCCTGGACTGCAAGGAGGTCAAATCAGTCCATCCTAAAGGAAATCAACCCTGAGTGCTCATTGGAAGGACAGATAATGAAGGTGAAGCTCCAATATTTTGGCCACCTAATGCGAAGAGAAAACTCCCTGGAAAAGACCCTGATGCTGGGAAAGACTGAAGGCAAAAGGAGAAGGGGACGGCAGAGGATGAGATGGCTAGATAGCATCACGGATGCAATGAATATGAACTTGAGCACGCTCCGGGAGAGAGTGCAGGACAGGAAGGCCTGGCGTGCTATGGTCCATGGGGTCACGAAGAGTCGGACACGACTGAACGACTGAACAACAACAATGTCCCTCTCTGCTAGCATGTCCTTCAGACATGGGGCTTTGGCAGGGGGAGGGGCTTGTGGAAGGGCCTTGTCTGAGGCTCTGTGGAGTGGATGGGTCAGCCTGGAAGGCCAAATTGGCTGGAGGTTCCCCATTCCTGCTCTGTGTGGACCACGCTAATAATGGGTCCCTCCTCAGCCAAGGAAGAAGAAAGCTGAAAGAATTGCTGAGGCAGGGGGCAGCCCTTTCTTTTGTTTCACTGTAAGGTGCATGGTACAAGGCATAGCCTTGGTAGGCTAGTTTGAGGTCAGGAGAGAAGACCCCTGGTTGTGATGCAGGCCTTTTAACACTTTCCTTTATGGCATCCGCTCTCATTTTAATTTACTCTTCTTTTCTCTCTGCTGCTCTGCAGGCCCAGTAATTTCTCCAGGCCTGCCTTCTCAGGGACCTGATCCAGCTGGCCACCCCCGTAATCCCTATCTGTGCAGCCTGCCTCATCAGAGCCACTCTCATCTTCACAGTCTTAACCCTGCCCCTGGGGGTTCTAAGCCAACTGCCACGGTCTAATCCTCGTCACCCGAATCCTCCTAAGCCGGCAGCAGCTGCTATCGCTGATTCCGTCTTTGTGTTGTTCTTACTGCCACTGCTGGCTGTTGCTTGCCTGCCTCCTGTCTCACAGCCACGACAATGACCAGTGCTGCAGCCAAACAGGAAGTTCTAGAGGAAAGTGGGGCCCTTAAAAAAACAAAACAATAATGCAATGATGCTTGCTCTCCTTCAGTTGGGGTTGCAGAAGGCATACTTGTCTCACCTCACCTCCCTTGCAAGCCTTGTACCTCTCTCCAAAAAGGGTGGGGCAACCCTGCACATATCTACAACCCTTGAACAAGTGGTGTGCCATTCCCACAAAATCTACTGCTGTGGTTTTAATGGATTCTTAACATTTTTGTGTATATACATTGGGAGAAGAGGGATAATTGAGAAAATGTATTATAAGCGTTGGAACTTCCTTATCTCCAGCCCCCACCCACTAAGAATTACCACTGCAGAGAAGTTAGCACTTTTAGAAAAAAAGAGCGGTTTTCTGTACATTTCTAATGAGTATCTCTGCAGTTTCATTCCATTACATTTTTTTATGGAAGGTAATTGAACATTTACTTTTGCCAAGAATGGTAGCCATTGATAGTTGTTTGTGTTTGGAGTAGTTTTTGGTCTTTCTTCAACCGATCTTCAGTTTCTATAAAAGCAGTGGAAATTACCACCATTACAATCGCCTGATTGAAGTCCATTATCATGGAATTAACATAAAACATCTTGAGAATCCTTTTTCAAGTGTTGCATTCTTTATACAGTGATCTGATTCAAAACTATCTCTAACTGTGGAAAAATCTACATTAAGATTAACATGACATCAGACGTCACTGCAGAGATAAACACCAGCAAGCAAGGGAAGGCGATTGTGTGTCTCTGCCTGCCTTTATACCCTTATTTCTTTATGCATTGTGTGCACTCTGCAAAGGTTTTCTTCTACTGTCCACCAGTACTATACATGTAAGCCGGATTTTTGTATTGTGTTGCTTCTCGCCACTGTTACTTCCGACTAGGCATACAGTTTTGGGGAGGTTTGTGGTGGATATACAAAGGGGTGGATTTGGGGCTGTTCTGAGAACTTGCTGCTGTATTCCAGTGGCTGCTTTTCTGTGTGAGATGATGATGATGATGATGATGAAGATGATGACTATTCATCATCATCATCATCATGGCAATGTGTGGCTCTGTGAATTCCTCCTTCCCATTCAAGATCTCAGAGTCTCTTGATTATCTGTGCAATGGGAGTTGCTGCTGGAGCAGGAGGATTTGGCTCCAAAGAAGTGGGTCCAAGGGCTGTGTTGTGTGATTCTCACCCCCCGCCTCCCCAGTTCCCACACACTTGGCTCTCATGATTTTAAAGTCACATTTATTTATTTCTTGGCTGCCTTTCAGGACAGGAGCTCTCCCAAGGCAGCATACAACAGTAAAACACATAATAAAAACCAATGCAGTATTAAAAATGGTAAAGCCACAATAAAAACAGTAAAAACTCAATAAAAACAGCAACAGCAGCAAACCCTCTTTTGTTGCTGGAACAAAAAAGTGCTTTTTGTGGATTATTACTATTGTTGTTACAACATTAAAAAGGATGGATTTGGGGTGTTTTGAGAACTTGCTGCTGTGGTTATGGGTTGCATCCACACTGCAAAGTAGTCCATGGTTGTTGTTATATTGCTGGGAGAGAGAGTAGTGGGTGACATCACTGCAGTGTAGTCCAGAGTTGTTATCTAGTCTGCTGGTGGCTTTATTATTTATTTATTTATTTATTTATTTGATTTGTAGCCTGCCTTTCTCCCAAGGCAAGTGGCGCTCAAGTTGTTTTACAATAACAAATAAAACTTGATAAAAAGAATAATAAAACAAATGAATTAAAACACAGTTAAAAATACAACAACAGAGTAAAAACAGCATCCAGCTCCACAGACCCACTTCCACACCAAAGGCCTTCTTGAATAAGAAGTTCTTTGCCCACGGGAAGAAGGACAACAGAGAGGGAGCCAACCGAGTCTTCCTCGGCAGGACGTTGGGTAGCCAGGGAGCGAGTTTGGGGTGGGGGGGAATGTAGTCAAGGAGGGGGACTGTGAAGTATTTAATGAAACCAAAAGTTCTTTCCTTCATTAAATACTTTCTGCATTTTATTTCCTTCTGACATCGCTATTTATAATTCACCACCACCAGCAGCACCACCACCATATGTACTGTACAGAAACTTGAAAATCCCCATAATACTCCATGCATCTGATGATGTGGGCTATAGTCCATGAAAGCTTATGCCAGAATAATGTTAGTCTTTAAGGTGCCACAAGACACTTCATTGTTTTTGCTGTTAATAAAGTTTCTTTGAGTTGATGTTCATGCAAAAGGTGTGGGGGGGTGCACTGTTGGGCTATCTGAGAAGCAAGGGGGTGTTTTTCGAATTTTTAATGTTTAATTTGAGTTATAAGAACCGATGTCAGTCTTCAGGCTCCCTTCCCAGGGTCTGTATAAGGTAAATGTCCAAGCAGGGTACTTGATGCATCATACAGTAATACAATGCAGAGATGGCCATTTTATATGCTAGGAAGGCTTATTATGAACAAAGCGTAAGACAGTTACGGTTTTCTAGTATGGAATTGTTTACTTTATTTGATTTATTATTATTACATTTATATCCCACCTTTTTTTCCTTTTGCGAGGACCCCAAAGTGGGTTACATGGTCGTCCTCCTCTCAATTTTTTCCTCACAACAGCCCTGTGGGGTAAGTTAGGCTGAGAATTAGTGACTGGCCCGAAGTCACCCAGTGAGCTTGGTGGCCAGGTGGGAACGACAACCAAGGAGTCCTCAGTTCCAGTCCAACACTCTACTATACTGCACTGGCTCTCATATTTATGTTATGTTTTTTTCTCCAGAAACTAAAGATCTCCTGATGTTTACTCTCACAACAATCCTGTGAGGTAGGTTAGGCTAAGAGGTATTGACCAGCCCAGATCATCCAGTGAGAAATGGGAGGCATTTGCTGGTCCTCCTCAGGCAGCAAAATGTCCCGGGCAAGGACTGGCTGTGTATGTGCGTGTGTCCTGTTTAGCTGTTGTGTCTTAATGAGGCAGTGGGTCAGTCTATGTTTCTTTCATGTGTGTGTGTGTGTGTGTGAGAGAGAGAGAGATTCAGTGTCCGTTTAAGAAGCTTGTCTTTGCATTTTAATTACCTACCATAGAAGAGATATTAGTTTTTTGCTTCCAGGAAAGCATGGAAGGTGATTTCCCCTAAAGTATGTAGTGAAAAATATTTGCATTATTATTGTACAGTGTGTGTGTATGCACAAATGTTGTATGTGATTTCAGTATTCGGGGCAGAGTAGGGGGCCCACTACAGATGGCTATCCCCAGACCCCATCATGGCTTTGATCCAGCTATAAGGATATCTCTGGCCGTAAGGAGCATTCGCAGTGGAAGGAAGCATCATGATTTTGTATGGTTGTGTCAATTTTCCGCATCCTCCCACTGTGCACTCATAATCTTAAAGTCACTTGATTCTCTGTGGAATGGGACTTCTTGCTGGAACGTGAGAATGTGGGTCCAAACAAGTGCTTTTTTGTAGCTCTATAATTTCCCCACCCCCTCCTTTGCCCATGCAATCTTAATGTTCATGTGCCTCAGTTTTCCTTCTCTGTAATACAGATTGCTGGCTGTTGTGATTCAAAAGACTGCTCTGCCTCCAGTGACCTCCCTTGGCCCCACCTCCAGTGACCCCCTGCATCCACCTTTGGTGAGGCATCCTCCACCCCACCAGTCAGATTAGCTACCAGCCACCACTGTGCCTACCCCTGCTCTAAGATCACCAGGTTCTTATCCAGTGGTGCCATGTCTTACTGAGATGTTTTCTCTGTCCTTCTCTTCTACAAATTTGTTGACACTGTGAAGTGGTAGACAGCCCACCTCCAGCCTGGTTAAGCCAAAATACCAGCAAATTTAATCCAAATTTAAATTAAATTTCAAGCAAATTTAATCCAAATTTAAACTAGGTCACTGTTTAATAAATCTGGCAAGAAGAGTGTCTGACTCTAATATTCAAAAGCAAAAGTGGTCTGGTAAAGCAGCTGCAAATAACATCTTGCCTAAGTTTTTATGTTATTTTTTATGTGACAGAATTACACAGGAAAGAAACTTAATTTTTTTCAAAATTATATTAATCCTTTCATTTCATTTGGAATAGAAAAAAGTCCAATCGTACATCACATAAAAGGAGGATGATTGGTTGTTCCAAATTCCACCAAATATTATCATGCAGTCACATTGACTGCTTTATGTCTATACGCTGTTAACTCATGTTGGGGTACTTCAGCAAAATAGTGTTTCTGTACTATTAATAAAATGAATTATGATGGATAAGACAGATTAAAAATCAATATAAAGATGGATTTGATAATTTAACAAGAAAGGCTCTGAAACATATTTGGGATAAGTATAAACAAGTACAATATTCTACAGCAGAAGCAGGGAATTGCTGGCTTGCAGGCTGGCCATGCCCTACAGCTACAAAATCTGTCCATGCCCCATTTGTCCACCCCACCGACCCCTTTGTCTTTCTTGTTCTCTCTCCATCTCTCCCATTTCCCTTGCTGTGATCCAGCCTCCACCACAAGAAGAAGGAGAGACAGACAGACAGACAGACATGCAGAGAGGCATTTGAGCCCTGATTGCTGTGCAGTGCAGAGGCAGAGAGGAGGCAGGAGAACAGCTGTGGCCTGAAAAGTGGGCGGTGGGGGAATCCTCTGAAAATTGGATGGATGAACATGGGTGTGTGAGAAACAGAGGGTACTACTGTGGAGGGTGGTGCGACTCTCTCTCTCTCTCTCTCTGAGCATTTCTACACCAAGCAAAATCCTGCAACTTTACCGGGGATTTCTGCTGCCATTTTAAATGCAAGATCATGATGGGCTCCCTTTACACACACTTCCCCACCCTTTCCCCCCTTATCTGTGTTGTTCTCTATGTTTCATTATACAGCCACTAGATGGCACAGTGATCTAGCTCCTCTTATTGCAGGATTTCCTCTTTTCACAAGGGATCTCAAGTGTGGTAATTTGATAGATCATTATCTCCAGTCTTTTAAAAAGTGGGATAAAGGTCATTTAGCTTGGGAGACACCCTGGTAGGGATGTACAAAAAGTACTTAACTTTCCGATCTGGGGTGTCTGCAGTGGGGGGGAGGCGCTCCATCTCTCCCCCCAGAATCCTCCCCGGCCACCTCCACTCCATGGCAACTCGGCGGAACTGCTTGCCAGGGCTGCCCACAGCCGGACTTCTGTCCGCTGCTGGGCTGTGCCGGCTGCAAATGGCCACCGTAGCAGCCACCATTTGCGTCCTCGTGGAGGCCGTGATAGGCTACATAAGTATCTACGTAGCCTATCACAGCAAAAGGCAGGGACGCAAATGGCGGCCGCTACACCATTTGCATCCCCACCTTTTGCTGTGGTAGGCTACGTAAATATATACGTAGCCTATCACGGCCTCCACAGGGACGCAAATGGCAGCTGGTGTAGCGGCCGCCATTTGCGGCCACAGCCCGGCAGTGGCTGGAAGACCACCCGGAGCCGCCACTGGAACCGCCGCTGCCACGTAGGCTCCATCCCAGGGGGATTCTGCAGAGTGGCGGGGGGGATTGCCTGTTCTGCCACGGACTCCAGGGGGGGTGAATTCTAAAGAATCCAGCCTCACTGGAGTCCATGGCGGAATTCTCCAACATCCCTACACCCTGGAGGTTGACGACGTCATCTAAAGGATCTGCACACTTCTGTGAGTAACCAACCTCAATAGCAGGATAACAGCCCTGTGTGGAGAAGCCCTCCCCCCTCTCTTTTAAGATCAACAACACCTAAGAAAGTGTGTGTGTGTGAGGGAGGGAGGGAGGTTATGGGGGGGTGGTTGGGGTGGTTCTGGCCCTGCCCCTTGCCAGCATGGTACCCCTAAAACATTATTCCTGTGGGAATTAAACCCTTGTAGGAAAATAGGTTCCCCACCACTGTCCTACAGCTTCAATTACATACCTCCTGTTTTACCATAGCACAGACAGTTACTAATTGGATAAGAATGTATGTTGCTAGATTCTGTAACTTGCATTTGGGAAATCACGTTATAACATTTAATGGGATACATACTAAAATTCAAAATCCTCCACTGAATGTCTGCATGCAGAATGGAGCTCCATGAATTAGCTATTTGTCCTTTTTCCATTGATGTTCTCCAAAGTTCTTAATGATATTTGATATCTATTCCCTTGTGTTTTCAGAGTGTGTTGTTATGCTGCTAGTTAAGCATTGACCAATGTTCGGGGTGTGCATTTGTTTCATATGTATGAAAAATGGAAATGAAAGCAGCTGATTAATTTCATTTGTTACTTATTACAAAATGAATGCCAGAGTAATGAATGAGCGCTAAATGACCATATATTCATTTGTTTTCATTTTCTCTTAGCAGCCAATAAGTCAGATGGAGATTATGAACAGGAGGTGTAGGGAAATAGATGGAGCAGTTCATAGTTATATCTATTTATTCTTACTCCTGCATATCACGAGCTGCTCATACAACTAGAAGAAAAAGACACACGAAGGTTTTTTTTTAAGTTCTGTGGACCAATGGATGAGATCAGTGACACTTGAAAGAAGGCATACAGCTCCAGAATTTGTCTAGCCACGCTCTGGGGAAGCTTCTTAACCCAGCCTAAGACCAGAAAAAGGAAGGATATTATAGATTCTGCTAGCTGTTTTACCCCTACGCTATGGTTGATTGACCTCATAAGCTTACGGTGAGATTTTTGAGACAAGGAAGGCCTCCTCCCAGCAGATGCCTCAGGTGTTCAACAGAAATGTTGCAGAAATCAACCACACTTTGCTTTCTGGTGCTGTTCCTCTGCGTGTTTCATCAGGGAGAACTGGGCCCACTGGGCCCAGTCCATATGGCCATGCCGAAAGAGGGAAAACACAAAGAAGCAACAAGAGAAGCAAGAACACCTGCATGATCACTTGGCCTCTATATATGGGTGGTATGGTAGGGTGATTGGCATCTACGCTATTTGCGTTCCCCTTATTTTCGCCGTAGTCTACGTAAATGTTTACATAGACTAAGACGTGCCAAAATAAGAAACGCAAATGGCGGTGCCCATGGGCGCTGCCATTTGCGTACGCACGTTTTTTGTTTTGTTTTTACTCAGCCGTGATAGGCTACGTAAACATTTACGTAGCCTATCACGGTGTTTTTTAAAATTTAGCCGTGATAAGCTATGTAAATCTTTACGTAGCCTATCACATTTCTTTCTTTTTTTCTTTTTTTAAACTTGAAAATGGCAGCGGCGGCAGCCGGTCGGAAGACCAGCCACCGCCGCCACTGCACTGCTGCCGGAGCCACCGCCGGAGCCGCTGCCACCAAGAAGATTCGCCGAAGGTAAGTCACGTCCCGGGGGGGCGGGGGGGGCAGACCATTTCGCCACTGATTTCGGGGGGCTGAATGCGCTGCCATTCGGCCTCCCCGAGATTCGTGGTGAAATTCTCTGACATCCCTAATAACAGGGCATCAGGAAGCAAAGCCCAGTAGTCCAATAAATCTACACAAAAATACGGCCCAAGCTAGAACTAATTGCAACAGAAATAAGTCCTTCAGTGTTAGGATCCTTAAACCATTAAAAACAACATACTAAAAATCCAGAAAAATATAGATGGGGAACATGTTCAAAATGGTGAATTCAATATGGTGGCTGCTTGTAAGAGCATGACAATACATTTTGCCACATACCTAAAAATCTATCAGTCTAATCTAAAACTTTGTAATAACATTTTTTATTCATATTCCATTAAGCTTTCAAACCCCATAAAAAAACCTAACATCCATTCAATAGATCCCAAGAAACAGACACCACCACCCCCATGGCTGGTGTGCATGTAAAATCATAAGTTAAATGGTAATTTTGAGAAGGAATGGTTATTAATTCATATAGGTAATTAGTTAAAAATCAAATCCCATCTTTTTAATCTTCTTCATGAATAAAAAAGTATGATAGCCAGGTTAGGAATATATCATGGCCACTTCATTCTCCAAGGCCAGTATAGTTTGCATTCATGCAAGCTGTGCAGAAAGGATCACATCATGGGAAATCTGCTTTTATTTTTCTGCCTATGATATAGGGATGGCGGAGAATTTCTCCACGAATCTCTGGGAGGCCGAATGCCAACGCATTCGCCCCCCCGAAATTGTTGGGGAAATTCTCCGCCACCCCCCCGCCACCCCCCGGGATGGGACTTAAAGGTAAAAAGGTAAAGGTGTCCCCAACCAGTCGTGTCCGACTCTAGGGTGCGGTGCTCATCCCCGTTTCTAAGCCCAAGAGCCAGCGCTGTCCGAAGATGCTTCTGTGGTCATGTGGCCGGCATGACTGAACACCGAGGTGCATGGAACGCTTTCCCGCCGAGGCGGTACCTATTTATCTACTTGTAATTTCTTGCTTTCGAACTGCTAGGTTGGCAGGAGCTGGGACTGAAGACGGGAGCTTACTCCATCACGCAGCACTCGGGTCTCGAACTGCTGACCTGCCGACCTTCCAGTCTGCAGTTCAGCGTCTTAACCACTAAGCCACCGCGGTCCCTAAGGGATGGGACTTACCTCATGCGAATGTCCCTCTCGGCAGCGGGTCCCGGCGGTGTTTTGGCGGCGTTTCGGCGGGGGCAGCGGCCGGTCTTCCGGCCGGCTGCCGCCACTGCCATTACAAAGTAAAGTAAAAAAAAAAAAAAGTGATAGGCTACATAACGATTTACGTAGCCTATCACGGCTAGATTTTCAAAGTCAGCCGTGATAGGCTAAGTAAATCTTTATGTAGCCTATCACGGCTGACTTTGGGGGGGGAAAGTGCGTACGCAAATGGTGGCACCCATGGGCGTCGCCATTTGCGTTCCTTACTTGGGCACGGGTAGTCTACGTAAAGATTTACGTAGACTACGGCAAAAATAAGGGCAACCCGTGGGCGCCGCCATTTGCGTACACGCTTTTTTTTTTCAAAGTCAGCCGTGATAGGCTACGTAAAGATTTACATAGCCTATCACGGCTGATTGAAAATCTAGCCATGATAGGCTACGTAAATCATTACGTAGTCTATCACGTGTTTTTTTTTTTTCAATTTACTTCTTTTATTTTGCTGCCGGGGAGACGGGGCGCTCCCCCCGGCCTGAATTTCGGCGGCGAGGGATGGGGCGCCTCCCCCTCAGCCTGAATTTCGGCTGGGAGGGGCGGGGCACCTCCTCCCCACCAAGAATTTCGGGGGGAGAACCGGAGCACCTCCCCCCCACCACGAAGCAAGCTGCGGGACCAGGTAAGGGACTTTCGTCCATCCTTACTATGATAGATATGGACCTAACCAACATGTCATGCACCTACTCAACAATCAAATACATATGTAGAGAAGCCAGTCAACATGGTGTGAAACCAGTAATCACATTTGATCAACCTCTCTGGTGGAAAGCGCAACTAATTTTGAGCAATGAGCCACAGGAAAGCGAGTTCCATGAATTCGTGGTGTGTTTAGGAGGTTTCCACTCACAAATGAGCTTCCTAGGGTGTATTGGCCAACTTATGATGGACTCAGGTCTTCACAAGATCCTGGAATTAGTTTATGCACCACATAGTGTCACCCACATTCTGTTGGGAAAAGCTGTATCTAGGGCAGTCAGAGGGCATTTTCTAATTGATGCTGCATTGAATGCTCTCCTTGTCAACTTCTGGTACTGGACATTCCTTGTCTGTGACAGCAGATCAAGAACAAAGGGATACAGAAAAAACACGACCCACTGAGCTACAGGAAGTACTTGACTTGTAAGACAAAATTATATCAAAAGAAACTTCTCCTGAAGACATGTTATCAAACGAAATGCTACTAGTTATCAGAAACAAGCTAGATGAAAAAAAAAAAAACAGAAAAAGAATGAACTTTGTTCTAAGGACCACACATCATGTTTTTGGATGCAGTACATGGATATGATTGACATTTTAAGAGCATTCATAAGAGCTGAAAGAACTGCCACTGTACCAACCATGTCAAAGCATGTTTCCATATTTTGGTGCTTTTGGCCACAATAATTATGTGAAGTCCATGTATATGTACCTGCAGCAGATGGTGAACCTAGAAAACACACACCCAGTAGTGCATAGGCTCTTTTCTAATGGTCACCATGTGGTTTGCAGGACAGGGCGTTACTGAGCTGGACTTTCCCCAGATGTAGCCATTGAGCAAGTCCTCATGAGAAGCATGAAATCCACTGCTGGTTTGACTTGTGGCAGAGGATTTGATGAGTCTCTATGCCATTTATGGATCCTATCTATACCTGCTTGCTCAGAGCTCAACAGCGCAGTGCAGGAGTTGACGTCATTAGAATACCACACAAGCAACAAGCATAAAGAATGCTCTACATCTAGGCAAGAAAGAGACAACAAGGATACACACACTATATTTTCATATCTTCAAGACTGAAACCCTTTTGTCAACAGTGAAGATGGGATCTTAAGGAATATTGCAAATAGGGATAGACGAAAGTCCCTTCCTGGTCCTGCAGCTTGCTTCACGGTGGGGGGGAGGTGCTCCGTTCCTCCCCACAAAATTCTTGGCGGGGGGGAGGAGCCCCATCCCTCCCCACCGAAATTCTGGCCGGGGGGGAGGTGCCCCATCCCTCTGGCCGCGAATCCTCCTTGCCTGCCAGGACGCAAATGGCGGCGGCCATAGCCGCCGCCGTTTGCGTCCCTGCAGTCAGCCGTGATAGGCTACGTAAATCCTTACGTAGCCTATCACGGCTGACTTTGGAAAAAAAAAAAAGCACGTACGCAAATGGCGGCGCCCATGGGCGCCACCATTTGCGTTCCTTATTTGGGCACATGTAGTCTATGTAAACATTTACGTAGACTATAGCGAAAATAAGGGCAATGCTATTTGCGTTGCCCTTATTTTCACCGTAGTCTACGCAAATGTTTACATAGACTACACGTGCCCAAATAATGAACGCTAATGGCAGCGCCCATGGGCGCCGCCATTTGCGTACGCGCTTTTTTTTTCCCCCCAAAGTCAGCCGTGATAGGCTACGTAAGGATTTACGTAGCCTATCACAGTGTTTTCTGAAAATCTAGCCGTGATAGGCTATGTAAATCTTTACGTAGCCTATCATGTTTGCTTGAGGTTGTTTTTTTTTTACTTGGAAATGGCGGCGGTGGCAGCCGGTCAGAAGACCGGCCACCGCCGCTGCTGCCGAACCACCGCCGAACTGCCGCCGGGAGCCGCCAGTGCCAGGGACATTCGCCAAAGGTAAGTCCCATCCCGGGGTGGTGGCGGGGGGTGTGTCGGACCATTTCTCCACTAATTTCGGGGGGCTGAATGCGTTGGCATTCAGCCTCCCGGAGATTCGTGGAGAAATTCTCCGCCATCCCTAAAATGGAATTAGTGCAGGAAAGGGTGTTAATGTGGACAAAGCAAAGGAAGTTGGAAAATAAATTATTAAAATATGGTTGGCAAAAATGTTTGTGAGTACACTTTTACGAAATCTCGACAAGCTGTCACACTGAAGCCAAGGAAGGACCTATCAGTAGATGGTGTACAAATCAATCCCCAAACAACCTTTCAGTGCTTACTTTTGGCAGCCAAAATTAAAGAAGAAAATATTCAGGACTCGTTTCAGTACGAACTTTGTCAGAGCTCACCAATGATGTTTGACTCAGTGGGTTTCATGAGGGATCCAAAGAAATCCGATCTAGCAGAAACACTTTGGGCTTTAGTGAACAGTAAAATGCCTGATGAATCTTCTTTAGAAAATGTTAAAAGTTGTTCTGGATGGTGGTTCACTATCACTTGCCAGAGCACAGAGGAGAAACATTCAAACATATCTGTGATAAATAGGTTGAGTATATAACAAAGAACTATTGCCATCCAGCAGTAGTTTTTGATGGATATGACAATAACCCATCAATAAAAGATGAGACCCATCACAAGCAATCTAGAGGAAAGGAGGATGTGACTGTTGCCTTCACAGAATATATGCCATTCCTCTCCAAGAAAGAGATTTTTTAAAGAAACAAGGCAAAAAGCAGCCTTTCATTGACACGCTCAGTGAACGGCTGGTAAATGGTGGTTATGAAATAAAACTTGCCTGGTGATGCTGACATGTTAATAGTTGAAACTGCTGCTCAGTGCTCAAAGGAGACAAAAAAAGTAGCGATCAGAAAAGACACTGATCTTGTTCTTATGTGTTTTCACGCTGATATTGAAAGTAAATCTATATACTTCACATCAGGAGACAAGATGAGCATTCACAAAAAAATATGGGACATCCAGCTTGTAAAGAAAGAACTAGGGAAAGAGATTTCGTCACAACTACTCTTCGTTCATGCAATTGGGGGATGAGACAGCACATCGTGTTTATTTGGCATTGGAAAAGGAATGGTTTTAAAGAAACTTTTTAGTTCTTTTTAAGTTCTTTTTAGAACAGGCCAAGGTATTCAGTGAAGTATCATCTAAAGACGACTTTACCAAAGCAGGAGAACATCATAGAATCATAGAATAGTAGGGTTGGAAGAGGCCTACAAGGCCATCGAGTCCAACCCCCTGCTCAGTGCAGGAATCCAAGTCAGAGCATCCCTGACAGATGGCTGTCCAGCCTCCTCTTGAACGCCTCCAGTGTGGGAGAGCCCACCACCTCCCTAGATAATCGGTTCCATTGTCGTATTGCTCTAACAGTCAGGAAGTTTTTCCTGATGTTCAGCCAGAATCTGGCTTCCTGTAACTTGAGCCCATTATTCTGTGTCCTGCATTCTGGGATGATCGAGAAGAGATCCTGGCCTTCCTCTCTGAGACAACCTTTCAAGTACTTGAAGAGCACTATCATATCTCCCCTCAGTCTTCTCTTCTCAAGGCTAAACATGCCTAGTTCTTTCAGTCTCTCTTCATAAGGCTTTGTTTCCAGTCCCCTGATCATCTTCCTTGCCCTCCTCTAAACCCTCTCCAGTTTATCTGCATCCTTCTTCAAGTGTGGTGCCCAGAACTGGACACAGTACTCCAGATGAGGCCTAACCAGTGCTGAGTAGAGGGGAACTAGTACTTCCCAGGATTTGGAAGCTATGCTTCTATTAATGCAGCCCAAAAGAGCATTTGCCTTTTTGGCAGCCACATCACATTGCTGGCTCATATTCAGCTTGTGTGATTGACAACAATTCCAAGATCCTTCTCGCTTGTAGTGTTGTTGAGCCACATATCCCCCATCTTGTAATTGTGCCTTTCGTTTCTTTTTCCTAGGTGCAGAACTTGGCATTTATCCCTATTAAATGTCATTCTGTTGTTTTCTACCCAGCGCTCCAGTCTATCCAGATCACTTTGAATTTTGTTTCTGTCTTCCAAAGTATTAGCTATCCCTCCCAATTTTGTGTCATCTGCAAATTTGCTATCTGCTCTGGATAGGGGTGAATGCTCCTTCCTTGTTCTCCTCGACCTCTCAGCGGCTTTCGATCCCGTTGACCATGGTATCCTCCTGGACCGCCTGGAGGGGTTGGGCATTCGGGACACCGTATTGCGGTGGTTCCAGTCCTTCCTCTCCGGCAGGTACCAGAGGGTAGCACTGGGAGAGGAGGTTTCGGACCCGTGGCCATTTACTTGCGGGGTGCCACAGGGTTCCATCCTCTCCCCGATGCTATTTAACATCTATGTGAAGCCGCTGGGGGCTATCATCAGGAGGTTTGGGGTGCAGTGTCATCAATATGCGGATGACACGCAGCTCTACCTCTCGTTCAAATCTTCACCAAGGTTGGCCGTAGAATCCCTGTCCAAATGTCTGGAGATGGTGAGTGGTTGGATGGGGAGGAATAGGCTGAAGCTGAACCCTGACAAGACCGAGGTACTTTTGGTGGGAGACAAGAGGAGGCTGGGGGATGTTGACCTGGTGTTGAATGGGGTACGGCTACCCTTGAAAGACCAGGTCCGCAGCCTGGGGCTCATTTTGGACTCCCAGCTGTCCATGGAGGCTCAGGTGTCAGCTGTCGGCCGGACAACGCTGTATCAACTCCATCTGATACGGCGGCTGCGCCCCTTCCTTCCCGACCATCTGCTCCCATCGGTACTACATGCCCTGGTCTCCTCTCGTTTAGACTACTGTAATGTGCTCTACGTGGGGTTACCCTTGAAGACGGTTCGGAAGCTGCAGCTGGTAGAGAACACAGTGGCTCGCCTGATTAAAGGCAGCCGCCGGCGGGATCACATCACTCCAGTGCTGAAGGAGTTGCACTGGTTACCAGTTGTTTTCCAGGTCAAATTCAAGGTGTTGGTTTTGACCTTTAAAACCCTATATGGTTCCAGCCCAGCCTATCTTAAGGAGCGCCTCCAGCAACACCAGACAGGCCGCTTAACAAGATCAGCCTCGGATGGCCTTCTCTCTGTCCCATCAGCCAGGACAGCTAGACTGGTGGGGACGAGGGAGAGGGCCTTTTCTGTGGTGGCCCCCACTCTGTGGAACTCCCTCCCTAGGGAACTCCGCCATGCCCCCTCTTTCATGAGCTTCCGTCGTGCATTAAAAACGTGGTTGTTCAGGCAGGCATTTGGGGTGGGTTAGGGTATTTTAGGAAATGTTTTTATTGTAGAATTTTATTGTTTTAAACTGTTTTTATTGTATGTTGTACATTGCCCAGAGTGGCTGGGTGACCAGCCAGATGGGCGATTAATAAATTTAATAATAATAATAATAATAATAATAATAATAAATAAATAAATAAATTTGATCAGCATTCCCTGCACCTCCTCCTCCAAGTCATTATCTTTTTTTACTCATGATAAAGCTTTAAAATATGGGATTTAATTCTTAATTAATTACCGATATGAATTAATGACCATTCCTTCTCAAAGTTACCATGTGATTTATGATTTTACATGTATACCGGACTTGGCAGGGGGGGGGGGGAGTTCTTTTTCTTGGGACCTATTGAATTGATATTAAGTTTTTTTAAAAAAAATGGGGTTGGAAAGCTTAATTGAATACGAATAAAAAAGGTTATTACAAGGGTTTTTTTTATTAGACTGGTAGATTTTTAGATATGTGGCAAAATATGTTGTCATAGTCTTAGGAGCAGCCGCCATATTGAATCCACCATTTTGAATGTGTTCCCCTATCTAGGTTTTCTAGATTTTTTAGTATGTTTTTAATGGTCTAAGGAACATAACATCGAAGGAATCATTTCTGTTGCAATTATTTTGTTTGTTTGTTACATTTATAGTTTGCCCTTCCTCAGGACATTATATGTGGTTTTTTCTCCCATTTTATTTCACAACAACTGTCAACCAGGGCCGGATCTACATGGCAATGGAAATGAAGCAATTTCATGTTTAATGCGGGTTTTCATGAAATCAGCTTTGGTCCGTCAGGGACACACATAGCCAGAAAAACAGAGTTTGTGGTACCTGAAAACGCGCTTTCACAGGTCGCACTGCATGTCAATCCTCCTTACTTTGGGGTCATGTGGGCGGAGTCCCGCCACTTGAACTGAACATCATCAAACACTCAGATGCTGCTGAGCAAATGAGACGCTTTTTCCCTGCCCCTGTCCATGCTCCCCTGTTCAGGGAGGCTTGGAATTGCTGAATTATGTGCCCATAGTTTAACCCCAGACTTCTCCCCTCTCATCCACGATTGGGATATTGTGGAAGATTAAAGATTAGAACTGCACTTTCATGAATGGAGAAAACAGGCTGCATTCTATGAATGAGTCAAGCTGCTATCCTGACACATTGGCATTGCGAGACTGCGCCTTTAAGAAGGGAGAAAACAGGCTGCATTCCAGGAATGAGTCAAGCCTCTAATGGGAAAGTAGCTGGGGGGGGGGCTCCAATTTTCTCAATGGTGGGGGGGGCAGGCTTCTCAACAGGCAGTGGGGAAGGCTACTTCCATTAGCCTCAGCCAGCATGTCCAGTCATCAGGAATCCTGGGGGGTGAAGTCCAACTCATGTGGGAGGGCACCATGTTGGGAGAGGCTGTCCTAGTCCAATGCTCTGACCACTACCTTCATTCTCAAACCAGAGTCGAGTTTCCTTAGCAACTGCTTGCTGAATTTCTCACTTAAAGAACTACAAATACTCTACAAGCAGCCCTCTGGCAGGTAATAAAACTGGTTAAACACTAGCTAGATTTATTGGATAATTATTCACCAGTTTCCCAAAAACAAAAAAGATTGTAAGCAAATTAGTAGAAATCTTGTGCAATATGAATAATCATTAATCATCTGACCACAAGTGCTACCGCTTCTTCATAATGTGCCTTTAAAAGAAACTGAACCGGGGACAGAGGGAAGCCAAAGATGGGAGGGCTGAGAGATCCAGAACAGAACACACAGGAGATCTGGAACACACAGCTGTTCACAATGGAAATTGCTGACTGAAACTGTGGGAGCCAAGCAACTTCCTGGATCCTTGGTGGAGACCACTTTTGGTAGTCAAGACAAAGGTCACCAGCATGTCAACACTCTCAAGGGCCTAGCATCGGGAGGAAAAAGAGTATACTTTACCAGGGCCTGAAGATCCAGGACCCCCCAGCCTAGGGATGGCGGAGAATTCTGCCATGGATTTCAGTGAGGCCGAATGTACTGGCATTCAGCCCCCCGAAACCTGTGGTGGAACAGCCTCCCCCCCGCCCCCCCCCGGGACGAAAGCTTACCTGGGGCGGATGTTCCGGTGGCGGTGGCTCCGGCAGAGGCAGCTGGCCTCTTGGCTAGCTGCTGCGGATTCAAATGGCGGCCGCCCAGGCTGCCGTGATAGGTTACTTAAGTATTTACGTAGCCTATCACGGCAAAGGCAGCCACGCAAATGGCAGCCACCATGCCATTTGCGTAGCTGTAGGGATGTACAAAAGTGATTTACCTTTTGCGGATTATGTTGATGGTGGGGGGGAGAGGTGTTCCGTCCCTCCCCCCGGAATCCTCGAAGGGGGGGGAGGTGATCCGTTCCTCTCCCCCGGAATCCTCAATGGCCGGCTGCACTCCATGGCAGCTCCGCGGAGCAGCCGGCCAGGCCCAGCCCAGCCCAGCCCAGAGCCGTCCGCAGCCAGATTTCCAGCTGCGGAGGGCTCTGGGAAACAAAAAACAAAAAAACCGCGTACGCAAATGGCGGCGGCTACGGCCGCCACCATTTGCGTTCCTTATTTTTGGTCATCTGAATCTATGTAAATATTTACGTAGACTATGACGGCGAAAATAAAGGGGAATGCAAATAGCGTAGAGGGTGCTATTTGCGTCCCTTTTTGATTCACCGTTTTAGCCTACGTAAATCTTTATGTAGGCTAAAATGGCGAATCAAAAAGGAACGCAAATAGCGTCTGCTACGCTATTTGCGTTCCCCTTTATTTTCACTGTCATAGTCTACGTAAATATTTACGTAGATTCAGATGGCCAAAAATAAGGAACGCAAATGGCGGCGGCTGTAGCCACCGCCATTTGCGTAAGCGGTTTTTTTTTTTTTTTAACCCAGCCATGATAGGCTACGGAAATCTTTACGTAGCCTATCACATCATTTGTTTTTGTTGTTTTTTAACCCAGCCATGATAGGCTACGTAAAGATTTACGTAGCCTATCACAACGTTGTTGTTTTTTTGTTTTTACAAGACATATGGCAGTGGCAGCAGCTGGTCAGAAGACCAGCCGCCGCCGCCGCCACCTGGAAGATCCACCCCAGGTATGTCTCATCCTGGGAGGGATCCACGGGGGGGCAGGGGGGGCAGGCCATTCCGCCACAGATTTCAGGGGGCTGAATGCTCTGGCATTCGGCCTCACCGAGATCCATGGCGGAATTCTCTGACATCCCTACGTAGCTGCCTTTGCCGTGATAGGCTACGTAAATACTTACGTAGCCTATCACGGCAGCCTGGGCAGCGGCCATTTGAGTCCGCAGCAGCAGCAGCTGGCCAACAACAACAACCAAGGCAACAACAACAACAAAAAACAGCGCACACAAATGGTGGCGGCTACGGCGGCCGCCATTTGCGTTCCCTTTTTTTCCGCTGTTTTAGCCTACGTAAATATTTACGTAAGCTATTACAGCGGAAAAAAGGGGAATGCAAAATGGGAGCTATTTGCATTCCTTTTTTTTCGCTGTTATAGCGTACGTAAATATTTATGTAGGCTAAAACAGCAAAAAAAAGGGAACACAAATGGCAGCTGCCGTAGCCACCGCCATTTGTGTACGCAGGTTTTTTTTCCGGAAGGCTGCCCAGTGGCCAGATGTCCGGCTGCAGGCGGCCCTGGCCGGTGGCTCTGCGGAATCTCCGCGGAGCGGAGCCGGCCAGATCAGAACTTCGAGGGGAGGTGCGGAGCACCTCTCTCCCCACCGCAAATCACCCAGTCAAAAACTCACCCAGTCAAATCACCCAGTCAAAAAAAATCACCCAGTCAAAAACAGTAAAAAAAAAAATAGCGTTGCCCTTATTTTCGCCGTAGTCTACGTAAATCTTTACGTAGACTACAGCGACCAAATAAGGAACGGGAATGGCAGCTCCCTATGGGGGCCGCCATTATCCGTACGCGCTTTTTTTTTTTTTTGAAAGTCACCGGTGATAGGCTACGTGATGATTAACGTAGCCTATCACGGCTGACTTTGCAGATCTAGCCGTGATAGGCTACGTTAATTGTCACGTAGCCTATCACGGGGGCATTGTTTTTTTTCTTTTATTGCAATGGCGGCGGCGGCAGCCGGTCGAAAGACCGGCTGCCGCTCCCGCCCCGCACGAATACCCGCCGAACCGCCGGCCGGACCCGCCGCCGGGAGGGACATTCGGCAAAGGTAAGTCCCATCCCGGGGGGGTGTGCGGGGGGCGGGGGGGTATGGAGGATTTCTCCCCGAAACTTGTTCGGGGGGCCGAACACGTTGGCGCTCGGCCCCCTGAAGTTTCGGGGAGAAATTCTCCGCCATCCCTATATGTAGTGAATCCAACACTTGAACCCTCAGAGGCTCACTGTGACAAGTTTGCAAAACACTTCAAGGACAAAATTGCCCACCTTCATGCTGACTTGAACACCATTAGTACAGTATCTATTGAGATGGCCAGTACATTGCCTTGTCCTGAGTTGTGGGATCAGTTTTATTTTTTGAAACTAATGTAACTAAATATATAGTAACCACATGTTCTCTTGATCCTTGCCCATTATGGCTTGTTTGAGCTGGTCGTGGGGGATTGGCTGGCTGGATGCATCACATAATGCATCGTTATATGATGGAGTAGTCTCCATACCCTTGAAGGAGGTGGTGGTGCATCCTGGGGAAAAAAAAAAAAACCTTCCTGGATCAATATTAACTATCACCAGGTCACAAATACCCTGTTTTTGAGCAAAGTGCTTGAAAAGGTGGTGATGATCCAGGTGCAGGCATTCTTCAATGAAACTGATTACCTTGATCCATTCCAGTCTGGATTCAGGTCTGGTACTGGGATGGAATCAGCCTTGATTGTCTTGATGGATGACCTTCTTAGGGAGAGGGACAGGAGGAGTACAACCCTGTTACTTCTTCTAGGTTTCTCAGTGGCTTTTGATTTCCATTGACAATGGTATTCTTCTGGACCTTCTAACTGACTTGGGAATTGGAGGCACCATTTTACTGTGGTTTGGCTCTTCCGGGGTCAGTTCCAGAGAACAATATGTGGTGACTGTGCCTCAGTTCCCTGGCACTTGATCTGTGGAGTACCACAGGGCACTATTTTGTCCCCAATGTTGTTCAACATCTATATGAAGCTGTTGGGGGTGGTCATTAGGAAATTTGGGGCTCTATTTCTCTGTGATGTCTGAGTCGAGAGGCTGTGGATGTTGTGAACTGTGCTTGGATGCAGTTATGGGCTGGATGAGGGCCAATAAATTGAAATTGAATCCTGATAAGATAGAGACCCTATGGGTGGATGGTTCCCAGGTCAAGGAATTGGGTTGTTTACCTGTTCTGGATGGAACTCTGCAGGAACAGGTCCCTACTTTGGGGATGCTGTTGCACTTCAGCTGGTGCAACAAATACACCCTTTCCTGAATAAGAATAGCCTAGCCACTGTGGTCCATACACTGGTAACCTTGTGACTAGATTACTGTAATGCAATCTAAGCAGGTCTGCCCTTGCTTCTGGTTTGGAAACTGCAGCTAGTGCAGAATGCAACAGCTAGGGTGCTCAGTGGGGCACCCAGCCATGTTCACATTACACCTATGTTAAAGGACAGCAGTGGCTGCCCATTAGCTACTAACCCCTATTCAAGTTTAAGTTGTTGTTGAGATACAAAGCCCTAAACAATTTGGGACTAGGATACCTAGCAGACCGCCTTCTCTTACATATACCGAGGCAACCTTTAAGATCTCCAGAAGGTCAGCTGGTCATTCCACAACCAAAAGAATAGTGCCATGTAACATCTTGAAGGTGGGCCTTCCTGGTGGTGGTGCCCACTCTGTGGAATACCCTCCCTGATGCAGTTCAGGAAGCAAAAAATGGGGTATATTTTAAATGCCGCCTGAAAATTCACTTGTTCACCCCAGCTTTCTCTGGCTTGTGATTAATCACAGTTAATCATATGCTGCTCCATCTTACTGTTGTATTGTAGTTGAAATTGTTTTAATAGTGTATTTTAAGTAGTAATTTTAATATTTACATGTAAACCACTAGAGATGTTATTATATTAAGTGATTGAAATAAATAAAAAATAAATTTGGGTAAATCTGGTACCATCTGTTATAATCATTTCCTGGGGTGTAGCCATGTTAGTTCCAGGGATAGTAGGAGTCTATGCTGCTTTTATGATTTATAGATCCAAAATATATGTGAGTAAATGTCTAGTTTGCACATACAAGTGCACACACATAATACGGCCATGTTTAGAGCATAGTAGAAAAGGCCCAGTAGGAGCCATAGAGCAGTTTCAGAAATGAAGAAAATATAATTTGAGACTTAAAATAGAAACTTTTCTTTCATGACTCATGAGACTGCGTATATGGGAGGGGATCATGGCGTGTGTGTGGAGTAGCCCTGTGTTACAAGTTTTTATTGGGCCAAAAAGTGCTGCTTGAGTCCTCTTTTTCAGAGGACAGTCATTTGTTTGAAGAGCTGCCAGAACATTGTCCTATATTATGAAGGTGTCCTCTCTTTGATATTAACCATGCATATTTAGGGAGTCATGGAAAGAACTGAGGGCTTCAGCTGTGTGTGGAAAGACATTGTCTGGACACAAAGTCTACGCACTGAGAAACAACAGAGTAAGGATGTATGAAAATTCCACCACGGATCTCGGGGAGGCTGAATGCCAGTGCATTTGGCCCCCCGAAATCGGCGGCGGAACGGCCCCCCGCCCCCCCCAGGACGGGACTTACCTGGGGCGGATCTTCCTGGCAGCGGCGGCAGCTCCAGCGGCGGTGCGGCGGCGGTGGCGGACGGTCTTCCGACCGGCTGCCGCCGCCGCCATTTCCAAGTTTAAAAAAAAAAAAAAACGTGATAGGCTATGTAAAGATTTACGTAGCCTATCATGGCTAAATTTTAAAAAACACCATGATAGGCTACGTAAATGTTTACGTAGCCTATCACGGATGATTAAAAAAAAAACACACGTGTACGCAAATGGCGGCGCCTACGGGCGCCGCCATTTGCGTTCCTTATTTTGGCATGTAGACGCTACGCTATTTGCGTTCCCCTTATTTTCACCGTAGTCTATGTAAATGTTTACGTAGACTAGACGTGCCAAAATAAAGAACGCAAATGGCGGCGACCATGGGCGCCGCCATTTGCATACGCGTGTGTGTGTGGGTTTTTTAATCAGCCATGATAGGCTACGTAAACATTTACGTAGCCTATCACGGCTGACTGCAGGGACGCAAACGGCGGTGGCTATGGCCACCACCATTTGCGTCCTTGCTAGCCAGCGGCCGGATGTCCAGACGCTGGCGGAGCCGGCTGGCAGCTCCGCAGAATCCCTGCGGAGTGGAGCCAGCCAGCCAGGATTCGGGGGGGGGGGGGACGGAGGGCCTCCCCTCCAGCATCAGCATAATCCACGAACAGGTAAGTGACTTTCGTACATCCCTACAACAGAGGGATAAATCTGGTATACACATTTCTCGGAAGCCAGATCAACCTTTCTTGGTAGACCTGGTGCCCAGGCCTTATCGCAGCTCAGTCACCATACCTACCAGAAACTGTTCTCTGGTGCTAGACCTGTTCTCTGATGCTATCAGGGCTTTTTAAAAATGTGCAACTATAGACAAAATGTACAGTTCAAGGAAAAATATCCGGGTCCAAAAGAACACTGCTGTAGTTCAAAATTCAAGCCATCCAAAAGTTGTACTGTTAGCTGATGTAAAAACTGGCTGATAACGTGAAAAGTTAAATGAGTAGACCAGGCTCCTCTAGAACCCTAAAACCTGATCAAGCATACCCATTTCTCCTTCCACTGCTAAAGACACTGCCCACAGACTCTACTCTCTAGAGCTGCCTTCCCCAGCCTGGTGCCCTTCAGATGTTTGGGACTTCCACCCCAATCAGCCCCGGCCAGCATGGCCAATGGTCCGGAATGCTGGGGTTGCAGTCCAAAGCATCTGGAGGGCACCAGGTTGGGGAAGGCTGTTCTAGGGAGTGTTCACTCATGTTTCCAAGATGAAGGAAATCATTCTAGGACGAGACGTGGGAAGTTGTCAGTGTTATGATAAGGGCAGTGAAGTCATAACATATATGATATGATAATCTTAAGACAGCTGTACCTATGTTTGTGCATTTAGGGTTTTTTTTCTCTTGTTCCTAGGTACTTTTTTAAAAAAAATCCCTTACTCCAAATAAAGCTTTGTTGGAGTTCATGACGCTTCTTGAATCTAACACTCTTCTGCATTAGTGCTGTTGTGTAAATGGCCCCTTTACGACTGCCATTTACATAACATTACTTTTACAGAAAACCATAGGCTGCCATTTTTAGCTCAAAATGGCGGTTTGGTGAGGGGATGGGCGGTTGCCAGGCACTCAGGAACCACGCAGTGAATGGCCTGGTAAGTGCACAGCAGCTCAGCAAGCGGGGTCCAGGAGGTCGGGGGGGGGGCAGTGGAGTCCTCCTCCCTCTCCAGTAGTGTAGTGGCAAATTCAGAAGTGCAGGGTCCCTTCGTGATAGTCCCAGCCACGCCCCCTCACAACCATGCCTCCTCCTAAGATTGTACAACCTTGTAAGATATACAGCCTTCAACTGGGGTCCAAAAACAGTGCAGCTGAGAGTCAGGCAGGGGTATTTCAACTGGACGTCTGAGAAAAAAATGCAGAAGTGTTAAAATCTTTTTCATTCAAACACAGCCATTTTAAGTTTTCAGAATACGATACCCTATGGAAGCTTCACCCTCTCAACCCAGCCCTCATGGACAGAGCCCTTCTCATTTAAACAGCCCCCTTGCACACCCCTTAGTGCCCCAACATTACCCACTAGCCTTCCCTAGGCGCCTTCATTATATCTCCCCCCTCCCCCTCCAACAGAAATGTCCACACACCCAGCTGGATTGAACCATACACACACACACACACACACACACACACACACCTTCTTTCTCCCCTCCCCGCAACTGATTTTTTTCTGTTTCCCTCCCCTCCGCCAGGGTTTGTTTACCCAGGTTCATGCCACCCTTGTACCAAAAAGCGTAGCTGACAGAGCAGGTTGCATTTGGCAATTCCGCTTAATGTAGAAATTAATGTTCAAGAATTAACAGTGCAATCCAATGGGTGTTTATTTCGAATTAAATTTACAGAGATCTTGGGAAGACAGCTAAGGCTGCAGTCCTATGCACTCTTACCTGGGAGAAAGCCCAGTTGGCAATTGGACATAGTGGGACTGGCTTCTGAGTAAACATGCATAGGACTGTGTGAAAAATCCTAAGAACTGGTGCAAACCAACTCTTACATTGAATATTAATAATTAAGTAGCTGAATAAGACACCATCTTGCTTCTCATTTGTACCACCCATCTGCCTCCCTCTTTTTCATGCTCATCAAGATGTGAAAGAAACTTTTCTATAACATTTCTCCAGCCCCCCGCCCCATTGTAAAGCACAGAATGGCACCAACCCTAAACACACTTCCTGAGGGAGCTGGTGTATTTCTATGGCCCTGTTCTCCTTCCCTGCCCTGGGATTGTGGGAGGGGGATGGTAGGGTGCTCTAGCTGGCTCTGGCTGCTGGTACTGGGGTATAGTCTGGAGAACTGCCAAGAACAAGTTTAAGCATCAGGAGTTTTAAGGGTGATGCAGTAATGAGCCTCCCCACACACACACCATAAACAAATCTCGGTTTGTTGTAGTTCGGTTATTCAGTCGTGTCCGACTCTTCATGACCCCATGGACCATAGCACGCCAGGCCTTCCTGTCCTCCGTTCTCTCCCAGAGTGTGCTCAAGTTCATATTAATTCATTGCATCGGTGATGCTATCTAGCCATCTCATCCTCTGCTGTCCCCTTCTCCTTTTGCCTTCAATCTTTCCCAGCATCAGGGTCTTTTCCAGGGAGTTTTCTCTTCACATTAGGTGGCCAAAATATTTCAGTTTCAGCTTCAATAGCTGTCCTTCCAGTGAGCACTCAGGCTTGATTTCCTTTTGGATTGACTGATCTGACCTCCTTGCAGTCCAGGGGACTCCTAAGAGTCTTCTCCAGCACCACAGTTCGAAAGCATCAATTCTTCGGCGCTCAGCCTTCCTTATAGTC
The DNA here is from genome assembly GCF_057233095.1 of Heloderma suspectum. NCBI lineage: Eukaryota > Metazoa > Chordata > Lepidosauria > Squamata > Helodermatidae > Heloderma > Heloderma suspectum. The sequence goes on along the minus strand of NC_139459.1, from coordinate 155,227,602 downwards.
CAGCTCTCACAGCCATATGTTGCTACTGGGAAAACCATAGCTTTGATTATGCGGACCTTTGTCAGCAAGGTGATGTCTCTGCTTCTTACTATGCTGTCGAGGTTTGCCATAGCTTTCCCCCCAAGGAGCAAGTGTCTTTTAATTTCATGGCTACAGTCCTGATGTTCGGAGAATGGCACAAGTGCAGAAGAGTGCTCACTGGGTGCTTGCTGAGCTGTTCTGCAGCTCGAGCTCACACAGCACGGCCAGCAGGGGCAGGCGGCGGTTCGGCAAGCACCTGGCAGGGATGGACAGAAATCAGTCTGTCCATCCCCAGCTCCCATCTGTCATCGGGACAATGCCCAAACATGGGGCACTATGGGTCACAGAGCTCCCATGTGCCTCATTCCCCCAAAGGGAGCAGTAGGCAACTCTGCCCTCGGGTGAGTGCCTGAGGAGCAGCTCGACTGATTACATTACCAATAACTTGTCTGTTGGCTAGTAGGACAAACAAATTTTGCACTGCAGTACAAATTTGCTATATACATTAAGGAAAGAGTCAATCCAGGTATTAGACTTGTTCACATTAACATTGGAGTGGATAATGCAGCAAATTCTTCTGCCGTTCCCTCAGAAGGGAGGTAGATTTACAATGACATTCCCATTTCTTTCAGTCTACCTTTGATCTTGTTTATATGCATTACCATGAAGCACAGCTTTGCAGAGACCACCTGCAGGGGTATGATGAACTCAGCAGATAGTGCTTAATCTCAAAGGGTGTTTTAAGCCACCTTGATCATGCACAGAATTTTGAACACCTTATTTCTGCTAGAGCATCCGTTGTGCAGCTATATAAAAAACTTCCTGCTTAGTGTCTGACTGGAGTCATTGGTCAAGTTCCTGACAACTTTAATGGAAGACAAAAGGGTCCAAATGGAGAAAAGAACTTTAGAACTAAAACCATACTCAGAGAACTAAAGGTCCAATGGGACCACTTCACAAAGCCTAGGAAGGCCTCATGTTCAGTAGGCTTAGTAGGGCTGTGACACTTTGCCCAGCTGGGTTACAAAAAGCCTAACAGGGCTGAACTGCTCACTCAGCTGCAGCCCAAAATGGACGACCTGAGAAGATGAAGGCCTGTGCTGCCACCACTCAGCTGTAACTTCCATGGCAGCAAGTCAGTCACCGCCAAAAAGCAGCTGGTACCCTCCTCCCATGTGCTCAAACATGAGTGCTCTGGTGTCCTCCCACTACAGCCTCTGGATGGAAAGACGGTTGACATGGGGGCAGTTCTGTCTTAAGGTGAGGCCTTCCCCGCTCGTGGACACTGATATAACAAACATCCTCGCATGTTATGCATAATGTGGCCCAGCCTCCTCCTCTTGCTAGGCTGCATAGTCATCCCCTGCCTGGAGTTTACCAGACTGGGTGAGGAGCAGAGTTGTAGCAGACATTGAGATTGGGCTCTGCCAGGCGATGCTTTGGCTTTAGGTTTTAGTGCCCCCCAGGACCAGTGGGAACATGAAAGTACCAAACCTTTATGAAAATATGAAATCCAACTGACTGGGATTCCCATGCAGGGAAATGTGGGCCAGCAAACCCCTAGAGGGTTCCTTTAACAATTGCAGTTCCTTACGGGATTAAAATTGGTTCCTGTAAAACAAAGACCGCAAATCCAGCTTCTGCTTGCTTCACCTTCCCAGGCAAAACGGAAATAACTGGAGACAAGGTGCTAATGAGACACTTAAAATGGCAACAAGGCTGAGCTTCTCAGTAACTCTCTATTGCTGGGGGTGCCAAAAGATAGCTAGTGAGTTTGTGGAAGAGGCAAGGTTTGAACCAGGGACCCCCTATGTCACAAGAAGCATGGTCTCTGAAAGGCTGAAAAATTACAAAGTGGTGTGATTTGCCTAATGTATTTATCTCTGTGATCTCCCTTAATTATTCCTCCTCCTTCAGAACTTTTTCTATAACAGATATCAACTGAGCTTTAAACCATATTACTGACAACAGTGCAATATTAACTATTAATATATCATTTAAAAGAGGAAGCCATTATTTCTTTGCAAGTTCTACTTGTGAAAGATATCATGGTTGGGGACTTCAGAGCTGTAGCTCCTCTCATTTGATCGTTTCTCTTCTGTCATGATGAGACTTTCATTTGTAAGTCAAAGGCTGCTACAAAGGAAGAATGTGTCACTATCATAGTTAATTATTCAGTACATGATGATAAATTGCTCGTCTTCCTGGCTGTGCTGCTATGTCATGTAATTGATAGCGTCAACATTCTCAACATTGGAGGGCTTAGCACGAATGTGCAATTTTTTTCTAGCTGCAAATAGAATATCACATAATGCAGAAAAGTTATTAAAATGACAACTAAGTCACAAAACCAGAACTGATGAGAACTTACGAATATCACACAACACAGTGCAAATTAAGAAACAGTAAAAATCTATCTCAGGTTTTCAGTAAGTGAAACTAGTAAAACGTTGCCATCCGATGTGATGGCATTATGATCCATATCTAGTAGTACACCCCAGTGTAGATAATGAAATAAGTCAGAATCTCTTTGTGATAACAAAATAAATATTTGTTTTACAGCAAACTGATTAACATACACTAGACCCTTGCTTTGCATATGACTAGAAAATAACATGGTAGATGTAATTTATTTCATAACAGGGGTAGATTCCATCTATTTTAGGCTGTCGTAGATGGCAACGATCAAATTCTTCACCAGACTGTCATTCAGCAGACAAGAGGAAATGTTTATTTGATGGTGGCAAGTAGCACGGATGTGTTAGAAAATAGAATGATTTTGTACCCATTAATCAACTGAAAAAGCAAAGCAACCATCTGACATGAAAAGTCAGAATGCCCCCTCTCATAATTATTTCCTCCCATCGTACACAGGATGTCTATAAGCAGTCCACAGATCCATACAAGTCAGTGTATAGTGAGGGGCATATTTGAGCGAGATCCACCGTAGAGGAGAATGACTGAATAAGTGCTTCGATGGCTCCGAGCATTCTTGCATGCAGTAAAGTGGAGCAAAGCAGACTTTTCTCTCCATTCAAATAAGGTGGTAAGGAAAGAAGTGGCAAGAAAGATCTTGAGTCGGCTTAATTTCAAGCATAATGCCAAGATACAATCTTATTTTTATAGAAATACTGTAAAAATAATATAAAACAATGCTTAAAAACCCATGTGAAAGCTGATAGAACTCATCCAGGGGTGTGTGTGTGCGCACGCGATCCAAACATCTAACTAAATTACTTACAGAAGTAATAATCCATTTTTTCATAAGATTCTCAAAGATCTTCTACTTCTGACTTGTATTTTATATCCAGAGTGTCAAATTAGGGATGTAAGAAAGTCACTTACCTTTTCGCAGATGTGATTCGTGGGGGGGGTACTCCGTCCCTCCCCCCGGAATCCTCCCTGGCCAGCTCTGCTCTGCGGAAGCTCCGCGGAGCCACCAGCCAGGGCTGTCCGCAGCCAGAATTCCGGCCGCAGCTGGGCTGCTGTGGACTCAAATGGCAGCTAGGGATGGCAGAGAATTTCTCCCCGAAACTTCGGGGGGCCGAGGGCCAACATGTTCGGCCCCCCGAACAAGTTTCGGGGAGAAATCCTCCGAACCCCCCTGCCCCCCGCACCCCCCCAGGACGTGACTTACCTTCGCCGAATGTCCCTCCCGGCGGAGGGTCCAGCCGGCGGTTCGGCGGGTGTTCGAGCAGGGCGGGAGCGACAGCTGGTCTTTCGACTGGCTGCCGCCGCCGCCATTGCAATCAAAGAAAAAAAAAAAACGCCCCCTGATAGGCTATGTGACGAGGCTACGTGATAGGCTATTTGCGTTGCCCTGATTTTCGCCGTAGTCTACATAAACATTTACGTAGACTACAGCGACTAAATAAGGAACGCGAATGGCGGCTCCCTATGGGGGCCGCCATTCGCGTACGCGCTTTTTTTTTTTTTTTAAGTCACCCGTGATAGGCTACGTGACGATTGACGTAGCCTATCATGGCTGACTTTGCAGATCTAGCCTGGCATTTTTAAGTGGATTTTAATTGTTTTTTTTGTTTGTGTGTGTGTGTGTGTTTCTGGGGGATTTTGTTGTGTTTTTAGGGGTGGGTAGCCTGCCTGATAGGCGGGAGCGAGGGGGCATATGTCCACCTGATGGAGGCAGTGTGGGGAGTGTTGGGGGCCAGAAGATACCGAGGCTGGGCGGCAGGCGCTGGCGGAGCGCTAGGGGCAGGCCATGCCAGGTAAGGGGAACGAGGGAGAGATGTGTAATATCTGTCCCCTGCTCCGGGCCTGTCCAGAGCCAAAGGATGGCTGGGGGAGGCGTGACCCCATCTCCTGGCCTTCATTTGCTGCTCTGCAATGCCAGGTCTGTTACCCAGAAAACCTCCCTCATCCATGACATGATCCTGGATGAGGGTGCAGACCTGGCATGTATTACGGAGACCTGGCTGGCCGAAGCTGCTGCTCCAACCCTTGCAGCCATGTGTCCAGCCGGATTTTCGTGTGCACAGCAGCCGAGGGCTGGGGATCGGGGAGGGGGAGTGGCTGTTATCTACCGAGAGTCCTTGGTCTTCACCAGACCCCCTCTCCGGGAGACCAAGGTTGCTGAGTGGATGTACTGGAGGTTGGGCCCGAAGGGCATACTGGGGATTCTGCTCGTGTAGTCCACCCCGCTGCATGACTGACTCCCTGGCCGAGGTGCTTGAGGTGGTCTCTGATGTGCGTGTACAGTCCCCTAACTTATTGGTGTTGGGGGACTTCAATGTCCATTCAGAGGCCATCCTCACAGGAGCACCTCGGGACTTCATGGAGACCATGGCCTCCTGGGAGCTGCACCGTATTCTAACTGGGCCCACCCATGTAGCCGGTCATGCACTAGACCTTGTGTTTGGTTCTGGAGAAGCGGGGAGTGATCTGGAAGTCGGGGGTATATCCACCACCCCCTTGTCATGGTCAGATCACTATCTGGTGACGTTGAACTTCTCAGTTCCACAACCCCTCCGCAGGGGTGGAGGACCCATTAAAATGGTCCGCCCCAGGCGTCTTATGGATCCAAATGGATTCCTGAACGCGCTTGGGGATTCTCTGGGGCACGCGAACGACCACTCGGTCGAGACTCTGGTGGGTGGCTGGAATGCCGCAATCACTGGGGCATTAGATCAGGTGGCTCCGAAACACCCTGTCCCGCTGAACAGGGCTCGGACTGCAACATGGTTCAATCCGCAGTTACAAGCTCTGAAACAGGAGGTGAGACGGCTAGAGCGCCGGTGGCGGAAGTCTCGCTCCAAAGACGATCAGACATGGGCTAGAGCTGTATCTTCAGCCTATCACGTGGCGGTAAAGGCAGAAAAAAAGGAATATTATGCTGCCTCCATCGCGTCTGCAGAGTGCTGTCCCAGGAGGCTGTTCCAAGTGGTCCGGAGCCTGGTCCTGTGGCTCCGGAACCACTGGAGCATTCTAAGGCCTCCTGTGAGGCCTTGGCAAAGCACTTTGCAGATAAAATTGATCAGATTAGGTGTGTTAGTCTGCACGCTGTGGATACAGTTAGTGAGCAAGAGGCGGCCTGTGGCAAACCGGTTTTGTGGGATCGGTTCCAGCTTCTTCCTCCTGATGAAGTGGACAAGGTGCTTTCATCTGTACGGCCGACCACCTGCTTACTTGATCCTTGCCCATCGTGGCTCATTATGGGCTGCAGAGAGAGACTGGGTGAGGGGATCAAGGCGGTGGTGAATGCCTCCCTTGAGGAGGGAGTGATGCCATCAGCCCTCAAGGAGGCAGTGATAAGACCGCTCTTAAAGGAGCCCTCCTTGGATCCCCAAGTTCTGAACAACTTTCGCCCAGTCTCAAATCTGCCATTTTGGGGCAAGGTGATTGAGCGGGTGGTGGCGGTGCAGTTGAAGGCACACTTGGAAGAAACTGATTATCTAGACCCATTTCAGTCGGGCTTCAGGCCTGGGCATGGGACAGAAACGGCCTTGGTCGCCTTGGTAGATGATATGAGGAGGGCTCTGGATAGGGGTGAATGCTCCTTCCTTGTTCTCCTCGACCTCTCAGCGGCTTTTGATACCGTTGACCACGGTATCCTCCTGGACCGCCTGGAGGGGTTGGGCATTGGGGACACCGTATTGCGGTGGTTCCGGTCCTTCCTCTCCGGCAGGTACCAGAAGGTAGCACTGGGAGAGGAGGTTTCGGACCCGTGGCCACTTACTTGTGGGGTGACACAGGGTTCCATCCTCTCCCCGATGCTATTTAACATCTATGTGAAGCCGCTGGGGGCTATCATCAGGAGGTTTGGGGTGCAGTGTCATCAATATGCGGATGACACGCAGCTCTACCTCTCGTTCAAATCTTCACCAAGGTTGGCCATAGAATCCCTGTCCAAATGTCTGGAGACGGTGAGTGGCTGGATGGGGAGGAATAAGCTGAACCCTGACAAGACCGAGGTACTTTTGGTGGGAGACAAGAGGAGGCTGGGGGATGTTGACCTGGTGTTGAATGGGGTACGGCTACCCTTGAAAGACCAGGTCCGCAGCCTGGGGCTCATTTTGGACTCCCAGCTGTCCATGGAGGCTCAGGTGTCAGCTGTGAGCCAGACAGTGCTGTATCAACTCCATCTGATACGGCGGCTGCGCCCCTTCCTTCCCGACCATCTGCTCCCATCGGTACTACATGCCCTGGTCTCCTCTCGTTTAGACTACTGTAATGCGCTCTACGTGGGGTTACCCTTGAAGACGGTTCGGAAGCTGCAGCTGGTACAGAACGCGACGGCTCGCCTGATTAAAGGCAGCCGCCGGCGAGATCACATCACTCCAGTGCTGAAGGAGTTGCACTGGTTACCAGTCGTTTTCCGGGCCAAATTCAAGGTGTTGGTTTTGACCTTTAAAACCCTATATGGTTCCGGCTCAGCCTATCTTAAGGAGCGCCTCCAGCAACACCAGACAGGCCGCTTAACAAGATCAGCCTCGGATGGCCTTCTCTCCGTCCCATCAGCCAGGACAGCTAGACTGGTGGGGACGAGGGAGAGGGCCTTTTCTGTGGTGGCCCCCACTCTGTGGAACTCCCTCCCTAGGGAACTCCATCATGCCCCCTCTTTAATGAGCTTCCGTCGTGCATTAAAAACATGGTTGTTCAGGCAGGCATTTGGGGTGGGTTAGGGTATTTTAGGAAATGTTTTTATTGTAGAATTTTATTATTTTAAACTGTTTTATTGTATGTTGTACATCGCCCAGAGTGGCTGGGTGACCAGCCAGATGGGCAATTAATAAATTTAATAATAAATAAATAAATAAAATTAATGATAACAATTCCCTAATACTAATTTCTAATTTTTATAAAATAATCTGTTAACCAAACCAAGATAAAACATATGATAAAATTAAAATTTTTAAACCATCATTTTTCTCCAATGCAACATTCTTCATCTGCCTTAATAAGTATGGTGTGTGGTCTTTAGCTAATGCTATTACGAAAGTGGCAACTCCTGTTGAGGTCTTTATGATCCTCTTGTTGTAAAGTACAAAGACAGACTGCCTTCTGACAAACTGGCCTGCTTGTTCCAATTCTTAGTGAGCCAGCAAGATATTTTTCCTTAATGTCTTGTGGCAAAGAACAATTAAACAAATAATGAGGAAGATCCTCATCTGAACCACAGTGACAAAAGTGTGGGTGATAAGGTGATAAGACCAGCGAGGACTGCAGAGGACATTAACCGAAACCTGGGAAGAGTTAGTCCCTTCCTCAGGGTGAGCTTTTAGGTGTTACATAGTCATCTGGGCCTGAAGTATATTTAAATAGATTATACCAGTGGGAGAGGAGAGAGGTCTTTGCTGGAAATGATGCTTCCAAACTGAACAGGAGGCAGAGGAAAATGAAAATCCCACACTCCACGGCCATCATTTCATGTCAGGGAGCATGGGGTTGTCATTTGCTCTGCCGCCTGATTCAATCTGGAGGGCAGATAGAGCTAACAAACCCCTTAATCTCTGCCAGGAAATGAGACTCACAAGCATGGCCAGGAGGCATTCATTCCAGGAAAGAGCAGGCCCCACAAAATCTCTCCTTTGTCTGGTACCTGCTACCTGTTACTTTCTCTTCCTTACAAAGGTGAGGGCTTTGTTACTTGAGAACAGGAGGCATTCCTCACTCTTGTGGGTTTTTTGAGCGCTCATTTCAAATGCTTGAAAATCCTCAATGTCTTTAAAGCATTCAACAGGAACACATGAAAAACCCCAAATGGTTTTCTAGGCAAGTCAGAGGAGGAGTTTCCTATTATCAGAGAACACCCAGTGGTTCTGTGCTTAAAAAAAGTTTCCAAAGTGTTCTGCACCTCAGCGTTCATCTTTGTGCATTCAGTGTAATAGATTGCTGATTATGTGACTCGTAAGGCCGTTGCAAGGCACTGTTTTATTTCTGCTGCTGCTTTTACTTTAGTTTTACTACGTGATGCATTGTTTTTACCCTCGCTGCTGGTTTTCCTTTGTGCTATTTTAGGGCGCAATCCTAACTAAATAGACAGCCGCCTCCGAACTCAGAGGCGACTGCCTATCCAAAGCAAGGCAGGAGAGGCACAGGGGGTGGGGGGGGGAGGTCAGTTCCCGGAAAAAAGCATATCCTATGGCCCCCTAGACAGTGTCTAGTGGCCATAGGATTGCTCCCTTAATTATCTTTGTTTTATTATGATTTTGTATTTTACATTTTTAATTTACCTGTACATTGCCCAGAGAGTTTGGTTATTGCACAGTCTAAAAGTGTAAAAAATAAATAAAATACGTAAAATAAAAAATAATAATTGATTATGAGGCTTCTTGACACCTTAAGACACAAGGTGCTCTTTGAGAACACATTTTCTTTCCCAGCTGCTGTCATTTAAAGATTTACTATCCCAGTGAGAAGGCATGAGTTTGCATAAGCATCTCACCCAGCCTTTGCAGGTAGAACTTTGAACTCTAGCTAGAATCTTTCAGAATAACCACTTTTCTACTGGCAGTCCTTTATCAGAAAAATCTGTGCCTTTCTTCTGACAATATAGGGAGAAAGACTGATCTTCCTTCCTTAGGCATCCAATTTGTCACCCCATCATTTTAATTTATGCTTTTTTACCACCTTATTCAATCCCATTTTCACTGCAGTTCATACAGCTAGCAGTAAACTATAGTGCAAATGTTGACTTTTCCACAATGCTGACACCACGTTAAATACCTGTCTGCTTCTGGCAGGTTTTTCCTCCCACGACAGGAACATTTTAGCCAGTGACAGAATCCAAGGCAAGCTGCCAGGCACCTTAAAATGTGTGAAGAATCCTGATTGGTATGCTGCATGTTACTAAGGAATCAGCAGATCAGTAAGGCTGTAGAAAAGAAGGGATAATGTTAACATTCCCCAAATAGTATGAAACACAAGCACAGGCAATTTTCTCATGGTGGCTGCACTTTATTGTGGGGGGGAAAGGCGATAAGATATGATTACCACTCTTCAGATTTATCTATGCACTCCAGTTTTAATTTCCAGTCTACTGATGCATGACTAAAGGCACAGGCCATAGGAAAGGTCTTGCTATGTGGTGAGAATTCTTGCAGACTGCTACACTCAGAAGACTGCGGTACATATGACTTGTTTGCACACAAGCTAGTATTCTTTAATGAAGGGTACAGGGATCGATCTTAGTGCAAAAGGAGCACAACAATTGAAAAATAAATAAAAAGAGGGAAGGTTTCCTGGTACTACTGCAGGCTGAGTTGTAGGCATTCCGAACTCAAACTGTTTTCAGTTGTCCTGGCAGGGTGGAGGGAGGATTCTGGGACTCATCAAGGAACTGTTGACCATTGAGTCCAACCCCCTGCTCAGTGCAGGAATCCAAGTCAAAGTATCCCTGACAGGCGGTTGTCCAGCCTCATCTTGAATGCCTCCAGTGTGGGAGAGCCCACCACCTCCCTAGGTAATTGGTTCCATTGTCGTATTGCTCTGACAGTCAGGAAGTTTTTCCTGATGATCAGCTGGAATCTGGCTTCCTGTAACTTGAGCCCATTATTCCATATCCTGCACTCTGGGATGACAACCTTTCAAGTCCTTCAAGAGCACTATCATATCTCCCCTCAGTCTTCTCTTCTCAAGGCTAAACATGCCCAGTTCTTTCTGTCACTCCTCATAGGGCTTTGTTTCCAGTCCCCTGATCATCTTTGTTGCCCTCCTCTGAACCCTCTCCAGTTTGTCTGCATCCTTCTTAAAGTGTGGTGCCCAGAACTGGACACAGTACTCCAGATGAGGCCTAACCAGTGCTGAGTAGAGGGGAACTAGTACTTCCCGGGACTGGGAAGCTATGCTTCTATTAATGCAGCCCAAAAGAACATTTGCCTTTTTGGCAGCCACATCACATTGTTGGCTCATATTCAGCTTGTGTGATCGACAACAATTCCAAGATCCTTCTCACTTGTAATGTTGTTGAGCCACGTATCCCCCATCTTGTAATTGTGCATTTGGTTTCTTTTTCCTAGGTGCAGAACTTGGCATTTATCCCTATTAAATGTCATTCCGTTGTTTTCTGCCCAGCGCTCCAGTCTATCCAGATCACTTTGAATTTTGTTTCTGTCTTCCAAAGTATTAGCTACCCTGCCCAATTTTGTGTCATCTGCAAATCTGATCAGCGTTTCCTGCACCAGCGCTCCAGTCTATCAAGGGGCCGATCTACATTGCGCCGGCCATCGCAATGAATTCGGTGTCCCATCGGGTTAAATGCTCTCGCATTAAAACATGATTATTCACACTCACCCATTTTCCCCGTTGCAGTGCTTCATCGAATGCGCGAGCTCAGTTCACACTCGAGCGCTGTGCTGTTTTCCTGCTGTTTTCCTGTGCGCGCTTCTCTTCGAAGATCATGCCTGAATTAGAAAAAAAATCATTGCGGAGAAGCCCCGATTCTGCGAGGATAGCGCCTTAATTTAAAAAAAAAAACATCCGGAGTGGGGGATAGGAGGGGGTAAAATATAATCTAATTTGAAGAGATAGAATAACCTGCTCAGTGCAGGAAGCCAGGCGGTTGCCCATCCAACTACTGACCGGAGCTGACCCTGCCTAGCTTCTGAGATCAGACAAGCATGCGCACCTCCAGCCCTTTGCTTGTTGCTGAGGAAATGGGGGCTGCTGAGGAAGCTATGCGATAGGTAGCCGGAAGAGCTGTGATTGGACAGGAGGGAAATACAAACACCGCCGTATATGGACAGGCGGGGGAGGAGACTACGACCGGATATGGTAGCGAAGGCAGAAAATCAGAGCACATTAAGGGGAAATACTGGGATATTAGGGTATTGAAAGTGGGAGCATGGAAGTGGGAAATTCCGGTTCCAATTCAAGGCGGGTACTGCGTAGTGTGAAAGGCGGGCGGTGAAACCTCATTGGAAGCGAAAAAAGGTAAGTGTAGATCCAGCCTTCATCACTTTGAATTTTGTTTCTATCTTCCAAAGTATTAGCTATCCCACCCAATTTTGTGTCATCTGCAAATGTGATCAGCATTCCCTGCACCTCCTCCTCCAAGTCATTAGTTAAAATGTCGAAGAGCACTGGGCCCAGGACTGAGCCCTGCGGTACCCCGCTCATGACCTCTCCCCAGTTTGATCAGATCCCCTTAATAAGCACTCTTTGAGTCCGATCCTGTAGCCAACTGTGGATCCTCTTGATAGTTGTTCCATCTAGCCCACTTTGAGCTAGCCTAGTTTGCTCATCAGGATAGCATGGGGCACTTTGTCACAAGCTTTGCTGAAGTCAAGGTATATTTTGTCCACAGCATTCCCATAGTCCACAAGGGAGGTTGCCTGATCAAAAAATGAGATCAGATTAGTCTGGCAGGATTTGTTCTTGACAAATCCATGATGGCTTCAAGTAATCACTGCATTGTGTTCAAGGTGCTTCCAGATCGATTGCTTTATAATCTGCTCCAGAATTTTCCCAGGGATTGATGTCAGACTGACTGGTCTGTAGTTCCCAGGTTCCTCCTTTTTGAAGCCAGGGACAACATTAGCCCTCCTCCAGACATCTGGCACTTCACCTGTCCTCCATGATTTCTCAGAGATAATAGACAGCGATTCTGAGAGTTCTTCTGCCAGTTCCTTTATCACTCTAGGATGCAGTTCATCTGGCCCTGGAGATCTGAACTCATTCAAAGCAATAAGGTGTTCCTTGGCCATATGCCTATCAATCTCAAGCTGCAATCCTGCCCCTTCAGCCTATACTTTGCCTTTGCCAGGAGGGTCATAGACCCTCTTTTGGGAGAAGACTGCGCCAAAGTAAGAACTGAGCACCTCTGCCTTTTCTTTGTCATCTGTTATCATTTTGCCATCCTTATTTAATGGCTGAACCCCATTTCTTTCCTCTGCCTTTTACTATGCACGTAGCTGAAGAAAGCCTTTTTGTTGCTTTTAGCATCCCTCACTAACCTCAGCTCATTCTCAGCTTTAGCCTTCCTGACGCCATCCCTGCAATTCTGTGCTGCTTGCCTGTACTCTTCCTTTGTAGCTTGGCCTTCCTTCCCCTTCCTATATGTGTCCTTTCTTGTTTTCAGGTCATCTCTAAGCTTTTTGTGAAGCCACATTGGCTTCTTCAGTCATTTTCCACTTTTTTTCTTGCTGGAATTGTTTGTAATTGTTCCTTTAGATTCAGTTCTCTCTCTCTGCGTGTGTGTTTTGAAGTGTCTGGGGAATTGTTCAGTGTGTGCGCGTGTGCGTGCGGGGTGGTGCTTGTAAGTTTTCGCCATTCGCTTCACAAGCCCACCTCTCTCTCTCTCTCTCTCACACACACACACACACACACACACACAGTGACTCCTTTACCTGGCTGCTAAATGCACAGTTAGGGGAATACTGAGACTTGGGTCACGCATATTTCAATGTTTAATAAGATATATGTTTTTAAATTCTAAACCAGGAGCCCCCAATCTTTTTGTGTTGGTGGGCACATTTGGAATTTTGAGAGAATGTCATGGGTAGCCTCACAAAATAGCTGCCATCAGCGCAGGAGGAGATCTTACCCACTCACGAAATGGCTGCGATGGTGGGCAGAGCTATTCACAAAACACCGATTTCCTAGAAGGCAAACTAAAAGAAAAGTAACTTAGCCAAGAACCTAAGTACAAGGCAGCTCCAAAACACAAGACCACTCTTTTGAACACAAGGTTTCTGATCCAACATTATTTCAGAGAAGTCAAACTAATGAGGCTCAGAGACAAGTAACGGAGTATAGAACATATAGGAGTACAGGACATCAAGAAACTGAGTATAGGACAGAGGTGTGGTATGAGCCCCAAATTCTAAATCATAGACTTACCCCCACAAAGCACAACAAAATAGCCATTCCACTGAAGGCAAACTGTTGATGCTCAAAGAAACACAAAACACACAGGCAAAACACCAATCCACATCACACACTCTCACCCAAAATAGCATGCAAAATTCACACACACACACCACACAACCCCTCCCCATATACACACATAAGGTACAGTCAAAGCACCCCCTTGCTCCCCACCTACATCCCCGCCCCCCAAAGGGTCATTTATGCTATTCAGTGTCCTTGTAATCTGTTATATGTTGGGATGTCTACCAGAGCTGATTTGAAGTTCTGGATTACTGAGAAGATTCAAGGCTGTGGGAACCAGGCTACACCATCTACTGAGAAGAAAGGAAACTTTCTGAATATATACATTAAGTAGTATGTTGCCTTATGGGCTTAATGAGGAATTCAGTTGGATGCCATATTTGGAATTTCCTCTGTGCTGGTTTTCTAATTAGTTTCATACGATACTTGCCATTGTTTTATTCTATTACTTGCTTGCTGTATCTTAGCAATATACTTTCTCTCATTGTAATTTTATGATTATTTTATTTGCACTATGTTTTAAGCAAGCTGTTCTGTTTGTGCCCTACATGGGTTTTAAGATTTTTTTGGCTTCCTGGTATGTATGTGGCTTTAAAATGTCTTAGGTTCCTTGACTCTGGGAGCAACGCATTCAGCATTAGATAATTACGGGTACTCACCCTTGGCTAAACTGATAACACACCTGCACTGACTTGATTAAGGCCTTTATTTAGCAACCCAGATTACAATAATAGATGGCTACTTGCAGTGTCCAGGCCACACAGTGGAGGAGGACATAGTGTTAAAAATCTTATTGTTTCTTGAGATAGAGATAGAGACAGTCCTGCTCAGTATACACTGATGGAAGAAATTTACCGTCTTGGGTAAGATTGTCTTAAGGGCTTTTAGCTGCTGGGTAGCTCCTTTTGTTGTAAGGGATTTTTTTTATTATTGTGGTGTGATAACCTGGGAATTTTTATCAGGTGTTTTGCCTTGTTATGTTTTAGATACAGGAGGAAATGTTTATACTCCCTTATTCAGCGGACGTACATACATACCACTTGGTGAGAAGCCAGCAATCTTACTAGTTTAAAAATTGTTGGTAAATATACCTTTTATTATTTTAAAGTTATTTTGAGCTATTTAATTGTGTCAGTGATAATATTTTAGATATATTTAAACCTTATTTTTGTTTCATAGGCTTTATGTAGAATCTCTGCAATTATGATACATTATTTGTAATTGGTGATTATATGGGCTGTAATTTGTGTTTATTCTTCCCACTGATGAAGACTGTCTCAGTCAAAATGTGTATGGGACAGGGGCACTGCAAAATTTGTGTAGCACGGTATAGGTACCAATTATCATAATATATATGTAGGGGATACTTGAGGACTGTTTATAGATCTTTTTAACCTTGTCTGTAATATTTTATTATTTAAAACCTTGTTTTTAATTTTATATTAGAATTGGTTGTATATTCAATACACCTGTATACATAGACAGTTTCCTATAACCTATATTGTTTCGTGGCTTTTTTGTGTGGTTTAGGGTATTACCTTTTTTCTGCGAGCATTTTTCAGCATGCCAGCCTCCCAATTAAAAAAGAACAACATAAAATTAAAATATCAATTTAATTCAAGAAATAAAATAAAAATCAGGAGGGGCAGGGAACCTGGTGGGCAGCGAGAGAGGTGGCAGCAGGCACATTGGGTAGAAGTTCTAAATGTAATTCTGACTACCAATCTCCAAATCTTATTTTAAGTGCAATCTTGTGTATGTTTGCCCAAAGGAAAATGAGCAAATAACTACTTCTATCAGAACATCAAATTTGCTGTGCTGTTTCCAAATTTAAATTAATTCATTTTAAACAGAGCTGACCTGTATTTAAAAGCTAATTTTATGCATATTCACTCCAAATATAGGATCTCCTCCTTTCACTTGCTTTATCATGATAACACAGACACTTGCTGCAATGCTCATTAGTCCCCAGCCTTGTGTCTTTCCCTGCAGCCTCCATCAACCACAGCCATTCTCTCTAACTCAAAGCAATGCCTACTGGGAAAGCGGTGTTAGTGTGAACTCACTGCATCGGAAGGCTTAGATCAGCTGTAATGTAGATGCTGGCTAGATATGGTTGGAGCACAACCC
This sequence comes from Heloderma suspectum, assembly GCF_057233095.1. NCBI lineage: Eukaryota > Metazoa > Chordata > Lepidosauria > Squamata > Helodermatidae > Heloderma > Heloderma suspectum. The sequence goes on along the minus strand of NC_139459.1, from coordinate 155,212,104 downwards.
CCGCCGTTTCTGACCTTTGGCAATGTTTGTTGAGGCTGACGGGAGTTGACTTCCAAAACATCTGGAGGGCACCAGGTTGGGGAGGTTGGCTTAGAGCATCGTGGAAAGGCTCCATCATGCTAGGCATCTTCGTTGCATGCCAAGAGTGCACTGCGGAAGCCATTCCAGCATCTGTCATCCACTATGGATCTTAGTGAGAACAGAATGATGCAATCACCAAAAAGGGGAGGTGCTTTTGGCACTGCCAGAAATGTTTGTGAAAAACGAGTAGCTCAGGCAAAACAATATTATGTGGCTTCCCACCGCTGCTGCCCACCACCACACATAGCCTGACTTAATGGTCAAATTTTGATAGGCATTGAATTTGGGGTTGTTTTTTAATTGAAACTTTTAATAACCAAATTAAAACTTTCCTTTCACTAGATACTATGTTTAGAAATTTTACGTAGCCTATCACGGGCCGGCGTAGGGATGCAAATGGCGTCCCCTACACAGGACGCCATTTGCGTCCGCACCAGCCCGGCAACGGCTGGAGGCCTCGCTGTAGGTTGGCCCGGCTGGCGGCTCCGCGGCCTGGCAGCTGCAGAGCGGAGCCAGCCGGGCAGGATTCCAGCGGGGAGGAACAGATTGCCTCCCCCCTGTCGAGGATTCTGGGGGGAGGAATGGATCGCCTCCCCCCCACCTGCAGAACCCGGCGGAGCCAGGTAAGCGGGGTTTCGTACACCCCTACAAATGCCCCACAGTTTTGGTGTGAAAAGGCACATACTCCCAATAATACACAGTAGATTCATTTCTTAGTTTTGCAATCACTTTGGCATGAAAGGTGCTCTGTAATTGCATGCTTGTTATCATTCATGCTCAAGATTTCCATTTTCATATGCACACAGATGGCACCCAAATCAATTAATCAATCCCTGTAATTATGCATTTGGATGATTACCTTTTATATACTGAGAGGTAGGTGCCAATTTCCTTCTTTTAACTGAATGAGAAGAATAACTTCTTTTCTTTAATTTTTTCTCTCTCTTAATTTCTCCTTTGCCTCAAGTCTTGGTTGTGTGACTGCCTTCACACTACAGATGCTGTTGTATGACAACACTGATATTGTATGATAATGGTAGGCAGCATTCATAGCACCAGAAGAAAAGAAACCCATTTACACAGTAAGTGAGTTGTTTAGTGTTTGCATGAAATTAAAGCTACACCCCAAAGGAAACAGAATCCTGACCTATCCCAGAAAGACCGGATAGCCACCCACAGAGCAGTGCAGGGGCTTGGAGAGCTGGGTGACGGTACCAATCATAGAATCATAGAATAGTACGGTTGGAAGTGGCCTACAAGGCCCTTGACTCCAACCCCCTTCTCAATGCAGGAATCCAGGTCAGGGCATCCCTGACAGATGGCTGTCCAGCCTCATCTCGGATGCCTCCAGTGTGGCCCACCACCTCCCTAGGTAATTGGTTCCACTGTCGTATTGCTCTAACAGTCAGGACATTTTTCCTGATGTTCAGTCGGAATCTGGCTTCCTGTAACTTGAGCCCATTATTCCGTGTCCTGCACTCTGGGATGATCGAGAAGAGATGCTGGCCTTCCTCTCTGTGACAACCTTTCAAGTACTTGAAGAGCACTATCATATCTCCCCTCTCTTCTCAAGGCTAAACATGCCCAGTTCTTTCAGTCTGTCTTCATGGGGCTTTGTTTCCAGTCCCCTGATTATCTTTGTTGCCCTCCTCTGAACCCTCTCCAGTTTGTCTGCATCCTTCTTAAAATGTGGTGCCCAGAACTGGACACAGTACTCCAGATGAGGCCTAACCAGTGCTGAGTAGAGGGGAACTTCCCGGGATTTGGAAGCTATGCTTCTATTAATGCAGCCCAAAAGAGCATTTGCCTTTTTTTTGCAGCCACATCACACTGTTGGCTCATATTCAGCTTGTGATTGACAACCATTCCAAGATCCTTCTCACTTGTAGTGTTGTTGAGCCACGTATCCCCCATCTTGTAACTGTGCCTTTGGTTTGTTTTTCCTAGGTGCAGAACTTGGCATTTGTCCCTATTAAATGTCATTCTGTTGTTTTCTGCCCAGCGCTCCAGTCTATCCAGATCACTTTGAATTTTGTTTCTGTCTTCCAAAGTATTAGCTATCCCTCCCAATTTTGTGTCATCTGCAAATTTGATCAGCATTCCCTGCACCTCCTCCTCCAAGTCATTAATAAAAATATTGAAGAGCACTGGGCCCAGGACTGAGCCCTGTGGTACCCCACCCATTGCCTCTTCCCAGTTTGAGAAGATCCCATTGAGAAGTACCCTTTGAGTCCAATTCTGTAGCCAACTGTGGACCTACCGGATCGTTGTTTCATCTAAGCCCACTTTGAGCTAGTTTGCTCATCAGGAGATCATGGGGCACTTTGTTGAAAGCTTTGCTGAAGTAGAGGTATATTATGTCTACAACATTCCCACAGTCCACAAGGGAGGTTACTTGATCAAAAAATGAGATCATATTCATCTGGCAGGATTTGTTCTTGACAAATCCATGTTGGCTTCGTGTAATCACTGCATTGTTGTCAAGGTGCTTCTAGATTGATTGCTTTCTAATCTGCTCCAGAATTTTCCCAGGGATTGATGTCAGGCGGACTGGTCTGTAGGTCCCAGGTTCCTCCTTTTTGAAGCCAGGGACAACGTTAGCCCTCCTCCAGACATCTGGCACTTCCCCCATCCTCCATGATTGCTCAAAGAGAATAGACAGTGGTTCTGAGAGTTCTTCTGCCAGTTCCTTTATTACTCTAGGATGCAGTTCATCTGGCCCTAGAGATCTGAACTCATTCAAAGTAATGAAGTGTTCCTTGACCATATGCCTGTCGATCTCAAGCTGCAATCCTGCCCCTTCAGCCTGTACTTCGCCTTTGCCAGGGGGGTCATAGACCCTCTTTTGGGAGAAGACTGAGCCAAAGTAGGAATTGAGCACCTCTGCCTTTTCTGTGTTGTCTGTTATCGTTTTGCCATCCTTTTTGAATAGCTGAACAACCATTTCTGCCCTGTGCCTTTTTCTATGCACGTAGCTGAAGAAAGCCTTTTTGTTGCTTTTAGCATCCCTCGCTAACCTCAGCTCGTTCTCAGCTTTAGCCTTCCTGATGCCTCCCCCGCAATTCTGTGCTACCTGCCTGTACTCTTCCTTTGTTACTTGGCCTTCTTTCCACTTCCTGTATGTGTCCTTTTTTTGTTTTCAGGTCATCTCTTAGCTTTTTGTGAAGCCACATTGGCTTCTTCTGTTGTCTTGTTGGAACTGTTTTTAATTGTGGCTTGAAAATTTCCTTTTTTAAAAGCTCCCATGCATCTTGGACTCCTTTTCTCATTAGAGTCGCTTGCCATGGGACCTTACTGATCATTGTCCTGAGTTTATTAAAATCAGCTTTCCTAAAATCCAGGTTACACGTTTGGCTATACTCGGCTTTTGCTTCCCTTAGAACCAAGAACTCAAGTATAACATGGTTGCTTTCCCCCAGAGTTCCTGTAAGTGCTATGTTACAGGAACTCTGGGGGTTACATGGTTACATCCAGAATGGTTTTCAGCTCCTTTCTGAGCAATAGCTTCAGCATATGCACAGAGAATATTATAGCCCTAAAACTAGTAAGCAGTGAGCATTTTGCTTGTATTCAGTGTCTGTGTACAATTTTTGTGGTATGACCCCACTTGGAATACTGTGCACGGTTTTGGTCACCACACCTTAAAAAGGATATTGTAGAGCTGGGAAAAGTGCAGAAAAAGAGCAACTGAAATGATCAAGGGGCTGGAGCAACTCCCCTATGAGGAAAGGTTACAGCAGCTGGGATTGTTTAGCTTAGAAAAAAAGGGGAGCAAGGGGAAGTCATGCTAGAGGTGTACAGAATTATGCATGGTGTGGAGAATGTAGATAGGGAGACAATTTTCTCCTTCTCGCAAAATACTAGAAACCAGGGTCATCCCATGAAGCTGATTGGTGAGAGATTCAGGACAGATAAAAGGAAGTACTTCTTCACACAGTGCATTGTTGAACTATGGAATTCGCTACCACGGGATGTAGTGAGGGCCACCAGTTTGGATGGCTTTAAAAGGGGATTTGACAAATTCATGGAGGAGAAGGCCATCAATGGTTACCAGTCTCAATGGCTGTATGCTCCAATACTGGAGGCAGCATGCCTATGTACACCAGTTGCTGGGGAACATGGGCAGAAGTGTGCGATTGCGCTCATGGATTTCCTTGTGGATTTCCTGTGGGCAGGTGCTTGGCCACTGTGTGAACAGAATACTGGACTAGATGGACCCTTAGTCTGATCCAGTATGACTCTTCTTATGCTTTAATTTCCATTTATTCCAAGATCTATTAGTGGAAATGGGTAAACAAATTTGCAAATTTCCTTATATGCTTCTTTAATATTATTATGCCTAATTTACCTAAGTCCACTCCAGGGTGTACAGTACATTCTTATACATGTCTATTCGGATGCAAGTCCCAGTGAGTTAGGCTGTCTGGATTGGAGTTGGGGCACTGTTTTACAGTGGTTCCATTCCTACTTAGATGATAATTTCCAGAAGGTGGTGCTGGGGGTTTATTGCTCTGTTCTGTGGTAACTACGTCATGGGGTTCCACAGGGGTCAGTTTTATCACCCATACTATATAGCATCTACATGAAAGCACTGGGGGAGGTTATCCAGAGTTGTGGACTGAAGTTCCATCGATATGCCAGTGACACTCAAATCTACCTCGCCTTTTCATCAAACCTAGGTCTGATGAAAAGTGGATGTCCCAAATCAGTGCCTGAGCAGATAATGGACTGGATGAGGCTCAACAAACTAAAGGTCAATTCATACAAGATGAAGGTACTGTTAGCAAATGGTTCATATGCCTGGTTGAGTGGTGTTCAATCTATCTTGGAGGGGGATGCACTCCCCCTGAAAGATCAAGCATGCAGCTTGGGGGTACTCCTGGATCCATCATTGTCACTTGAGGCTCAGATGAGGTTGATATACCAGCTATCTTGACCAAGATAGCCTGGCAACAGTTATCCATGCTCCGGTAACCTCCCAATTGGATTACTGCAATATATTGTATGTGTGGGGCTACCTTTGAAGGTGGTTCAGAAACAGAGCTGCTAGTTTACTTACTGGGACTGGATAGTATGGTCATGTAATGCCAATGCTTCATCAGCTACACTGGCTTCCAGTCTGTTTCTGAGCCCAATTCAAAGTGCTGGTGTTGGCCTTTAAAGGCCTAAATGGCTTGGGACCAGAGTATCTCAAGGAACGTCTCCTCCTGTATGTACCTGCTTGGAACCTTAGGTCATTGTCAGAGGCCCTCCTTTTGGTGCCCCCAGCAAAGGAAGTTAGATAGGGAGCTACAAGAGGGAGGGCCTTCTCAGTTGTTGCACCCCACTTATGGAATGATCTCCCAAAAGGGATTCATCTAGCGCCTACGTTGTTGTCTTTATGGTGCCAGGCATAGACCTTTATTTTCTCCAAGGCATTTTAGAGATCTAGGCCCAATCTACACAGCCGAGTGCAGAGTGACAGAACATCAAGGTCATTCATGACAGATGATGCTGTTGCCAATCCACAGCAACCCTACAGCTTCCCTCTGGAAAATGTGCATTTTTGGAAGGTCTTTTAATGCATCTTTTTTTCTTAAATGCGGCTCCTATGCAGTTCCACTGCAGTGTGCCCTGTCCCCTCGCATTAAATCCTGGCCGTGCTTATTTCTGTGACCTGGCTGTGACCTGGTCAAGGGGTGGGACCACCCCCCTTGCCCCTTCCCCCTTCCCTCTTTTTCACTATTCGCAGGAGGGCTGCTTTGCCATTGAGAATATCTAGCCTATTTTTCCCATTCATAGTATTGAAGTATTGAAACAGCATTGTTTCAAGCGTTCACAATAGCACAGTGGCTGTGTTACACATAGAGCCTCGTGTGGCGCAGAGTGGTAGGCGGCAGTATTGTAACTGAAACTCTCCCCACGACCTGAGTTCGATCCCAGTGGAAGCTGGGTCTCGGGTAGCCGGCTCAGGTCGACTCAGCCCTCCATCCTTCCGAGATCGGTAAAATGAGTGCCCAGCTTGCTGGGGGAAAGATAGTCACAACTGGGGAAGGCAATGGCAAACCACCCCGCTATAGTCTGCCATGAAAACGCCAGCGTAAGCGGCGTCCCTCTAGGGATCAGTAATGACCCGGTGCTTGCACAGGAGGAACCTTTCCTTTCCTTTCCTGTGTTACACATTCACAGTATGTAGCCTGTATTTCCCATTCATAATAGTGCAGTAGCACTGTTTGGGGCATTCACAATATCCCAATGGTGGATGAGAGGGGAGGTGTGTGGGATAAACTACAGGGGCTTAGTTCAGCACTTCCAGTAAGCTTTCCTGAGCAGGGGAGCATGGACGGGGTGGGGAACAAGCCCCTCTTGCTCGCTGAGCAGCACCTGTAGGGTTGATGACATTCAGTTCTACTCCCTGGACTCTACCCACCCAACCCTGAAGTTTCAAGTGCTGTGTGACCTGGGAAACCAGGGTTTTAGGTAGCGCATACTCCGCTTTTCTCGTGTGCTGCTGACAGGACAAAGCCATTTCAAGAAAATGATATAACCAGAAGGCGCTTCTCATTGCGTTTCCTTGTAGAGTGGACCCTAGTTCTAGATTTTTATAGCTGTCTTATTGATTCCTGTGCTGTCTTGTTTTGTATTATATTGTATTCTTTTAAATATTTGTATTGTATTTTTATTTTTAAATGTTGTATGGTGTTTTAGTCTTTTAACTGTTTCCAATCTCCCCAGAGAACATAAGTTATTGAGCAGATTAAAACTGAATGAATGAATGAATAAACAACTAATAAAATGATATAGCTGAGTGAGTCAGAAACATCAACTCATGTTAAAGAGTTGGGGAGGCAAGCATTCTACAATAATATTCCTTGACAATTCTGTTTGTTACAAAATCAGTTCAGTCTTTCCAAACTATATGACAATTGACACAGAGCCTCCCTGGCTGGGTATATATATTGGGCATATTTAAGAGAAAAAAAATAGGATTAAGAAGTCACTTTATCTGCTAGATCAGACTAGTCCCAAGGTATAGTATGGGAGAATGAGTCTGCAGGTCATCAAGTTATGGAATGGTTATAACATCTTGCCTGATACAGAGATTGTGAACGTTTGCCCAGGGTTTCTGTGAACTTTTGGTTGGCCTAATAAAGGTATTACAGCATCATGAATTTTGGATTTTTTCTTGTGGTCAACACGAGTACCCTTGTTTTTTTAATGATACATGTAGTTCATAGCAACCTTACTGAAAACTATAAACTAATCAGATTTTTACTTTTAGATAAATCACATTATGTGTTCCATCAATTCCACTTAGGACCACACTCACAAAATCTCTGCTACAACATTCTGTAACATGCAACTATTGGGGGACAAATTAGGATTAAGCTGAATGGTTTAAATGAAGCATTTTTGGCTTGATATGGAAGCTTGTTTGGGGAAGGTTTCACAATACCCGCACTATTGCTTATGTTATTCACCTCTTATTTGCTACCTTTTCACAGTCTGGGCAGCCATGGTGGCAATTTCAGTCCCCGCTGCTACTAATGCATTTTTTTTTTTCAGGGGAAAGGGAGGAAGAGCCAGCAGGGGGAAGCCTCCCTTATTGGTTGACCACCCCTGCCAGTCAGATGATATTCACTCCCACCCCCACCCAGAAGTATGTTCTGTGAAGTGATTTTTACTGGTGCAGAACACCCCCTCATGGAGCCCTGCATGGACCAAAGTGCAGCAAAGCTGATTCCTTTTTTAAAAAAATCCAGTACTCCTCCATTTGCTTCTCCTTCTCCTAGGACTTTTTTCTGTCTAAATATGCATAATAGGATTGCACCCTTAAAGAAGTTAGTGTGGAGCGCGTGTCTTTCATACTGTGTCATTCTACCTCATCAACATTGACTCTTGTTTTAAACAGCTGGAGGCCAGTGTGATTGATGGGCCTTTACAAAATCGCTTTTCCACTGGAGTACGTGGGCTGCATGAGCAAAATGTCACTTGAAATGGAGGGAGGGAGGAAAACTGAAATTAACAGTTCCCTCGTTTTCAAGTACAACCATCTTTATTTGTTGAGGATTGAAGCAATAGTGGTTCTAGCTAACGTCCATGCTGTTTCTAAGGTAACTGTGACAGGAAGCGTGACAACCTTGCACTATGAGAATTCCATGCAAAACAAATCCATGAATGATGAGTCAGTGTCACAAGTCCTCCCAACTATGTCTGTATAGGCACTAATCATGGCACAATGCAGAGGGCCTTTCTTTTCACAGCAGTAGAAGTTGTACTCTTTATCTTTCAAGGGGAAAAAAGATCCAAATCAGAATCTCAGTGAGGGCCACAAGTGCATTATGCATATTGTAGGATCAAAAAACTCTTCAGTTTTAGGTGCTTGAAGATTTACTCATGTACCAAAAAACATGAAATTGGTACATTAAGGTGCCCACTTTAACTTCTGCACTATATAAGCACATTCTACAGCAGGGATGGGGAACCTTCAACCCGTGGGCCCAATCTGGCTCATGGAGGTTACCCATATGGCCTATGAAGGCTTTAGCTCACTCTCTGGGCCCTGCCCACTCTGCTCCTGAAGCCCCACTCCCTGGATGCCCACCCTGCATTCTCTCCAATGGGGGAAGGCACATGGCAGGTGAAGCCCCCCACCAAATGACGCACAGGGTGGAGGATCACTCCCCCACCCCACCCTGCCTCAGTTGAGGTAGCTTTGGAGTGGCTTCACTTGCACTGTACCTTCCTTCATTGGGAAGGACATGGTGCAAGCAGAATGGACCCTACTGAGGCAGTGACTAGAGCACACAAGAAGCCACCAACTTGGATGGGGTTGCTCCACTGCATGTGAGCTGTCCCCAGCTGGGGGAAGCCTTGACTCAGCAATGATAGTCCCTGGCTGAAGTGCCAGCTGGATGATGCCAGGGGTCTGACCATGCCTTAATGCAACCTCTGAAGGGCTAAGGGGGGCATTCAACCCCCACCCCCACACTGTTCCACACCCCTGTTCTACAGTCTTATATATTCAATAACAACTTAGGGTGCAATCCTATCTGGTGTCGGGGAGGGATGGAGGTAGAGGAGGGCTGGGGATAGCTCATATCCCTGCTTCCCCAGTCCCCACCCTGCCCAACAGCATGCCCCTTTCCCTCCTCGCCAACCTCACATTTGCAAACTCATAAGCTGGCGCAATTCTCTCTGCTAAGGGGAGGGAGTGGCGAGCATGGACTCCTGGGTCTGAGCTCAGAGTGCTGACTCTAGCCTTCGATTCAGGAATCTGAAAAATCCTATCGCCCACCCCCACCCCTGATGCTGTCTAGAGGCAATAGGATTGCTCTCTTAGGCTGAAATACTGTAGCCTGGGAGTAAGCCCCACTAAACTCAGCAGGGCTTCCCCTGTGTAGGCATGCATAGCATTGCACTGTTAATCTCCATGTACCCAAACTCCTCTTGGTCTCTCAGCCCCAATCCTCTTCCTCTGCAGATTTAGGGTATAAATGCAGAGATGGACAAATCTGACAATTTCAGTTTCTCATTTTTCCATTCTTAAATTCAGTTCATCCCAAACTTTGAGAATTTTTTATTAAAAGTTCATGTGAACATTTGTACATATTTTTGTCTACATTTCTCCTAATACATGCATTTTGTACACAGTTTAGTCTAATATACACATTTTTGCAAACAATTTTCCTAATATAATGCATTCTAACATTATCACTAAAAGGTGCAGTTTTGTGAAGACCCATGACATGTATTTTATTACAATTTTTTTGATTGGAGAACTCTAATGCAAAATTTGGTTCCTCTTCATGTATTAGCTAGAAGGTACAAAATTTGATAACTTTGCATTAAAGTGTGAACCAAATGAATTTCTCCACCATTCCTAGGGAACACTGAAGCTGAAGATGCTCTGGGGCAATGGCTACCACAAGGTACATGGACCCCCTGCTTTGCCTATATGCTTTCATAGTTGCATAGTGGGGGGCAGGCAGGGAGAGATTGCTAGATGGTGGATTCATAGAGGGACACAAGAAGGAGATACTGCAGCACGTATCCATTTCATCATGATTTGATCACACAAGTCAGCAAGGAGGCGGGGACTCCTGCATTTATGCCTAAATATGCATAGGACAGGCCTTTGCAACAGACTGACTGTGTTTAAAATGAAATAATTAGATCCTTAAAATTCACAAGCAGAGCATAACTAGCCTGTAAGCCTGATGCTTACATAATGCTTGAATATTTAGAATATTTTCTAAATTTTTATCTTTGCTGTTTTAAATCTGTATTTTAAACTCCTGTACTGCTGCTAGGTTTTATTGTGGTTGTATTGTTATATTGTGGTTTTAATGTTCTATATATTTTAAATTGTTTTATTGTGTGTTGTTTGGTTTTAATTTTTGTGAACCTCCAAGAGAGCTTCGGCTATTGGGCGGTATAGAAATGAAATAAATAATAAAAAATAATAATATTTATTTGCTGGTTTTTATTTTTGGTCAAACATACGTTGTTGTTGTTTATTCGGTCAGTCACTTCCGACTCTTCGTGACTTCATGGACCAGCCTATGCCAGAGCTTCCTGTCGGCAGTTGCCACCCCCAGCTCCCCCAAGGTCGAGTATGTCACCTCCAGAATATCATCCATCCATCTTGCCCTTGGTCGGCCCCTCTTCCTTTGGCCTTCCACTTTCCCTAGCACCAGCATCTTCTCCAGGGTTTTTTTTTTTAAGTCAGCTGTGATAGGCTACGTAAAGATTTACGTAGCCTATCACGGTATTTTTTTAAAATCTAGCTGTGATAGGCTACATAAATCTTTACGTAGCCTATCACATTTTTTGGTTTTGTTTTGTTTTTTAACCTGGAAATTGCAGCGGCGGCAGCCGGTCGGAAGACCGGCCGCCACCACCACCGGAGCTGCCGCCGGAGCCACCGCCAGGAAGATCCGCCCCAGGTAAATCTCATCCCGGGGGGGTGGCGGGCCGTTCCGCCACCGATTTCGGGGGGCCGAATGCGCTGGCATTCAGCCTCCCCGAGATCCGTGGTGGAAGTTCCGTACATTCCTAAGGTCAATGCAGCTGCCTGTATTTTTGGATTCCTCCTGGGGGTGTGGCTATGAGACTGTCATGATGAATGCCTGAACTTCAAAATTTTCTGCTACACCACTGTGGGCTGCACGACATTATCCACAGACATTAAAAACAAGGGCAGCAGGTGAATGAGGATCGCGACCCTTAGTGGAGGCTAAGCTGTTATTGCGAGGGGTCCTGGAGCCATTATACTTTGTAACTCTGAATAGTTAAAAACAGATTCAGAGTATACAGTAAAATTCAGAGGATTGAGTGTTCCTTTGAGCCTTTTTAGTAGCTGCTTCCCAATAGCCTGAAGTCACCCACTGACCACCTGCCATTGTCTCAGGCAATGTTATGAGACAGCTTGCACAGTGTGACCTCACGAGTCAAATTGTGCTTCTCCCCATATGGAACCTGGCTGTGGGATTCAATGGGCACTTTATCGGGGTTGGGAAAGTGTTCTCTCTGGGCGTACAGGGTCTCTCTAGGCAAAATGCGGTAAGTAAGGTAGTTCAATAGGAAAGTATAAGTCCTGGTCTGGGAAATGTGGGCTTGTACCAGAGTAGAGTAGAGAATTGTGCTAGTAAAGAGTTGCAGCAGTGGAAGCCAAGCAAACCCTATGTTTATTCTCAGAGCTAAGACACACCAGTGTGGGAATACCCAAGCAGAAAGGATTAATAAAGACTGTCAGTGCAGACGGCAGCAGGTCGCAAGTCAGTGCAGACGGCAGCAGGTAGGTGCTCCATTCTGGGCCCATTTTGTGTGGTAGGGGGCGGGGGGGGCTTCGGCCTCACCGGGGTCCGTGGCAGAATTCTCTGACATCCCTGGCAGTGGAGATGATGGCGGCGGACAATGAGGAAAAGGCGGCAGTGGCAGTGGAGGTGGGCAGCTCAGGTAAGGACTTGGAGGCACCGGCGCAGCTGGGCTGAGGGTGCCAAAGCTCCGAAGCACACCGAGTGCTTCGGAGAGCCCCCAACCCAGTCCGGGTCACTTCGTGCCCCTTCCACTTCACCTCAGAAGGGGCTCAAAGTGACCCAAAGCAGCCCGCTTCAACTTGGGGTTTGGGCCTCAGGCCAAAGCGGTGCACAACCCTAGTTTTTGGCCTTCTTGTAGAGCTGCCTGAGTGGGGACACTGTTGGCATCTGGGTCTGTTGCATGGTCTGCTCCCTATATGTAATTACATTTATATACTACTTTTCGATTAAAAATAGTTCTCAGGGTTAACTGTAAAATACAAATACCTTAGGAGCCTCTTGCATTTAGGGATGGACAAATCTAACAATTTCAGTTTCTCTCCAGCCCTGTTCAAGTGTTCTGATTAGGGATGTACGAAAGTGACTTACCTTTCATGGATTATGTTGATGGTGAGGGGGAGGCATTCCATCCCTCCCCCCAGAATCCTGGCCGGGGGGGGGAGGCGCTCCATTCCTCCCCCCGGAATCCTCGAACGGCCGGCTGTGCTCCACGGCAGCTCCGCGGAGCAGCTCGCCAGGCCCAGCCTGGCCAGGCCAGAGCTGTCCTCAGCTGGATTTCTGGCCATGGAGGGCTCTGGGTAAAAAGAAAAGGAAAAAAAACCCACGTACGCAAATGGCGGCGGCTACAGCTGCCGCTATTTGCGTTCCTTCTTTTTGGCCATCTTAATCTACGTAAATCTTTACGTAGGCTAAAATGGGGAATCAAAAGGGGACACAAATAGCGCCCGCTACGCTATTTGCGTTGCCCTTGATTTTCGCCGTCATAGTCTATGTAAATATTTACGTAGATTAAGATGGCCAAAAAGAAGGAACGCAAATGGCGGTGGCCGTAGCCGCTGCCATTTGCATATGCGGTTGTTGTTGCTTTTAAACCCACCCAACCATGATTGGCTACGTAAAGATTTACATAGCCTATCACGCCCTTTTTTTTTTTTTTTACACAAGCCTGGAAATGGCGGTGGTGGCAGCCGGTCGGAAGACCGGCCGCTGCTGCCTGGAAGATCCGCCCCAGGTGGGTCTTGTCCCGGGGGGATCTGCGGGGGGGCAGGGGGGGCAGGATATTCTGCCACGGAGTTCAGGGGGCCGAATGCACTGGCATTTGGCCTCACCGAGATCCATGGCAGAATTCTCTGACATCCCTAGTTCTTATTCTGTATTGAGTAGACACATGAGGAGAGGGAGCCTCTAGCCCTGCCCTTCTCCATAATTATGTCCCTCCCCTTCCTTGGTGTAATAGCCCCAGGCCTGTAACCAAGTCACCCCTGTAGTTTTAGAGTGGTCTAGAAATCCATAATGCTTTGCTTTGGTTCATTAAGTGCACTGTCCTTGCTCGTGGGCCTCTGAGCTAATTAACGCTTGCTGCTGTCATGCTGCCTCACTGCTAACATGTGTAATATAAGACCCATTGTACCCCTTGGCTCTGTGTTCAGAGAAGCTGTCTGATCCAACTAGGGATGTACGAAACTCACTTACCTTTTTGCGGATTGATTCGCGGTGGGGGGGAGGCGCTCCGTCTCTCCCCCCGGAATCCTCGATGGGGGAGGGGAGGCGATCTGGTCCTCCCCCTGGAATCCTGCCCAGCTGGCTCTGCTCCACAGCGGCTTCGCGGAGCAGCCAGCCAGGGCCATCTGCAGCCGGATTTCTGGCTGTGGACGGGCTGGTGCGGACGCAAATGGTGGCCACCGTAGCAGCCGCCATTTGCATCCAGCCAGGCTGCCGTGATAGGCTACATAAGTATTTACATAGCCTATCATGGCTAACCCCCCCCCCAAAAAAACCCAGCATACACAAATGGCGGCAGCTACAGCGGCCGCCATTTGCGTTCCCTACTTTTCACCATTCTAGCCTACATAAATATTTATGTAGGCTATTACAGCGAAAAATAGGGAACACAAATGGCGGCCGCTGTAGCTGCCGCCATTTGTGTATGCTGGGTTTTTTTGGGGGGGGGTTAGCCATGATAGGCTATGTAAATACTTACGTAGCCTATCACAGCTGCAAGGATGGCAATGGCAGCCTCAGCAGCCTGGTCACGGCTGGCCAGGAGACCAGCTGCTGCTGGCTCCGTTGCTGGAACCGCCGCCGGGACCACCGCCGCCGAATCTGCCGCAGGTAAGTACCGTCCCGGGGGGATTCCATGGGGGGGCAGGGGGCAGGAGGCCGTTCCACCACGGATTCTGGGGGCTGGATTCTAAAGAATCTGGCCTCACTGGAATCCATGGCGGAATTCTCTGCCATCCTTTGATCCAGCCACTGGGTATGCCTGTGTACTGTAAGTACTCAAAAAAAGTCTCCTTGTAAGCAAACCTGGGTCTGGCTTATTATCTTGGCACCTCCAAACCTTAGTAGCCCATGGCCCGGGCATACCCTTGGAAACAGGAGGCTCTCCTTTCCAGAAAGTCAACCTCCTTGAGTTCAGGATGATGGAAATGATGATGGAGGGGGATATCATCCTGCATTGCATCATACTTGCATTTCATGGCCATTTGGCCCCACTTTTTACAATGGTTTTCATCTATAGATAGATAGAATTTTGCATGAAAATCCACATTTTAAAACATTATTATCACTAACATACACACTTTTGTTCGCAGTTTCCCTTAATATACATATTTTTGTACATATTTTTAATTGGAGAACTCCATTACAAAATGTGGAGAAGTGCAAATTTCAAAGGATAATGGAGTATCAGTTCACATATTGATTTGATAGTGTGAAATAAAGTAACTTTGCATTAAAATGTAAACTCAGTTAATTTCTTCCCCATCCCTACTTGCATTTCATGCTGTTGGTTCCACTTTTTACAATGTTTTAATCTATAGATAGATAGATAGATAGATAGATAGACCTATGCCACAATAAATCTGTTAGTCTTTAAGGTGTAACAAGGCAATGGGTTGGATTCAGTTTGTCCAGCACCATTTGTTCATGGAAGGCATCAGGATCCAGCACAGGTTTCTCGCTGGGAGAAGGAGGCAGGGAGGAAATAATTGCTGATTCCCCTGCAGCACCCTGTATTCATCTCTCATGTAGCCCTGGAGGTTCCCACACCCCTTCAGAGCAGCTTTTCAGGGAGAAATAAGAATTTGGAAGGTGACCTCCCCACCCCTTCCTTCAGTTCAAGTGAAACACTGCTAAGTGCAACTCTGGATCCAAACCTCTATGTTTTTACTTCCCATTCTAGTAGGTCTGGAACAAAAAAATAAAAAATTAAGTCTTTTTGTTTTACATCTTTATCTATATCTGAAATTTTCCTTTAGTTTTGTAATACCGTAAAGCATTTTAACTCTAACCCTTCTCTCTCAGTCTTCACTAATGTCTAAGCTAAATAAATTGTAGTAGGCTTTAGATTGGAGGTTGGATCCAGATGGAGGGAGCAATCCTATGGCCACTAGACATTGTCTAAAGGGCCATAGGATTTTTTGGTTTCTGGCAACCAAGGTTGGAGCCAGGGCCCCGAATGAGGTTCCAAGAAACCATGGTCCCTCCCCCTTGTAGTTAGCACCATTCTCTCCACACCGGACACATCTCTGTGCTTGGAAACAGAGCATGAAGACAGGGAAAAGGGGGTGATCCTGGGGGGCAGTAAGTGGAGGAGACTGCGGAAGCCATGTTATGCAGCTTCCTATGTGCCATGTGACTTCCTTCCCCTTTCCGAAGCCGTGGATATACAGCCAAAATTGGCTGTCTAGCCAAAAATGCAGGGCAGCTGGATCATGGAGGTGAGGATCACCTCCATACTATGGCCACCCTGCATTGGATACTCAGCAGCCTCCAACTTCAGAGGCTGCCGACTATTTCAATAGGATCGTGCCCTTAGTCATAATTAGAGTAGACACATTGAAATCCATGGGACTTAAGTTAACAATGTCTTAAGTCACATAGATTTCAGTGGGTACACTCTGAGTCTGACTGCAACTGGATGCAATCCTAGGTATCCAGTATAGGCTAAATCCTAAAGCTGGATACTGTCCTGTGCCCTTTTATATGTCCCAAGATAAACTTTGCAGGGTCTTTAAGGAGGAGATAGAAGGTCCGGGGGGGAAAACACCTTGGGTAGATAGATTCTTTTTAGCGGATAATGACTTCACTAGTGACATACAGTTTTGGTACATTATAATACATATATGGATAAACATCAATATTTTCTATTTTTAAAGTCTTGTTTAGTGCCAGATCAAAGCAATTGACATATCCAAGACATGCTAGCTATTTATTGTAGAACTACTACAGCTCTTCATCCTCCCCGCTTTTTGACGGCAGAATAAGAATTATTAATATAGCACCATCAGTGCATATGGAGCTTTATAAAATACAAGAGAATAGATCCCTGCCCCAAGGATCTTAACATCTAAAATTCAACACAGGGGAAAAACAAAGTAAGGAGAGGGAAGTTAACAAGGAAGCAATATATGGTTGTTTCAGTTGTATGTGCTTAGGCTTAACAATAGGATGTGGGAGCCTGGGGGTTGTGCCAAAGGCTTAGTAGAAAGGGAGGGTTTCAAGGAGTGATGTGAAGTAAGTGAGGTGGCATACATCATGCAGGTGTTCTTGGAGATAATTCCAAGCATATGGCAAAAGGGAACATCTTTTACGGGAGCAGGACACCCCTGAACGGTGGAGTGTGGTGGAGTTGGAGAAGCCAAGGTCACAGGAAGGGGTGGGACATTAGAGTGGGGAGACAGGGTGGGGCAAGGGCACAGATAACTTTCCAGGTACAGTCCAGAAGGTTGTACTGGATCTGGGAGTGGACAGGAAGCCCATGAAGGGATTTAAGGAGGGTCATCATGTGATCAGAGTGACGAGAGAGGTAAGGGATTTTGACAAAAGAGTGCTGGATTGACATGAGGAGGCCAAGATGAGACAATGGAAGACCAGAGATGAGAACACTGCAGTAGTCTAAGGGAGAGCTGTCTGGGCCATGGGCAAGAATTTTGGCCAGGGGGGCAGAGAAGACTCATAGAGAAAGCCAAGGCTACATTCCTGGGGGGGGGGGGTGTTTTAAATCACAGTGTGCTACTTAGCTTAGAGAAAAACAATAGATGCAACACTTTTGACTAACCTAACGAAGTGCAGTGTTCTTCAGATGATTGATCTGTATATGTGAGTGAGTGGTGGGAGTGCAGGGGAGGGGATGAGGATCATGCCTACTGGCCCTGCCTCCAGCCTTCAGGCATCTGAACTGAAATCTGTACAAACAGCTACATCCTTGCACCCCAGCATGCATAGGCACTGGAGGTACAATCTGTACCTTTGATTTTCCAGATAACTGATTGTATGTTTGGAGTCCATGCTCCTCGGCCCCTACACATACGTCATCTCAAATCTGTGGGGGTAGGGTGCAATGAGGAGGCAGGGTCAGTATGTTCAGTACTGGCGCCATCCCCTCTCCATGCATGCGACTCTACACAGATTGACTGTCTGCACAGTCTTAAGCCTTTTTTAGAGGGTTCCATGCATTCCAGAATGAAATACAGGAACTCTGAAAACCAAATAAGCAAGCACAAAATTACTGCAGAACTGTTTCATTTGCTTCATCAACAAGCATTATTAAATTTTAATATGTAAAAATGATCCAATAAAACTAATGAAGTTGGTTTTGCTAGAGAAGTGCTATAAAGAACAGCAGTTTCTCTCTCATTTTTAGGAAAGGGAATATATGCATTTTGTATAGTTTGTTTTATAACACAATAAAACTAGGGTTATTGCTTTTCCTGATAGTACTGCAAATTCATAGCAAAGACAACAAGTATAATTATTTATAAATTTATCATGGATAATGTGAGGTTTTAAGCGTATGTTTAAATTCACTCAGGTGTGTAGTCACTCTGAGTGCAGTGAGGTGCTATGAACGAGAATCAAGTTAAGGCTTTTGACAAAGTCCCTCACCAAAGACTCCTCAGCAAACATAGCAGTCATGGAATGAGATGAGAGGTCCTCTTATGGATCAGTAACCGGTTAAAGGACAGAAAGCAGAGAGTAGGAATAAATGGTAAATTCTCCCAATGGAGAGAAGTAAATAGTGGGGTCCCACAGGGATCTGTATGAACTTGAGCACACTCAGGGAGAGAGCGGAGGACAGGAAAGCCTGGCGTGCTATGGTCCATGGGGTCACGAAGAGTCAGACATGACTTAACGACTGAACAACAACAACAGGGATCTGTATTAGGACCAATGCTTT
Source organism: Heloderma suspectum (assembly GCF_057233095.1). NCBI lineage: Eukaryota > Metazoa > Chordata > Lepidosauria > Squamata > Helodermatidae > Heloderma > Heloderma suspectum. The sequence continues at coordinate 155,193,822 of NC_139459.1, read as the reverse complement.
TCAACCTGTCCATAAATGATCTGGAATTAGGAGAGAACAGTGGAGTGGCCAGGTTTGCTGATGACACCAAATTATTTAGGGTGGTTAAAACAAAAAGGGATCATGAAGAGCTCCAAAAGCATCTCTCCGAACTGGGACAATGGGCTTCTAAATGTAGGAATGTACGAAAGTCACTTACGTTTCCGTGGATTATGTTGATGGTGAGGGGGGAAGGAGTTCCGTCCCTCCCCCTGGAATCCTCGACAGGGGGGGGGAGGTGATCCATTCCTCCCCCCCGGAATCCTCCACAGCCAGCTGTCCTCCGCGGCAGCTCCGCGGAGCAGCCGGCCAGGACCAGGCCAGAGCTGTCTGCAGCCGGATTTCCGGCCGCGGAAGGCTCTGGGTAAAAAAAAAAAACCGTGTACACAAATGGCGGCGGCTACGGCCGCTGCCATTTGCGTTCCTTATTTTTGGCCATCTTAGTCTACGTAAATATTTACGTAGACTATGACAGCGAAAATAAAGGGGAACGCAAATAGTGTAGTGGGCGCTATTTGCGTCCCTTTTTGATTCACGTTTTTAGCCTATATAAATATTTACATAGGCTAAAACGGCAAATCAAAAAGGGATGCAAATAGCGCCCGCTACGCTATTTGCATTCTCCTATATTTTCGCCGTCATAGTCTATGTAAATATTTACATAGACTACGACGGCCAAAAATAAGGAACGCAAATGGCGGTGGCCATAGCTAGGGATCTACGAAAGTCACTTACCTTGCCTGAAATTTGATTTGCGGTGGGCGGGAGGTGCTCCGTCCCTCCTCCCCCCGAAATTCTGGCTGGGGGGGAGGCGCCCTGTCCCGCCCGCCGCGAATCCTGGCTGGCCGGGAACGCAAATGGCGGCGGCCATAACCGCCGCCGTTTGCGTCCCTGCAATCAGCCATTATAGGCTACGTAAATGTTTATGTAGCCTATCACGGCTGAGTAAAAAAACAACAAAAAACCCTGTGCGTACGCAAATGGCGGCGCCCATGGGCGCCGCCATTTGTGTTCCTTATTTTGGCACGTGTAGTCTACGTAAACATTTACGTAGACTACGGCGAAAATAAGGGGAACGTAGCGTCTATTCTATTTGCGTTCCCCTTATTTTCGCCGTAGTATATGTAAATGTTTATGTAGACTACACGTGCCAAAATAAGGAACGCAAATGGCGGCGCCCATGGGCACCGCCATTTGCGTACGCGCGGTTTTTGTTTTTTGTTTTTTGTTTTTTTTACTCAGCCGTGATAGGCTATGTAAACATTTACGTAGAACTATCGCGGTATTTTTTAAAAATCTAGCTGTGATAGGCTACGTAAATGTTTATGTAGCATATCACTTTTGGGTTTTTTTTTTTTTACTGGAAATGGCAGCGGCGGCAGCCGGTCAGAAGACCGGCCGCCGCAGCCACCGCTGCCAAACTGCTGCCGAACCGCCGCCGGAGCCGCCGCCACCGCCAGGGACATTCGCACAAGGTAAGTCCCGTCCCGGGGGAGGTGGGGGGGTGGCAGACCGTTTCGCCACCGATTTCGGGGGGCCGAATGTGCTGGCATTCGGCCTCCCCGAGATTCGTGGCGAAATTCTCTGACATCCCTAGCCATAGCCGCCGCCATTTGTGTATGCGGTTTTTTTTTTTTTAACCCAGCCATGATAGGCTATGTAAATCTTTATGTAGCCTATCACGTCTTTTTTTTCTTTTTACAAGACAAGACTACAAATGGCCGCCGCCGCCGCCCAGAACATCCACCCCAGGTAAGTCTCATCCTGGGGGGGATCCGTGGGGGGGCAGGGGGGTGGCAGGCTGTTCCGCCACAGATTTTGGGGGGCCAAATGCACTGACATTCGGCCTCACTGAGATCCGTGGCGGAATTCTCTGACATCCCTATCTAAATGGCAAATGCTGTTCAAGGTAAGCAAGTGTAAAGTGATGCACGTTGGGGCAAAACAATCCCAACTTCAAGTATAACCTGATGGGATCTGATCTAGCAGTGACAGACCAGAAAAGAGATCTTGGGGTTGTGGTGGACAGCTTAATGACGATGCCAACCCCGTATGCTACTGCAGTAAAAAAGGCAAACTCCATGTTAGGCATAATTCGAAAAGGAATTGAGAATAATAAAATTGCCAATATCATACTGCCCCTTTACAAATCAATGGTGCAACCACACTTGGGGCTTCTTCACATGGAACTTTTATCCTGCTGTTGAGATTGCTCCCTCACAGATGTCTGCGGGTCCTTTTCATGACATCGTTAACCTTCAAGGCACATCCAGAGGCATTTCCTGCTTATTCTGTCCCAAACAGATCTGGAACTAATGAACCATTTTTTAAGCTCGGACTGTAACACGACTAAAACAGCCACTGTTTAGATGGCGCTGTTTCATTGAGTTCTATGGAACCTTGAAAATTAAAAGCTTCCCCTCTCAGCAATCACATGGTTGCTGTCTGGGAGCCATGATAAACACAAAAAGCCTCCAGAACGGGAAGACTGCAGTGGTTCTCTTTAGTGTAAAGGCAGCCTTGGAATATTGGGTACAGTTCTGGTTACCACACCTAAATAAAGATATTGTAGAGCTGGAAAAAGTGCAGAGAAGGGCAACTAACATGATCAAGGGGCTGGAGCATCTCCCCCATGAGAGTAGGGGTGGACGAAAGTCACTTACCTGTCCTCGAAGATTTCCCGCGGTGGGGGGGAGGCGCTTCGTTGCTCCCCCCGTGAAGTTCAGGCCGGGGGGGAGGCTTCCCGCCTCGCCCAGCCGAAATTCAGGCCGGGGGGGAGGCTTCCTGCCTCGCCCGGCCGAAATTCAGGCCAGGGAGGAGGCGCCTCGCCCGGCTGCGAACTAAACAGTTAAAAAAAAAAACGCCCGCGTGATAGGCTACGTGACGATTAACGTAGCCTATCACGGCTAGATCTGCAAAGTCAGCCGTGATAGGCTACGTAAATCGCCACATAGCCTATCACGGGTGACTTAAAAAAAAAAAAGCGCGTACGCAAATGGCGGCCCCCATAGGGCGCCGCCATTCGCGTTCCTTATTTGGTCGCTGTAGTCTACGCAAATAGCGTTTCCCTTATTTTTGCCGTAAACTTTTACGTAGACTACAGCGACCAAATAAGGAACGCGAATGGCAGCTCCCTATGGGGGCCGCCATTATCCGTACGCGCTTTTTTTTTTTTAAAGTCACCCGTGATAGGCTACGTGACGATTTACGTAGCCTATCATGGCTGACTTTGCAGATCTAGCTGTGATAGGCTACGGTAATCGTCACGTAGCCTATCACGGGGGCGTTTTTTTTTTCTTTTTCTTTTATTGGAATGGCGGCGGCGGCAGCCGGTCGAAAGATCGGCTGCCGCCCCCGCCCCTGACGAAGACCCGACGAACCGCCGGCCGGACCCGCCGCCGGGAGGGACATTCGGCAAAGGTAAGTCCCGTCCCGTGGGGGGTGCGGGGGGGTGCGGAGAATTTCTCCCTGAAACTTGTTTGGGGGGCCGAACACATTGGCACTCGGCCCCCCGAAGTTTCGGAGAGAAATTCTCTGCCATCCCTACATGAGAGAAGATTACAACAGCTGGGATTGTTTAGCTTGGAAAAAAGGAGGGTAAGGGAAGACATTATAGAGGTCTACACAATTATGCATGGTGTGGAGAGTGTGGATTGGGAGACACTTTTCTCCCTCTCTCCAAATGGTAGAACCCGGGGTCATCCTATGAAGCTTATTGGTGGGAGATAAAAGGACAAATAAAAGGAAGGACTTCTTCACCCAGCGCATAGTTAAACTATGGAATTTGCTACCACAGGATGTAGTGATGGCCACCAATTTGAATGACTTTAAAAGGGGGTTGGACAAATTCCTGGAGGAAAAGGCTATCAGTGTCTATCAGTCCTGATGGCTATGTGCTACCTCCAGTACCAGAGGCAATATTCCTATGTACACCAGTTGCTGGGCAACATGGGCGGGAAGGTGCTGTTGCACTCATGCCCTGCTTGTGGGTTCCCAGTCGACAGCTGGGAACCCACAGTGTTGGCCACTGTGTGAACAGAATGCTAGACTAGACGGACCCTTGGTCTGATCCAGCAGGGCTCTTCTTATGTTCTTAGTGTTTGTTTTGTACATTCAGAGTCTATCATTTTCCAGCATGAGGTTGCTTTCAATAGTATTATAGGTGCTCTTTAAATGTTACACTAGCACTAGGGGAAGCTCTTTCTCATGGATTCATGCCGTGGCGCTAGTATAATCTTTGGAGGCCTTAAACCATTTGGGTGGGGCTTATTGCATGGGCCTTTCTCAAAGAATTGGCACTCTCCTGATTCCATGGGGAAGACATACATAATCAGCTAAAGGCCACCCCATCCATCTAGACAGTGGTACACAAACTGATACAAACCAACTTTCAGGTTCCCTTTAAACATTACACAGGTGCCATTAGATGTGTCTGTGGAAAAGCACCTCCCACAGCACTGCTGTAATAGTTGAAAGGCCCCTCTCTGTAAGGCACCAAGGGACTCTAAGCAGGGCCTGTGGGAGCTGGGCCTAAGAGCCCCACTCCCTGGGCCAGTGAGGCAACTAGCAGGCTGAAAGAGTTCCTGACCTGATCTTTCTTTGCTGCACTGCCACCCATAGAATGGCCAGAGATTATACTGCACCTTATTGTACTGCGGAACCATTAGGGACCTGGTTGTAGGGATGTACGAAAATCACTTACCTTTCGGGGATTATGCTGATGGTGCGGGGGGAGGCGTTCCGTCCCTCCCCCCGGAATCCTCGCCGGGGGGGAGGCACTCCATTCCTCCCCCCCCCCCGGAATCCTGGCTGGCCGGCTGTGCTCCGCAGTGATTCTGCGGAGCCGCCAGCCAGCTCCACCAGCAGCCGGACATCCGGCCGCTGGCTAGCAGTGACACAAATGGTGGCGGCCATAGCCGCCGCCATTTGCGTCCCTGCAGTCAGCCATGATAGGCTACATAAATGTTTACGTAGCCTATCACAGCTGATTAAAAAAGCGTCTACGCTATTTGCGTTCCCCTTATTTTCACCGTCTTAATCTATGTAAATGTTTACATAGACTAAGACGTGCCAAAATAAGGAATGCAAATGGCGGCGCCCATGGGCGCCGCCATTTGCGTACGCACGTTTTTGTTTTTGTTGTTTTAATCAGCCATGATAGGCTACGTAAACATTTACGTAGCCTATCATGGTGTTTTTTTTAAATTTAGCCATGAAAGGCTACGTAAATCTTTACATAGCCTATCATGTTTTGTTTTGTTTTTTTAAACTTGGAAATGACGGCGGCGACAGCCGGTCAGAAGACCGGCTGCTGCTGCCGCCAAACTGCCGCCGAAGCCGCTGCTGGAGCCGCCGCCGCCAGGAAGATCCGCCCCAGGTAAGTCCCATCCCGGGGGGGTGGCAGGGGGGGTGGGCCATTCTGCCACCAATTTCAGGGGGCCGAATGCGCTGGCATTCAGCCTCCCCGAGATCCGTGGTGGAACTTTCGTACATCCCTACCTGGTTGGCATTATATAACTATTGCTGAGCAACTGTTGTTGTTCAGACTGTTCCTTAGTCTGAACAACACAGACTCTTGCACTGCCCTCCTCCACAGCCTGTTTGTCTGCTTTATCAACATGGCCATCTTTAACCACACCTGTTTCTGGTGCTTTTGCCCTTGGTCTACCTCTCTTAAAAAGAGAATGTCTCTCCTCCTTTTTTGAAGTCATGTTTCTACTTTTTCAGAACACATTTAGATGCAGAGGAATTCTGCACCCTTCCAGTCTAGTTTGACCAACTCAAAAAGCAAGTACACAAGCCAGCTTTCTCCTGGGAATGGGAAGAGAAAATGTGGTGAAGGTCTGAGATCTCTGGCCATGGGTATGAGGAGGCTGTCACTAGACCTCTGCTCTGTGCTTGCAAGATGGGTTGTGGCAACTCTCAGCTGAATGCTGTTGTGGAGCCTCTGGCTGGGCAGCTGCCAAATTCAGTTTAATGGAGATGTGACCCTATACAGGTCTACTCAGAAGTAAAAAAAAAACCCACTGAGTTCAATGGGACTTGTTCCTGGGTAAGAGTGTGGAGGGCAGGAGTGTCGGGAAAATCCACAACAGATTCAAATGAGTTTTGATTTCCATGAATCCAAGTTGCTGATTCTGGAGCAGACCAGCTTTTTCCAAGTCATGTGGATTCTGCGGACCTGCGGACCAGTTTTTCATTTTTAGAGTGAATTTGCACTAATTTGCATTAGTGCAAATGCTCATTAACTAATTCCCATTAGCAAATTTGCAGAAGTGTGCATTAAAAAGTAGGCTTTTTTCAAGGAAATCTCTCAAAGCAAAGAGCTGTAATTCTTCAGTGCTTCCACAAAAGTGCATGAAATTTGGACACCTGGCAGCTCCAATGGAGGTGACTGAATCTGCCAAATTTCAGACAGTTTGCTCCAGGGGTTTTTGTGGTAGCCGTGCATAAAATTTCCTTTTTTCAGAAACAAAAACAAAAGGTAAAAAGCTGTCAGCCACAAAGGGGATTAGAGATCCTAATCAGAAGGTGTTTAAGGTGACAATTAGGAGGTCACTATCCCTAATCTCTGGTGTAGGCATTTTTTTTAATGCAAAAGTACTATCCCTTTGTCCTGAATCTGCCACTGATCTGAGGCTCTCATTAAGGGAAGAAAGAAAAGTTAAACATCTCTTTGGCTGCAAATTACAATACACATTACCTGGAAAAGTCACACTGACTGAACTCAGTGGGGCTTATTTATTAAATGCACTGCTGCACTTTCTCTACTCCATATAATTTTATAAACCTCCCCTTATTTGTCTTTCTTCTAAATTAAATAGCCCAAACATTGAAGCCTTCTGTAGAGGAGATGTTCCAGCCCCCTGATCATTTTGGCAGCCCGTTTTCCCGGGAAGGGTAAGATGAAGCAAACATTTTAAAATACATATAGCCTAGCCTGATCATATTCTTCTTATGGTCATTTGATGTACACAAGGGGAAACAAGCGGCAGGCAAAGTGTCTTGGAAAATCAGCAAAAGTGATGATGCGTCACATTACGTGTATTGTGTAGTGCTTTCCCCCACAGTATATATTGGACTGTATATTAGTGCAGTCCAATATATATTGTGGCTTTGGTCACACACTGTTTGCTTGTGCACAATAATGTGTATGGTACACTGACACAGCACACACACACACACACGACCAAAAGAAAAGCATAAACAGAAAGAAAAAACTACCTACAAGCTAAGAGGTGAGGGGAAGGGAAATAACACTAAAGCCTAGCATAAGAGAAAAGGTTTTTGTTTTTTGTATTCTTGGGGTTTTTTTTTTATAAGAATATAGAGATCTCTGTGATCTGTTTTGGACCCACTTCAGATTTGGACTGAAGCAGTCCGAATCACCCTGATTCACTTTGGGATCCAGTCCAAAGCAATGCACAGCCCTAGTTGTGAATAGCTTAGGGATGTACGAAAGTCACTTACCTTTTTGAAGGGTGACATTAGCGGTGGGGGGGAGGCGCTCCATCCCTCCCCCCGAAATTCTCCCCGGCCAGCTCCGCTCCGCAGTGACTCCATGGAGCCGCTAGCCGTGGCTGCCCACAGCCGGACATCTGGCTGCTAGGCTGCACAGGGATGCAAATGGTGCTGTAGCTGCTGCCATTTGTGTCCCTGTATTTTGCCGTGATAGGCTACATATATATTTACGTAGCCTATCACGGCAAAAAAAAAAAAAAGGGGGGAACACAAATGGCAGTGACTATGGCAGCCGCCATTTACGTTCCCTTTTTTTGCCGTGATAGGCTACGTAAATATTTACGTAGCCTATCACGGCCTCCGCAGGGACGCAAATGGTGTCCCTGCGTTAGCCGTGATAGGCTACGTAATTATTTACGTAGCCTATCACGGCTATAATGAAGAAGCGAATGGCAGCAGGTATAAGGCATTTCACGCACCTTTCACGGGGTGGGGGGGGCGGGGGGCTTCGTTCCACCACGGATTTTAGGGGGCCGAATGCACTGGCATTCGGCCTCACCAAGATCCGTGGCAGAATTCTCTGACATCCCTAGAATAGCTCCTTAACTGCTGCCAGATTGGCAATGGGTACCTGGCATCAGAGGTATGCTGCCTTTGAAGGTGGGGGCTACAATCAAATCATTTGTATGGGAATGACTGCATATGAGGAAGCTTAACTGGCTGATAGGTTTCCTTCCCCATTTTCTCTTGAAACATCCCTGTTAGTCTTCAGTTAAACCAGATAATACATGTGGAAAATATTTTTAATTGGATGTATTACACTGTATTTTTGATGCATTACATGTAGGAGTGTACAAAACCCACTCACCAGTCCACTGGGGGGGTCCGCGGCAGGGGGGAGGCGATCCGTCCCTCCCCCCGGAATCCTCCCCAGCCGGCTCCGCTCCGCAGCAAGTCCACGGAGCTGCCAGCCAGGTCTATCTGCAGCTGGACTTCCATCCACTGCTGGTCTGAGGACGCAAATGGCATCCAGCGTAGCGGACGCCATTTGCGTCCCTGCTCTTTGCCGTGATAGGCTACGTAAATATTTACATAGCCTATCACAGTAAAGAGAAGGGACGTAAATGGTGTCCGCTATGCCGGACACCATTTTCTTCCACAGACTGGCAGCGGACGGACTGGACCTGGCCGGTGGCAGGTAGGATCCGTTCCGGAGAAGCTTCACGGGGTGGCAGAGGTGGGTGGTCCGTTCCGCCACAGACTCCGAGGGGCCGAATTCTTTAGAATCCAGCCTCATTGGAGTCCATGGCAGAATTCTCTAACATTCCTAATTACATGCACTTTTGATGTGTTACCTGTATTTTTATTTATGATTATTTTTATTTTTTGATGTGTGATTATTTGATTTTTGCAGATCTACCCCCGGCAGTGTTCTGGCAGGCAGTAGGCCCCAACAAGGTTTTTTTTGGGGGGGGGGGATTGGAGCTGCTGGTTCTAATACCCCTCTGTTCTCTCAAGAAGCCCCTGAATCAGGTTCCTCAGCTATACCAGCCTGGAGCTGGTATAGGTAATCCCTCCCATTGGTTTCAGGTGGAGAATTAAAAAAAGAAAAGAAAAAAGATTGGTCTGTTTGCAATTGAAATCAAGAATATTAAGAGCTGTTTTAAACTAGGCTAACTTGCTGTAACTACTTTCAGTTTCATTGCAGAACTAAAATCAGATCTCTACACAGAGAGGGTTGAGTGACTAAATCCAATTCATTTCAATGGGTCTACTCTAAGTAGGACTTTAGTTGGATTCTACCCAGAGCTTCTCCTTTCCTGCCTTTCTGTACTTTTCACTACATATCCTCTAGGTGGTTCTGTGGTATAGCAGAATAACACAATTACATTAGTGGGGACTTGTGCTTTGTTTCGAGATTTAAACAAAATACTGTCTTCTCCCTGCTCCAAAAAACAAACAAAACACCCATGGAAGTGTTCTTAAAAAACAGAAGCAAAACTGGAGGGTCACAATGTCATCTAAAACAGCTGTAAACAACTGTGAGTGAGGAATGTCAAGTGCACAATAAAAGCCTTGTGTAGAAAAGGCCTATGTGCTGATTTTGCACTCCAGAGATGACATTCATCACACTTGGCCTTCAAAGCGATCAGCCATTTTTGATACACTATCAGAAGAGGACTATTTTTAACTCTTTATGTTAATGAAACTGTGGTTAATTAATATGTAATTTCAGTCCTAGACTCTAAATAGAAGACTATTATATTGCCTAGCCTACAATTAACATTTATGTAATTTCTATTTATATAGGTTTTCTAATAAACCTTGTTGAACTTTACATTCCCTGTCTCAGCTATCTGGTGTGAGTTCTATTTAATATGTGCATAAATTAAAGTTGAGGTTAATAAATAAGTAAAACTCTGCAAACTATGGTGTCCCCAAATACATTTGGTGAAATTCATTTTGCATACAGAATAACTTGTACAACGCAGATGTGAAAATGAGAAGTGGTGCTGTGGAAAAGCAAGTTAAGCATCTCTCCCTCTCCCACCCCATACTTAGTTATGGGATTAACAAAGGGTTGCAAGTTTATTGTGCTCAAAGGGCCTGCAATGAAATAAAACATATCAGCAACAGACTTAAGTCACCAACATAGCCTAGTTTCAATTCATTCCCACTGCCTGTTGTGACCCGTGAATTGGATTAACACAAAATCAGTCCGAATTGAATTATCTCACCCACAGAATTCCAGCACTGTAGAGTGGGTGTAAAAAAACATCCCTCAGAACCAATTCAGGGAAATGTTCAGACAAGTTCTACTCAGCCCCAATAGACAAATGTCTCACACTGCAAGGTGCTGAAGGAGTGGGTGCAGCTGCCGCTGCAGCAAACTGCTGGAAAGGTGATGTCTGCCTCTTCAAGGCATGCTGGCACTGTCTCCCCATTTCTGATTGGCTGGTCAGCAGTGTCAAGTCCCATTGCCCCCCCCCCCCAGTCTGTACTCATTCTGGCAATGGGTTGGGCAATCATGCCTGGCCTGCAAACCAGGGAAGGACCTTCTGCTTTTACCCTGGATTGGGGTTTCTGCCAGGCTTCCACATTGGGCAGAACCCCAATTGCATCCCAGAAAAGCTAGATGTTTATAACTTTGATTTGTCTCTTGCTAGGAGTTTCTTTGAAATGCAAAACTGAGACTTACTATATAGGTATGTGGTAAGGTATTTTAATTGAAAACATGCATTTAATTTTGGAGTGGTTTGGAGCTGAAAAGAGGAAATGACAAAAGTCCTCCTAAGGCAGGATTACAACTCACATCTGCAAATTCACCATGCAGCGTGCTAAATCTCTACAATACAGCGTCCAGCCTGAACTGAAGACACTTGCTTTTAATGGACTCTTACACAGGAATCCGTACTAACTGGGAAAGAAGTAGCAGCTCACCACTCCAGAGCTCAAGTCTCAGGGTTTTGCCTCCTTCACAAGGAACATGAATGACATCTTGGTCTGAGAAGCCATATGCAAAACAGTCCAATCCCCATCCCTCTCTCCCCATTTTAAAGAATACCAGCATATTCTCCATGGTTTTATCCCTCTTCCTATGGAAGCGAATGACTGAGTCTCTTGCTAGGAGTCTCTCGCTAGCACAAAGAAAGAGGTCATTAATGTATTTGAAAGCAAATGGGAAATGCAAGAACCTTGCCCTGGAGATCAGTTAAGAAGAGATGCTTGAAATGTATTCTTCATAAAAGTTGTATGTGCCGCTAGGCACTCCCTGTTCCGGCAGGTGCCATCCTTGGGTTCCCAGACTCCTTCTTCCTGTTTGTCTTAAGTGACTTGACAGTGCTACTCATTGAAAAGGGGTGGGCCATGGCTGGAGGGAAGATAGGATGGAAGCATCCAGAGGCTGGGGCTGAAAAGTGAACGTGCTCAAATGGTGCAAATAATGGGCAGACCTTTCCCTGCGCCCATTTCCCTTCAACAGTCACTGTGGCGCCTGATGACTTGGAGAAAAGGGGAGAGCGTACCTGTTTTCTAACATGAAAGGTGCTTCAGGCACAATCCTGCTTGGGTTGAAAGGCCTCTCATGTTCTTGTTGAAGTCATCACTCCAGAACTGAGATGTTGGGTGGGGAAAGGTGGTGTACCTGCTCAATGGCCATCTCATGTTCTGTGTCTTGGGCATCACTTTACGTTTGGGATTCCTGAGAAGAGCTAATTAAGTAGAATTTTGAGGCTTATAATGGCAGAACTTCTTTTGTTTTGTGACACACCTTAACTAAAGGGGCATTCCTGAGGCCCTTTAGTGCAAATTTGTGCAAGTGATTTTCCTAATATAATGCCTTTTAATTATATTTCCCCATATATTCACATTTTTGTGTGAACATTCCACTAATATATACATTTTTGTATCCATTTTTGATCAGAGAATTCTATTGTAAAATCTGGAAAAGTGCAAATTTCAAAGGATTACTGAATTTAAGTTCACAAAGTGGTTTAAAAGTGTGGAATTAGGTAAGTTCACATTAAAATGTGAATCAAAAGAATTTCTCCTCCATCCCTAGTATTAAGAGCTCTTTGTTTGCCATCAGTGATGTTATTTTAATGCAGTAAAATCTGACTTGACGCCATCTTGTTCTATACATGATATCTGATTAGCTGAGATCTTACAGTGAAGAGGCCATTTCAAGTTAAAAACAATAACAACATACCAACATGCTGCCAAAGCACATTGGGAAAATAATGGCTGCAACCTGTTCTGAAAAAAAAATAGAAAAAGTGTTCAAACTGGGGTTTCTCTGGATGCATTTATCCCCTCCTCCCACCTCCATGAATGTCAACTTTTGCATAAAAAATCAAACCTATTGAAAATTTGGCACAGTACAAGTTAATCCTCATTGAATCTCCAAGTGTGATTTGATGCAGAAGGCTCCTGTGAAGTGGAGATGTGTGCTTGTGTTTCATAGGAGCCATCCCATTTCTTCTTTTCTGATTTCTAATCCCCATCTTTTGTGGTTAATAAACAGCAGAAGGATCTAGCAGTACTAGGTGAGAAGCGAGAGAGCAAGCAGGTGGTACGATTTTAAAAATATATTCATTTGTTTTGTCAGCATAACATTTCTGCAAATTAAAAGACATTTTATTTCATGTCACTCCTGTATGGGGACCATTTTGATAGTAAATGCATTTATTTGCGTTGTAAAAGCCTCAAAATACATTTTCCTTTGCATTAAATATTAATGGTATATGCCTTGTTATTTCTCACTAAAAATTGATTGCATCAATTAGCTGCTTGAAATCTCCCTCCAGCTCTGCACAAACTCCCTGTAGCACCATACAAATCTTTCACCAGCCTTTAGCTGCAGCTTGACAGCCCTGATGTAAACTGATTATTAGTTTATTTAGAGAAGGAAGAATGAGTAGGACAGTGTTCACAATAAGATATGGCTGGAGTTCTGCCCTATGCATACAGCTATCATTTTAGATTGAATCATGCTTAAGTTAATAACTTCAGTCATGACCGCAGTGCAGTTGCCCATCACACCTTCCTGCACCAAACTCCTTCCCCTTGCTCTGTCAGTAGCCTAAGGCTGGAATGGGGAGCGAGTGGCCCTTGAGCTGTTGTTGACCTGCAATTTCCTGCAAATTTCCCTCACCATTGCCTATGATGGATAGGGATGATTCTCCACCCCCTGGTTTATGGGCACATGTAGGATATCGACTCTATCTCCTAAGCCAGTTCCATGGCCCACTATGAGGCATGCATGGACAACCTTCAGGCTATCTAGTAGAAGGATACAAGCCCAACTTGATCCACTGCCAGTGCCTAAAAGGAGTGATCACGTCTCCCTCTTCCTCTGGCGTTGGTCCCCAGGCGCCTCTGCCGCCACCGTCGTGAGAAGGCAGTGTAAAACAACCGCCTGTGGCCACTTCTCCTCCGCGGCCCCTCGGCTCAGCGTGAAGGGGACGTGCCCCGAAGCAGGATCCGAGTCACGGCACCAAATTGTTAGATAAAAAGTCCTTGCTTTCGGTTTAGAAGAAAAGGATGCCAGGCAGGCAGCAGTGGATCCAACACTATTTTATTGAACGTTTTGCAAAACGGGTGCAGAGCAGTCTGGACCCCGAGACACGTGTGCAAAAGCCCTTTATATCATATCACTTCTATTGTTCTTACCAGTAACCAATGAAACAGTTAGTACATCGGCTCACTAAGTCAATATCCAATAAACAGTCACTATCAGCTTACCAAGCTGTTAGTCATGAGCGCATCAGTATGATTCCCTTTTTGCTCCGCCTATATTTTCCCGCCACTCGGGCTCTTACGTAACTTGAGACGCCAACGGTTATGGAGTCTCCTTTTTTTTCTAACAATTCCCTCCTTTAAGTCTTTATTCACGTCTTAAAGCATTTAAAACGGAGTTTCTTTATCAGCACAATAAAGCAAGAGCATCTGTTTTGACAGAGCAGTTTCAATTAACCGCTGGGATAAGCCTCTAGCGCAGGGGATAATGCAACAACCAAATAACACTAAAACTGCTATCATCACTACAAGCGAAATAAGGATTGAGGCTGCTAGGTGTTTCCATTTTCCAAACCATCTCTCTAACCAGGCAGTCATGGGTTTGTTAATCCCTGAATTCTCGGCTAATTCTTCAGACAAGGCGGTGAGGCCCTGCAAAGCCCTTGTTACCGTGCCATCTGGGGCAGTGTTGTTAGGGATGAAGGTGCAACACCGTCCACCTAGCATGACACAAACCCCTCCTTTTTCTGCTAACATCATATCAAGAACACGTCGATTTTCCCAAGCCATTTGGCTGGTGGCATCTAGCTGCTCTGCCAATCCTTTTAGAGCATCTCGAGTATAGTTTATAAACCTCTGTTGATTATAATAAATGTAATTGATCCAATCTACATTTTTGTTAATGGTCACCCACCAAAACAGGGTAGATTCAAATCCTGCAGAAATTTGATTTCTTCCTTTGAACTCGTCTGGCACTCCCCTTGGTACTCCTATGGAGTCAATATATATTTGATCATCAAAAGGGGTTACTGATGGATTCTGCCGGGGTTGGCCAGTCTTCTCTGCTGGATGATATGCAATTGAAAAGGGGACTGCCAACTGAACTAACCCACAAGCTCCGGACCAATTGGAGGGCAATACCTCATACAACTCTAGGCCACCACAATACCACCAGAGATCAGCTCGTGGGATTGAAAGGGAATTATTCCTAAAGTGAGTGGAATTAACACATCTTACTTTACTCGTCAGGTTCCCTATACGCCCCTCTGTGTCTGCAAGGTTTTGGTGTATGCATCCGGTATGGTTTCTTCTTTGCAGGAAGACTGTGGAAGGTCTGACGTGATCCTTTAATTTGAGTGGGGGGTATAATTTATTGAGGGTTTGGCATTCCTCCTCTCCCCATGCATCAGGGTGTTGGAACAAACAGATCACGCAGGTGAGGAGGGAAGGAGTGTCCCACCCCAGTGGAAAGGGCAGCACCTTTGCTACAGATCTCCCTGTGGCACAAACAAAACAGACTTATTTAAAGACTTGGCTGTATACTTTATCCACTCTAACCACACATTATCAGTTTCCTCTGTTATTGGGATTCCTAACCTGGTTCTCCAGGGACGCCTCTCTTTCTCAGGGATCTGTACCAGAAGTGGTTTAAGGGGTGTTGGTGTGACATTTCGGGGTTTTATCTTAAAGCTGTCAAGCCCAAGTCCTTGAGGTATCACCATCCACGTTAATATTTCTTTAACTAACATTACCAACACCACCCACAATACTTGCTTCATATTACAAGTTTTTTGTAATACGAACCTGAGCTTTTCCCAGATGTTGTGACTTGTATATTACAGGCGATTGTGGCTCCTGGATGGCTTCTTCGCCTGTGTCCCTGGCAGCTTCCGGAGGGGTGCCAGGGAGCAAAGGACTGTTGCCCATGTCCTCCTGTTCTTTCCAGGTGACAGAAGGAAGCGAGGGTCGCTTAAATGGCTTTATCCGGCTGCAATGTGTCCATTTACTAGAACCCACAAGCTTTACACATGAGTGGCTGGTTGGTCCCACCAAATAAGGCCCCTCCCACCCTTCCTTTAAGGCTTCTTTATTCCACTTTTTCAGCAACACCTCGTCTCCCGTCTGGAAGAGATGGATAGGTGCATCTAACGGCAGTCTCTGAAACGGAATGGAATAAGCTCGTAGCTGTGAAAGAACAGACTGTAGAGAAGTCAACTGATCCCTTAGCATCTGATCACCCACCTCCCACTTGATTTCCTCCCTCCTTCCGCAGTGTACCCGAGGCGGGAACCCAAACATCAGTTCGAAGGGGGACAATTTTATGTCCTTTCTTGGCATCCTTCGAAGCTTCGTTAAAGCTATTGGCAGAGCCTCAACCCAAGTGAGCTTCACCCCTCGTTGGAGTTTGGTTAAAGTCTCCTTGAGGCTCCGATTGATTCTTTCAACTTGTCCACTTGCCTGGGGCCTCCAGGGGCAATGTAAATGCCACTCTACTCCCAGAGCTTGTGCCAGCCCCCGTGTAATAACTGAGGTGAAATGTGAGCCCTGATCGGACTCTATAACTTCGGGCAGGGAGAACCGGGGCACCACCTCCTGTAACAATTTAGCAACAAGAGTTTTAGCTTGGCAGTTCCTACATGGAAACGCCTCTACCCACCCCGTCATTTGACATACTATTACAAGCAAATACCTGTAACCCCTACATGGTGGCATCTCAGCAAAATCAATCTGCACCCTCTGGAAAGGATAGTAGGCCCATGGTCACCCTCCTTTTGGAGGAGGGGGTGCCCTGGGAGGGTTGGTTTTCTGGCAGACTTCACAGGTTGCGGCTAGTCGGTGGGCGCATACAGTTAAGCCAGGGGAGACAAACAGCCTCTTGCAATAGTCGATCATGGCTGATGCTCCAGGGTGTCCAAGAGAATGGTGAACTTGCTCTAGAACAACCCTCTGCAGGGTCTGTGGAAGAAGCAGTCTTCCATCTGTCATCTGGATCCATCCGTCGTCACAGGGACTTATTCCGTGTTCTTGTGCCATCTGTAACTCAGCAGGGGAGTATGTGGGGCGCTCTTTTCTTTTGGGTAGAATGAGGAATGTTCCTTGGATTCCCTCTCTGGCTGCTCTTTTTGCGGCCTCATCTGCCTTCTGGTTTCCCTGTCTCCATTTTTCCTCTTTTTCTTTCCCATGGGCTCGGACGTGGACAACAGCTACTTGTGAGGGTAGCTGGAGGGCATCCAGAAGATCCAGTATTAGGCCGCCATTAGCCACTGGAGATCCGTTTGCTGTAAGGAATCCCCTCTCTTTCCACAGTTGCCCATGAGCATGCACAACGGCGAAGGCATTTTTGCTATCGGTATAAATATTTACTCGCTTTCCCTTGCTGGCTTGCAGGGCTCTTGTCAGGGCTACCAGTTCAGCGGATTGGGCGGAGAAATGAGGAGGCAGCCTTTCCTCGCGCACACTCTCCTCTAGAGTAACGATGGCCGCTCCTGTATAGCGCCTTCCATCCAGCATATAGTTAGATCCATCTACAAACAGATCTCTGGCTCCCTCTATTGGTTCATCCTCAAGGTCCGGTCAGCCTTTGGTGTCTAGGTCTAATACTTCAAGGCAGTCATGATCTGGGAGTCCTGATCCATTTGTGCCCAGTAATGTTGGCAGTAGTGTGGCGATATTAAAGCTAGAGCAAGCCTTAAAAGTGAGGTTTTCGTTTGTTAGTAAACCTATTTCATATCGGGAATGCCGGGCTGGGTTGAGAAATTTGCTTCTTCCTCCTGATCCCAAAATTTGTGGCACTCCATGTGGCACCCAAACTTCAATGGGTCCTCCCATCGTCATTTTCTCGGCTTCGGTACAGATCAGAGCTGTTGCCGCTACTGCCCTCAGGCAACTTGGCCATCCTCGTGCTACGACATCTAGGACCTTGGAATAATATCCCACTGGTCTCCAAGAGGGCCCTTTTCGCTGGCAAAGCACTCCCGAAGCTATGCCCTTATTTTCATGCACATAAAGTCTAAATGGCCGGCTGGGATTTGGTATGGCTAGAGCAGGTGGTGACACAAGAGCAGCTTTAAGACTGAGAAAAAGACTTATTCATTTCCTTAGTCCATTTCCATTTATCCAGTCTATCTTTCTGCAGCGCCTCATACAGCGGCCGCGCTGTCTCCCCATAGTTTGCTATCCATAGTCGGCAGAATCCGGTCAACCCCAGGTAGGCCCTCAATTTGCGGGGGGACTTAGGGACAGGAGTGTCACAGATGACTTCGACTCTTTCTTGCCCTAGGCTCCGAGTCCCTTTAGTTATGTGGTAGCCTAGCAATTTTACAGTTGGTTGGGCCAACTGTACTTTTTCTTTTGACACTTTATACCCCCCCCGCTAGATAGTTGAGGAGGGAAACCATCCCACTCAGGCATGCATTCTTGGCGTTGGCTGAAATCAGGAGGTCATCACAGTACTGGAGGAGATGCACCTCTGAGTGCTGCTGGACCCAGGGTTCGAGATCCTTTTGGAGCTGCTGGCCAAAGACGACCTGTGAGAGATTGAGCCCCTGAGGGATGACTGTCCATGCTAATTGAACTTTTGACCCCCCCTCTGGGCTTTCCCATTCAAAGGCGAACAAAGGCCTTGAATCAGGGTGGAGGGGGATGCTGAAAAAGGCGTCTTTTAGGTCTATGACAGTGAACCAGGCGTGCTCTTCCGGAATTCCTACAAGGAGGGTGTGTGGGTTGGGGACCACAGGATGGGGGGCCTCGATCTGCTGATTAATGAGCCGGAGGTCTTGCACTAAGCGGTAGCCCTTGCCCCCCCTCCCCTTTTTGGCACAGCGATGATGGGCGTGTTATAGGGGGACATTATCTCAATGAGCCGGCCTTCTTCTCGGAGCTTTGTTATTACTGGTTGTAGGCCCTCCTTTCCTTGGCAGGAAAGGGGATACTGTTTCACATGAACAGGCCTTGCTCCCTCCTTGAGGGGAATTTTGTATGGTGCTGCCGACTTGGCACGAGAGGCCCCTCCAATCCCGGCCCAAGCTAGAGGGTTGACTCTGTTTTCTATTAGGCTCCAGTCCTCGGTGGCCTCTGGGGTGGATTCTTCTGCAACCTTCAAAAGGGCCATTTGGTAGTTACTACTCTGCTGTTTAGGGAGCCGTATCTCCATCCTTCCGTCAGGAGTAAAAGCAATCTCAATTTGGAGTTTAGTCAATAAGTCCCTCCCTAGCAATGCCACCGGACAGGAGGGGGTACAGACAAATGCATGTTCTAGGTGTGTTTTCCCAACCTTGGTGAACAGGGGACGAGAGAGGGGCACTTGGGTTGCCCTTCCCTCAACCCCCATTATGGTGGTGAACCCCCCACCTCCCGTTGGGGGCTCACTGAGGGGGAGGACGGACAGAGCGGCCCCTGTGTCCACAAGGGCTTTGTAGGAGCGGCCCCCAACCTTTATTTTGACCATGGGGTCCCGTCTTGCCTCAGAGACGGCTAAGAGGGGGCCGGGCCCCGGTCTGTCCTAATCTCTTTCCTGTTCATACAGAACTCTCTCTGCTCCTCCCGTATTTTCCGCTCTCTCTTTCTGCTTCAAAGCCTCACAGTCACGCTTCCAGTGCCCCATTTTCTTACAAAAGGCACATTGATCTTTCCCCAGGGGAGATCCTTTCCTTCCCTCTTTCCTCCCCTTTCTAGCTCCCTCTTTGTCAGGTTTAAGAACCACAGCAAGGAGCTTGGCCTGCCTCTTGTCTTTTTCTTTTCCTTCTTCTTCTTCTCGCCTCTCATAAACCTTTTGAGCTACTTCAACTAAAACTCCTAGGTCAGCTGCCAACCCTCCTTCAACTTTTTGCAACTTCTTTCTGATGTCCTGGCAGCTATTTCCCACGAACTGAGTCGTGAGGATCCTTAAATTATTTGGATCATTCAAGTCAATGTCAGTATATTTAGCGAAGGCTTGCCTCAGCCTTTGGAGGAACACAGCAGGAGGTTCGTTTTTGTCTTGCTTTAGAGTCAGGACTTTTTGCAAATTGGGGGCCCTTCTCGCGGCTTGCTTCATGCCTGCTAAAATGAGTCGAAAATAGTCAGCATGTAAGCGTCTATGTGCCGCTGTGGCCACCCCCCAATTGGGTCGCCCTGTGGGCAGAACCTCCGCCGTCTCCTCCTCAGTTGCCTGGGGATTTTCCTCCCTATACTTGGCTCGTGCCCCCGCAAGGATGGTTGGCTTTTGGCTGAGAAAACAAGTGTTCAATAGCATTTGTGTATCATCCCATGTGGGGTTGTAAGCCTCACATTCTCCATCAGAGACAGGAGTGGCCCGGGATCCTCTTCAAAGGAGGGGTTAAATTGTTTCCAATTATACAAATCAGATGTTGTGAATGGGACATAAACAAACATCATCCCTTGAGGATGTTGGGCGGTAGGGTCGGGGACTTCTCTGATGGGGAAGGTGAACTTCACCGGTGGTTGGGGGTCCTTTCACAGGTTGTTGTTAGGTCCCCCTTTTGCTTCTCTCTGTAGGACCTCCAATCTTTCCTCTAGGGAATATAGACGATCTTGGAGAGTGTCCCGGCATTCAACTAGAGGGGTGGGGTCCTCTGGTACTATTTCGTGAGAAGGGTCCTTCTCGGGGGCATCTAACCTCTGGGCGGGCCCCTCAGGAGAGGGTGGTGGTTGCAACGGGCATGGTCGCCCTGCGATGGCTGTCCCGTAGGGAGGAGGAAGCAGTAGGTCCTCCGGTGCCATGGCCACGACCCTGGGTGGTCCTTCTTTTGGCGGTTTCCTTTTGACCACCATGGGAAGGGCAAGGGACATGCATTTTACAACCCACGGAGCGGGCCTGCCGCCAAGGGGCACACAAGTTGCCCACGAATCAATATAAGGGAACTGGTCCCAACTTCCCCTCTGTGCTACTATTGTTCGCACATCAGATACCAAGGTTGGGTCAAAAGACCCCTCGGGTGGCCATTTGGGTTCTAATATTGGCCATTCCCAGGTGCAAAAAAAAGACAAGACGATCCTTTGTCATCTTAGTTCCATAATCCTGCTTAAAACGTGACCAATTGCGCAAACAACACTCCAAGGGCGTATGTGACTTCTTCGCAGACTTAGATTGGGACCCGCCCATGACGGTGGGAATTTCAATCAGCAATTCTTGCGCTTCGCCCTCCTCTGACCTAGCCCGTCTCCAGGGTAAGGAAATGCAGATCGGGGCTCCCCACTCGCTTCGCCCATAGGTGTCTCACACAATCACAAACACACCACCGTCCCGCGTTTATCCCCTAATGTAAGCTGTTTCACTTACCCCAAAAGCCTCTTCTGTCCCGCCCGCAGCTCCGTCCAGCTGCTTATTGATCCACTGCCGGTGCCTAAAAGGAGTGATCACGTCTCCCTCTTCCTCTGGCGTTGGTCCCCAGGCGCCTCTGCCGCCACCGTCATGAGGAGAAGGCAGTGTAAAACAACTGCCTGTGGCCACTTCTCCTCCGCGGCCCCTCGGCTCAGCGTGAAGGGGACACGCCCCGAAGCAGGATCCGAGTCACGGCACCAAATTGTTAGATAAAAAGTCCTTGCTTTTGGTTTAGAAGAAAAGGATGCCAGGCAGGCAGCAGTGGATCCAACACTATTTTATTGAACGTTTTGCAAAACGGGTGCAGAGCAGTCTGGACCCCGAGACACGTGTGCAAAAGCCCTTTATATCATATCACTTCTATTGTTCTTACCAGTAACCAATGAAACAGTTAGTACATCGGCTCACTAAGTCAATATCCAATAAACAGTCACTATCAGCTTACCAAGCTGTTAGTCATGAGCGCGTCAGTATGATTCCCTTTTTGCTCCGCCTATATTTTCCCGCCACTCGGGCTCTTACGTAACTTGAGACGCCAACGGTTATGGAGTCTCCTTTTTTTTCTAACACTGTGACCCCCATCCTGCATTATTTCAATGTGTGTGTGTGGAGTGGGGGGCATGTGAACCTCCCTGTTGCTCAGATCAGGTGTCATATGACGCATGAAGAGGGAAGTCAAACCAGGCCAGCAGACGCCCTTTAGATAGTGCTTCTCTAGGCAGCTGCATGTGCACATCTCCTCACTCTAGAATTCTCCTAGAGGTGTCAGTGCAAGTTTCCTTTTGGCCCTTTTTAAATGCTGCAACATTGGATCTTGTAAAACCTGACCTTTATTACTGCTGTTGGATGCAGAATTCCACTGTGGTGCCTTTTCCTCTCTTAAGCTATTAAAACAATACCTTAATTTTAGGCTGCAGTGCTACATACACATACATGGGAGTAAGCCTCATTGGACTTAAGTTTGAGTAGACATGTATAGGTTTATGCTGCTAACTTCCTATAAAAATCCATAATGATCTTACACAGGGCAATTCCTATTTGTAATATAAGAAACATGTAATTGGATTCACAGGAAATGTGGGTGTTTTAATTAATTTGGGTTTTGGAATGTAAGACTAGTCTGTATTCCCAGAATAATATTGTCAGTGATGGTCTGAAGTTAGTGTTCCTTAATTATTTTAGAATTGCTTTTCAAGTCATGAAGGAGAAAAGTGATTTCATATGCAATCCTGTGCACATTTACCAAGAAGGAAGTCTCATTAAATAGTATACTGTGGAAATTATTTCTGAGTAAAACATGCCTGGGATCTCATTTCCACACTTAATTTCTAGCGGTGTTGTTGCTTCGGCTTGGGTGGATTCTGATGTCAGACGATCTCTCTGTCTGCCTGTCTCTCTTGGATTTGACAAGCCTTCTCTGCCTCCATTGTAAGCATATTTAATAAACATTATAAGAAAATACAAGGGTAAAAGCTAAATCAAAATCCAGGAGAAGGAAGTCAAGAGGATATTAAACGTTTAGTGTGATGATTAGAGGTTTTAATTCCATTCTTTTGATATGGAAATAAGTGAATGGTTAGTACTATGAATCTGCATCTTTTTTTTTTTTTGGACTACTAAAGAGAGAAGTGATTTTTTAAGAGCAAGATGTGAAGAGCTACACTAAGGGCACAATCCTAACTAGATAGGTGTCCGCCTCTGAGCTCGGAGGCAGCCGCCTATCCAAAGCAAGGCAGGTCAGGAGAGGCACAGGGGGATCGTTCCCTCCACGCCTCTCCTGCCCTGCTATTTTTTGCTAGACAGCCGTTTTCGGCTGTCTAGCAGTGGGCGGGGGGGCGACCGGGAGAGGAAGCTGCTGTACATTGGATGTGTTGTATGCGCAGCTCCGCTCTCCCTGCCCCGGAACACCCCTTTTCAGTCGCTCCACACTCCTCTTCCGAGCACAGAGGACAGGGCTTCTCCACACTGCCTCTGAGGCAGCGCGGACGAAGGGGGAGGTCAGTGTTCCAGGAAGCGACCTCGGGGCACAGTGTCTTGTGGCCATAGGATTGCTCCCTAAATAAACCATTTGCAATGGGAATTGTGATTGCTTGTATCTTTTTAAACATTGCTCTTCTCTGTGATATTCTCCTAAGTCATAAGGGGGAGGATGGGCCCTACCACTCCTGACAAACACTTTCGCATGGTGCTTCCTCTGTTACCTAAGTGATCCGTCTATTGTGTTCTGTGTCTTACTTTCTCAGTTTGTGAAGTGACATCCCACCTTCAAACTTAATAGATTGTCATGCACAGCTTCCCCACTGTGTGTATGGTCTGTAATGAGACCCCATAACTGCATACATTAACATCCAGTTTTTGTTACAGCTAATATACATGCTGGAAGAGAAGCCATGATTTGAAGACTCAATCCTGAATCCTACCAAATGGATAACGTATGCTCCAGGCCATGTGTGAACTGGCCCTCATCACAGCTTTTGGTATTTGGAAGTACACTACACCTAAACATGGAGCCTCGATCATGACAGACTGACCTCTCAGTTTGGTACAACTCTTCTTTAAAAGCCATGTAAAACAGTGGCTCTCATCATATGAGATGTTATTGAGGTGTTAATAATATTATTATTATATGGAGGTGTTATTGAGCCACCCAGGCTGATAGCTTTAAGAAGACCATGATAGTGCAACTGGTATGTCTTAAAGGCATTCGGCTACAATGTCCTTAAACATGATTATGTCACTAAACCTAGGGTAATTTTAGAAATGTGATGTTTTTAATGTTGAATTTTATTGTGTAAACTGTTGTTATTGTTGTACATCGCCCAGAGTGGCTGGGTGACTGGCCAGATGGGCGATTAATAAATTTAATAAGTAAGTAAGTAAGTAAGTAAGTAAGTAAATAAAACCACCCAGTGTTGGACCCAGCCCCCATGTGGTCACCTATGACAAATCCTACAACGCAGGCCAGTCTTTTGACTCCCAGATTGAAGACTGGTGACTGAGGGCAAGAGTCAGTGACTTGTCCAGTGTTATCCATGGATTTAATGGCAGAGGCAAGATCATATTTTTATTTATTGCTTTTCTTTCTGGAACCATCCAAGGCGGTTTACAACAATTCAGAATACAAGAATGATCAACAAATACAAACCAGGGATGGACGAAAGGGACTTACCTTGTCCCGCGGCTTGCTTCACGGTGGAGGGGAGGTGCTTCACTTGTCCCCCCGAAGTTCAGGCAAGGGGGGGAGGCGCCCCACCTCGCCCGGCCGAAATTCAGGCCGGGGGGGGAGGCGCCCCACCTCGCCCAGCCGAAATTCAGGCCGGGGAGAAGCGCCCCGTCTCCCCGGCCGCGAAAGAAAAAGTGGGGGAAAAAAAACACCCGTGATAGGCTACGTAACGATTAACATAGCCTATCACGGCTAGATTTCCAAAGTCAGCCATGATAGGCTATGTAAATCGTCACGTAGCCTATCACAGGTGACTTTGGAAAAAAAAAAAGTGCGTATGCAAATGGTGGTGCCCATGGGGCGCCGCCATTTGCGTTCCTTAGTTTGGCATGTCTAGTCTACGTAAAGATTTACGTAGACTACGGCGAAAATAAGGGAACACTATTTGTTGCCCTTATTTTCACCTAATAGCGTTGCCCTTATTTTCGCCGTAGTCTACGTAAATCTTTACGTAGACTACAGCGACCAAATAAAGAACGTGAATGGCGGCTCCCTATGGGGGCCGCCATTTGCGTACGCGCCTTTTTTTTTTCCCAAAGTCACACGTGATAGGCTATGTGACGATTTACATAGCCTATCACGGCTGACTTTGGAAATCTAGCCATGATAGGCTACATAAATCGTTACATAGCCTATCACGGGTGTGTGTTGTTTTTTTAATTTCCTTCTTTATTTTGCAATGACGGCGGTGGCAGCCGGTCAGAAGACCGGCCGCCACCGCTGCCCCCGCCAAAACGCCGCCAGGACCCACTGCCGAGAGGGACATTCACACGAGGTAAGTCCCATCCCGGGGGGGGGCGGGGGGCCGGCAGAGAATTTCACCACCAATTTCAGGTGGCCGAATGCGTTGGCATTCGGCCTCCCGGAGATTCGGGGAGAAATTTTCCGCCATCCCTAAACATAATACAACATTAAAAACAACCTTAAAACCATAACAGTTGTAAAGCCCAATTAAAAAGCTATGTTTTTACCCCATTCCTGAACACACAGGAAGAGTGGGGACCAGTCGCAACTTCAGCAGGAGTGCATTTCAACATTTGGGAGCAACACAGGAGAAAGCCCTTTCCTGCATGCCCAACAAGTGGACCTCTGCAAGCAAGGGTGTCTTCAAAAGGGCCTCTCCTGCTGATCTTAATAACTGTGCAGGTTCATACCAAGATAGGCAGTCCCTCAGACAGACAGGCCCTAAACCATTTAGGGCTTTAAAAGTTAACCCCTAACAGCTAGAACTGAGCCAGAAAAACAACTGGCAATCAGAGCAGATCTTTCAGTATTGGAGTGATGTGATTCTGAGACCGTGCACTGGTTAGCAGCCATATTTTGGGCCAATCACAGCTTCCAGATACTCTGCAAGGATGGCCCCACGTAGAGCAAACTGCAATAGTCTAACCATAATGTTACTAGGGATGGGCAAATGAGCAATGTTTGAGGTTGCCAAGATTCTCCAAACGTCATCTTGCTGCTCAGCTCGTGCCCAATTCCCAATCACATTTCCAATCACTGCTTGCTTTGCATGAACGGGAGATTTGCCTAAGATGAGCAGTGATCAAAATTTTCCTCTATACACTAAAGTGGGGCTGATTCAGACTATTGGGCAAATTTGTGCAAATCAGGAAATTTACGCAAATCAAACTTGAAATCAAGGAACGAGATGAATGTGAGCACTTGTTCAACAATTTGTGAACATTTGTGGTGGACACGTGCTTGCACTTGTGTTCGGGGCTTTGAACGGGGCATGCTTGTGTGTTCTGTGAGCAAAAACAAAATTCCCATACATCCCTAGATATAACCAAGGCATGGATAACTGTTGCCAGATCAGACTGAATCAGGAACAATTGCAGCAGGTGCGCTAGATGTAGCTGTACAAACCCACTCCGTATAGTTGTACAAACAGCATAGGATCCAGGCACACTCCAAAGCAATGAATCTGATCTTTCAGGGAGAGGGCAATACCATCGAAACAGGTTCAGTACTAGTCCCCAAGCCAGGCTTCCTACTGACCAAAAGCATCTCTGTTTTGCTTTTGTTTTGTTTTTATTTAAACGCAGCTTGTTCACCCTCATTTAGACCATTACCAGACATAGGCACTTCAAGGGTGTTGACTGCTTCCTTTGAGTAAGGTAACAAAGAGCAATAGAGCTGAGTGTCAAAGCTCTGGATGGCCTCTCCTAGTGGTTTCATGTAGATGTTAGATAAAAGAATGGAACTCTGTGGGGCACCATAGATCCACAGCCATGGTGCCAACCCAGTAGTCCCCCAACACCACCTTCTGGACGCGACTTGACAGGAAGGACCAGAGCCACTGCAACACAGTGCCTCCAAGGCTAGGGATGGCAGAGAATTCCACCACGGATTCCAGTGAGGCAAAATGCACTGGCATTCAGCCCCCCGGAATCCGTAGCGGAACGGCCTCCTGCCCCCCCACCTGCCCCGCAGAACCCCCCAGGACGAAGCTTACCTGGGGCGGATGCAGCGGACGTGGTGGCGGTGCGGCAGCGTGGCGGTGGCGGCAGAAGGCACGGCGGCAGCAGGGGCAGTGGAAGGTGCAGCGGCGGCAGTGGCGGAAGGTGCGGCAGGGCGGCGGGGGCGGCAGCAGGGGCGGCAGTTGCGGCAGAGTTGGGGGCGGTGGCAGCGGGAGTGGTGATCTCCTGGCCAGCCACGTCTGGGCACAGCGTACGCAAATGGCGGCGGCTACAGCGGCCGCCATTTGCGTTCACTATTTTTAGCCGTTCTAGCCTACGTAAACATTTACGTAGGCTAGAACGGTGAAAAATAGCGAACGCAAATGGTGTCGACCCTAGCTGCCACCATTTGCGTACGCATTTTTTTTTACTTTGCCGTGATAGGCTATGTAAATATTTACGTAGCCTATCATGGTTAAGTACAGGGACGCAAATGGCGGCTATGGCCGCCACCATTTGTGTCCCTGCTGACCAGCGCCCGGATGTCCGGCTGCCGGCGGAGCCGGCCGGCGGCTCCACAAAATCCCCGTGGAGCGGAGTTGGCTGGGCAGGATTCCGGGGGGATGGACGGAGTGCCTCCCCCCCACCGCGAAGCAGATCTGCGAAACAGTAAGTGACTTTCATACATCCCTACGTAGCCTATCATGGTAAAAGGCAGGGATGCAAATGGCGTAGCAGCTGCCATTTACGTGGCTGTCTTTCGCCATGATAAGTATTTACGTAGCCTATCGCAGCAAAAGGCAGCCACGCAAATGGCGGCCACTACAACAGCCACCACTTGCGGCCACAGCAGCCTGGCAGCGGCCAGAAGAGGAGCCGGAGGTGCCGCCACCGCCACCTCTGCCGCATCTGCCTCCAGGTAGGCTCCGTCCTGGGGGGATTCTGCGGGGTGGGGGTGTGGATTGCCCCGTTCCACCACGGACTCCAGGGGGCCGGATTCTAAAGAAATCACCAGCATCCCTATCCAAGGCCCAGTCCTGCCAGGGAGTTGAGAAGGATACCATGGTCAATGGAATTGAAAGCTGCCGAGAGGTCCAGGAGAACTAGTAGGGCCGCACTCTGCCCATGCAGTTTCCACCAAAGCGACCAAAGTAGACTCAGTCCCATATCCCAGCTGAAAACCTGATTGAATTCATCCAGATAATCAGTATTATCCAAATGCACCCAGAGTTACAAAGCCACCACCTTCTCAGTCACCTTAGCCAAGAGTGAAATATTTAAGAGTGGCCTGTAATTTCCCAGGTCTGTTGGGTCAAGGGAAGGTTTCTTTAATAGAGGTCTTACTCCTGCCTCCTTCAAGCAAGAGGGAACAACCCCCTCCAAAAGAGGCCTTAGTCACTTCCCTTGGCCATATTGACAGTCCTGTCCTGGCTGATGTAATGAGCCAGGATGGGCAAGGGTTGAGCAGACAAGTGGTAGCCCTCACCTCTCCAGACACCTTGTCCACCTCCTCGAGCTCCACAAGCCCAAGAGAGTCCAAGGGCCACTGCCAGGGTTCTGTCCCCGTGACCTGCCCCTATGTTGGAGCCCAAGTAGATTTTTTTTTAAAAAAAAGGTAAGCAGTACATAAATCTACTAAACAAACAAACAAACACATAATAAATAAAAGCATAAGAGGAGTCTTGCTGGATCAGACCAGCATTGTGTTTCCAACAGTGGCCAGCTTGGTGCCTTGGGGAACCTCGCAAGCAGGCCATGGATAGTGATGGCTTCCCCTGTTGTTTGTCCCAGTGATGCTGTGAGAGGAAATAAAGAGAACAGAAGGGGGAAAGTGAGACGCTGGATAGCAGAGGCATTATGATATTCGTGTTGTGCAAATTTATCCTTCGTTTCTGTCTCTATAAATGGCAATATATGAAAGACTTACAGTTCTGAATAGCAAACAAATCACCTTAGCTGAACGCAATTTTCATTTGAAAACACGCTGTGGAGTTTACAGCTGAAATCTTCCTGAGGAAAATGGCCCTATGATTTATAAGTACTGTAGGAATGAGAAGCAATTTGCAAGGTTCCCCATGAATAATGCAGGATGACAATGGCACTCAATGAAATCACTGGGAAAATGAAGTCCCCTAAAACCTCTTCATGAGTACATATAATGTGTACATGTGGATATATGAATGTGCTTTAATCTAAATAATTTACTAGTACCAGAGAAATTGCAAAAGGAGCCACTAATCAATGATTATTGTTGTCATTAACTCCATAAGCAATCTCTTTAATGAATAAAAAGATTAAAGTCCATGAATATATGAGAAGATTCTGAAGTGTTTGCAAAGGCCAGAATTTGGCTGAAGTGGGTCTCCTGTATGTGCCATACTCAAGCCGAGTTTGCACAGGCTGGCGCAGCTGAGGCAGAAGATATTGCATGTCAGCTGATCTGCAGAAGCCGTGCTGCATGCATGCGTTTTAAATTGTTAGCTATGATGAGGATCAGAAAGGACAGTAAGTAATTCCCGTCCACTGTACAGAAGCACTATATCGTGCAATGTGGAACCAAATTTCTCCAGGTTTGATTTTTGCTTCAAAAGTAGTGATTTCTGAGACTGAAACCTATCCCTTAAAAGTCTTTAATCCTGTCTTTGACATGGCTGTTCACATTGTTCACAGCCAATGTGGCAACGTCCTCACTTACAGTACATGAACCCTGATTTTGGCTGGGATCATCTGAGGAAAAATAGCCACTGAAGCCGCAGCAGAAGGGGGACAGTGTTCATAGCTTTCTTGTACTGCTTTTTGGTTGAACATTTTTCCTTTGTTTCATTCCTCCTTGAGTCACTCTAGCAAATCAGGGATCACATACCAAATGTACAATTATAAAACTATGTCGGGATCTTTCTAAAAAATTGAACAGTTTCTCAGCTCTTCCCCCAGAAAATGCCCAGAAATTGCTGCAAGGAGGGAGCCATTTTTGATTCTGGCAAAGCTTTTTGAGATATCTGGCCACCGCATTTTGACCCAAAATCCTTTCACATCTTATTCTAAGCAGATAAATAATTTTATTCAAAGCATATTCAAATTATTTGTATTCCAAGGAAATCCGCATGGCATACATGGGGGTAGCCCATTTGATCCTCACAACATAATTTTATATCTTTACAATTCAATGCTATACACATCTACTCAGAAGTAAGTCCTGCTGAATTCAATGGGATTAAGTGTTAAGTGTTTATAGCATTGCAGGCTATGTCACTTTAGGTACAATGGATTGTGAGGCTATTGATTCAAAAGTACACTTTGTTGCTGCCTTATGGAGTTTTAGTATAAGAATAATTCCAAAATTCTGCTCATTCTGAATTACTGGCTCTTGTTTTCAAAGTGGAGCTGATGCATTAGGAGTCCTCCATTAGGACTTACTTTTATCCCCCATATTTTTGTACAGAGTTCTGTGCATGCGCAGTTTGCCAGAGTTTTCAGTTCCTGCAGTTCATTTCCTTATTTTCTCACTCAGCATTACTGATGCACATGCAAAAAAGTAGGGATGTCAGAGAATTTCGCCACGAATCTCAGGGAGGCTGAATGCCAGCGCATTCGGCCCCCCGAATTCGGTGGCGGAACGGTCTGCCACCCCCCCGCCCCCCTGGTACAGGACTTACCTTCGGCGAATCTTCCTGGCGGCGTCGGCTCCAGCGGCGGTGCAGCAGCGGTGCGGCGGCGGCGGCTGCAGTGGCCGGTCTTCCGATCAGCTGCTACCGCCGCCACCATTTCCAGTAAAAAAGCAAACAAATCCGTGATAGGCTACGTAAAGATTTACGTAGGGATGTCAGAGAATTTCGCCACGAATCTCGGGGATGCCGAATGCCAGTGCATTCGGCCCCCCGAAATTGGTGGCGAAACGGTCTGCCCCCCCCGCCCCCTCGGGACGGGACTTACCTTGGGCAAATCCTGCTGGCAGCAGCGGTGCAGCGGCGGTGCGGCGGTGGTGTGGTGGCGGTGTGGCAGTGGCCGGTCCTCCGACCGGCTGCTGCCGCCGCCATTTCCAGTAAAAAAACCAAAAAACCAAAAAAATGTGATTGGCTATGTAAAGATTTACGTAGCCTATCACGGCTAGATTTTTAAAAAAATACCATGATAGGCTATGTAAATGTTTACGTAGCCTATCACGGCTGAGTAAAAACAAAAAACCAAAAACCGTGCGTAGACGCTACGCTATTTGCGTTCCCCTTATTTTCGCCGCAGTCTATGTGAATGTTTACGTAGACTAAACGTGCCAAAATAAGGAACGCAAATGGCGGCGCCCATGGGTGCCGCCATTTGCATACGTGCGGGTTTTTTTTTTACTCAGCCGTGATAGGCTACGTAAACATTTACGTAGCCTATCACGGCTGACTGCAGGGACGCAAACAGCGGCGGCTATGGCTGCCGCCATTTGCAGAGCCTGCCGGCCAGGATTCAGGGGGGGAGGGACAGAGCGCCTCCCCCCCACCGCGAATGTCACCCTTCGAAAAGGTAAGTGACTTTCCTACATCCCTACAAAAAAGTGGATCTTGATGTGATTACACCAATATTTGTATTGTGTTTTACTTCACCAATGCACACATGTACTTTTGTGCATTATAAACCACTGCAGGTTGAATCCATCCTCTTGATACTGTTACTGCTTGTAGAATGGGACTTGCACATCCCCTCCTCTCCTGTGCAGCCCCCCCCCCTCCAACTCCAAATCTGCTCTAGAGGGCTGGATCCTTACACTACCTTACACTATCTTAGAAAAGCACCCATCTTCGATTTCCACTGGTGGGGAAAGCCCAGGTCCCCACCTGTCACATGACACAACCCACTTTTTTGGCCATAAACCAAAACCAGTGCTCAAGCTGGCTGTATGAAATGAACGAGAAACCAAACTGCAAATAAAGAGGTAACTTGGAAAATAAAATGCCCACCTCCACCCAAATCTATTCCTGTCATCCCAAGTGGTGTACTCTTCCACAGCCTGGAGCCAAATATGGTAGCTGTGGTATGCTCCAGCAAAATTGGAACTGTGCCCTGTGCTCAGCATGGTAGGATTTCTCAGCCAGGTCCTTCAGGATCCTATGGGTCCTGAAATCCCCCATGCTGTCTGTATTACAGAGCTGACAGTCTTGGGATAAAATACCATGGCTGCACGTTCTGTGCAATGGACTTTCTGCCAGACCTTTGATTTCTACATGCATAGCAAATCGAAGAAGGTGCCCTACCGAGATGGGCCAAGCAGGGACAGTTTCAGTATTGGGCTGAAACTTGAGAATCAAAGAATCACAGAATCATAGAATAGTACGGTTGGAAGGGGCCTACAAGGCCATCGAGTCCAACCCCCTGCTCAATGCAGGAATCCAAGTCAGAGCATCCCTGACAGATGGCTGTCCAGCCTCGTCTTGAGTGCCTCCAGTGTGGGAGAGCCCACCACCTCCCTAGGGAATTGGTTCCATTGTCGTATTGCTCTAACAGTCAGGACATTTTTCCGGATGTTCAGCCGGAATCTGGCTTCCTGTAACTTGAGCCCATTATTCTGTGTCCTGCACTCTGGGATGATCGAGAAGAGATCTTGGCCTTCCTCTCTAGAAAAACCGTTCAAGTACTTGAAGAACGTTATCATATCCCCCCTCAGTCTTCTCTTCTCAAGGCTAAACATGCCCATTTCTTTCAGTCTGTCTTCATAGGACTTTGTTTCCAGTCCCCTGATCATCTTTGTTGCCCTCCTCTGAACCCTCTCCAACTTGTCTGCATCCTTCTTAAAGTGCAGTGCCCAGAACTGCACACAGTATTCCAGATGAGGCCTAACCAGTGCTGAGTAGAGGGGAACTAGTACTTCCTGGGATTTGGAATTTATGCTTCTATTAATGCAGCCCGAAATAGCTCTCGCCTTTTTTGCAGCCACATCACAGTATTGGCTCATATTCAGCTTGTGATCGACAACAATTCCAAGATCCTTCTCACTTGTAATGTTGTTGAGCCAAGTATCCCCCATCTTGTAACTGTGCATTTGGTTTCTTTTTCCTAGGTGCAGAACTTGACATTTATCCCTAATAAATCTCATGCTGTTGTTCTCTGCCCAGCGCTCCAGTCTATCAAGATCACTTTGAATTTTGTTTCTGTCTTCCAAGATATTAGCTATCCTGCCCAGTTTTGTGTCATCTGCAATTTTGATCAGCATTTCCTGAACCTCCTCCTCCAAGTCATTAATAAAAATGTTGAAGAGCACTGGGCCCAGGACTGAGCCCTGCGGTACCCCACTCGTTACCTCTCCCCAGTTTGATCAGACCCCATTGATAAGCACCCTTTGAGTCCGATTCTGTAGCCAACTGTGGATCTACCTGATCATTGCTTTATCTAGCCCACTTTGAGCTAGTTTGCTCATCAGGATAGCATGGGGCACTTTGTCGAATGCTTTGCTGAAGTCGAGGTGTATTATGTCCACAGCATTCCCACAGTCCACAGGGGAGGTTACTTGATCAAAAAATGCGATCAAATTAGTCTGGCAGGATTTGTTCTTGACAAATCCATGTTGGCTTCAAGTAATCACTGCATTGTTTTCAAGGTGCTCACAGATGGATTGCTTTATCATCTGCTCCAGAATTTTCCCAGGGATTGACTGACTGGTCTGTAGTTCCCAGGTTCCTCCTTTTTACCCTTTTTGAAGATAGGGACAACATTAGCCCTCCTCCAGTCATCTGGCACTTCCCCGGTCCTCCATGATTTCTCAAAGAGAATAGACAGCGGTTCTGAGAGTTCTTCTGCCAGTTCCTTGATTACTCTAGGATGCAGTTCATCTGGCCCTGGAGATTTGAACTCATTCAAAGTAATGAGGTGTTCCTTGACCATATGCCTCTCAATCTCAAGCTGCAATCCTGCCCCTTCAGCCTGAACTTCGCCTTTGCCAGGGGGGTCATAGACCCTCTTTTGGGAGAAGACTGAGCCAAAGTAGGAATTGAGCACTTCTGCCTTTTCTTTGTCAGCTGTTATATTGCCTAGTGAGTGTCCCCTCCCATGTTGGTGGGGGAGGGGGCTACCTCAGGGTTCATGGGGACCCTGGGAAGCATATCTTGTTGGAGACACTGAACATTCCCACCTGGCACCATGCAGCTTCTGGCCACCATATTCATTCCTTGGGGTACTGTGGATAAAAAAAAAAAAATGACCACTACCACAAAAGCATGGTTGGTCCCACTGTCAGCTGCCATGTTTTTGAGATAGCAACCATTTTTTAGCCACTGCCTTGGGGTGACTGGGACACCAGGGAGAAACAAATACATTCAGAAGTTACTTGGTGCCAGGGTGATTCTGTGAGAAACAAGATCACATCAGGGTTGTTCATGACACATGACTTTGCTACCACTCTGCAGCAACACTGCAGCTCCCCAAAAGCTTTCACCATTGAAAATGGTGTCTTTTCAAAAAGTTACTTTACTGCGTTTTTTTTTTCTTTTCTTTCTTAAATGCGGCTACCGCATGTTTCCACTGCAGTGTGCCCCATTCCCCTTAATTAAATTCTGCATGCTGGGCGTGCCTGGGGTGTGTCTGTGACCAGGTTGTGGCCTGGTCAAGGGGTGGGGCTGTCTCTTTTTCTCCCATTCCTTTTTTTCCCACCATTGGCAAAAGCATTCTTTTTGGACGCAGGCTTAGGGTTCTTTCCCTGCCAGTTAGCACTAATGCACAGTAGCGCTATTTTTGCAATAGTGCTGCTCTACTCTTTCACCACTGGCACTCCCCTTTTCTTGTGCTCTGTTTATTTTTACTTTGCATTATATCGCAGTAGTGCTATTTCGCAATTGTGCTGTTTCACAATAGCGCTGCTTCACTCTCTCACTACTTGGCAGTGGTGAGCTTTTGATATAGGGCACTTTTCTGCTGTTTATTTTTACTTTGCACTATGCAGCATGCAACTTCCTATCAATGTAACCATTCTAGAAGCAGAACACACTTATGAAGACAAATGGTGGATGCGAGGGGAGAGGTGTGGGGTAAACTACAGGGGCATAATTCATCTTTTCCATTAAATGTCCCTGCGCAGGGGAGCATGGGCAGGGGCAGGGAACAAGCCCCTCCCATTTGCTGAGTGGTATCTACACAGTTGATGATGTTCATTTCTACTGGCGGGACTCCGCCCACCCATCCCCAAAGTAAGGTGGTTTCAAGTGCAGTTTGTCCTGTGAAAGGGTTTTTTTAGGTTGTGTATACCCTGCTTTTCTTGCTTCGTGGCTGCTGACAGACCAAAGCAATTTCAAAAAAATCCAGATATAACCAGAAAGTGCTTCTCATACTGTTTCCATGTAGATTGGGCCCAGAGTATCAAAAAAGGGTTTTTCAAAAAAAAAAAAATTTTTAAAGAGAGGGCAGGGCAGGGCAGGGCAGGGCAGGCATCAGTGGCAGGGCTGTCCGGGGTACTGGAATCCTGGCATCTGCTCAAGGATGCTCAATGCTGATGCCAGTGCTGATACCGGAATTACTTGAAGCCAGGCTTAGACAAAATACCTGCAACTCCTGGACAAGAGAAGGGCTGTAGCGCAGTGGTAGACCACACATTTTGCATACAAAAGGTCCCATGTTCAATCCTTGGCAGCTCCAGGTAAGGCTGGGAAACACTTCTTTCTAAAATCAAGTCAGTGTAAACAACACTGAGTTCAAGAGACCAGTTATTTGACATGAGACAAGGCACTTTCCTATGAAAGACCAGGTATGTCTGGCTCTTATACTAGGAGCTAATGGGGCTCCATCTCTCTCCCAAGAGCCTTCCCTGCCCATGCTTCCAGCACCAGCTGCAAAAAGCATCTCACCAATGTCCACAGTGCTGCTGCTGCTCATTCTCCACCTGCTTTGGATCAGCTGCTATCCTGATCTCTGGCCACCCTGGTTGCTGTCATCTGCCTGGAGCTCTGTTAACTACGAAAACCCCAAACTAGTATCTCCTCCAAATGCACGCCAAAGTTTGATGCCGGTTTTGTGACACAAATCCCAAGTTTTGTGCTGCCACCCACAAGTTTGTATTGATACATGAATTGTTAACACAAACAAAAATGAACATTGTCATATAGCCTCCAAACCTGTATCAAAGTTTTGTGCTGTTTTGTACCACAAATCCTGAGTTCTATGCCGCCACCAAAAGCATGAAAATGACATACCTGAGGTGGGCCCCCGGCATTTAATGCAAAAGTACACAGTTGCGGGTAGCAGCACAAAACTCAGGATTTCTGGCACAAAACTAGCCAAAACTTTGGCATAGGGTTGGAGGTGATATGAGGATGTGGATGTTTCAGCATTCACCAAGCTCCACCGAAGAGTATGCCATTTTGGTGGTGGCATAAAATGTAGGGTTTGTGGCACAGAACGGCACAAAACTTTGGCACAGGTTTGGAGGTGATATGTCAATGTTTTTGTGCGTGTTAACTACAAACCTGTATCTGATGTATCAATACACACTTGTAGGTGGCAGCAAAAAATTCAGGATTTCTGGCACAAAACCTTGGCAATGTTTGGAGGAGATGCGAGTTTGGGGAGTTCATGGTAACAGGGCTTCTGCCTGGTACTGCTCCAGAGCCAAGATCAACACCTTTGCAATCATGATCCTCCACAGTGAGCTGGCTACTCCAAAACAGACCCAAACTGTGGGAGTGCCACATTTGATATAAATATGAATAGATCTGCACCAGAATAGATCTTGACCGAACCTTTTTTCGGTCAAGAGCCAAAAGTGGGTTGATCAACCCTGTCCCCTTTATCTCTCTTTCAGGCACCCCCTTTTCTCTCTCCCCCACTTCCATCTTGCCTAGTGGGCTGCCAGCAAAGGGACACAACAGGTTAGAACTGTTCAAATGCAGAGCACTTTTGAAATTAGGCTGAGGGCCACATGCAGCCCTAGGGCCACAGGTTGGCCACTCCTGATCCAAACCTTTGTGTTAGCAGCCATCTAAGCTGCTGGGCCCTCACCTGGGTTCTTGTCATTGTACACTCACTGCTCTTGAACATGTTTCGGAATGTGCCTAGACCTGTTTTGTCAAAAGCATTCGAGCTAGTGGCCATTGCTCTATTCTGTAGCAATCCTAGGGACTTTGCCTTGAACGTGGCGATTCTATAAGCCACCCAGGTTAATAGTTAGTGACCCAGCACTCCTAACTTCACCTTTCTCTTGAGTAAAATCCATTGAGGCTCTCTTGTGGCTTTCAGGGGTACTACTGACATGTTGGCTCCTATTTTCCTGTAATAGATCTCTTTGTACAATCTCTTAAAAGATAATAAGAATATTGTGAGATGTCAAAACAATTTTGTGCATTATTAAATGGAGGTCTAAATATACTGGTCTTTGATGATAAAATATTGAAGTAACTGAAGAACATTCATGGGCTGTAGGGAAAACAAACTCATATAGACTGTAAAAAGAGCAAAGACTTCAAAGGGGGGAGTGATAAAGAGAATAAGCTAAGATTCTCTCCCCGCACCTCTCAAAACTACAGCTATACTTGCATTTACCAGACCCTTGGGAGAAGACGAGTGCTGTACGTGAATTCAAAATGGCATTGCTGGAAAAAAATCCTCCGTTGTAATATTGCTTCTGCTGAACTGCTTTTAATATAGTTAGGAAATCACTTTAGGAAGAAAACAGATGCTAGTTTTTGTTTTTGTTTTTAAACCTATGGGCCAGGTCTGAGTTTTCCTTGACAAAGGCATTCTGCCTATTTTCAGCAGCAGGTGTTTGTTTGAGAAAAGAAACTCAGAATGATGGTTTTAGTTTTATCTCTTGTATTTTAAAATTTTTAATTGGAGTTCTTAGAATATGTCTATTAACACATGAAACCATCTCAAATACGTCATTGATATTTACATGTCAATGAGCCTTGACTTTCTGGTGATGGTATTCTTACTCTTCTGTGAGTATTTGGAGTGTTCACATGACCCCCTTATGCATTCAAAAACATGGGAGAAGGCAGTGGGACCATACCCACCAGCCATGCCTCTTGCAACCTGTGGCTGCACAGTCCACATCAGTGTGAAGGGACGATAAGTTGGGATCTTCAGTGTGACTGGAACAGATGGTTCCAGGATCCCCACCCCCACCCCACGGAGAAGCCCCCCGTGTGTGCATCTGTGCCATTCAGGGTTGCCACACCTAGAAGGTTCCGGGCCATACATGTGCGAACATGGTGGTGGGGTAACAATTCTGTACATGACGAGACTTCTTTAAATGAGGTTAAATGTAAGAGGCTGTGGATATGCATGAGACAGGGGACACTGCTGCCTGAGGACTGCTGAGTAAAGTGGTAAGGTGGTAAAGTGGTAACTCTGCCCTTCCAAAGCACTCCCTTGAAAGGAAGATGATGCTGTGTGAGAGAAAGTGAGGAGACGGAGAAAGGGGAGACTAGCCTGGAGCTCACTCCCAGCACCACCAAAATGGATTCTTTAGCCTCTGAGATAACAACAACAACAACAACATTTGCACAGCCATTTCAAGTGTTCAAAGAACTTCACATGCATTATCTAGTTGCAATCCTTGCAACAACCCTGCAAGCTAAGTCTGTATTAGAAGAAGTAGTAGTAACAATATTCCCCATATTGCAGATAAGAACTGAGGCTGAGAGACAGAGGCTTGCCTAAGGCTATACAGTGAGTTCATGGCACAGGAGAGAGTCAAACCAAGGACTTCCTTGGCCTCTTAGGCGCCACGCTACACCAACTTTCTGAATGAAGATGATGACAATGTCATCAGTGCACAGTTTGCTGTAACAAGGATCTATTCAAGGCACATCCCAACCTACAAGTCAGTGTGACTGTGTAACAAGCCCTGATTCTTTTCTCCTGACAGTAAACTCTGAACATTGGTTCAAGATCACTGTCTTCACCATCGCTGAGGGCTGAATCTGATGTCACTTTGTCTTGCTTGTGCCTTTAGAGAAGTAGAGGGAAAGGTTAATGTAGCTGCAGGGTGCTAAGGGGTCAGGCAATAATCTTTTCTCATGTGATTATTCTTCAGGAGCATTTCTATCTGTGACCAGCACACTGGTTGAACATACTGAGTCTAGTTCTTCTCATGAGATGCTAAACCTTTGTCTGGGCTAAACAACATCAGACTGCAGGATGGGGTTTACATGATGGGATGCTCCTCCCTACTGTCAGGGTTGGATCAGAGCCCATAGAGCCCCAAAGCAGTTCTGATTCTGAGGAAGAGATAGAAACTGTGGGAGAGGAACCTGTGTGCTGTTCAGAGGTGCTGCCGGAGGCAGAGTCCCTCCCTGCTCACATTCATGAGAGTGATAGCGACCCTGGCAGGCTGGGGGATGGACAACTAGAGCTTTGGGATGCTAGGTGCTGGCAAAGGGACAAATGGGAGATGGAGGGCGCCGAGAGGAGGCACTCAGCCCGCTTGGTGCAATGTCAACAGCTGTGCCCCGATGCCCCACGGGAAAGGGGTGGACTTTCACCTCTTAGCCCTTAAATTCAGAGGTTTCCCAGCTCTGCCCTCCAAATGGAGATCAACTAATTCACTAAGGCTAGAAACCCCTGGTAGGCAGCTCTCTTAAGTTTCCCTCATTAGGCTCATGCAATTAGCATCTGTAAGGGTCATCAGGTTGAATGGAAATAAAGCCTTGGAAAAGAGCCCTATCATCTGTATGTTGATTCTGGCTACTTGAGGATTTCAGAAGGCAGCAAGGGCACTCCTCCTGGCAGCTACAAGAACAAAATCCTGCACATAGAAAAGTATCATGGAAGGGAGGTTTTCCTCTTAACATTCTAGTTTGCTGAGACAGCAGGAGAGCAATCCAGCCAAGTAGCTAGAGCCAGGGACAAGGAGCCAGTCAGAAGAAGTGTTACATTTGCAAGATCCAGGCAGCAATTGAAGGACTTGGCCTTGCTGCTCCACCCCATTCTGGTGCACTGATGGGCTAATCTTGGTCACACCTATGAAGTCCTTTCCTCGTTAAGGGGTAAGATCACAGAGTCCACATCCCACCAGTGTGTGTCAAAACCTCTAGTCGCAGCAGGTCCTGGGTCCTGTGGTGCAGTTCTCCTCCACAACTGAGATTATAATCCCTAGGACTCAGCCGCCTTCTCTGAAAATGCCCCTTTGCCATGGTCTGTGAGCTGGTGTGGCATGACACCACTGAAATCTAAAACGGTGCCTCTGGAGGTCCGTAGAGACACAGATAGATAAATGCCTCATCTAGGACTGACTTGGGAAACAAACTCACAATGGCTCCTACTGAGTTTTGGCTTGGCAGAGGATGAGCTACAAAAAGCCCCCTGTGACACAATCTCCCTGCTCCTCGCCCTCCTCCTCCTCCTCCTTCTTCATATTGATGAAGTCTTGGCTTCCTCTAGCAAGACATTCTGACTGTCTCTTTGAAAAATTTTATAATGTTGCTGTAGAGGCTTCTCCAATCTGGTATGTATGTGTGTGTGGAGATATGTCATATATAAAGTAGGAATCATGTTCTAGGGCCTTGCTAGCACAGAGAACTTGCAGATTTGCTTTAGGAGTACTGCAGGCTGAGTGTGTTGGCCTCACATTCCAAAATTATGAAGACTTACAGCACAATCCTATATGTGTCTACTTGGACATAAGGCCCATTGAGTTCCATGGGGCTAATTCCCATGCACCTGGATATAGAGTTGTAGTTTAAGTCCTACTGCAGTTTTCTCTCATGTCTCTACTCAGAGCTTTAAAACATGAAGAGGAAAAAATATTGCCAGAACCAACTCTAACCCTATGACAAATTCAGGCCAGACATTAAGACAATTATTACTCCCTGCCCCCTTTCACAGAACAAACTTGCTACAGGCTGATCAGGAACAAATGGTTGGTGACCCATGGAACTGGACTGAGAAATCACCATGAAATCAATTGGGGTTATCTGGCTTTATTCTGTGAGCCAGGTGAGAAGCTAATGTAAGTTTGCCTTCTTACAGGTAGTAAGTGGTAAGTCTCAAGGGTTAAGCTCCAGTTTCACTAAGGCTTCAGTTTAAACAATGCATTCCTCATGTTTTGAGCTAACAGGGTATATTCATAGGTCAAGCAGCCTTCCTTGGAATACCAACTAAACTGGACTCATAAAATTGCCTGTTCCCCATCTGTAAAATACAATACCACCATGCTATTGAGCTGCAGGTATAAACTATGCAGAAGCCTCTGCTCTGGAATGCATTAGATATGCACAGTTACCTCTGCCTCAAGGTAAAGTATAAATGAAGGGGAGAAAGCCAGGGTGGCACAGCTATATATTTTGTAGAGAAACCCGGAAGGTCAGAACACCACTGACTGAATGGAGGAGAGTAGATGGAAAGACAGAAGATAAGGCAATTATGGAAGCAAAACACATCAGGTCAGGAGACAACAGGAGACTCTGAGAGATGGAAGCCCTGAATGTGAATGAACTGATGTATAAGCAGCGAACAAAATACATCTGGAGAAAAGTTCCATACATTTAAACTTTAAAATAACTTAGCTGGCAGGAACTGTCATCAGGTGATCAGAACAGCCTAATTAATTCTGAATATGACTTGTCAGTCTGCCTAACCTAATTTCCCATTTCTGACATGGGTTGAATATGATCTTTTCCATTACTTTGTTCTCTAATCAGTGTTTCTCTGGATTCATGTGACTGGAGGAAGTCAAAGTTGAGGTTTTCCTGTGTGCTCAAGTCCTTGCTAAACACACAATAGAGCTGAGCAAAACCGGTTTCGGTTTCATTATTGTCCTTTTTGTGTGCCTGCATCCTCTACACTAGAAAGTAGTGTGCCAAAACCTATGGAGGCTGATGTCTAATATTCTAGGTATCTGTGCTAACCGTGCGCTAGCCCACAAGTCACGACTAGAGGTTCCTAGTTGCTGGCCAAAGGGTTTTCTGAAAAGAAAAGTTTTTGCCATCTGGCAAAATGCTGTAAGAGAGAGAGCAAGGCAAGCTTCTCTCTGGAGGGAGTTCCAGAGTCCCTTTTCACTAAACAGACTTATAGTATTGTTGGAACGGGTAAGACGGTCTTTGGAGTTTACTTTACTTCAGCCTTCTCCAACCTGGTGCCCTCCAGCTATTTTGGACTTCAGCTCCCAGTAGTCCTAACCAATGATCAGGAATCCTGGGAGTTGTAGTCCAGAACATCTAGAGGGCTCCAGGTTGGGGAAGGGTGCCTTACTGGGTAGGCAGGCTTATACAGGAGAAGAGGTCCTTCAGGTTTCCTCACCCCAAACTGTAAAGGGAATTAAAGATCACCACCAGCAATTTGAAATGGGCCCAGAAACAAAATGGAAGCCAGTGCAGCTGTTTCAGCAGGGGAATTGCATGCTTCCGATAGGTAACTCTGGCTAATAAGCTAGTTGTCACATTCTGGACCAATTGAAGTTTCCAGGCACTTTTCAAAGGAATAGATTGCATTGCAGTAGTCTAGGTGTAATGTACCTAAAGTATGTGTCTCCATGGCCAAATCTGCAGTCTCCTAGAATGGGTATAGCTGATGCACCAGCCTAAACTGGGCAAATGCAGCCCTAGCCACAGCCATCACCTGGGCATCCAGAGATAAGGCTAGGTCAAGAAGCACCCCAGATGATTTCTTGAATTTTTAAGGGGAGTGCAATACCAACCAACACTGGTTGAATTCCTATGCACAGGACAGCAGCTCTTGACCAGGAGCATCTGTTTTATCTAGATTAAGCTTCCATTTCTTTGCCTACATTCAGTCCATTACTGTCCCTAGTCACTGGTTCAGAACTTCAACAGATCCTGTGATGGACTGTGATGGAAATGAGAGACAGAGCTGAGTGTCATCTGCATGTCAGTGACACTACACTCCAAATCCCTGGAAGACCTCTCAGTGGTTTCAGATATTCAACAGAATGGGGGAATAAGATAAAAACATGAGAGACACCATAGGCAAATGGTCAAGGCATCAAACAGGAGTGCCACAGCAGCAGCACCTCCAGGAAAGGTCAGAACCACTATAACACCATGCCCTCCAAGTCCTATCCTGGCTAGGTAATCCAGAAGGAAACCTTAGTTGATGGTATTATAAACTACTGTGGGGTCCAGCAGAACCAATAGGGATGTATTGCTCCTGTCTAGTTCTCAGCATAAGTTGCCAACCAGGGCAACCAAGGCTTTCTCCATTCCAAAACCAGGCCTGGAGCTGTATTGAAATAGATCTAGATAATTCATATAATCCCACTACAAACAAACCCAACAACCATGGAGCTGAGAGGACACCACACACTCACCCATCTTGCCTAAGAATGGAATACTGAGACTGGTTGGAAATTATCCAATATGCTAGTCCTAAAAGAGGTGTGTGTGTGGGGGGGGGGGTATCCCAACAGTGGTCTAACTACAGCCTCTTAACATTTTGGGGACCATCCCATCCCACAAGCAGGCATTCACCATTTCCATTATCCACTCAGCCAGTCCACCTCTGGCAGCTCCAAAAACCCAAGAAGGACAAGGATTGAGTGTACACATGGTTGACCTCACCAAGAATTCTGTCCACATCCTTGGGCTGCAGAAATGGTCTATCGCTGAGCTATGGCCCCTCCCAAACTACCATTAAGCTTTAAATCCCTAAATGGTACAATATATCAATATCTATTTATCAATCTAATCTCCTAACTAATGTCATGGTCAACATGTCTAATATGCAATCAAAGAAAACAGAAACAAACATGAAACCATGAAGGATAATGGATTTTGAAGCAATAGTTTTAATTAAAAGGCCCTTCAGCCCTAATTGGTTCTTTGGTCCTCCTAACAACTGACGTGTCCCATGTCACCTAATTGCCATTGCACCTCAGTTTGCTGCCCACGACCCAGCCTTGAGAACCATTCATGGGCATTTTTCATGGTGAGGAACTATTAAGATCCTGAAGTTACAATATGCTAGCTTATAGTAATAAGGGGTGTTGCAAAGTCAGTAGCATCCAATTGGCCTCCTCTTGAGAGGGACTCATTACAGGATCCCACTTCTCCTCTCTTCTCTATGGGGACATTAATTTACAGAGACAAACATTACATCAAGCATGTACATCCAGCCATAGGTAGGTGAAATCTATGTCATGATACAAAAGGCAGAATATTACGTAACAACACATATGACAGATAAAAATAGCACCTCTAAAGTGATTGAAGGTAGTTAATGCTGAAAGGAGGCCATGGTGGTGGAGAGCCAGGGCCTGCAGGAGAAGCCACCACCACCACCACTGGGGAAGAGGCGTGCTTGCTGCTGCTGGGCCTGCTGCTGCCGCCGCTGGGCCTGCTGCTGCCGCCGCTGGGCCTGCTGCTGCCGCCGCTGCCACCACCACCAGGCCTTCCCTGTGGACTTCTGCCTGGCGGACCGCCAGTCCCTGCAGGACCAGGCCCCCAGGTACCGAGCCAGCTGTGCTGTTCCACCTGCCCCTCCCTGGAGAGGCTACATAAGCTGGCTGGCTGAGGTGGCCTGGGACAGCCAGGGCCTGCAGGAGAAGCCACCACCACTGGGGAAGAGGCATGCCTGCTGCTGCTGCCGCCGCCGCCGGGCCTGCTGCCGCCGCCGGGCCTGCTGCTGCCGCCGCTGCTGCCACCACCACCACCAGGCCTTCCCTGTGGACTTCTGCCTGGCGGACCGCCAGTCCCTGCAGGACCCCGCCCCCAGGTACCGAGCCAGCTGTGCTGCTCCACCTGCCCCTCCCTGGAGAGGCTACATAAGCTGGCTGGCTGAGGTGGCCTGGGAGACCCAGGGCCTGCAGGAGAAGCCACCACCACTGGGGAAGAGGCGTGCTTGCTGCTGCTGGGCCAGCTGCTGCTGCCACCGCCATGAGGCCTTCCCTGTGGACTCCTGCCTGGCATTTTTAAGGGGATTTTAATTGTTTTGTTTGTTTGTTTTATTTTGTTGGGGGGGATTTTGTTGTGTTGTAGACTGTAGGGTAACTGACTGTACAACTGTTGTGTTGTAGGGGTGGGTAGACTGCCTGATAGGCGGGAGCAAGGGGGCATGTGTCCACCTGATGGAGGCAGTGGGGGGAGTGTTGGGGGCCAGAACATACCGAGGCTGGGTGGCAGGCGCTGGCGGAGCACTAGGGGCAGGCCATGCCAGGTAAGGGGAACAAGGGAGAGATGTGTAGTATCTGTTCCCTGCTCCGGGCCTG
Source organism: Heloderma suspectum (assembly GCF_057233095.1). Lineage (NCBI taxonomy): Eukaryota > Metazoa > Chordata > Lepidosauria > Squamata > Helodermatidae > Heloderma > Heloderma suspectum. Next base: position 155,149,252 of record NC_139459.1, on the reverse strand, counting down.
TCCAGAGCCAAAGGATGGCTGGGGGAGGCGTGACCCCATCTTCTGGCCTTCGTTTGCTGCTCTGCAATGCCAGGTCTGTTACCCAGAAAACCTCCCTCATCCATGACATGATCCTGGATGAGGGTGCAGACCTGGCATGTATTACGGAGACCTGGCTGGCCGAAGCTGCTGCTCCAACCCTTGCAGCCATGTGTCCAACTGGATTTTCGTATGCACAGCAGCCGAGGGCTGGGGATTGGGGAGGGGAGTGGCTGTTATCTACCGAGAGTCCTTGGTCTTCACCAGACCCCCTCTCCGGGAGACCAAGGTTGCTGAGTGCATGTACTGGAGGTTGGGCCCGAAGGGCAGTCTGGGGATTCTGCTCGTGTACCGTCCACCCCGCTGCACGACTGACTCCCTGGCCGAGGTGCTTGAGGTGGTCTCTGATGTGCGTGTACAGTCCCCTAACTTATTGGTGTTGGGGGACTTCAACCTACATTCGGAGGCCATCCTCACAGGAGTACCTCGGGACTTCATGGAGACCATGGCCTCCTGGGAGCTGCACCATATTCTAACTGGGCCCACCCATGTAGCCGGTCATGCACTAGACCTTGTGTTTGTTTCTGGAGAAGCGGGGAGTGATCTGGAAGTCGGGGGAATATCCACCACCCCCTTGTCATGGTCAGATCACTATCTGGTGACGTTGAACTTCTCGGTTCCACAACCCCTCCGCAGGGGTGGAGGACCCATTAAAATGGTCCGCCCCAGGCGTCTTATGGATCCAAATGGATTCCTGAACGCGCTTGGGGATTCTCTGGGGCATGCCAACGGCCACTCGGTCGAGACCCTGGTGGGTGGCTGGAATGCCGCAATCACTGGGGCATTAGATCAGGTGGCTCCGAAACGCCCTCTCCCCCTGAACAGGGCTCGGACTGCACCATGGTTCATTCCGCAGTTACGAGCTCTGAAACAGGAGGTGAGACGGCTAGAGCGCCGGTGGCGGAAGTCTCGCTCCAAAGATGATCAGACACGGGCTAGAGCTGTATCTTCAGCCTATCACGTGGTGGTAAATTGAAAGCCTATCAACTTTCGCCCAGTCTCAAATCTGCCATTTTGGGGCAAGGTGATTGAGCGGGTGGTGGCGGTGCAGTTGAAGGCACACTTGGAAGAAACTGATTATCTAGACCCATTTCAGTCGGGCTTCAGGCCTGGGCATGGGACAGAAACAGCCTTGGTCGCCTTGGTGGATGATATGAGGAGGGCTCTGGATAGGGGTGAATGCTCCTTCCTTGTTCTCCTCGACCTCTCAGCGGCTTTTGATACCGTTGACCATGGTATCCTCCTGGACTGCCTGGAGGGGTTGGGCATTGGAGACACTGTATTGCGGTGGTTCCGGTCCTTCCTCTCCGGCAGGTACCAGAGGGTAGCACTGGGAGAGGAGGTTTCGGACCCGTGGCCACTTACTTGTGGGGTGCCACAGGGTTCCATCCTCTCCCCGATGCTATTTAACATCTATGTGAAGCCACTGGGGGCTATCATCAGGAGGTTTGGGGTGCAGTGTCATCAATATGCGGATGACACGCAGCTCTACCTCTCGTTCAAATCTTCACCAAGGTTGGCCATAGAATCCCTGTCCAAATGTCTGGAGACGGTGAGTGGCTGGATGGGGAGGAATAAGCTGAAGATGAACCCTGACAAGACCGAGGTACTTTTGGTGGGAGACAAGAGGAGGCTGGGGGATGTTGACCTGGTGTTGAATGGGGTACGGCTACCCTTGAAAGACCAGGTCCGCAGCCTGGGGGTCATTTTGGACTCCCAGCTGTCCATGGAGGCTCAGGTGTCAGCTGTGAGCCGGACAGCGCTGTATCAACTCCATCTGATACGGCGGCTGCGCCCCTTCCTTCCCGACCATCTGCTCCCATCGGTACTACATGCCCTGGTCTCCTCTCGTTTAGACTACTGTAATGCGCTCTACGTGGGGTTACCCTTGAAGACGGTTCGGAAGCTGCAGCTGGTACAGAACGCGGCGGCTCGCCTGATTAAAGGCAGCCGCCGGCGAGATCACATCACTCCAGTGCTGAAGGAGTTGCACTGGTTACCAGTTGTTTTCCGGGCCAAATTCAAGGTGTTGGTTTTGACCTTTAAAACCCTATATGGTTCCGGCTCAGCCTATCTTAAGGAGCGCCTCCAGCAACACCAGACAGGCCGCTTAACAAGATCAGCCTCGGATGGCCTTCTCTCTGTCCCATCAGCCAGGACAGCTAGACTGGTGGGGACGAGGGAGAGGGCCTTTTCTGTGGTGGCCCCAACTCTGTGGAACTCCCTCCCTAGGGAACTCCGTCATGCCCCCTCTTTAATGAGTCCTACTGCAGTTTTATGCAGTCCTACTGCATAAATTGTTTTATGGTGGGTTGTACATCGCCCAGAGTGGCTGGGTGACCAGTCAGATGGGCGATTAATAAATTAAATAAATAAATAAATGGCAGACTGGATGGGAATCTTGGTAACTGATTAGCAGAGCTGTCTCAAATGCCAAAGCCATGTGCATAGCCTATACCCAGAGCTGCTGGAGAAATAGGAGGTCAACCTACAGTCAGCTACTGAGAAAGTGTAGAGAATATTTTGAGCTGAAGGCAATCAAAGGTGAGAGAGAAAAGTGTGTGCAGAATATTTCTACTGCAGTTTAAGAGTCAGGCAAAGGATTTTCATCTTCATAAATATTTATTGTATATGTGGCCAGATTTAGTTTGATACAAAAGACAGTCACTGAATGTGTTTGATTTATAAATTTCTTCCACCTTATTCTTGAAAGCATGCATGTCACACAGATTATAAAAAATGACTTAAAAACAAAATCTCTGGAGCAAGAAAAAATGGTATAAGCTGTTAGAATGTCATACTTTCCTCATTGTTTTGCATGTTGAATCTAGTAGACTGTACAAACAAAATGAATGTCAACATCCTTAAGATCATTTTAATAATTCCCAGCACATAATGGCTCTTCTCATGAATGACAGCAGCAATATAACTTGAATAATAATTAGATCTTTATAAAAAGCCATAGGACCTGACTGTGCTCTGGAGAGTGACATGACTTATCCATCAGGTACAAACGCGCTTCCATCGCAATGCCCCAAGGGAGAGCACAGGGCCACCTCTTATGCTGTGGCGACATTTCTCAGATGGGGAAGGGGGGCTAGTGGTGTGGGGTACCAGCACAGAGGTTAGGGCACAGACCATTTTTCATGGCTTATTGTTAAAAGCTTATAAATTTCCCAAACTTTGGGGTTTGACTCCCAATTTAACCATTGAAATGGAGGTGCGAAGTCAGAAATCCTAACAGCTGTGAGCTCAGTGGCCTCACATGGTGATAGCACCAGGACAGGCACTGTACATGAGCTGGGGCAACGTTGTTGTGATGTTTCCCCAATCGCATCTTCTCCTTTTCCTGTTTCCACAGCCCTTAAAGACCCGGCTTATCATCGCTGTAGCCTGGGGCTCTGTGCTGTTTCCACTGAGCTCTAATCGAATTATTTTCTTGATGGCTGGGTGGAGTCTGAGTGGAGTCTGGGTTGGGTCTGATTACCTCATCAGTGTTCCCACCTCCTCAGCCATGTTTCCACGACAACGGAAGGAGAAGCTAATGGAAGAGTACCGGATTTTTCAAAAGGAATCCGCTTTGCTGTGAAGAGAGGCTCCCCCTTCCCCCCCTTTCCCCTGAAAGCCCAGATGCATTTCAGGAGCAAGCCTCATTGAGCATAATGGGAGTTACTTCCAAGTAGACACACATATGCTTGTGCTAAAAAAGGGGGGGAGAACACAAAGAAGGAAACCAGCCCCCATTTTAACACAGAGGACCTCACTGACCACAATGAGAGTTACTTCTGGGGATACAGTAATGGGTTTGTTGTGGGAAAGAGAGCAGTAAACACAAAGACAGAAACCTGGCCCTATTGTAACCCTCAGGATATCTATAAGGAAGCTGTGAAGTACTTTCTTCCTAAGGCAATTCATCAGAGGCTCGAGATCCCGCTTGGTCACTTAATCGCACTTAAGGAATTGGGCTTTAAATTGTGCCATTTCAATTGAGGGGGAATCTCGGCAAGCCTCATCAACCACAATGGAAGTTGCTTTTGAGGAGATGCTAATGGGTTTGTTGTAGGGATGTACGAAAGTCACTTACCTGGTCCTGCAGCTTGCTTCGCGGTGGGGGGGAGGCGCTTCGGTTCTCCCCCCGAAGTTCAGGCTGGGGGGGGAGGCGCCCTGCCTCGCCCGGCCGAAATTCAGGCCGGGGGGGGAGGCGCCCCACCTCACCTGGCTGAAATTCAGGCCGGGGAGAATCGCCCCGTCTCCCCGGCCGCGAAATAAAAAAGAAAATGTAAAAAAACCACACACACACACCTGTGATAGGCTACGTAACGATTTACTTAGCCTATCACAGCTAGATTTCCAAAGTCAGCCATGATAGGCTACGTAAATCGTTACGTAGCCTATCATGGGTGACTTTGGGGGAAAAAAAAAGTGTACGCAAATGGCGGCGCCCATGGGCGCCGCCATTTGCGTTCCTTATTTGGTCCCGGGTAGTCTACATAAAGATTTACGTAGACTACGGCGAAAATAAGGGCAACGCAAATAGCGGATGCCTATCACTCACACACACACCACAGTTCTCCCCACACACATCCCATCCTTCTATTGTATGTGCTTACATGCCTCCTGTCATGTGCCATCAACACATGATATCCAGCAGCCAAAGATCAACATAATCTAAACAATAACTGTGTTACAACTGGAAAGCGGGAAAATGCCCTATGTGCAGAGTGGATAACTTAAGGGAGTTAGTCAAGCCACGCCTGATGTGCATTATGTCAAGTAAGGAATTAAGCATGTAGAAGACTCTCCAGGAAGAAATTGCCCGTTTTAGAGATGGGATCATAATAACACTTACATCCGAGAAAGGAGTTTTAAAAAAGAAAACCTGAGGGTTTATAACACAAACAAACCTTCCTTCTTTACTTAATAATAATAAGCCAAAGGCAAGATGGTGCTGCAGTAGTGCTGCTAATTACTATGACAAAGAGTAACCAGTGTTTGTCTAGGACAAGAAACATGCTGCAGAAAGTATTTACAGTATTGATGAAGTGCACTGTAATATCTAAAGTTCATCAAACAGCCAGATCCCAGCAGTTGAGGATAGGGATGTGCACATCTGCCAGTTTTGCTTTTTCCCACATTCAATTTTTTAGAAGATCTCAAGTTCTTTCTCTCTTCAACATGAAGAACTTTGCAAATTTTAGTTAATTCTTCTCAAAATTCAACTGAAACAAACTTTTCACTTATCTACACCAGCTAAGGTACAGCTATTGTACAGACTTGAGGATCAGTACAGATTTGGGGGTTGGTGATGGGAGGTTGCCATAATCTATATGAGTTCCATCTCCCTCTCTAGATTTCCTTTCCAGGTGAGTCCTGATTTGGGATGCCTGTAACTGTTAGGGATGTCAGATAATTTCGCCACGAATCTCGGGTAGAGCGAGAGAGAAATAGCATTCCCCTTATTTTCACCGTAGTCTACGTAAATGTTTACATAGACTAGACATGCCAAAATAAGGAACGCAAATGGCAACCGGCACAGCACAGCACAGCCGGCTGGCCAGGATTCCGGGGGGAGGGGAGGAACGGAGCACCTCCCCCCCGTCCAGGATTCCGGGGGGAGGGACAGAGGCCTCCCCCCCACCATCAACATAATCCGCAAAAGGTAAGTGCCTTTCGTACATCCCTAGAACAGGGCTATGGTCCTGCACCTTTGTTTGCAGTTTTATCTTGCTGCTTTATAGAGATGTTGGATCTTGGCTGCACTCCCTTTCCAGAACAATCTTCTTGAGAAAATGGCTGCCAGTCTTTTTCACACACAAAGGAAAGATTCAAGGCCTTTATAACACAAACAGAACATAGCCAGAACAAACTCTTACAACATTTCAAATCTTCACTGTAATTTGAAGTTGGAAAGGATCTAATTACCAACATGATCCTAGGAGTTCAGGGCCACACAAAAAGGAATTTTTTCTTTTCTTTCTAGGTCAACCTTCTCCTTTAGCCACTCACCCCTAAGTGCACAGAAGGAGGAGTTGACCTCCCTTTTTACTCCTCACTCTCTGCCCATAATGGTGGGTGCCCCATACTTCCATTTTCTACGGAGCATATACAGATATGTCCATAATCCTTAAAGAATTCTTACACTACATCACAATGTGTGACATGATGTTGTCAAATTTTGCATTCCTCCCTGTAGTGCCAATGATATGAGGTGGGCATCAGTCTTTCATTGGGTTGTAACACACATTACAAGGAAGAGGTGCAACAAGACATGAAGCAGTGGGAGCTCTACTTCTTACAAAAATCCACTTCCATCATCACAGTGTCTGAGAACGGTAAAATGGTTCGTGTAAATGCTATTAAGCACATCATACTGGGCCATACAACCAAAGAGAAAAAGTAAACATCTCAATTTAATCCAGTATCATAGACCTTCTAGTGGAGGATGTGCCTTCATTATGTTCTTTTTTTTTCTGTAACGTTTTAATTGTTTGCTGGGACATTTTTGTCATAGTTTACTCAGGACTTAACAATTATATAAAATTCTGCTTATTTCATGGTTAAAGAAGCAAACATTACAAAAGCTGTTCAACGGCAAAGAGCAAACAAGCTTAAGCTAGTGGGGTGTGGCAGGAAAAACTACTGTATTTTTAGGACATTAACAACAGTGATCACAAAAGAGCTAAACAATAAAAATTATCTATTCAAAGCTGTTGAAAATTAGGGATGTCAGAGAATTCCGCCATGGATCTCTGTGAGGCTGAATGCCAGTGCATTCGGCCCCCCGAATTCCATGGCAGAACGGCCTGCCACCCCCCCACACGGATCCCCCCCCCCCGGGATGAGACTTACCTGGGGCGGATGTTCCGGACGGCGGCGGCTCCAGCGGTGGCTTCGGCGGCTGGTCTTCTGACCAGCTGCTGCTACTGCCGCCATTTGCAGGCTGTTCCCCCCCCCCCATTCATGATAGGCTACGTAAAGACTTACGTAGCCTATCACGTCTGGGTTATTAAAAAAAAACGCGTATGCAAATGGCGGCGGCTACAGCCGCTGCCATTTGCATTCCTTATTTTTGGCCGTCTTAGTCTATGTAAATATTTACGTAAACTAAGACGGCGAAAATAAGGGGAAACGCAAATAGCGTAGTGGACGCTATTTGCCTTCCCCCTTATTTTCGCCATCTTAGTCTACGTAAATATTTATGTAGAGTAAGATGGTGAAAATAAAGGGGAACGCAAATAGCATCTGCTATGCTATTTGCGTTCCCCTTTCTTGTCTTCGTCTTAGTCTACGGAAATATTTACGTAGACTAAGACGGCCAAAAATAAGGAACGCAAATGGTCGTGGCCGTAGCCTCCGCCATTTGCGTACGCTTTTTTTTTTTTTTAACCCAGACGTGATAGGCTACGTAAGTCTTTACATAGCCTATCACGGCTGAATTCAGGGACACAAATGGTGGCGGCTATGGCCGCCGCCATTTTCGTCCCTGCTAACCAGCGGCCGGATGTCTGGCTGTTGGCGGAGCCGGCCGGCGGCTCTGCGGAATCCCCGCGGAGCAGAGCCAGCCAGGATTCCGGGGGGAGGGACGGAGCACTTCCCCCCCCCAGTGGAACCCGGAGGAGCCAGGTAAGCGGGGTTTTGTACACCCCTATTGAAAATGGAGACTTTAAATGAGGATTGGGTAGACTGCAGGATGTGGGACTTGTGTTCTTCTTTTTCTTTACTACATTCATATTAAAATTTTATGATTCTTTCCCCCTAAATGTATTCTTATTATTCTAAAGTAAACAGTAAGTGCCTAGAAGACATTCTGTCTTCTAGTTTCTCTGTGTTTTGAACCTACACATCTCCCCAATGCAGAAAGTCCCAATCTGGGGACATCCTGTCCCTGACCATCACGCCCCCCCCTCCCGCCCCGCCATCAGAGATGTGAATGAGCTGTTTGGGATGGGACAAATACAGAGGCGGGAAGTAGAAGGCCTTGTCTGCTACACCACCCCCCTCTCCCCTTTGAAGCTGGTATTTATTTATTTAGACCCTGCCTTTCCACCAAAAAAATGGCACTCAAGATGGCTAACCAAGGCCAAGATTCCATAAACTTAGTTAAAACAACCATAAAACCAAATATATGAAAACACAATTAAAATACAACAGCAAAACAAATAAAAACAGAATTCAACCCAATAGAATCCACTGCAGTGACAGACCAGCTTACATGCCAAAGGCCTGCTTGAATAAAAATGGTTTTTCCTGGGTGCAATCGTATCCATGTTTATGGCTGGCTGGGGAATGCTAGGAATTGTAGGACTTTATTCTGTCTGAACATGCATAGGATTGTACCCTTAATCTAGTTGGGTAGTTTTTCATCATGTGCATCTCATTTTTTCTGTTACATGCTGCAAGCCCTAAAGAAAGGTTTGGATAAAAGCTGAATGAAATAAATAAATACACTGAACTATGTATCAGGAAATCCTGAGTTCAAATCTCACCTCTGTCATGAACTAACAAGGGGGCCTTAAGCATGCCACTCTTTCTCTGAGCCCCTCATTTGAAAGACAGGGGTAATAAGACTACTTAACTATACAGGATCACTGTAAGGGTTACACGATAATGCAGGTGAAGTATTCTGAACTACATATAAATGTGAAGTATTAGAATGCTTTAAGTGTGAGTATCTGATTATTTGTTATTTCTAGTCATAATTTTCATAGCATTTCTAATTGTTTAAAGTTGACCAATGTTGTGTTGGATCCCAAGGTTCCCTTTCTCCATCACAGGGAACTCTTTCTGTCGGAGGAAGGGAACCTCTGAATCCAACCCATTACCTCAGGGCCCATTCACAATTTACGCAGAGGCCAACAAGTATTGGGCACTGTGACTACACTTGAGCTATAGCCAAAGATGATTCCCTCAGGAGCATGCCTATGTTTTTAGGTACACTCTTAATGTATCTAGGCTGTGCACCTCAAAAGCTAATATGTAAAATAGGGGCGCACAAGCCTCAGCCCCAGTCATGTGCAATGCAGCCCTGTTGCTCCCCCCACACTGCCGCTGCTCAATTCCTCCCCTTACCCCTCCTCTGGCTGATCAGCACCTGTTCTCCCACACTGCTAATGGTGGCACAGAAGCAGCCATGTCGCAGCCTGGGTCTCTGGGAGGGGGACGAAGCTGAAGCCCCTTCTTCCTCCATGACCCTGCAGCAGCCAGTACCATGGCTTCCGTGCTGCCTTCAGCAGCAGGGAAGCAGCCATGCTCTTGAGGTCCCTGCAAGAGGAGGCTACAGCCTCCCCTCAGTGACCCAGAAGCATCCAGTATCGCTGATTCCACGCTGCCAATGGCAACAAGGGAGCAGTGCTGCTGGTCAGGGTCACTGGGACAGCCCAAGGTGGCACATGCTGCTGCTTCCGCAGGCTAATGGCCATGTGGAAGCAGCACTGCCAGTCAGGTTCGGGGCGGAGGAGGCTGGAGCTTCTGTCTCCCTCAACGATCCTGAAGGAGCCTCCCCACCCCTGCACCCTAGAGATCCTGCTGCAAGGTTGGGGGCACAGCTAAAGCCTCTCCCCCCACTGCAGTGTGTGCATGTGTGTGAGTGAGCATATGCATGGGCAGGCGCAACAACACCACATGTGGCTCTTGGGGATGAAGAGGTTATGCACCCCTGGTGCAAGGTTCCCCGCCAATTTACTAGAATTAGATCTGTGCAAAATCCATTCCAGGGAGCAGCTGCTGTGGTCCTGTGGAGCTGTGTCCCCCTTTGAAGGGAGATTGATATTAGGGATACGCTTCTGATTTAGACAAACCTTGAATCCAGACATGAATCAGGCTGACTTGGACAGGTTCAGGAGATGTCCAAATCAAAGTGTGACTCCTCTAAAGTGGACTGAATCTGAACAGTCCTGAAGGTTTGGGATTATGAGGAACACAGGGATGCAGACAGTGTGTCTCCCAGAATTGAGACATTTGTCCCCAAGCTCTCCAGGAAAACACCAGGGTGGGGAGAGGAGGGGTGGCATTTTATGACTGGCAGCTCAAGCTTCTAATCATAATGAACAATTCGAATCCCAGTGCTTTGAGGATGTTGGAGTAAAATATGGCAGGACTGATTAAGTGTTTAGTGCCCTTTGCTAGTTAAAGATAAAGAGGTGTGGCAGAGTCTGTGGCACCTGGAGGGGGGTAGCATTGGGTGCTTGCTTGGAAAATGCTGGATGTTCAAGCCCTTTTGCCTCTGCCACTGTATGCTCCACATCCATAATCCATCCCTGTCCTATTGCAATTTCTGTGACTTTCTGGCCAATTGAGCAGAAAACAAAAAAGTCTAAGGGAGCAATCCTACGTCCCCTAGACAGCGTCTGGGAGACATAGGATATTTCAGTTTCCTGCATCCAAACTCAGGGACAGGGCTGCAAGCTCAGAGCCAGGAAACCACGCTCCAACCCCCCTCCCCTGCCCCCTCACAGCCAGCACGGAGAGAGCCGCACTCTCTCACAAAGGCGAGTTCCTAGGAGGGAAAAGGGAGCGTTCCTGAGGGTGGGGAGGGGAGGAGACTGGGGTCATGGACTTCAAGGTACCCTTCCCTCCCCCTCCCTGAAGCCTCCGCTAGACAGGCAAAATCACCTGCCGCAGAACAGGCGGCGCATTGGATACTGGTAAGCCTCCACATTCAGAGGCTTATGAGTAGCCAGGGCGCACCACATAGGACTGTGCCCTGAACCTGTTTTTTACTCATCACAGTTCCCCGGCCTCTGTATCTCTCCTTCTGAAATTTTGCAGGTTTCTTGCCTAGGGACAACTCTGTGACACAGGCCATTTTCAAACATAGGGAGCTGCTTTATACTGACTGAATCAGGCCGTTGGTCCATTTCCGGCCGAGTTTTTCCAGCCCTGCCTGAAGAAGCTGGGACCTTCTGCATGGACACCATGCGCTCCGCCACTGAGCTATGGCCCTCCCTGATTGCAAAAAAACCATGGAGAAGTGACAATTGATTTGAACACTCCCGTTGCACAGAAAATGCTGTAGCTATCTTTATTTGTTTGTTTTTTATTTGTTACATTTATATCCCACCTTTATTGCAAAGAGCCCAAGGCAGCGATCATGATCCCCCTCCTCTCCATGTTATCCTCACAACAACCCTGAGAGTTGTGACTGAGAGCTGAGTCAACCAACTGGCTGAGAGTTGGTGACTGGCCCAAAGGCACCTGGTGAGCTTCATGGCCAAGTGGAGACTAGAATCCCGGTCTCCTGAGTCCTAGTCCAACACTCTAATCACTACAGGAGTGTCAGAAAATTGCAGTTCCAAACATACCAGGGCATGATCTGACACTACCGATGTGTCAAACTTGCAATCTTTAATGTGACATACTAAAGATGTAGAAATAAAAAAAAATAGCCTAATCTGAAGCAGTTATGGTGAACTGGTGAAATAAAAGTATACTCTGTATCAACAGGATGTAAAATTCTCCAAACATCAATTAAACCATATTCCATCATATAAGCCTGGAGTGCCAATCTCACAGCAGATTGGGTGTTAGGAGAAGGTGTACCCCTATCTAACAAAGGATAAGACCTCGTTAAAGTCCCCACCCACAACAATCAAATAATCATGTGCGATATCAATCGGTTTAGCAAAACAATCATGAAACATGACAGGAGAATCAATATTTGGCCCATATACATTGATCATAGCAACTAATTTACCCATATACTTCCCTACCAGAATAAAAAACGCCCCTCAGTATAAAGAATCACCTGTTGAACTAACACAGAAAATTGCTTATGTATTAAAATCACACCATGTTGAAGTGTCTGTAACACATAAGCCTCACCAACCCAGTCTTTTTGCAACTTCTGTCGATCTGCAGCCATCAAATGAGTTTCTTGTAAAAAAAAAAAAAAGCCATGTCAACATTAAGCTCTTTTAACTTAGTAAGATCACTTTTCTGTTTGTTTACATTTCGCAGCCCCTTGACATTCCATGAAATCACATTAAGCACTGAAAAAGCAAAAATAAATTGTTTGCCCCTGCGCCCAAACACATCTTTCCAAATTTACAAAAAATAACTTAATTTATATTATTTAAGTGGTATAACAAATACATCCTTAGTTTACATTTAGGACTAACCATTTCAGACATCATTAGAATATTTCTTATTGCATAGAAACTGAGAACAAAAATTAAATTATTCAAAAATATCAACAATAATTGAAAATAAAAAAACAAAATAAAAATCAAATAATCTAGTTTGTGTCCCCATCTTCTATCTGATACCCCCCAAGGTGCCAAACCCCCCTAACAGACCAAACTAAACCAAAAAAAACCCTAAACAAAAAGTAAAAATGTTTGCCTTCCGTTTGGACCAACATGCAACCATAGTACTCAGCTAGGCCCCTCCCACTTATTGAATACATACACAGAACAATATTACAAACAAGCAGATTTAACCAGCAAGAAATAATAACAATAAAAAAGAGTAAAAAACAAACCAGTGGATATTTTAAGTAAGTGGCAGGATATTTGATGTGGTGGTATTGCTAGGGATGTACGAAAGTCACTTACCTTTGATGAACTTGGATTCACGGTGGGGGGGAGGCGCTTCATCCCTCCCCCCGGAATCCTCCCTGGGCCAGCTCCGCTCCGCAGCGGGTCTACAGGGCTGCCGGCCAGGACAGTCCGCAGCCGGAGTTCCAGCCGCGGACAGGTTGCTGCGGACGCAAGTGGCGGCCGCTGTAGTGGCTGCCATTTGTGTCCTGAGAAGCTGCCATGATAGGCTACGTAAGTATTTACATAGCCTATCACGGCAAGCCAAAAAAAAAAAAAAGCGTATGCAAATGGTGGCGGCTACGGCGGCCGCCATTTGCGTTCCCTATTTTTAGCCGTTTTAGCCTACGTAAATATTTATATAGGCTATTATGGCAAAAAACAAGGGGAACGCAAATAGCATAGTGGGCGCCATTTGCGTTCTCCCCCCCCCCCCCCGTTTTAGCCTACGTAAATATTTAAGTAGGCTATTACGGCGAAAAAAACGGAACACAAATAGAGCCCACTACGCTCTTTGCATTCCCCTTGTTTTTCGCTGTAATAGCCTACATATTTACGTAGGCTAAAACGGCTAAAAATAGGGAACACAAATGGCGGCCACCGTAGGGAGGCGTACACTGTTTGCGTACGCTGGTTTGTTTGTTTTTTGTCTTGCCGTGATAGGCAACGTAAATACTTATGTAGCCTATCACGGCCTCTACAGGGACGCAAAAGGCATCCCCTCTTTAGCCGTGATAGGCTACATAGGTATTTACATAGTGTATCACGGCTATGATGAAGAAGCAAATGGCAGCCACAGGGCGGCTGCCATTCGCAAGTCAGCGCGGACGGCAGCAGGTAAGTGCTCCATTTCGCGTGCCTTTCGTGGGTTGGGGGGGCGGGGGCTTCGTTCCATCATGGATTTCGGGGGGCCGAATGCACTGGCATTCGGCCTCACCAAGAGCCGTGACGGAATTCTCTGAAATCCCTAGGTATTGCAAGTTCATTTGCTTTGCCAGATTTCTCACCTTGGTAAATTATCTTCTTCTGTCAGCGATGTCTTTAGTATAATAGGGAAAGAGTATAAACTTGTCGTTGGCTGGCCCCCACTGGAGCTCTCCTCTCTCTTGCTGTACGCAACAGATATTCCTTAGTGGAGGCCCATAGAAACTGAATGATAACTGGTCCCACTCTAGAACCTCATGTAGAGCCAGGAACATGATAAGCACGTTCAATATCAACTGGAAAATCAAAAAGCAAAGCCAACAACTCACGCAGAAATTTATCCATAAACTCAGCAAGACAGAGATTTGAGTAGGGATGTACGAAACACTTACCTGGTTTCGTCCAGGGACATCCGTGGTGGGGGGGAGGCGCTCCATTCCTCCCCCTGAAATCCTCGACGGGGGGGGAGGCGATCTGTTCCTCCCCCCCGGAATCCTGCCTGGCCAGCTCTGCTCCACGGCCAGGCCGCGGAGCCGCCGGCCAGGCCAACCCACAGCGGGGCCTCCAGCCGCTGCTGGGCTGCTGCGGACGCAAATGGTGTCCTGAGTAGGGGACGCCATTTGCGTCCCTATGGTAGCCCGTGATAGGCTGTAGTCTATCATGGAGAAAACGGGAATGCAAATGGCATACGGGACGCCATTTGCATCCCTGCTTTAGCCGTGATAGGCTACATAAATATTTACGTAGCCTATCACGGCTAAAGCAGGGATGCAAATGGCGTCTCCTATGCCATTTGCATTCCCGTTTTCTCCATGATAGACTACGTAAATATTTATATAGCCTATGACAGCTAAAGTGGGAACACAAATGGCGTAGGGGACAACCAGAAAAAAAAGTTATATAGCCATATATTGATTTCCAATTATAGTCAATGGGAGGCAAGAATAAATGGGTTTCTGAATTGAGATTTGGATTCAGACCAGAGGTCTGAGCTGTCTTGGGCTGTTTTCTGAATTGCTGGAGTTGGGGTGGGAGCCAAATCCTGTGGTTAGTGCGCACACCCATAATTTTAATCTGCGTCTAAAACATTTTATTGATATTTCTTAAAAATTAGTGGAGTTGTGGGGATGTTCTTACATTTAAATACTTTAAAAACATATTCAAAATAATAGATAATTCAAAGATGAAATTTACAAGACCAAATTCTGTCTATTGAACTCCATCCACCTCTTCCAGTTCTAAACACTTGAGAAGCCATTCCCTAGTTGTGAAACACTAAATTATCTTCAGTGCTATTGCCTACCAGGGCTTAGAGCAGCCTTCTCCAACCTGGTGCCCTCCAGAAGTTTTGAACTACAACTCCCATCATCCCAGGCAATTGGAGATGCCAGCTGGGGCTGATGCAGTTTTAGTTCAAAACATCTGGAGGGCACCAGACTGGTGTGAAATATTGTGTGCTAAGTTAACTTCTTAGGAAGGTTGGTTGGAGGTTCATTTTCAATTATTGTTGAAAATGAATTAAAGATTAAAATATTGAGGTTTGTAATGCAATAATATAAAAGTAGTGATAGGGCAAATTTGCATTTGGGGAAGCTCATATATTAAAATTGGAGAGACTTGGCCCAGGCCCCTTCAATCAACCTTCGAATTTGGGTCCGGCTCAGCATGGGTTTAACTCGGACCCTGTTGGTAGCCAGGTTCAATTCAGGAGCTAGATAAGACTGCAAATCCTGTGTTCCCTGGCAGCAAGTGACGTTTCTGAGCAGATCCAGAAACACCCAGCAGAAACATCTCTCCTGTCTCTAGCAAGCCCTCCCATTACCAGTTCTCCCTCCCCCCTTCTCAAACGTACTTTTGGTTTTGGTTTTCTTGGTAAAGGGGTGGTAGGGCTGGCAGGGGTGGGGGTACACACTATACCCATTTGCATCTTTTGCTTTCTGAGAAAACAAATTTAGGGAGAAATCAACTTTTGGGGGTGCCTTTCCCCCCCAAATCTCAACCCCCCATCAAACCCAATTGTTTCTGCGGCCAGCTGAGAGGAGTTCTCATCATTAATAAAAAGATGCCTATTTCATTTCTAAAAGAAAAATAGCTGATCTATCAAGACTATAATTACAATTTGGCAAATTAACGTAAATCAAATTCTACCTAATTCCCCCCCCCCCAACAGTAAAGCGCATGAGGCATATCAACTGGCTACATTTTGCTCTCACACAAAGCCATCATTTTGGTCAGCCTTTCTCACATGATTCTGCAAGTTCCTGGCATGAGATGATCAATTTGCATAGCTCAAGTGGATCCCTTGAAGAACTATGATGTTGTGTCCAAATTACTTGCTGCTTTTGGTTTTGGCTTGGTCTATTGGCCTGATTCTTGTAGCTCCAATGGCTCCCTCTCATGTTGATTCCTAGCAGCCTAAAACGGGTGCAGTAACTCTTTTAGAGGTTAAAAGCTATTCTCCTATTTAAGGGCAAACTTTTGATTTCCATTACTGAATATTTTATGGAGAAATGTTCTGTATGGAGTGAAAGTGAGAGAAGTAGGAATACAGAAGAAAAATACGAGCAATTGACTCGAACTGATTAATCTTTTCGGTTCAAAAGTGCATGATAATGACCTCATCCTGCATATCTGATCTTTACATTCTAGCCAGAAGAGAGTGTCAGCACATTCCTGTACCTATCTACTCAGGATTTAATTCTAGGTAAGTATGTTTAGGATTGCAGCTCAAATGTTGTGTATGTGTGTGTGGGGGGGGGGGATGCCTGGCACATACAGAGAGAAAGAGCTATGCAATGCTGCAAATACTGCCATTTGGCAAACCTGACTTAGTCTAGCATCGGCTGCAGCCCCCAATGGACTTTTCCCATGGGTCAATGTCAATGGCCCTTCTTAGGAAAGAGGTTTCCCACCCCTGCTGTACAGATTCATATACTCCTCACATTTTCATAACTGGACTCCATCTAGCTAACTTTGTTGCTTTATTGTTTCTGCTCAGAGTTGGCAACCTATAGTCTGCCAGATGCCCAGGCAATTAGTTGTTGTTGTTCAGTCGTTCAGTCGTGTCCGACTCTTCGTGACCCCATGCCATGGACCATAGCATGCCAGGCCTTCCTGCCTCCGGTCTCTCCTGGAGTGCGCTCAAGTTCATATTCATTGCATCGGTGATGCTATCTAGCCGTCTCATCCTCTGCCGTCCCCTTCTCCTTTTGCCTTCAATCTTTCCCAGCATCAGGTAGGGATGGCGGAGAATTTCTCCCCGAAACTTCGGGGGGCCGAGCGCCAACGTGTTTGGCCCCCTGAACAAGTTTCGGGGAGAAATTCTCTGCACAACCCCACCCCCTGCACCCCCCCCCCCGGGACGGGACTTACCTTTGCCGAATGTCCCTCCCGGCGGCAGGTCTGGCCAGCGGTTCGTCGGGTCTTCGTCAGGGGCGGGGGCGGCAGCCGATCTTTCGACCGGCTGCCGCCACCGGCATTGCAATAGAAGAAAAAAAAACAACGCCCCCGTGATAGGCTACGTGACGATTAACGTAGCCTATCACGGCTAGATTTGCAAAGTCAGCCGTGATAGGCTACGTAAATCGTCACTTAGCCTATCACGGGTGACTTAAAAAAAAAAGAAAAAAAAGCGCGTACGGATAATGGCGGCCCCCATAGGGAGCCGCCATTCCCGTTCCTTATTTGGTCGCTGTAGTCTACGTAAAGATTACATAGACTACGGCGAAAATAAGGGCAATGCTATTTGCGTTGCCCTTATTTTCGCCGTAGTCTACGTAAAGATTTACGCAGACTACAGCGACCAAATAAGGAACGCAGGGGGCCGCCATTTGCGTACGCGCTTTTTTTTTTTTTAAAGTCACCCGTGATGGGCTACGTGGTGATTTACGTAGCCTATCACGGCTGACTTTGCAGATCTAGCCATGATAGGCTACGTTAATCGTCACGTAGCCTATCAGGGGGCGTTTTTTTTTTTTAACTGTTTCGCGGCCGGGCGAGGCGAGGCGCCTCCTCCCCGGCCTGAATTTCGGCCGGGCGAGGCGGGAAGCCTCCCCCCCGGCCTGAATTTTGGCCGGGCGAGGCGGGAAGCCTCCCCACCCGGCCTGAACTTCGCAGGTGGAGCAACGAAGCGCCTCCCCCCCACCGCGGGAAATCTTCGAGGACAAGTAAGTGACTTTCGTCCACCCCTAGCATCAGGGTCTTTTCCAGTGAGTTTTTTTTTCTCTTCGCATTAAGTGGCCAAAATATTTGAGCTTCAGCTTCAGTATCTGTCCTTCCAATGAGCAGTCAGGGTTGATTTCCTTTAGGATTGACTGATTTGACCTTGCAGTCCAGGGGACTCGTACGAGTCTTCTCCAGCACCAATTAATCCACACCAACTCTTATGACCCAAACATTCAGTGGTGCAGCTAGATAATTTTAGATGCTGGATTTATGCCCTTGCCCTTAGATGGCCGTTAGATTTACTTCAGTTGTAAAGCACACAACTAAATTTTTTCTCACCTCCTCCAACCCCCATTCCACTCTTTAAAACTGCTTCTACATTTCTGATATATTGGAACAAACAAAAATAAAGAAATCTGTTTGCTAACCTGATTCTAAAAAAGAAACACTTTTTTATACTCTGAGCATGTGCAGTTTGGGATTTTAAATTCACTTAAAGCATAGCACATCATCATGACTACAGGAATAAAATGGAATTTGTTTCTGCTGCGCGGACGCAAAACATATTTACTCAGGAATAAGCGCCACCCATGTTGGTGGAAGGACCGGCTCTCTGAGCTACCCCACCCGCTGCTTCCTCAGCTAGCATGGCTCTCTAGAGAGCCCACCTGCCCACAGCGGCAAGGGGAAGGGCGCGGGGGACATGGCAATGGAGTTAAGGGGAAAGGGTGGGGGTAACGCAGTGCTGGTGGTAAGGGAAGGGGGTGCAATGCAGCAACAGCGGGAGGGGGGAGGGGTGGGGGCACGCTGTGGCAGTTCCAGGGGGGCAGAGCAGGGTGATGCAGCAGCAGTGTGTGTGCTGTCCCACCAGGGTTGCAGAAGAACAAGGTGCCCAGAGCAGCTATTTCAGTGCAGCCTATCTGTTCTTTTCAAAACATTTGAGTTGCCCACCTCACAGCAATGAGAATTTACAAATCATCCGTTCATAATTCCTTTTTATCAGGGATTCTGACCCATCATAATGTAAGAACAACTCTGCTGGACCAGATCAAGACTTTCTGGGCTCTTTCTCTCACCAAAAGAATGATAAATGGAGCGCCTCTCCTGGTATGAACCTACCTGTACACTACAATCATAATCTGAGGCCCTCCTCCAGGTGCCGGATGGCAACAAAGGAAAAGGCCTTCTCCATGGTAGCCCCCCAATTGTGGAACGCTCTCCCCAGTGAGAGCCACCTGCCACTAACATCCTTTAGACACCAGGTTAAGACTTTCCTCTACTCCCTGACAATTGATAGCGTATGATAAGATTTTACCTGGTCCTGGGAAGTTTTTGTTAAAGTGTTTTAAATTCTTTTGTAATTAGTTCTTTATATTATGCTCGATATTGTTTTTTGAAGGTTATAATCTTTTGTAACCCAACCAGACAGCTTTGGCTATTGGGTGGTGTATAGAAATGTAATAAATTATAATAATAACAGCAACAGCAACAACTGTGGCCTAGAAATAATTTTAGACAGATTTAGATAGAAAAGGCCCAGTACTGCTAGCCAGCTTTTAGCTGGCCTGGCCTCCCAACTTAGTTTCTCATCTTCGGAAATCCAACAATCTGTTGGATCCAGACTAAAGCAGCAATCCTAACTCCCACTGAATGCCAGTGGAGAGGGGTTAAGATGGGGCAGAAGAGCTCTTCATAAGTAAGATAAACTCTGCTGGCAGAGGTGAACCAATCCACCCTGGAGGCCCACAATACAATCACGGAAATAACCAGTGCCAGCCTTTCCTGGAGCAGTAGGATCTAATGACCCAAACCCTGCCTCGCTCAGCTACTGCTGAAGACAAATGCTTCCTAGCTTCTCATAAGGTGGTATTTTTACATGTGTTTGAAGTCAACAGTTCTGTGTATTCATCACTTGGTCAGCTTCTCCACCATCTATCTGGGCTGCAAAGCTATTCTTTCAAGACATTATCTTCTATGTGTACTTCATGTAACCATCACTCCTTAATGTGGTACATTAATTCAGTGCTTGCCAGTAGGGTTGGACTACTAGTTCCCCTCTACTCAGCACTGGTTAGGCCCCATCTGGAGTACTATGTCCAGTTCTGGGCACCACATTTTAAGAAGGATGCAGACAAACTGGAGAGGGTTCAGAGGAAGACAACAAAGATGATCAGGGGACTACAAACAAAGCCCTATGAAGAGAGACTGAAAGACCTGGGCATGTTTAGCCTGGAGAAGAGAAGACCGAGGGGAGATATGATAGCGCTCTTCAAGTACTTGAAAGGTTGTCACAGAGAGGAAGGCCAGCATCTCTTCTCAATCATGCCAGAGTGCAGGACACGGAATAATGGGCTCAAGTTACAGGAAGCCAGATTCCGACTGAACATCCGGAAAAATGTCCTGACTGTTAGAGCAATACGACAGTGGAACCAATTACCTAGGGAGGTGGTGGGCTCTCCCAAACTGGAGGCATTCAAGACGAGGCTGGACAGCCATCTATCAGGGATGCTCTGACTTGGATTCCTGCATTGAGCAGGGGGTTGGACTCGATGTTGGTTCCTCTTGCCATTTTAAAAATAGCGACTCCCTGCAATAAGAGACAGCGCACATCCAGGCCTCAGGAGCTGGCGGTGGCGATGATGACGATGGCAGCGGCAGCGGAGGAGTAGGCGGTGGCAGCGGAGGAAGTGGCTTAGGAAGTGATGGCGACAGAGGAAGAGGTGGCAAGGTGAGGAGCTGGGGGTTTGCATGGGGTTGTCAGGGGGGACCTGAACCAGGATTCAGCCATCTGAATCCCGCTTCAGGTTTGGGGCTGAGCCGGGTTGGGGCCCTCCGAATCAGCCCGAGCTGAATCGGGCCCGCCTCCAAAGCCACGAAGCAGCTTCCGAGTCAGATCAGGGGGTCCTTGCACAGCCCTGCTTTGAAGATCCTGCATTCACCCACCCATGCTTATAGACATAGAAGTGCACACAGGAAGGTTTCCAGCCATAGGACTCCTCTATTTCCTATTTAATCAATTTTCCATGTGTTTCAAGCTGGAAGGGGGGGGGGGGACAGGCTGACATAAACATCAGCACCTGGCTCTGCCCCCTCAGAACATCAGTTTGTGGGAATCATTGGGCCATTTTCCCAAATCAGTCCTGGACCTTGGTTAATGTGAATTATTGCTCACTGGTGCACAGTTGTTTATATATTGGTACGTTTATGATTGTACTGGGAGACTGCTAGTGTGCTGCTGCTATATTGTTATAGCACTTCTATTGTTTTATTCTGCTAAATCCTATTGACTTACTCTATTAGACAAAGTGCCTAGGAACCCATTTCATCTGAAATCTGAGTTATTGAGCATCACTGTGTCTTAATATTTGTGCTAGCACCATTGCTTCCACTGGGACATTTTAGATTTGTGATGAACACGATTAGTGGGTAGCCAATGGCTTTAAAGGTTTCAGTATTTAGGATACAATGCAGCAGCCCCTGTTGTGCATGCAGCGTCCAAGCAGTGGAGGAATACATGTATGCAAGGGGGGTACCAAGCAACATCCAAGCAACCCTCTCTGGATGGTAGCGGATGTCTGGTTTGAGACCCACAAGACAGGCCTATTCCAAGAGTCCTGCTATGTGAGGCCACCAGGCCCACTTGCCAGATTTCCTGGAGCCAATCTACAAGGCCGATTTAATGTGGAGGGAGAGCACGTCAGGGTTGTTTGTGACAGAGGATACTGTCACCAATCCACAGCCAACCAGCAGTTTCCCTCTTGAAAAGCCGCATTTTCAGAAAGTCCTTTCAGTCTGTATATTTTTACTTAAAGAGCTTCCAGGCGGTTCCACTGCAGTGTGCTCCATCCCCCTGCATTAAACCCTGGGCATGCCTCTGTGATGTGGCCGTGACCTGGCAGTGATGTTGTCAAGGGGTGGGGCCACCCCTTCCCCCCTGCATTCACTGTTTTTCCCCATTGGCAGTAGGATGCACAGTCTGCAGACTGTACTTCCCATTCAGAATACCGCAGTTGCGCATTTTCGAGGAATCAGGAAAGCAAAACAGTTGCTTTCAGCAGTCAGAGCAAGTAGTCTGCCTTTCCAATTCACAAAAGCACTACAGCGCTGTTTCTAGTCTTCACAATTGTGCAGTAGTAGCTTTTGCAGTTCATGGTATGTAGCCTTATTTCAGAGCGCAGTAGCAGGCTGGAGCCAGGACAGGGGCTGGAAACAAGCCCCTCTCATTTTCTGAGTGGCACCTCTCACCAAGGGGGAGAGGCAGCTTATGGTGGGGGTTATGCCCACTGAGCTTGGTTTCAGCACTTCCTGTCCTCCCCCAATCAGCCTCCAGTCGGTCAAGTTGGAATATGAACTTGGTATGAGATTGAGCAACATCACATACACACAGCAATCCCAGGCTATAGAGAAAATGGGGGCAGGGGCAAGGTTCGTGGTGTATAAAGTTCCAGCCATGGAAAGGGAATGCAGATAGAGCAAGGCTGTGACCCTCTGCACTCTTCCCAGGGAGTAAGTCCCACTGAATACAATGGGACTTATTCCTGAGTAAAAAGGCACAGGGTGACACTTCACAGCTGCAAACTTGGGCACACTGTCTCCCTTGAATGGTGTGAGGTTTATTTCCGAGTACATACACACAGGACTGAACCACATGGAACTATATGTGGGGCAGGGGTCTTGGCGCTGGCTGCCTGTTCTCTTTCTGCTCCCTGTATTATTTACTTTTCAGCAGATCACAGTAACACTACTTCAAAATAATGCTACTGAAGGCTCCCGCTACTGGCCTCCCCCTCGTCTTCCCAATTGTGTATTCTTTACTGTGCACTACATATTGTGAATAGCTAGCCCAGGGACAGACATCCTGCACAGAGGGAAAGGGCTGGAGTTGCCTCCCTCTGCTAGCCTCCGCTTCCCCAGCCCCGAACTCTTGTTTCTGCAGGAAAGCCTCCCCCCACACACACACGGCGGGGGGGGGGGAGTGTGGACAGGGGCAGGGAACAAGCCTCTCTTATTCACTGAGCAGGGTTGATGGGGTTGAATGATGTTCAGTTCTACTCTGCCCACCCGGAATGAGAAGTGCTTTCATGTGACCCATGAAAGCAGGGTTTTAGGTGCTGTATACTCCACTTTCCTTGCTTTTTGTGGCTGTGATGGACCAAAGTGATTTCAAGGAAATCCAGATATAACCAGCAAGCACTTCTCATTCCATTTCCATGTAGATACCCTCTGGTTGTGCTATGGGGTTGCAGAGGGTGGCAGCCATCCCCTGGATATCAGCCTGTATATTGCACCTGGTGTCCTTTGCTTCAGGGGAAGCCAGAGATAGACCCATCCCCAGGTCTACCATATCAGCCAACCATTCATTCTTTTATTCACTGTATGAGTCACGTACAGCTGAAACTCTCAGGGCAACATACATAATAAAAGAGAAAATAAAAACCACATAATAAAATAGATTAAAAGTGTTGTTTTATTTAGGGATTAGACTCTACAATCAATACTGAGTCCATCTCTGGCTGAATTTCGGGGCGGGGGGGGGGCTAGGTTAGTCCAGATAGTGCTTCAAATCAGGGACAGCAAATAGTGTATTTGGGGGTGCAGTTGAGGCTGCCATGAGGAGATGAGCCTATTATTCAGCAATGCTGAGAGACCCATACACTAGGGTGGAGGGAACATGAATTGTTGGCACCTGTTAGGACAGGCAACAATGAGTCCCTTGCTAATGTCATTAAGGCCCACGTGAGCAGACCTCCAGCAGTTCCCTCCCGCCCCCTGTGGTGTCTCCCTGAGCGGGACTATGGATGAGGCAGAGGGCCTCTAATGCTATGGGCAATGGCAGTTGCTGCATCAGTATGCAGTACCACTCTCAGAGCCCAAGGGAGGGAGCAGTAAGCATTGAGGGGATGTTTCCAGCTGGGATCTTTGCCAGCTTGGTTTGGGAAGGTACCTGATTATTAATGGCACTATGAAAGAAGTCAATTTGTCCCTCCATCATGGGTAGCATCCCTGTGGAGCTACTGATGTTGACCAACCACAGCAGGTCAGGGCCTGATATGGTTGAAATTACCAGGGCCTGATAAGGCCAAGGCCTGTGTGGCACATGTTTCACTTTATAGAAAACTTCTATAATTTGACTACCTCTGAAATTTGTCCACTGTGTGTAGAGATCATCCATAATTAAAGTTCTTCTTTTAAAAAGTAAATCTCTTCCTTGGTGGCTGCTGAACCCAGCTTAATTTTAAAAGGTAAATATTATACTTGGAACCATTTTTATATTCTAAACAGGGATTGCTGAATTAAATTCTAGGCACCATTCAAATAACATCTTGGAATAATAGTTTCTCAGGTGGTTTTGTGTGTGTGTTTTAGTTTATAAACCTTTTTAAAAACAAAGTTACCAAACAGCATCCAATAATTTAAGATACTCTGAGAAGGGAAAGAGCATATGGGCAATGCTGTCCTGTTATTCAAAGCTTTCTTTTGCTTTGGCTAGGGATGTCAGAGAATTTTGCCACGAATCTCGGGGAGGCCGAATGCCAGCGCATTTGGCCCCCTGAAATCGGTGGTGAAACGGTCTGCCCCCCCTGCCCCCCCTGGGACGGGACTTACCTTGGGCAAATCTCCCTGGCGGCAGCAGCTCCGGCGGCGGTTGGGCGGCGGCAGCTGCGGCAGCTGGTCTTCCGACCGGTTGCCGCCGCCGCCATTTCCAAGTTAAAAAAAAAAAAACGTGATAGGCTACTGGCTACATAAAGATTTATGTAGCCTATCACGGCTAGATTTTTAAAAAATACCGTGATAGGCTACGTAAATGTTTACGTAGCCTATCACGGCTGAGTTAAAAACAACAACCGCGTGTATGCAAATGGTGGCGCCCATGGGCGCCACCATTTGTGTTCCTTATTTTGGCACGTCTAGTCTACGTAAACATTTATGTAGACTACAGTGAAAATAAGGGGAACGCAAATAGCGTAGCGTCCATTTGCGTATGCACAGGTTTTTTGTTTTTTGTTTAACTCAGCCATGATAGGCTATGTAAACATTTACGTAGCCTATCACGGCTGACTGCAGGGATGCAAACGGCAGCAACTACGGCCGCCGCCATTTGCAGATCCAGCCGGCCAGGATTTGTGGTGGGAGGGATGGGGCGCCTCCCCCCCAGCCAGAATTTTGGGGGGAGGGACAGGACGCCTCCCCCCCGGCCAGAATTTCGGGGGGAGGGACAGAGCACCTCCCCCCCACCGCGAATCAAATTTCGTAAAAGGTAAGTGACTTTCGTACATCCCTAGCTTTGGCTTGCCTTGAGCACAAATGATGAAAGCTAATTAAAAGGGATGTTAAAAAAGAAAGAAATCCCCTTTGAACCCACCTTGTGATCCCCAGACTTTATGGATCAGAGGGCACATTTGGAATTCTGAGAGTGTTGTGAGTGCTCTCACAAAATGGCTACATTGGGGGGGTGTCCATTCAATGAATGGGAGGGGATCTTGTCTGTCACACCAGCATTGGTTACAGGGATCACCTACGCAGCTGTTTGGCAAGAGTGGCCAAAAACACTGCTGCCACTCTGCTCCTCTCAAATGATCTCTATTCCCACCACAAAGGAAGCTGAGACACCTGCCCAGCTGGGTGGGAGGACTGTAGGTAGAGTGGTGAGGATGTGTGTGTGAAATAAATTATTCTGTGTAATTTGTTTGCCTGATTGTCTGACAGCAGCATAATAGGTTGTTTGCATAACCACCTACTCAGAGTAGCTTGCCACCCACCATGGGTTAGCCTGATGTGTGAATGCAGCCAGAGAATTAGAGTAGTGCTTGGTACAAACTATACAACCCTACGTGCTTGCAGAGCCCTCAGATGACTAAGATCCTGTCAGGGAGGTGAGTCTTTGGCTGGGTTCACACAACACGCTAATCATCGTGGGTCACATCTGGGAGTGACCAACAAGGGGCTAGTGTGTCGTGGGGTGGGGGTGTTTATCCCACCCACAGTGGTTAAGTTACCCACAGTTGGAACTCATGCTCTGTAGTAGGGGTAAAGTGCCCCAGGGTGGCTTACGTGTTGTGTGTCAGGCTCCCCATGGATAAACGTGCGCAACCATGGAGATGAACACCTAGAGTAGCTGGAAGTGCCAGTGGCACTCTAGCCTGTGCCGCTGATCTCTATGGTCACAGAGCAATGGCTGGCGCCACCAGCGGGAGACAGTTCTTGTCACAGTGGCCACTGGGATGCATGGCTGCAGCAGCAGAAAGACAGCGGAGAGACTGTGGATAACAGAGGGGTAAAAGAACCACGCTGCCCCGCGTGGTTTGGTGATTGTGTGTGGGGAGGGCTTGTCCTGGTTTTCCTTCCTCTCTCCACAGCGTGGTTCCGCTACCCACCCTCCCCCATGATCATTTGAAAGGGCCCTTTTTCTTTGCTTCAGAGCTGAGATGCCCAGCTCATCAACTGTGGCTTTAAGAGTCATGGGAGAGGGGGCAGCAGAGGTGGCAAGAACAGTTATCTGACCACCCCAGCTACATTACCAGAATGCCTGGAGTGGGTAGCCCCCTATTATAAGTTGCCGGCAAACACTATCTGTAGCAGGAAGGTGGTGTCATGCGCTCTCTGTACCAGCAGCCCGGGAGAAAGTTCTGGAGGAGGCTGATCAGGCTGCGGTGACTCAGTGGAATTCCACATACTTGATGGGGGAACTGGTGTCAGCCACCTGCTGACTGAGCAATAGTAGGACACCAGGCATCTCCCAGTTAGTGGTCTTGAATGCTCTGAGTGCTGCCGCCACCACAGTTGCCACAGACAGTCAGAAAAAGCAGTGAAGTGAAAACACATTAAAACACCTGCTGATATATTCCTTCTGCATGCCTCCCCAAAGCATTATGATTTGTCATTATGCATTATGAGCGTCACAAGGGGTGCCCCTTCTATCAGGGGTGACATGTCACTTCCCCCTACTTTCAACCAAAATAATCATGTGACAATGTAAACTCTAGCCTTTATCACCCCTTGTTACAGCACAGGATCATTCAAGCCAGCAGTTGCAGGAGCAGAATCTCTTCTTGGGGAAGAAGATAAGTAGCTACAGGATAAGGCAGAATATGCCTCCAGAGAAATACTGGTAAGTAGCTGCAGGACCAGGATGAAGTCCCACAGAGGGATTCAGGTAAGTAGCTGCAGTATCATAATGTGTGCCTATGGAGCAGATAAGTAGTGGCAAGACCAGGGTGAATGCCAATGTACCAACACAAGTAAGTATCTGCAGGATCATAAAGAATGCCTACATAGTGGTGCACACTGTAGGTAAATAGTTGTAGGGTCGGGATGATCTGATATTAAGTTTACTGTGGAAGTCTTTGCTTTTCCTCTTGTTCTTGTATTTTCCTGTCTGCTGCTGTCTATACTGGAAGGTCTCCCTTACCATTCCTAGCAGCCAGTCTTCTGTAGGGATGTCAGAGAATTTCGCCACGAATCTCGGGGAGGCCGAAAGCCAGCGCATTCGGCCCCCCGAAATCGGTGGCAAAACGGTCTGCCCCCGCCCCTCTGGGAAGGGACTTACCTTGGGCGAATCTCCCTGGCGGCGGCGGCGGACGTTCGGCGGTGGTGTGGCAGCGGCGTGGCGGCGGCCGGTCTTCTGACCGGCTGCCGCCATTTCCAGTAAAAAAAACAAAAAAACGTGATAGGCTACGTAAAGATTTACGCTATTTGCGTTCCCCTTGTTTTCGCCGTAGTCTACGTAAATGTTTACGTAGACTAGACATGCCAAAATAAGGAACGCAACGCCATTTGCATATGCAGGGGTTTTTTTTTGTTTGTTTTACTCAGCCGTAAACATTTACGTAGCCTATCATGGCTGACTGCAGGGATGCAAACGGCGGCGGCTACAGCCGCTGCCATTTGCAGACCCGGCCGGCCAGGATTTGAGGCGGGAAGGACGGGGCGCCTCCCCCCCGGCCAGAATTTGGGGGGGGAGGGACGGGGCGCCTCCCCCCCACCTCGAATCACATTTCGTCAAAGGTAAGTGACTTTCGTACATCCCTAGACTCTTCTGATTCTCTTTGGCCTTCTAACGAGCCCCCTGGTCCCTTTCTCCTCCTGCTTCCCCTTTTTGAACCTTCTGGTCTTTTTCCTTTCCTGACGCTCCTTTCAGCCACTCCTCCTGTCTTTTTGCCCTGGCTTCATCTTTCTGCCCTCCCTGTGCTTCCAGTATATGTTCATAATATGCCTCCCTAGCAGGTAAAATGGCCATCTGTGCATTGCATTGCTGTGTGCACTCATTTACATGCATGTGCAGTAGAGACAAGATGCATCCAGTACCCCACTTGGAAATTCATCTTATACAGACCTAAGGAAGCCTGAAGACTGACACCAACTCTTATTAAACATTAAAACTTTGGAAAACATCTTTATTATCACATGCCCTACCCATATGCCTCCATCTTCTGTATGAATATAAGTTCAAACACACTTTATTAACAGCAAAAAGTCTTGTGGCACCTTAAAGACCAACACATTTATTCTAGGCTAGCATAAGCTGTCATAGACCATAGCCCACTTGATCAGATGCAAGGGGTATTATGGGAATTTTCAGTTTTTTATACAGTACATATGGTGTGCATGTGTGGGGGGGTGTAAACAGTGACTTCGGTAGGAAATTACATGCAGAAAGTATTTAATGAAGGAAAGTATCCTTTTCATTAAAGACTTCACAGTCCCTCCACCTGCCAATGGCATTTCCCTAAAAAAAAACCAAAAAACACCCCAACCCAACTAGAAGACTAGATTAAAAACTCTGGACTACACTGCAGTGCTGTTATCGCCATATCAATGTATGACAACTATAATGAGCTACACTGCAGTGCTGGCATAACCCATAGACACAGAACATTCAGAATTTATCCTTTTACATGGTATAACGACAATACTACTAATGATCCACACAAAATCACTCCTTTGAAGCCCCATTTTTTTCATTCACGCAACAACCCACATTGCATAGAGAAAGAAACTGATCCACATTAACTGCAATGTGGGTTGTTGCATGAATTAAAAAAATGGGGCTTCAAAGGAGTGATTGTGTGTGGATCATTAACTGTCTCTGAAATCATGAAAGCCAAGTGTGTGCAGAGGTGTGTGTGTGTGTGTGGAGAATCAGACAACCCAGCCCACACAAAAGTACTTCTTTGAACCCATATGCTTCTGCTCCAGCAGCACCTCCCATTGCACAGAATTGAGTGCCTTTAAAATCATGAGTGGAAGGGGAGAATCCACACAGCCAAAATGACGACGACAATGATAATATCCTCAGAGCTACGCAGAAAAGCAGTCCTTTGGAACCCAGCAGCCAGTTCTGAGAGCATCTAAAATCCACCCTTTTGCAAAATCTTCATCTACATAGCCATTCTTAGAGTCACATTTTTGTGTTCCAGCAACAACGTACATCGTGCGAAGGAGGAAACTGAATCTAGTGTCTGTAGGCTCATAAATGTATGACAGTGGGGAGAGGGAATCTACTTATTGCAGGTGGAAATCCACACAGCCCACCCACTCGAGGCAGAAATCCACTCACCCCATGCTCTCACATACAGCAGGGGCATCCCCCCCCCCCCCGCCCAAGCTTTAAGTCCGAGAGCGGGCCATGCTGCTTTTTTCAACCACGTTGTGAATAACGTGGAGGGAAGGAGCATGTTACCTCTCCCCACCGCCCACCGCCCACCGCCCACACCTTTCGTTAGAGCCAACTCTGCTAGCCGCACTTCTCCAGCACACCCCCTCGTTCTATAACTGCTGATGCTCAAAAGGAAGAGATCAAAACAAAGGGCTCCGAGGCTGCAGTTCTGTAGACGCTTACTTGGGAGTAAGTCTCCCTGAATGCAACGGGGATTACTTCTGAGTAAGCCTGTATATGAATGCACATCAGCACACAATTGCAGCGTGGGTCAGAACTGGCCGCGGCGTTTTCTCTCCCCAGCCACGCTCCGGAGGAGCAGGAGGGACACAGGCCTCGCTCCCTTTGTCTTTCCTCTTCTTCCCTTCTTATAGGTGCATCACGCAAAGAACGCCCTCCTCGGCTCCCGACGAAGCGCCGCCAGCGCCGCCCCTCTGCCTGCGCTGCTTCCGGCGGAGCCCGCCAAGGGACGCGCCCGGGGCCTTGGCGCCCCCGCCCCAACCCAGCGCCCTTCCAGCTCTTTGGAAAAGACGGCTGGGCGCGCGCTCTGACTGGCGCGGCCTCAGTAATTAGCTCCTTGTGAGGGAAGGACAAAAATCATGGCCGTTTGTTAAGACCGTTCCCGGAGGCGCTCCCCGAGAAGGGCCTTCCCGCGGCGCGCGCGCGCCACGAGCCAGCCAGCAGCCTTCCCGCCCCCTCCGCTGCGCTTGGCTGCTGCTGGGGAAACGTTCTGGGCATGCCCAGGAATTCTTGGAGCCGGCAGGGAGGAAAAAGGCGGGAAGGAAGCGTCACGCAGCTGCCGCCAGCAGCTTCATTTTTACGGACGGGAATGAGAGTCAGTGCAACGCACTCCTTGACCCAGCCCACCAGCCGCCCTCGAATTTGGTGAGAGACAGGGCCTTCTCTGTGGTGGCTTCCCTTTTGTGGAATGCTCTCCCAAGGAGGTCTATGTGGCCAGCTCTTTACAGGTTTTTAAAAGAGCCCTAAAAACCAGGGAGTTCTTGGTTTGGGGGTGTTTGATGATGATTGTATCTGTGGCTGTTCTTTTAGAGCATAATCCTATTGGGATAGGCGGCTGCCTCCGAACTCAGAGGCAACCACCTATCCAATGCAGGGCAGGAGAAAGGGGGGGGGGAGTGTCATCCCCTCTGTGCTTCAGCTGCCCTACATTGACAGCTGATTTCAGCTGTCTAGGTGTGGGACCTTGGAGCACAGGAAGCGGCAGCCGGATGACACGTAGGACATGTCGCACCAGCATTTCTGACCTCCCCGCAATGACATGTCCCCAGGAGTGCCCCATTTTTGCCACTCTGCACTCCTCTTCTGAGCATGGGGCTGTTCCGTGCTGCTTATGAGGCAGTGCAGGAGGAGGTGGAGGTTGGTTCCCAAGAACCAACCTATCCTACAGCCGTCTAGCTGCTGACTAGTGGCCATAGGATTGTGCCCTTAATGTATCTTAATGTTTGTTGTTTTGTTTTAATAGCTTGTAATATTGTTATTTTTTTAGTGTTTTAGTAGCTTAACTTTATTATATTGTTGGTTTGTAAGCTGTCTTGGGAGGGTTAATACCTTAAAAGGCAGGATAGAGAGCTATTAAATTAAATCCTTATGTATGTCTGTATGGGATGTGCTGCTGCATGTGTGTGAGAGAGTGAGCATGTGAGAGAAGCTGCCAGGACTTCACTTGATTTGCAGAGCATTTCTACACCAGCTTAAAATCCCTCATTTAAAGCGGGGCTTTCTGCTTCCATTTTAAATGTAGGGTCATGAGAGACTCCTTTTACACGTGCTTCCTTCCCCTCTCCTTTTCCCCCTCATCTGAGTCTAAGATATGTTTCATTATACAGCCACTAGATGGCACTGTGGTCTAGTTCCTCTTATTGCAGGTTTTCCTCTTTTCAGGAGGAACTCAAGTGCAGTAATTTGACAGCTCATTACCTCTGATCTTTTAAACAATGGAATCAAGGTCATTCGGTGCGGGAGATGCCCCGGAGGTTGATGACTTCATCTAAAGGAAGTCATCTAACTTCCCTGAGTAACCAATCTCAATAGCAGAATAAAAGCGCCGTGTGAAGAAGCCCATAGTGTCGGGCTTGGCTTATTCCTTCTAGCGATCTGTTCTATATCTCTTATGATAGAACTGCTATTATATCCACTTGATTTGCAGTTTGGGATGATAATAGTGGGCTACACTTAACAGCAGTGGGCTAAATTGTATGCCCAGCATACATTTTCAACTACTGGACAAAGCGTAGCTGATGATAAAGACAGGAATAACATAATAGAAATGGCCCAATTTACAGGAGAGATGCAGAGATTATTGACACAATATGTGTGAAGTGCTTTCACTACTTTAAATTGCAGTGTAAATGCAAAGTACAGAACCACAATGAAGTTAAATTTGCTTCCAAGAGGGTATATGTAAGTCAGTTAACTTCCTTCTCAAAAAGCAAGAAAATTTAGGATAAAATATCTTGTTTAAGAGAAAAGGTAAGGCATATGCAGACTGAGACATGCACCAGGACACATGGAAACCATGTTAAGGTGCCCATCTTCCGTGCCGTGTAAACAATTAGCATGTTCCATAGTTTCACATATTGCATTTCCAACTTAGCCTCCACATGAACCCACACTTTCCCTTGGCCTTTCTGCCCCAGGCCTCTTCCTCTGAAGGCTGGGGGAACGCTATCACGATAAGGCATTTATATAGCTATGTGTTACAGGGAGAGGAGGGAGAATTAAAAACGGGATTGCCATTTTTGGTAGCAGTGCAAAGTGTGCTGCCATATCTAGTGCTGTCCTTGGAGTTGAAAGGCTTAGACTAAAGACAGACAACACCTTTTAAGAGAGTGGAAGGTGGCCTAATAACCGTTTTTGCTGTCTGTTATATACTAGGGGTGTACGAAACCCCGCTTACCTGGCTCCGCCAGGTTCCGCAGATGGGGGGAGGCAATCCATTCTTCCTCCCGGAATCCTCAACGGGGGGGGAGGCGATCCGTTCCTCCCCCCTGGAATCCTGCCCGGCTGGCTCCGCTCTGTGGCCAAGCCGTGGAGCCGCCAGCCGGG
Organism: Heloderma suspectum; assembly: GCF_057233095.1. Classification (NCBI taxonomy): domain Eukaryota; kingdom Metazoa; phylum Chordata; class Lepidosauria; order Squamata; family Helodermatidae; genus Heloderma; species Heloderma suspectum. Next base: position 155,116,831 of record NC_139459.1, on the reverse strand, counting down.
CCAGCTCGCAGCGGGGCCTCCAGCCTCTGCTGGGTTGGTGTGGGTGCAAATGGCGTCCTGTGTAGGGGACACCATTTGCGTCCCTACGCCGGCCCATGATAGGCTATGTAAATACGTAGCCTATCACGAAAAACCCCACACACAGTGAACGCAAATGGCAGCGGCTACGGTGGCCGCCATATGCGTTCCCTTTTTTTTCACCGTGATAGGCTACGTAAATATTTACGTAGCCTATCACGGCTGTATGGAAGAAGCGAATGGCAGCTGCAGACGTGGCTGCCATTCACAATGCAGTGCGGACAGCAGCAGGTAGGTGCTCCGTTCCGGGCCCATTTCGCGGGGGGGCAGGGGTCTTCGTTTCGCCACGGATTTCGGGGGGCCAAATGCACTGGCATTTGGCCTCACCGAGATCCATGGCAGAATTCTCCGCCGTGCCTATTATATACACATTTATGTCTTTTGCCCCATTTTTTCTGATCAAACATCTTTCACAGGGTCTGGGCTTGGTGTTTACACCACGGACAACAATGCCTCTGCTATAGCATGTATAAATGTCCATCTATAAGGCCAGTTCAGACATCTGCCACCACTGCTATTTTTGATCCACATCATGAGAGGGCTGCACCCATAATTACACAGAAGAAATATCTGAATTTGAAATACAAATTCACATCACCACACAACTGCAGCAATTCCCATGATCACAGTGGCACTTTTTTTTTAGACTTACCTTTCACAGTTCAGAGGAGGGATTCATTAGCATGTGTCAAAATAACAGCAGGTTAGGTGTCAAAGTGGCTGCTGCAAACATGATGAATAAAGATCACCAAGAAGAACCAATAAACGATTCTATTTACTGCTTCTCCCTGTACATCACTATAAATATGTTCAGTAAACTTTTGTTCCAGGATCACAAATCACGTTCTGCAGAGTTCAGCTCTGCTGCTGAGTTCATGGAATGGCTCTTCTGTGAATTTCATGTTTTCCTGTCATGTTATGAAGACAATAGGAATAATCCAGCAAAAGTTAAGCATTTTTAAATCCTATTATTGAACTGAGTTTCAGTTTATTTCAATTCCCATTGAAAATCAATGAATCTTAACATATATTTTGCATCAGGGATGAACAGCGTGCAGCTCTCTGACCTTGAGTGGAGCCCCTGCTACCCCCCAGCCAAATTTGCTGCTGTAGCAGCAGCAAAACAATCAGTGGTTTGCCATTTAATTTCAGTGGCAAGCCATGACAGTGGCCTAAAAGAGCCATATTTAGCTTAAAAGCCGTGGTTTAAAGCTAAAGATGGCCTTTTTAGGCCACTATTGTGTTTTGCTGCCAGAATTCAGCAGCAAACCACCAATTGTTTTGATGCTGCTGCTGCTGAAATTTGGTGGTGCTCAGTGAGGGCATGGCTCTAGGGGCTTGATATTGGCCCCTGGAGTCCCAAAGTTGCCCACCCCTGCTTTATATGGACAGTGCCCACTGTCATTATTTTCAATGTTACATAACATATCTGTTTTCACAGACATGTCATGGCCTATGTTGTGGCATATTTCTGGGTTTCTCCAGGATAATTTCAGATAGACATTTTATACTCTGTTGTGTAAGTCAGCATTTTCCATCTGTAGTGCTGAGGAGGGAAGGCCATCCCTGGATTGTAGCTATATCTCATAATAGTAAAGTTTCCTTCTGCATTATTGAATATGGGCCATATCCTCATTGGCACATAGACAGATAAAGCCACTTTATGAGAGTTACTGATTTGATACAAAGTTTTACAATATTTTTGTGAAAAGCAAACTTTTTCCAGGATGCAGCCCCATACTCCAGATCCCATACTCCAGCTAAGGAACCAGCAGATACAGGGGAAGCCCTGCTATATCAGTGTAACCCCAGATATGCATCCACCAATGGAATTATACTGGAACAACATCATGGGTACACTGGTGCAACTCCACACCAGCATATCTGTGCCAGTGCCACAACTCCTCTGATGGAGTGACCAAAAACAGGAGAGAGATGTGGGCATGATGTGGGTGTAATGGGAGGAGCAGACATACACCAAATCCTATGCTTCCTCAGATTGCAGTTATGCCCCTGTGGCCAGCATAACATTGCACCAACTATAAAGGTGGTGTAAGTCAAAAGCCAATTTAACTCCATGGAGAGCAAAAAATCCCAATAACCACTGCTTGCTTCCTGGCCCACTGTGACGGAGTATGGGAGTTAGATTAACTCTTCACCCAAGCACAGTACACTGACAGCATTATATAAACCCCAGAGAAGGAGACTATAACTAGGGATATACGAAAGTCACTTACCTTTTCGCAGGGGTGATTTGCGGTGGTGCTCTGCACCTCCCCCCGAAATCCTAACCTGGCCAGCTCCACTCCGCGGCAACTCCGCGGAGCTGCCAGCTGGGTGCATTCGCAGGCGTGTGGAGCCTATAGCCCAGCTCGCCAGGCACATGGTGTGGGCCTGTATCTCTCTGGCCTCATATCACGTACATTGGCACACAGAGGGGAGGTTGATGATGCAAATTATGGAGAAAGGGCAGAAAAGGGGAGTGCTTTGCATAAACAGCCTGACTTTAGAACACACACAAGGACATATTGCACCTTACGACTCCAGACATGAACATCCAACAGCAACACTCTCTCCCCTCCTACAACTGGGAGGGTAATTGTAGCTGCACAGACAAAACACCTTACAGATGTAAGCAAGGGAGAGGGGAATTCATGCTTCAAAGTATGATATCTTACTGCTGTGGGTATCTTCTATCTTGCCACCACAACCGCTTGCTATATTTGGAAATGTGTCTTTTGTGTCTTGTAAATAGTATAGGGGAAACAAAACAGTTATAATGGTGGCTGCCCAGCACATGACCAAGTGCCAGAAAAGGGGCCCCACCCCAGGGCAGCAGCATGAGCACCAGTGGGCCCTTGGCAGCTGCCCAAGGATGCCACCTGCTGATGCTGCCCTGATCATAATACCTGCTCTTCTATTTTCAATACCTTTCCCAATAAAGGTATTGAAAATTGCAGCAGCACACTAAATTGAAATTTTCAGTGAGCATTCCAGCATGATCTCCTTTTTGAGAGGTCACAGTCAGCTCAGCCCCCAATAGTGCAAATGTAATATTATGCTCTTTTTATCCCAATTACTTTCCCCTTGCAATGAATCTCCGTCTGATATGCAATCCTGTCACCCATTCACCTGCTTGGAGCGTTCTGTCAGTGGCTAGTTCTAGCAAAGGCCAGGATTTAGCTAAAAAGAACCGGAATGTTCAGAAGCAACAGACCTCTGAATATCAGTTGTTGGGGGAGAAATGAAAGGGGAGAACTGTTGCCATCATCTGCTTTTGTGGTCTTCCTTCCTGGTGGCATTTTGTTGCCCACCGTTAGAAACGCGAAGCTGGATGAGATGGCAGCAGGGCTCTTCTTACGCTCTTTTTCTTTTGAGTTCTTCACAGTCTTCATGAGGTAATAATTTTGTGTCATCTAGAAAACTGTAATGCAGATGAATGAGATGAAGTATGGCACTCTCTTCTGTACAGTCAGGTATTTTCAGGAAGTAAGATTTCATGCGTTATAGAATTCTTCAAGCAGAGCCATAAATCCAGCTATCTGAAATCTTACAAGCATTGCAACACAAGAAGTCGAAATTTGCCCATCACAGTTTGAATGCTATGGGGCAGGTACAAAAGCCAGAATTGGATTGGTAATTGATTACCAAACCTATTACCTGACAAGTCGTTTAGATATTTTGGGTGCTATCAGTTCAAAATGGTTATTGACTACAATTGGCTTTATCTACAAAAGAACCATTAATGATCAGCAGATCTGTGCAGGTAAAGCAAGTGTATCAGGAAAAAGGGAGTTTGGCATTCTGTGCCTAGGTTATCTGACATTATTATATTAAGTATAGTGCTTTAAAAAAAATAATAACTTTTGAGTGTTTGCTCACACATTATGGCCCTGACCCAGAGACTCTCTTATGCAGCAAGTTCTCTAATATGCAACACCGTGTGGAGCTCATAATACACTGATGGAAGAAAACATCTGCAGTAAAGAATAGGGGTAAATGACCTATTCCTGAGGCTCCATCTATTGTGCTTTTCTCCTTGTTTATGTGCTGCCATGAACAGTTTTGCTCACTCAGACCTGGTGACATCATTCATATCTGACTGCTCCTGGAGAGCTCAAACTGTTGCTATAGTAATAAATGTAAATGGAATCAACATCCTCAAATATATCACAAGACCAGTTCTTCACTCAAAAGTACTGATTATGGGTCTTAAAATGTTTTAAATGCAGTTCCCCCTGAAGATGTTACATTTTGTCATTTCATATGCATTTTTTGTTTTGGATTTGAAATGTTTTTTCCTCTAATAACTTGCATGCTATTATAAATAATGACTGTGGTTGATCCAAAATAAAAGCATATCCTTGATGTTTTACATTTGTAATTGCAGTCACCTGAGACCTTGAAATGTTTGTACTTTAAGCAGAAATGTGCTTTTGTTTCAGTTCCCGTTGCTGTCAGTCAAGGTAATATAGAGATAGTGATGTGTGATGTTTTAATAATACATGCATTTCCTCTCATACAATTTGCTCCATTCTTTGGTCTGATCATTCCTAACATTTCACCCACCTATCATCCATTTCAGACTAATGAACAAGTGGGAATTACTCACTGGAAAGACAAGAAGTGACATATAAAAATGTATGAAGGGCTTTCCGTAAGAGTTCTGTTCGGTCACCGGAGAGTTGCTATGGAGACTTGATAAATCATGTTGAAAATACTTCAATCCCTGCAGAATTACAGTATCACCATTTAACTGAAGCACTGAGTCCTGAACTCTTTGTACCTCAAGAAACATTTTTCTAATTAATTATTCTTAAATAAGTATAATCTAATTTTGGATACATATTCTTTCCCCGGAGTAGCTGTGAATGGCTACTCACTCCTACTTACATTTCAAATGTGTGAAAAGATGGAGAGCAGAGAAATGTCTTTCACACCCTCCCAGTTACTATGCCACAACTCAGTTAAATAAGCCAATTCGTCGCCACCTCCCACATTTTTTAGATTCACTTTAGTAAGGAGAAAGTGAGATTTATACTATCATTAAACTGCTGCCTTAACAGCATTTTTCCCCCTTTGGTGCATCTTCTGTTTTGATGAGTTGCTGTTGAAATCTTGTTTGGATACCTCAGGAACTGCTTTAGCTATTGGAGGTCTTTCCTTTTGTGATCATTCATTTGGAACATTATAAAATAGATCACAGGGGTTGGAGCCACATTCAGACGATCAGCAGGACAAACAACACAATTTGGGTTTTCCCACACGCATGCTGGTCCTGTGACCTCCATTTCCTTAATCACCTGTACTGCGCTGTGGGTTGCTGTGTTGTCCAAACTCAGTGCGCAGCAAGGATGGCTTCTCACCCACCCCACAACCCCTACTGCAAGCCAGGGGTTGTAGGGTGGGTAAGGAGCCACTCCCACTGCACAATGTGCTGGGTTTGAACAACACAGTGCGGGTAATTAGGGGGTAATTAAGGAAATGCTAGTTGTGCAACCGGCACATGCAGGGGCAGGAGAAACAACCTATACTGTGTTGTTTGATCATCCAAACCCAGTTAGGGTAACCACCCAGATACAGCCAAACACACTGCCCAATGACTTGGGAAGAAAGATGAACCCAAATCAGCAGAACCCTGAGGAAGATATGAATACCAGAGGAGCAGCTGGCATGCTAGCACAGCTCCTACTTCTGAGTGCACAACCTCAGCTGGCCACCATTGTTCTTTTGCTCCGACATGGGTAACTATTTGAGCATGAAAAGTGTTAATGAATTCAATTTAATTGCATTTTATTCAAATAAAGGTGTTCAGAAAATTGCATTTTGGTTTTAAGTCTCAATCTATATCTCACCCATAAACCCAGCAATTCATAACATTTTTATGGTGGAGAAATATCTTGGGGGACATACATGCCAACACTCTCCTGTTTGAGTGACTTACACACACACTGCAGGACAAGAGCTGTTGTTTTACTAGCAATAAAGGCTACTTGCAGGTTATGCTAGGACACCAGTCTTTACCAGCACAAGGTTCAACAGGGGAAGGAAACCCTAAAAAGGCAAAGGAACAGCCTAATAGAGAAAAGGGTAAGGAAAACCCATATTGGCCAAAGGCACAGGAAAAGCCTAAGAGAAAGGGTAGGCAACCCCATATTGGCAAAAAAGGCTAAGCAATACCTAGTAGTAAGGGGGATGTTGGCAAAAAGACAGTGGAGTGCTTGTTAGTAAGGAGCAGGGCAACTAGGGATGTATGGATTTTGTTAAATCCATTCCATCTGTTTTTCATGGATTGTGAGGCATCTTTAATTCCATCATCTGCTCATTGATGGAATCGACGTAAAAAAAATTCATTCTATTTGAGCAAATTCACCTTAGCACATACACTTGCACAAATCCCATATACACACACACACACACACACACCGGTGAAAAATCGTTCTGTCAGCCTGCAGGATCTGTGTGACTTGGAAAAAGCTGGTCTTCTGTGGAATCCTGAGAGATGCCTTCTGACAAAGTTAAAAAAAATTGCCTCCTGGAAATCAGGCACTAAAAATGACACTGACTAAGAAATAAAATGGGAGGCCAAGAAGAGGTAGAACAGTAAGGAAAAAACAGGTTTAGGGCACAATCCTATGCATGTTTAGACAGAAAAAAAGCCCTAGAATGCCTAGCATGCCCCAGCCAGCCAGACAGGTCTATTTTAATAAAGTTCAGTTGAAACAATCTCAGGTAAACTATTTTGGAATACTTATTAAAGAATCTAGAAAACAATTACAAAAAGTAAGAGCCCTATGTGAGGTAAGCCCTATGTGAGTTTAGGAGCTTTAAACTATTTGAAGCAACATGTCAACAATTTTGTAGGGCTAACAAAGTATTATGAAAATTTTAGGGATGGCGGAGAATTTCTCCCGGAAACTTCGGGGGACCAAGCGCCAACGTGTTCGGCCCCCCGAACAAGTTTCGGGGAGAAATCCTCCGAACCCCCCCCGCACCCCCCCCCCCGGGACGGGACTTACCTTCACCGAATGTACCTCCCAGCGGCGGGTCCGGCCGGCGGTTCGGTGGGTGTTCGAGCGGGGCGGGAGCGGCAGCCGGTCTTTTGACCAGCTGCCGCCGCCGCCATTGCAATAAAAGAAAAAAAAACTCCCCCTGATAGGCTACGTGACGATTAATGTAGCCTATCACGGCTAGATTTGCAAAGTCAGCCGTGATAGGCTACTTCAATCGTCACGTAGCCTATCACGGGTGACTTTAAAAAAAAAAAAAAGCGCGTACAGATAATGGTGGCCCCCATAGGGAGCCGCCATTCCCGTTCCTTATTTGGTCACTGTAGTCTACGTAAAGATTTACGTAGACTACAGCGACCAAATAAGGAACGGGAATGGCGGCTCCCTATGGGGGCCGCCATTAGCGTACGCGCTTTTTTTTTTTTTTTAAGTCACCCGTGATAGGCTACGTGATGATTGACGTAGCCTATCACGGCTGACTTTGCAAATCTAGCCGTGATAGGCTACGTTAATCGTCACGTAGCCTATCAGGGGGCGTTTTTTTTTTTTAACTTTCGAGTTCGCGGCCGGGCGAGGCGGGAAGCCTCCTCTCCGGCCTGAATTTCGGCCGGGGCGAGGCGGGAAGCCTCCCCCCCGGCCTGAATTTCGGCCGGGGTGAGGCGGGAAGCCTCCCCTCCCGGCCTGAACTTCGCGGGGGGAGCAGCGAAGCGCCTCCCCCCCACCACGAACAAGCTTCGGCGAAAGGTAAGGGACTTTCGTCCACCCCTAGAAAATTTCTAAATGAAAATATCAACATTCAGGAGTAAATGTGGAACATAATAACGTTCTAATAAAAACTAAAAGAAGCTGTTTTAAACGTTCCAGCTTCAAAAATGTCCAGTATAGGGAAATTCATCGTTGTAAAAAAGAATGTTTAGCTGTTTTTTCATTAAAAAAAACGTTAAAGATAGGAATAAAGTATATGGACCCCCATATAAAGGCATGAAGTGAAGATAGTCTGGCATAAGAAAGCAATGCTAGTAATGTGTATAGTATTTTTGAGGAGTCCTCCAATTACAAATGGGAAGATGCTTCCATTATTCTGCAGACAGTTCACATTCCCCAAAGTATGGAATACTCACCTTACACAAACACAAGCTCCTTGAACAGTAATAGCAGGAACAGTTAAAGCAACAGGGTACCAAAAAAGGTAAAGCAACTAAAAAGAGTAGATTATAGCAAAAACATGTAAGGGGGCAATTAGCCTAGTGTAGAATAAACAGGGTTACAGTGGCAAGAAAAAGTTTGTGAACCCTAATGATAATTACAGAAATTCCATAGTTTCACCATGATAGCCTTCATGAATCAAAACCAGTCCTTTTCTAAATATCCAATAGGTTTTATGTTAACCAATTCCTTGTCTTCTGAAACAAAACAATGTATAAATTAGGCAAACAATGAGTACTTAACAGTCTGGGTACGTGCAAAAGTAAGTGAACCCCTGGTTGCATCAGCTCAGTTAAAGGGAATATTTAGAATCAGGTGTTTAAGTAATTAGGTAGATCTTCAGAGGTGAGTTTGGGAGGCCCTACCCTATAAAACGATCAGAAACTTTGTGAGTTTGGTCTTCACCATACGGTTGCGTGAAAACACGTCATGCCACAATCAAAAGACATCTCTGAGGACCTCAGAAAAGCAGTTATTGCTTCTCATCAGTCTAGACGGCGTTACAAAACCATTTCTAAGGATTTCGGGCTCCACCAATCCACTGTCAGACAGATAATGTACAAATGGAGAAAGTTCAAGACCACGGCCACTCTACCCAAGATCAGTCATCCTACCGACATCTCCTCAAGAACAAACCAGACCTTACCTGTCTCCTGAGAAACCTGTATGAGGGTCAAGAAGCAACAGTAAGAACCGGACATGGAACAACCGATTGGTTCAAAATTGGGAAAGGAGTACGACAAGGCTGTATATTGTCACCCTGCTTATTTCATTTATATGCAGAGTACATCATGAGAAACGCCGGGTTGGATGAATCACAGGTCAGAATTAAGATTGCCGGGAGAATTATCAACAACCTCAGATTCGCAGATGATACCACCCTAATGGCAGAAAGCGAAGAGGATCTAAAGAGCCTCTTGTTGAGGGTGAAAGTGGAGAGTGCAAAAGCTGGTTTGAAACTCAACATTAAAAAAACGAAGATCATGGCATCTGGCCCCATCACTTCCTGGCATATAGAAGGGGAAGAAATGGAAGCAGTGACAGATTTTATTTTCTTGGGCTCCAAGATCACCGCAGACAGTGACTGTAGCCATGAAATTAAAAGACGCTTGCTCCTTGGGAGGAAAGCTATGGCAAACCTAGACAGCATAGTAAGAAGCAGAGACATCACCTTGGCGACAAAGGTTCGTATAATCAAAGCTATGGTTTTCCCAGTAGCAACATATGGCTGTGAGAGCTGTACTATAAGGAAGGCTGAGCACCGAAGAATTGATGCTTTCGAACTGTGGTGCTGGACAAGACTCTTACGAGTCCCCTGGACTGCAAGGAGGTCAAATCAGTCAATCCTAAAGGAAATCAACCCTGAGTGGTCATTGGAAGGACAGATACTGAAGCTGAAGCTCAAATATTTTGGCCACCTAATGCGAAGAGAAAACTCCCTGGAAAAGATCCTGATGCTGGGAAAGATTGAAAGCAAAAGGAGAAGGGGACGGCAGAGGATGAGATGGCTAGATAGCATCACCGATGCAATGAATATGAATTTGAGCACACTCCGGGAAAGAGCGGAGGACAGGAAGGCCTGGCGTGCTATGGTCCATGGGGTCACGAAGAGTCGGACACAACAACTGAACAACAACAACAACAAAGATCATATAGATGATCCCCAAGACTTCTGGAACATTGTTCTCTGGACAGATGAGTCAAAGGTAGAACTTTTTGGCCTCAGTGAGAATCGTTATGTTCGTCGAAAAACAAACACTAAGTTCAAACAGAAGAACCTATCCCAACTGTCAAGCATGGTGGTGGGAATGTGTTGGTTTTGGCCTGCTTTGCTGCCTCAGGACCTGGACGGTCTGCCATCATTGACACAACCATGAATTCTGCAGTGCATCAGAAGGTTGTATAGGAGAATGTCAGGCCATTCATCCTATGTGAACCGCCCAGAGAGCTTCGGCTACTGGGCGGTATAGAAATGAAATAATAAATAAATAAATTTGTCCGAGAGCTGAAGCCGAACCGAAAGCGGGTCATGCAACAAGACAATGATTCTAAACATAAAAGCAGATCTACAAAAGAATGGCTGTGAAAGAAGAAATTCTGTGTGGTGGAATGGCCTAGTCAAAGTCCAGACCTAAACCCCATCAAAATGTTGTGGCAGGACCTGAAGCGAGCTGTTCGTGCAAGGAAGCCCTGAAATGTCAGTGAGTTGAAGCAGTTCTGTATGGAAAAATGGGCCAAAATACCTCAAAACAGACATGAGAGACCGGTAGGGATGGCGGAGAATTCCGCCACTGGCATTCGGCCCCCCAAAATCCATGGCGGAGCAGCCTCCCACCCCCCACCCCCTGCGGAATCCCCCCGGGACAAAAGCTTACCTGGGGCGGATGTTCTGGCAGCGGCGGCTCCAGCGGCGGCTCCAGCGGCGGCTCCAGCGGCAGCTGGTCTCTTGGCCGGCTGCTGCAGACTCAAGTGGCGGCCACCACACCATTTGCGTAGCTACCTTTGCCGTGATAGGCTACGTAAATACTTACGTAGCCTATCACAGCAAGCAAAAAAAACCGCATACGCAAATGGCGGCGGCTACTTGAATTACTTGAATTGTCATCACTGCTCAAGGGGGTGCCACTGCCACTAGGTATTGGTTCTAAAGGTTCACATACTTCTTCACACATGGATATTGAATGTTTTTTCCCAATTTTTTTATTGTGAATTTCAACAAACAAACAAAATAACAACATAACAAAACCAAAAAGAAAGAAAAAAGTATAACAATATTCTAAAACCCTCAGTTTTGAATTATTATAATATTCTAGAAAGCATAAAAAAAGAAAAAAGAAAGGAAAAACAGTATAGGTTACACATAAACTTCAGTAAATGCAGACCAAATATCCACATATAAGTCCATTTGCAAATTACAGCTATATACCACTCTTTCAAACGTTGCTAGCATTGTTAAGTCTTCATTGCATTATGGACGGTGAGCTTTTATCCTTCCAGTATCATAGTATCAGTCTTTTAGCAACCAAAAGGGCACGAAAAATCCATTTACGCTGACCATATGTTACATTCCAAGAAGCAGGTAAGTAATTTAAAAGAACATTTACATTAGTAAATATTAAAGAGCTTTCCAGTACAAAATTTATCTGTATAATAACTTCCTCCCCAAAGGAGGCAACCATTGGGCATTTCCAAAACATATGAATAAGAGAAGCATTGACTGCATTACGTCTCCAACTATTAGCTGAATTTGACAAACCTTTATTAAAAAGATGTTGTGGCATCCAATAGACCTGAAACAAGGGTTTTTGCTGAATAAGGTGTAACCAAAGATCTGCTGAGATATCCAATACAGATGCCAAAATGGCCAACCATTGATTAAACAAAATAGGACATTCCAATTTCCTGTTCCATTCTTGCTATAAACCCCTTGTATCATACTTATTCATTGATAATAAATACTTATAAACATGAATTGTAGGTCGATATATCTGATCAGCTTCAATGGGTGTTTCCAGTAGTGAAGACTCCAAAGCAGTAAAAGCAGCAGGACTGAATCTAGATACCAACAAATATTTCAATTGCAAGTACTGCCATTCCACTGTAGCAGGCAAATCAAATTGATCTTGCAAAGTCAAGAATTACAAGAACTCATCATCAACTCCCACTAATTGATCCAGGGTAAAGATCATTTTATCTGTCCAGGTCTGCCATAACAACATTTTCTTTCAGATTCTTAAATTTGGATTTCCCCATAAAGTCAATTTAGCATGGGAAAATGGGTCAAACTGTAATTGACATGACATTACACGCCACACTCCTCTAACTGTGGGAGGAGCTCTGTCTGCCTTAATATTCCAAAAACCCAATGCCATCCATTTAAAGAGAGGCTCCAGACAAAGAAGATTCCAACACTGACCAAGGTGGAAAATCTAATCTAAGTGGAAAAGACCAAAATTTAGTACAAGCAGTACATAGCTAGATCCTGAAAACCGAACCTGCCTTCATTAATTGGAAGTTGCATCCTTTTCAAAGATATTCTTGGTGAAAAGGAACACACACACACACACACACACACACCAATTCAGAAACAAAGCATTAATAAAATGGATATTGAATGTTGAATCAGTTGTGGATAAATAAATGTTGAAAATCATTATGTTGTGTGTCATTTGTTTACTCGGGCTTAGGGATGGACGAAAGTCCCTTACCTGGTCCCGCAGCTTTTTTCGGGGGGGGGAGGTGCTCCGTTTCTCCCCCCAAAATTCTTGGCGGGGGGGGAGGCGCCCCGTCCCTCCCCGCCGGAATTCTGGCCGGGGGGGAGGCGCCCCATCCCTCCCCACCGAAATTCTGGCCGGGGCGGAGCGCCCCGCCTCTCCGGCCACGAAAGAAAAAAGTAAAGTAAACAAAAAACGTGATAGGCTACGTAAAGATTTACATAGCCTATCACGGCTAGATTTTCAAAGTCAGCCGTGATAGGCTACGAAAAGATTTACGTAGCCTATCACGGCTGACTTTGAAAATCTAGCCGTGATAGGCTACGTAAATCTTTATGTACCCTATCACGTTTTTGTTTTGTTTTTTTACTTTGAAATGGCAGCGGCGGCAGCCGGTCGGAAGACCCGCCGCTGCCGAACCACCGCTGGGACCCACTGCCGCACGAGGTAATTCCCATTCGCACGAGGTAAGTCCCATCCCGGGGGGGGCGGGGGCGGAGAATTTCCCCACCAATTTCAGGGGGCCGAATGCGTTGGCATTCGGCCTCCTGGAGATTCGTGGAGAAATTCTCCGACATCCCTATCTATTGTTCTTCGTCTAGGATTATGGGGTTAGATTAAGATCTAATAACATTTTAGGTTAGAAATATATGATAATCCTAAGGGGTTCACAGACTTTTTCTTACTACTGTAAGACGAGTGTCCTTGTGCAAACAAATCCAAAAGAAATATCAGGAATAGAAAACATGAACAAAAGAGGGAAGATAGACCACAAAGTAGGGATGTACGAATTGTGTACCTTCAGTGCCACTTGACTTCCGCAGTTTGCAGCCAGTGCTTCATTTCATCCTTAAGAAGCCCCCGGAATTCTCTTTTTTTCCCACTCCGAAAATTACTAAGATAAATCCATACTGACAACCGTAATTCCGGTGCCCAGCCGTCTCCGTGAGTCTGCATAACTTCCGTAAGAATGGCTATTTTTTGTAGATATTTATGGATTTTTTCCCCTGCCCTGAAATATGTAGTAATTAGGGGTGGACGAAAGTCACTTACCTTTTCTCGCAGCTTGTTCGCGGTGGGGGGGAGCGCTTCGCTGCTCCCCCCGCGAAGTTCTGGCCGGGGGGGGAGGCTTCCCGCCTCGCCCAGCCGAAATTCAGGCTGGGGGGGGAGGCTTCCCGCCTCGCCCGGCCGAAATTCAGGCCGGGGAGGAGGCTTGCCGCCTCGCCTGGCCGCGAACGAGAAAGTTAAAAAAAAAAAAAAAAAAACGCCCCCTGATAGGCTACGTGACGATTCACGTAGCCTATCACGGCTAGATCTGCAAAGTCAGCCGTGATAGGCTACGTGAATCGTCACGTAGCCTATCACGGGTGACTTAAAAAAAAAAGCGCGTACGCGAATGGCGGCCCCCATAGGGAGCCGCCATTCGCGTTCCTTATTTGGTCGCTGTAGTCTACGTAAATGTTTACGTAGACTACGGCGAAAATAAGGGCAACGCTATTTACGTTGCCCTTATTTTTGCCGTAGTCTACGTAAACATCTACGTAGACTACAGCGACCAAATAAGGAACGGGAATGGCGGCTCCCTATGGGGGCCGCCATTATCCGTACACACTTTTTTTTTTTTTTTTAAGTCAGCCGTGATAGGCTACGTGACGATTCACGTAGCCTATCACGGCTGACTTTGCAAATCTAGCCGTGATAGGCTACGTGAATCGTCACGTAGCCTATCAGGGGACGTGTTTTTGTTTTGTTTTTCTTTTATTGCAATGGTGGCGGTGGCAGCCAGTCGAAAGACCGGCTGCCGCTCCCGCCCCGCTCGAACACCCGACGAACCGCCAGCCGGACCCGCCGCCGGGAGGGACATTCAGGGAAGGTAAGTCCCGTCCCGGGGGGGGCGGGGGGGCGGAGGATTTCTCCCCGAAACTTGTTCGGGGGGCCAAACACGTTGGCGCTCAGCCCCCCGAAGTTTCGGGGAGAAATTCTCCGCCATCCCTAGCAGTAATTACTTTCAGCCAAAACACTTCCTCCTCCTAGGGGCTTCCCGAAAGAAGGCTGTCCTCGGTGTGCCTGAGCGATGCACTCTTTGTTTAAAGCAACGCTGTTTTAAAGAAAGAAAAAGCCTTTTAAAATCACCATGCCGGTCTGGAGCCCTGCACGAGGTATTATTCCCTGCTAGGCTTTCTATTTCCACATCCAGCCTTGGTGACGTTATGAGGCTAAGATGGAGAGGAGAACCAACTCTATGCATGTCTACTCAGAAGTAAGTCTTATTGAGTTCAATGCAACTTACTCCTACACATGTCAGCACCCCACTTGCCCCCAGCTCAGCTTTGTATTTCCACATCCAGCTCATGATCAAACCTCCTGTTAGTTATCTCACTGGGTGACTTTGGGCTGGCCTCTAACCACTACCCCACACTTCTGTTTTGAAACTCATGAAAAATAGACAGTATAATGGAAAGTTATTTCTGAAGCAGTCACACTTGTACAAATGCAGCATGAAGGGAAAGATTAGCAAGCTTCTCTTTGAATAAAAAGCACACTCTGCACATGCTCAGGAACTGGACAAAATGAGGAATAAACATACTAGGGAATATGAAGAACTGTATTCTTCCATTATGTGTGTGTATGTGTGAGGGAGATTCTTGATCCAGCTGTTTCCCTGAAAAAGAAAAGCCCCATTCACCCAAGGGTCTTCTGAGATAACTAACATGAGGTTTGATAATGAGCTGGATGTGGAAATACAATCATAGAATCATAGAATAGTAGGGTTGGAAGGGGCCTACAAGGCCATCGAGTCCAACCCCCTGCTCAATGCAGGAATCCAAGTCTAGAGCATCCCTGACAAATGGCTGTCCAGCCTCGTCTTGAAGGCCTCCAGTGTGGGAGAGCCCACCACCACCCCAGGTAATTGGTTCCATTGTCGTATTGCTCTTACAGTCAGGAAGTTTTTCCTGATGTTCAGCCGGAATCTGGCTTCCTGTAACTTGAGCCCATTATTCCGTGTCCTGCACCCTGGGATGATTGAGAAGAGATCCTGGCCTTCTTCTCTGTGACAACCTTTCAAGTACTTGAAGAGTGCTATCATATCTCCCCTCAGTCTTCTCAAGGCTAAACATGCCCAATTCTTTCAGTCTCTCTTCATAGGGCTTTGTTTCCGGTCCCCTGATCATCTTTGTTGCCCTCCTCTGAACCCTCTCCAGTTCGTCTGCATCGTTCTTAAAGTGTGGTGCCCAGAACTGGACACAGTACTCCAGATGAGGCCTAACCAGTGCTGAGTAGAGGGGAACTAGTACTTCCCGGGATTTGGAAGCTATGCTTCTATTAATGCAGCCCAAAAGAGCATTTGCCTTTTTTGCAACCACATCACATTGTTGGCTCATATTCAGCTTGTGATCGACAACAATTCCAAGATCCTTCTCGTGTGGTTGAGCCACGTATCCCCCATCTTGTAACTGTGCATTTGGTTTCTTTTTCCTAGGTGCAGAACTTGGCATTTGTCCCTATTAAATGTCATTCTGTTGTTTTCTGCCCAGCGCTCCAGTCTATCCAGATCACTTTGAATTTTGTTTCTGTCTTCCAAAGTATTAGCTATCCCTCCCAATTTTGTGTCATCTGCAAATTGGATCAGCATTCCCTGCACCTCCTTCTCCAAGACATTAATAAAAATGTTGAAGAGCACTGGGCCCAGGACTGAGCCCTGCGGTACCCCACTTGTTACCTCTCCCCAGTTTGAGAAGGTCTCATTGATAAGCACTCTTTGAGTCCGATTCTGTAGCCAACTGTGGATCCACCGGATCGTTGTTTCATCTAGCCCACTTTGAGCTAGTTTGCTCATCAGGATATCATGGGGCACTTTGTCGAAAGCTTTGCTGAAGTCGAGGTATATGATGTCTACAGCATTCCCACGGTCTACAAGGGAGGTTACTTGATCAAAAAATGAGATCAGATTTGTCTGGCAGGACTTGTTTTTGACAAATCCATGTTGGCTTCGAGTAATCACGGCATTGTTGTCAAAGTGCTTCCAGATGGATTGCTTTATCATCTGCTCCGGAATTTTCCCATGGATTGATGTCAGACTGACTGGTCTGTAGTTCCCAGGTTCCTCCTTTTTACCCTTTTTGAAGATAGGGACAACATCCCTTGCTAACCTCAGCTCATTCTCAGCTTTAGCCTTCCTGACACCATCCCTGCAATTCTGTGCTATCTGCCTGTACTCTTCCTTTGTTACTTGGCCTTCTTTCCACTTCCTATATGTGTCCTTTTTTGTTTTCAGGTCATCCCTAAGCTTTTTGTGAAGCCACATTGGCTTCTTCTGTTGTCTTCCACCTTTGCTTCTTGTTGGAATTGCTTGTGATTGTGCCTTGAGAATTTCCTTTTTTAAAAGCTCCCACCCATCTTGGACTCCTTTTCTCATTAGTGTCGCTTGCCATGGGACCTTACTGATCATTGTTCTGAGTTTATTAAAATCAGCTTTCCTAAAATCCAGGGTACGCGTTTGACTACACTCGGCTTTTGCTTCCCTTAGAACCAAGAACTCAAGTACAACATGGTCGCTTTCCCCCAGAGTTCCTGTAACTGCTACTTTATCCACTAAGTCATCTCTGTTGGTTAGGATCAAGTCAAGGATAGCCGATCCTCTTGTTCCTTCCTCTACTTTCTGTAGGAGGAAGTTATCCGCCACACAAGTCAGGAATTTCCTGGAGGGGCCATGTTTTGCAGAATTTGTCTCCCAACAAATATCGGGGAAATTGAAGTCCCCCATTACTACTACATCATGCTTCCTTAAAACATTGGCTATTTGCTTTTCAAAAGTTTCATCCTTGTCTTCTCCTTGATTGGGTGGCCGGTAGTAGACTCCGACCACCAGGTTCCTTTTATTCTTTGTTCCATTTATTTCAACCCAGATGCTCTCGATGGGGCTACCAAGCTCCTCCTCCTGTATTTCTGTGCAGAGATATGTATTTTTCACATACAGTGCAACCCCACCTCCCTTTCTGTTCCTCCTGTTCTTTTTGAACAAGTTATATCCTTCAATTGCTGTATTCCAGTCATGAGAGTCATCCCACCAAGTCTCAGTTATACCTATCAGGTCATAATTTCCCTCTTGTATTAAGAGTTCAGTTCGTTCTGTTTGTTTCCCATACTCTGGGCATTAGTATATAGACATCGAAGACCATGTGCTTCATAGTCTGGCTTTCTTCCTACATGTGTCTGAAGACTATTATTGGGTGCTATCAGAGCTGTTCTCTCCATTGCTGTGCATGCGACTATGTCCATTGTTACCCCCAACATTACATCTCCCTTCCCCGTAGGATTCAGTTTAAAGCCCTCCTGATGAAGTTCTTCATGCTGTGGCCAAACACATTCTTCCCATCCTTTGTGAGGTGCAACCCATCCCTAGCCAACAGCCCATCTTCCAGGAAGTATAGCCCGTGGTCCCAGAATCCAAATCTCTCTCGTCGGCACCACCTTCGTAGCCAGTCATTCACCCGGAGTATTTTTCGTTCCCTTTCTATCCCTCTTCTAACTACTGGAAGGATGGATGAGAAAACTATCTGGGCCCCAAAGTTCTTGAGTTTCCTTCCCAAAGCTTCAAAGTCTGACGTAATCTCTTCGTAGCTCCGCTTGGCGGTATCATTTGTTCCCACATGGATGAGAAGAAAGGGATACCTGTCAGTGGGCTTTGAGTGCAGGCAACCTTTCAGTCACATCTCTAATCTGTCCTCCCGGGAGACAACATACCTGGCGAGTCCATGGGTCTTCGCGACATAGTTGGGTCTCGATCCATAGTTGGGACATAGTAGGAGTCTCCCACTACTACCACTCTTCTCTTCTTCTTGTAGGCCTGGGTTTCATCGCCTCTGTTTGACTGACCTTTAGCCTCTTGCTCACTCTCATGCAGGTTCCCCTGTGATTCTTCCTCTGCAGGCTGTCCTCCAGTCTCATCCGCAAGTACCTGGAGTAGGTTCCACAGCTCCACTGCTTCCACTGGTGCAGAGTGGCGTCTAGTTCTTCTCCTAACTGTCACCCTTTTCCAAGGAGTATCCTCTATTCCATTTTTCTTCACCTCAGCATTTCCCACTGCCTCATCTTGCTGTTACTCTTCAAGCTTCTGGTCTTCCCTTTGCTGCTGTAGTTCCCCCATTCTGTCCAAGAACTCTTCATGTTCTCTTATTCCCCGGAGGGTCGACAGTCGCCGCTCCAGTCCACTTACTTTTTCCTCCAGCAGCGTGATCAACTTGCACTTGTTGCAGGTGTAGGCCATGTTGTTCTCAGGCAAGAAAACAAACATTACACACACCTTGCAGGTCACCACCACCAGAGAGTCTTGTCCTTCCATAGCCTCTTTTCCCTTTTTGTGTCTAGCTTTGTGATTGTTCTAGACTAGCCTGTGCCTGCTCCTCTACTCAGTAGAGGTTAAAAGCAGAGTCCCACTGGTGTGAAAGTGTGTGTTACAAGACAAATAAAT
This sequence comes from Heloderma suspectum, assembly GCF_057233095.1. Classification (NCBI taxonomy): domain Eukaryota; kingdom Metazoa; phylum Chordata; class Lepidosauria; order Squamata; family Helodermatidae; genus Heloderma; species Heloderma suspectum. Next base: position 155,097,851 of record NC_139459.1, on the reverse strand, counting down.
GGAAAAAAGTTAGTTAAAATAAAAATAATTAAAAAAATGTTAGGGGCCTCCCCCTTGACCTCCCCTGCCGAACTCCCCTGGCCAACTTCTGTTTGCTCCCCCTGTTTGCTCGCTCTCTGGGAGCTTGCCTGCTTCTGTAGTCCTGGACCAGCTGGAGCAGCTTGCTCTGCTCTGCTCTGCTCTGCTCTGCTCAGCTGGGAGGCGGGAAACAGACTGAAGCTTCCCGCCCAGTCAGCTGCTGGGAGTACTCAGGCCACACCCCTCCAATTCAGTTGGAGCTCTCAGAAGCACCTGGTGAGCTCACAGCCAATCAGAAGGATAAAGGGCAGCCCCCTGGGCTTCCTGCAACCCACTTACCTCTTAGCCTCTGTCTCCTTTGTCTCTTCAACCACTGCAACTCCCCTGGCCAACTCCTGTTTGCTCCCCCTGTTTGCTCGCTCTCTGGGAGCTTGCCTGCTTCTGTAGTCCCTGGACCAGCTGGAGCAGCTTGCTCTGCTCTGCTCTGCTCAGCTGGGAGGCGGGAAACAACAAAGCTGAGCAGAGAGGAGAACCAACTCTGTGCATGTCTATTCAGAAGTAAGTCTTACTGAGTTCAATGCAACTTACTCCTTCCTACACATGTCAGCACCCCACTTGCCCCCAGTTCAGCTTTGTATTTCCACATCCAGCTCACGATCAAACCTCCTGTTAGTTATCTCACTGGGTGATTTTGGGCTGGCATCTAACCACTACCCCACACTTCTGTTATGAAGCTCATGAAAAAGAGACAGTATAATGGAAAGTTCTTTCCATTCAGCTATTGGGCAGTATAGAAATAAATAAATAAATAAATAAATAAATAAATAAATAAAAACATATCTTCCACCACCACAGTAAACAGGAAGGAATACAAGACAAAGCTTTTACCTAGAAAGAAAGGGAAAAAAACCTGTCTCCTACCAAATCCTGCACAGTACTAATCTCCTTCTCTCTCTCTTTTGCAAATAACTATGGCCAGATCTACACCTTATCATATCATTACTATCATATGTCATATGATTACTATCCCATCATAGTAACACTATATCCCTTTTAGAATTGGGTCATATAACAACAGATATAGAGAGGGAGCTCTGGTTTTCAAAATTCCTTTCATTACCAATAGGCTTTTGAGGGATGTTAAAAAGAACTCTGTGGCCTGTAAAATTGAGGTCAATGTAGTGACTATGCCCCCCATGCCCACATTTAAAACAGATATTATTGGGGGAAGTTTCATCATCTAGAAGAATGGTAGGATAATCCACAACTCTGCTCAACTACGTAGATAAGCATCTAGGGTTCTAAAGTCGTTTATTAAAAACTGATTTGGAGAGTGATCCTGCATTAGGGAATGTCTCAGGGTTCTGCTTGTCCTAAAGAGGGTAAACTGGAAGCAGGTTTTGATCTGAAAAATAAATTGGCAAAAAGGCACCACCTTGATGACAGTGAAATGAAAGAGCCAAGCAAGGTGGACAAAGATGGTTTATTTATTTATTTATTTATTATTAAATTTATTAATCGCCCATCTGGCTGGTCACCCAGCCACTCTGGGTGATGTACAGCATACAATAAAATAGTTTAAAACAAAATTCTACAATAAAAACATTTTCTAAAATACCCTAACCCACCCCAAATGCCTGCCTGAACAACCACGTTTTTAACGCACGACGGAAGCTCATGAAAGAGGGGGCATGACGGAGTTCCCTAGGGAGGGAGTTCCACAGAGTGGGGGCCCCACAGAAAAGGCCCTCTCCCTCGTCCCCACCAGTCTAGCTGTCCTGGCTGATGGGACAGACAGAAGGCCATCTGAGGCTGATCTTGTTAAGCGGCCTGCCTGGTGCTGCTGGAGGCGCTCCTTAAGATAGGCTGGGCCGGAACCATATAGGGTTTTAAAGGTCAAAACCAACACCTTGAATTTGGCCTGGAAAACGACTGGTAACCAGTGCAACTCCTTCAGCACTGGAGTTATGTGATCTTGCCGGCGGCTGCCTTTAATCAGGCGAGCCACTGTGTTCTCTACCAGCTGCAGCTTCCGAACCGTCTTCAAGGGTAACCCCACGTAGAGCGCATTACAGTAGTCTAAACGAGAGGAGACCAGGGCATGTACTACCGATGGGAACAGATGGTCGGGAAGGAAGGGGCGCAGCCGCCATATCAGATGTAGTTGATACAGCACTGTCTGGCTCACAGCTGACACCTGAGCCTCCATGGACAGCTGGGAGTCCAAAATGACCCCCAAGCTGCAGACCTGGTCTTTCAAGGGTAGCCGTACCCCATTCAACACCAGGTCAACATCCCCCAGCCTCCTCTTGTCTCCCACCAAAAGTACCTCGGTCTTGTCAGGGTTCAGCTTCAGCTTATTCCTCCCCATCCAGCCACTCACCATCTCCAGACATTTGGACAGGGATTCTATGGCCAACCTTGGTGCAGATTTGAACGAGAGGTAGAGCTGCGTGTCATCTGCATATTGATGACACTGCACCCCAAACCTCCTGATGATAGCCCCCAGCGGCTTCACATAGATATAAAATAGCATCGGGGAGAGGATGGAACCCTGTTGCACCCCACAAGTGAGTGGCCACGGGTCTGAAACCTCCTGTCCCAGTGCTACCCTCTGGTACCTGCTGGAGAGGAAGGACCAGAACCACCGCAATACGGTTCTCCAATGCCCAACCCCTCCAGGCGGTCCAGGAGGATACCGTGGTCAATGGTATCAAAAGCCACTGAGAGGTCGAGGAGAACAAGGAAGGAGCATTCACCCCTATCCAGAGCCCTCCTCATATCATCTACCAAGGTGACCAAGGCCGTTTCTGTCCCATGCCCAAGCCTGAAGCCCGACTGAAATGGGTCTAGATAATCAGTTTCTTCCAAGTGTGCCTTCAACTGCATCGCCACCACCCGCTCAATCACCTTGCCCCAAAATTAGGGATGGACGAAAGGCCCTTACCTGATCCCGACGCTTGCTTCGCGGTGGAGGAGAGGCGCTCCGTCCCTCCCCCCGAAATTCTGGATGGGGGGGAGGCGCCCCATCCCTCCGGCTGCGAAACCTCGTCTCCTGCCGGGACACAAATGGCGGCGGCCGTAGCCGCCGCCATTTGCATCCCTGCAGTCAGCCGTGATAGGCTACGTAAATGTTTACGAAGACTACGGCAAAAATAAGGGCAACGCTATTTGAGCCCTGTTCAGGGGGAGAGGGCGTTTCGGAGCCACCCGATCTAATGCCCCAGTGATTGCGGCATTCCATACACCCACCAGCGTCTCGACCGAGTGGCCGTTGGCATGCCCCAGAGAATCCCCAAGCACGTTCAGGAATCCATTTGGATCCATAAGACGCCTGGGGCGGACCATTTTAATGGGTCCTCCATCCCTGTGGAGGGGTTGTGGAACCGAGAAATCCAACGTCACCAGATAGTGATCTGACCATGACAAGGGGGTGGTGGATCTTCCCCCCGACTTCCAGATCACTCCCTGCTTCTTCAGAAACAAACACAAGGTCTAGTGCATGACCAGCTACATGGGTGGGCCCAGTTAGAATATGGTGCAGCTCCCAGGAGGCCATGGTCTCCATGAAGTCCCGAGGTGCTCCTGTGAGGATGGCCTCCGAATGTACGTTGAAGTCCCCCAACACCAATAAGTTAGGAGACTGTATACGCACATCAGAGACCACCTCAAGCACCTCGGCCAGGGAGTCAGTCGTGCAGCGGGGTGGACTACACGAGCAGAATCCCCAGACTGCCCTTCGGGCCCAACCTCCAGTACATGCACTCAGCAACCTTGGTCTCCCAGAGAGGGGTCTGGTGAAGACCAAGGACTCTCGGTAGATAACAGCCACTCCCCTCCCCAATCCCCAGCCCTCAGCTGCTGTGCATACGAAAATACGGCTGGACACATGGCTGCAAGGGTTGGAGCAGCAGCCTCGGCCAGCCAGGCCTCCGTAATACATGCCAGGTCTGCACCCTCATCCAGGATCATATCATGGATGAGGGAGGTTTTCTGGGTAACAGACCTGGCATTGCAGAGCAGCAAACGAAGGCCAGAAGATGGGGTCACGCCTCCCCCAGCCATCCTTTGGCTCTGGACAGGCCCGGAGCAGGGGACAGATACTACACATCTCTCCCTTGTTCCCCTTACCTGGCATGGCCTGCCCCTAGCGCTCCGCCAGCGCCCGCTGCCCAGCCTCGGTATGTTCTGGCCCACAACACTCCCCCCACTGCCTCCATCAAGTGGACACATGCCCCCTCGCTCCCGCCTATCAGGCAGGCTACCCACCACTAAAAACACAACAAAATACCCCAGAAAAAAAAAACCACAATTAAAAATCCCCTTAAAAATAATGCCAGGCCGGAGTCCACAGGGAAGGCCTGGTGGTGGTGGTGGTGGCGGCGGCGGCAGCGGCGGCAGCAGGCATGCCTCTTCCCCAGTGGTGGTGGCTTCTCCTGCAGGCCCTGGCTCTCCCAGGCCACCTCAGCCAGCCAGCTTATGTAGCCCCTCCAGGGAGGGGCAGGTGGAGCAGCAAAGATAATATGGCAGATGTAGATAATATGGCAGATATCATGGAACAAGTGAATCTGCTCTGTAAGGACTAAAGTCATTGAATAACTCTATAGATGAGGTAGCATCTAAACCAAACCACACTAGATTCCACAACAGCAAACAGTGCTATGGAGCTGGGGTTGAAACATTAAAAAAAGATTGAAAAACTGACTAGGATAAATGAGGAATTAAGCCAAAAGTTAGTATCCCTGGAAAATTGAAGCAGAAGGACTGATCTTAAAACCTGCAGGGTTAAGAAACTGGCAGAAGGGAAAGCTATCATTAAATACTTAGAGCTTCTTTACATTAGGCAAAAAAAAAACACCACATCCTTACTGGGGCTTTCTGCTTTCGGGTTCTTTACAGGATTACGATGGGCTCCTTTACGTAGCGGACACATGGTTTGAATAGAGGGATGGAGGGAGCACCTCCCTCCCTCCCTGGCATGTGTCCAGAGGAGTGGGGGGGGGAGTTTTGTTTTTGTCGTTCAACTTGTGCCAGACTTTTTCCTCACAGCCCCTAGGAAATCTACAGTCCCCATTCCCCCACCCCCCATGCCCCAAATGTAGCTGAGCAAGCTGGAAGCTCCACCCTAGCCATTGCATCAGATCGGGGGGGGGGGGGGAGAGAGACCTGACCAGGCAGGCAGGCAATGGCATTTGCTATGAAAAAGCAAAGCTTCTTGCTTGCTCTCTCTCGCTAGTTCTGGATGGACTGACTCAGCACAGATTGGGCTTGTTCCGGGGGGGGGGAGGGACACCAGACTTACTATGCACTCCCTGTGCCTGCGATTGAGAAATGTGCTCAGGCATTTACATGGGGGACACATGGTTTGAATCAAGGAAAATCCGTCCTTGGCAAGTTCATAGCGCATTATAGCACTACACTACCATTATACACTACTGATATGGCACCATTAAATTTTATTACCGCTTCTCTCCGATCTTTTTGAAAGTGGGATAAAGGGGGCAAAGTGCAGGAGACATCTTTGAGGTTGACAACATTGTGTAATAGACCAGCAAACTTCCGTGGATGACCAATCACGAGTTTGCAATAAATCACTTCTGTAGAGAAGCCCCCAATGGAATGGCTGTTAGCACCTTCCTGGAGCTGTCCCCGTCACAGGGGGACATAGTTCCAGCCTGACCAAGAGACATTATCGCCAAACTTTCAAACAAAGCTTTTAAGGGTGCCATTTTAAAAGCCTCAAGAAATAAATCCCCACTGTTAATGGAGGACAACCCAGTGCAATTTTCCCAGGACCTGTGTCCCAAGTCTCTACTCAGAAGAAAATATTTCGAATTCCTCACTGATCAACTTTGCAGTGCCAGCATTCCTTACAGTTGGGGGCATCCAGTGAAACTAATCACCCACAAGAATGGCAGTACTTATGTAGTCTCCATTCAGCAAGAAGTAGGGTTGTCAGAGAATTTCTCCACGAATCTCCAGAAGGCCGAATGCGTTGGCATTCGGCCCCCCAAAATTGGTGGAGAAACGGTCTGCCACGCCCCCGCCACCCCCCCCCCCCGGGATGGGACTTACCTTGTGTGAATGTCCCTGGCGGCGGCGGCTCCTGGCGGTGGTTCGACGGCGGTGGCGGCCTGTCTTCTGACTGGCTGCCGCTACCGCCATTTCCAAGTAAAAAACAACAACAACAACAAATGTGATAGGCTACGTAAAGATGTACATAGCCTATTTTACATATTTTATGTATTTTAAGATTTACATAGCCTACATAAAGATTTACATAGCCTACGGCTAGATTTTCAAAAAAATGTTTACGTAGATTTTCAAAAAAATGTTTACGTAAATGTTTACGTAGCCTATCACGGCTGACTTTGGGGGGGGGGGAAGCGCGTACGCAAATGGCGGCACCATTATTTTCGCCGTAGTCTACGTAAATGTTTACGTAGACTACACATGCCCAAATAAGGAACGCAAATGGCGGCGCCCATGGGCGCCGCCATTTGCATATGCGCTTTTTTTTTTTTTTTCAAAGTCAGCCGTGATAGGCTACGTAAACATTTACGTAGCCTATCACGGCTGACTGCAGGGACGCAAACGGCGGCAGCTATGGCTGCCGCCATTTGCGTTCTGGCAGACGACAAGGTTTCGCGACCGGAGGGACAGGGCGCCTCCCCCCCGGCCAGAATTTCAGGGGAGAGGGATGGGGCGCCTCCCTCCCCCAGAATTTTGGGGGGAGGGACGGAGCGCCTCCCTCCCACTGCAAAGCAAGCTGCGGGATCAGGTAAGGGACTTTCGTCCATCCCTAGCAAGAAGCGGTATCTTGCTATAGTTGAATGTTGAATGCTTATCAGAATCAGAGGAGCAAGAGTTAAACACACAAGGGAAGGGGATGGTCAAGGTAGCAATACTGAATGGTCAGAAAACCTAGATGATAAAGACCACCACCCCTCACAAATTTCTGAACTCTGATGTTAATTAAAGGTTGGTTATGCTTTTCTTTCCGTTAACAGCTATATAACTGATAAATATTGAGCTCAGCAATGATGAAGAACATATTACGCATATGCTGACAAAAGAGGGGATGGAGATCTTTGGGAACAAAATTATACAAATCATTTTAAGCTGTTTAAGATATTGGGCTGGTGGGATGAGGGTGTGAATTGGATTGGACTTCCCCTCAGTCGAAATTCTCTGGGTTGCCTTGTCCTTACTGATGAGGCATGGACTGTCCTAAAAGGAGGACTCCCCTCAAACAAAAGAGGGAAATTATTTGTGGTTACTCTTTAGGGGTATGTTTTTGGTAGTTGTCATTGGGATGCTTCTATACTTATAGACAATACTTACATATAGGATACTGACAGAATGTGGGAGGAAAGTGGGAGGACTTGAGACTGATTATACTATAAACCTTGTACTAACCAATACAATATGGCATATTTGAAAATATGGTCACTAAATGTCAAGGGGATGAGTACAAATGTTGATTTTAAAAAGTTAAGGAGGGGGTCATGATTAGGGAGCCCTATGCTGCTGAAGGAAACTTCAGTTTCATGGGGGTGTTAATAGCAATCATGAACAAATATGAAATTATAATTTCAGACATGTTGTCAGACCATAGAGGGCAATATGTATTTACTAGTCATTATAAAAGATCAAAAGAAAACCCTAGGATGCATTTATTCCCCACATTCTTGCCACTCAGTTTTTGAGAGAAACGTTACACATTCTGGAGAATTTCAAGGAAGAAACGTTGCTTATTGTGTGTGTGTAAAATGCAGTGGACTCATATTTAGACAAGAGTGGAAGTAGGGAGCATAAACCACAAAAGAGTGGTAGATCGGAAGTGGAATGTATTTTTCAGCTTTGTGATGCTTGGAGAACTCTACAAGCTTCAGAAACAGATCATACCTTCTTCTCCAAGCATCATAACTCATATTCTCATATAGGCTATATTTTATCTTCAAATCTGAGTGAGATGATGTTAAAGGAACGCAAAATAGGCTTCATAACAATTTCAGACCATGCCCCAGTGTCAGCAGTGTTCCTGCTGGAGAATTGTTCAGTCGTTCAGTCGTGTCCGACTCTTCATGACCCCATGGACCATAGCACGCCAGGCCTTCCTGTCCTGCATTCTCTCCCGGAGCGTGCTCAAGTCCATATTCATTGCATCATCAGTGATGCTATCTAGCCATCTCATCCTCTGCCGTCCCCTTCTCCTTTTGCCCTCAGTCTTTCCCAGCATCAGGGTCTTTTCCAGAGAGTTTTCTCTTCGCATTAGGTGGCCAAAATATTTGAGCTTCAGCTTCAGTATCTGTCCTTCCAATGAGCACTCAGGGTTGATTTCCTTTAGGATTGACTGATTTGACCTCCTTGCAGTCCAGGGGACTCGTAAGAGTCTTGTCCAGCACCACAGTTCGAAAGCATCAATTCTTCGGCGCTCAGCCTTCCTTACAGTCGAGCTCTCACAGCCATACGTTACTACTGGGAAAACCATAGCTATGATTAGACAGACCTTTGTCAGCAAGATGATGTCTCTGCTTCTTACTATGCTGCCTAGGTTTGCCATAGCTTTCCTCCCAAGGAGCAAGCGTCTTTTAATTTCATGGCTACAGTCACCGTCTGTGGTGATCTTGGAGCCCAAGAAAATAAAATCTGTCACTGCTTCCATTTCTTCCCTTTCTATATGCCAGGAAGTGATGGGGCCAGATGCCATGATCTTCGTTTTTGTAATGTTGAGTTTCAAACCAGCTTTTGCACTCTCCTCTTTCACTCTCAACAAGAGGCTCTTTAGATCCTCTTCACTTTCTGCCATTAGGGTGGTATCATCTGCGTATCTGAGGGTGTTGATAATTCTCCCGGCAATCTTAATTCCGACCTGTGATTCATCCAACCCAGCGTTTCTCATGATGTACTCTGCATATAAGTTAAATAAGCAGGGCAAAAATATGCAGCCTTGTCGTACTCCTTTCCTTATTTTGAACCAATCGGTTGTTCCATGTGTTCTTCTTACTGTTGCTTCTTGACCCTCGTACAGGTTTCTCAGGAGACAGGTAAGGTGGTCTGGTACCCCCATCTCTTTCAGAATTTGCCACAGTTTTTTGTGATCCACACAATCAAAGGCTTTAGTGTAGTCAATGAAGCAGATATAGACGTTTTTCTGGAATTCTCTTGCTTTCTCCATGATCCAGCAAAAGTTGGCGATTTGATCTCTAGTTCCTCTGCCTCTTCAAAACCCAGTTTGTACTTCCAGTAGTTCTCAGTTCGCATACTGCTGAAGCCTAGCTTGTAGGATTTTGAGCATAACCTTGCTGGCATGTGAAATGAGCGCAATTGTATGGTAGTTTGAACACTCTTTGGCGTTGCCCTTCTTTGGAATTGGAATATAAACTGACCTTTTCCATTCTTGTGGCCACTGCTGAGTGTTCCAGATTTGTTGGCATATTGAGTGCAGCACTTTAACAGCATCATCTTTTAGGATCTTAAATAGCTCAGCTGGAATACTGTCATCTCCGCTAGCTTTGTTGTTAGTAATGCTTGCTAAGGCCCACTTGACTTCACTCTCTAGGATGTCCGGCTCAAGTTCAGTGACCGCACTATCATGGCTATCAGGGACATTCAGATCTTTCCTGTATAGTTCTTCTGTGTATTCTTTCCACCTCTTCTTAATCTCATCTGCTTCTGTTAGGTCCCTGGCTTCTTTGTCCTTTTTCATGCCCGTCTTTGCACAAAACGTTCCCTTGAGATCTCCGATTTTCTTGAAAAGGTCTCTAGTCTTTCCCATTCTGTTGTTTTCCTCCATTTCTTTGCATTGTTCATTTAAGAAGGCCTTCTTGTCTCTCCTTGCTATTCTCTGGAACTCTGCATTCAGTTGGCTATATCTTCCCCTTTCTCCCTTGCTTTTCACTTCCCTTCTTTCCTCAGCTACTTGTAAAGCCTCATCAGACAGCCACTTGGCTTTCTTGCATTTCTTTTTCTTTGGGATGGATTGAGTTGCTGCCTCCTCAACAGTGTTATGGACCTCCGTCCATAGTTCCTCAGGCACTCTGTCTATCAGATCTAATCCCTGAAATCTATTCCTCACCTCCATTGTATATTCATAAGGGATATGATTTAGGTCATACCTGAATGGTTTAGTGGTTTTCCCTACGTTCTCCAATTTAAGCCGAAATCTTGCAATAAGAAGCTCATGATCTGAGCCACAGTCAGCTCCAGGTCTTGTTTTTACTGGCTGGATAGAGCTTCTCTATCTTTGGCTGCAAAGGACATAATCAATCTGATTTCGATATTGACCATCTGGTGATGTCCATGTGTAGAGTTGCCTCTTGTGCTGTTGGAAAAGAGTGTTTGCTATGATCAGCGTGTTCTCTTGGCAAAACTCTATTAGCCTTTGTCCTGCTTCATTTTGTACACCAAGGCCATGCTTGCCTTTTATCCCGCTGATTTCTTGACTTCCTACTTTAGCATTCCAATCCCCTATGATGAAGAGGACGGCTTTTTTTGGTGTTAGTTCTAGAAGGTGTTGTAGGTCTTCATAGAACCGATCAACCTCAGCTTCTTCGGCATCAGTGGTTGGGGCATAGACTTGAATTACTGTGATGTTGAATGGTTTGCCTTGGATTCGTACTGAGATCATTCTATCGTTTTTAAGATTGTACCCCAGTACTGCTTTTCCCACCCTTTTGTTGACTATGAGTGCTACTCCATTTCTTCTAAGGGATTCTTGCCCACAGTAGTAGATATGATGGTCACCTGAATTAAATTCGCCCATGCTTGTCCATTTTAGTTCGTTGATTCCCACGATGTCGATGTTCAGTCTTGCCATCTCATGTTTGACCACCTCCAGCTTACCTTGATTCATTGATCTGACATTCCAGGTTCCTAAACAATATTGTTCTTTACAGCATCGGATTTTCTTTTCATCACCAGACACATCCACAGCTGAGTGTCCTTTCAGCTTTGGCCCAGCCGCTTCACTCTTTCTGGTGCTACTTGGAAATACCCTCTGCTCTTCCCCAGTAGTATATTGGACACCTTCTGACCTGAGGGGCTCATCTTCCAGCGTCATATCTTTTAGCCTTGTGATACGTTCCATGGGATTTTCTTGGCAAGAATACTGGAGTGGGTTACCATTTCCTTCTTCAGTGGACCACATTTTGTCAGAATTCTCTGCCATGACCTATCTGTCTTGGGTGGCCCTGCGCAGCATAGCTTATGGCTTCACTGAGTTACGCAAGCCCCTTCGCCACAACAAAGCAGTGATCCATGAAGGGGCTGCTGGAGAATACTGCACACCAATCTTATAGCTGGAAACTTCACCCTCTGCTTCTAGAGAAACGGGAACTTTGTGAACAAACCAAACAAGCTATCTCAGATTTCTTTAAAGAAAAGATGACCCTAGAAAGGCCAAATAACATAATTTATTGTGTTAATAATAAAGATGGTGATCAGAGAGCACTATATAAAGGAAATTAGTATTCTCTAAAAAGTAAAGAAGGCTCAAAGGGGGGAAATAGAGGCAGACATTAAGGCACAGGAAGATCAACATAAGAAAAAAGGTAGTTCTCACATTCTAAAACAACTGACAAGTAAAAAATTCTGAGCTGCAATATATACATACACATACATACATACACACACACACACACACACACACACACACATGAATTTGAATTATGCTGGTCAAGAATATTATGAATTTGGTAACAAATCACCCAAACTTTTAGCAAATTACATTAAAATAAATAAATAAAAGACAGGGCAATAGGGTTTTATTCCATTTCAGATTAATGAATTATTTAGCAAATACTTTAATTATTTGTATACATCAAATAACCAGACAGGAATGGAATCAAATCTTTATAAAATACATCTTTAATTTCCAAAATATCATCATAGCACAAGTATTTTTTTTTTATAATGAAATCACACAAGAGGGGATTCATATTGCCATTTACAAGAATAAAGACAAAACAAGGCACAAATAGCTTCACAGGAGTGTTTTATGAGACCTTCAAGCTCTCACCGACGCCAGTCTTGCAGAAATTATTCAGTGACATCTTGGACAACAGGCCCATCTTGGAGACGTGGAAAGCCTCCAAGGTAGTACTAATTCCAAATAAGGAAGTAGAAAATTAGCAGTTTTCATTGACTGCACATCGTTATTAAATGTGTTATTTCAAAAATTAATAAACAATGACAATATCAATATAAATCTGTTTGTAAAAAAATTAATTTAGTCATTAAGGCTATCTTCCAGATTTTCTTAAGATGTTAAAATGAATGGAGTTTGTATTAGTTTCCAATAATTAATTATACATATTATTGCTGTTATCAATGTACTATGTAATAACTGTAAGCCCTCCAGTTCTACCTCATCTTTGAGGTAACCTAATAAGATTTTAGGGAAAAGATGATAGTCCTCTCCCTACAAAATGTTCCAAGGATGTATCAGTTGGCTAAGCAAATGTCTGAGAAGTTTTGCAGACATTGAACTAATGCTTCTTAGGGGTGCACGAAAGTCACTTACCTGGTCTCGCAGCTTTTCGTGGTGGGGGGGAGGCGCTTCGCTGCTCTCCCCGCGAAGTTCAGGCCAGGGGGGAGGCTTCCCGCCTCGCCCGGCCGAAATTCAGGCCGGGGAGGAGGCGCCTCGCCTCGCCCGGCCGCAAAATAAAAAGTTAAAAAAAAAACAAACGCCCCCATGATAGGCTACGTGACGATTAATGTAGCCTATCATGGCTAGATCTGCAAAGTCAGCCGTGATAGGCTACGTTAATCGTCACGTAGCCTATCACGGGTGACTTAAAAAAAAAAAAGCGCGTACGCAAATGGCGGCCCCCATAGGGAGCCGCCATTCGCGTTCCTTATTTGGTCGCTGTAGCCTACGTAAAGATTTACGTAGACTACGGCGAAAATAAGGGCAACGCAAATTTCTCCCCGAAACTTCTTCGGGGGGCCGAACACGTTGGCGCTCAGCCCCCCGAAGTTTCGGGGAGAAATTCTCCGCCATCCCTAATGCTTCTATGCTTCAGGCTGGACAGTTTTGATGTCTTGTCACTTTCAGAGCTCTCAAATACATAATGCATCTTTGAATCAATTTCCTGCTCAATGCAATGCAGTGTCATTGTTGTGCAAGGAAGGGAGTGGAAAGCAATGGAAAGAAAAACAGGCCTGAATTGGTTAACAAAACGGCCACAACTTTATTGGCTGCAGCTTGGAACAGAATTTGGCAGGGGCATAGGGCCTATAGCTGGTTCTTGAGCAGCCTGTCTGGTGACCAGACTATCCCAACCCACGGGCTGAGACCATGAGTGCGGGTGGCAGGAATCTTCGGCTCACAACAGCGCGAAAAGCTCATGTGACCCCCGACCCCCGACGCATCCCTGGGTTTGTGGCAAGCAGGCTTGCTAGTCCCTATGCTGGGCTAGGCATTGATGGGGAGGGGAGCCCAGTCTGATCCCCTTTAACAAACAGATTCAGCCCAATGCCTTCCATGCCACCAGGGGACCCTCTCTGCCAAGCCCTCAGCTGCAGTCAGTTTGTGATGCAAGTCTTGACATAGCCTGTCCACAGGTTGCCAAATTATCTGCCCAGCCCTGGTATCCACAAAGTGCTGCAGGGCCTTGTTCGTATTTTTCGTGGCCACATCCACTCTTGCTGGATCCTTTGCCCACTGCTAGACTCATCTTCCAAGCAGGCCAGACCACGTAATTCTTAGGGAACTGCCTCAGCATATGCTGCACATCTGCACTGATTGAACCCTCCCATGCCACCAAGTCATTCTTGCCCAATTGCATGATAACTGAGTCCAGGTGTCTGTGTGCTATGGCACATCTCCTCACCATTGGCATAAAGTCTTTCCACAGCAGGCCTCTCCCCAAAGGCCCAGTCAGGGAGCCAGGCCAGTCCTCAAAGCGTGCTGCTGCTGCGCCCATTGCACAATGCTGTGCTCACAAATCCACACAGACACTTTGCTCGGACCTGAGGCTATCAACAAGCAAGACTAGCAGTGAGTGGCCCTTAGTGGGCAGAAATATGACCCCCTAAGTCATATGTCTTATGACTTAGTCCTAAGATTATGACTAATCTTATGGGTAGAGGAGTTGCATCTACCCATTGCCTGGATCTGGGCAGCTGCAGGCCTGATGCCACCAATTCTGGAGAAATGTGAGCCACGTTCGACAAGGGAGAGGCCTAGGGAGGTGATGCAGGCACACAGCACACTCATCTGTCGAGCAGGGATAGATCCTGGTGGATAAGAAATAGTCCTGCACCTGTGGGCTGAAGAGTGAAAAGGGCCTGGGCAGTCTTTGGGGAGGAATGGCCATCCACTGGAGATGCTTTCAGGCAGCCCTTTGGTCTGCTTATTGAGGTATATCCCTCTAGGAAGCATGGATTTCTAGGACCCACACTGAGCCCTCCATGCTGGACAAAGCAACAAGCTCACTACCCTCAAGGCCCCCATAAAATTCTAGGGATAAAGCTGCCCCAAGTAATGCAGCCTCTTACCATTTTGGTCATGCTGTGGCACAGCTGACCAAGGAGGTGGAATGCTGTAGGCTTCTTCCAGTCAGGTATGGGTAGGGGTGCACGAAAGTCACTTACCTGGCCTCGCAGCTTGCTTCGCGGTGGGGGGGAGGCACTTCGCTGCTCCCCCCGAAGTTCAGGCCGGGGGGGGGAGGCTTCCCTCCTCGCCCAGCCGAAATTCAGGCCAGGGGGGAGGCTTCCCGCCTCACCCGGCCGAAATTCAGGCCGGGGAGGAGGCGCCTCGCCTCGCCCGGCCGCGAAATAAAAAGTTTTTTAAAAAAACGCCCCCGTGATAGGCTACGTGACGATTTACGTAGCCTATCACGGCTAGATCTGCAAAGTCAGCCGTGATAGGCTACGTAAATCATCACGTAGCCTATCACGGGTAACTTTAAAAAAAAAAAGCGCGTACACAAATGGCGGCCCCCATAGGGAGCCGCCATTCGCGTTCCTTATTTGGTCGCTGTAGTCTACGTAAATCTTTACATAGACTACGGCGAAAATAAGGGCAACGCAAATAGCGTTGCCCTTATTTTCACCGTAGTCTACGTAACTTTACATAGACTACAGTGACCAAATAAGGAACGCGAATGGCGGCTCCCTATGGGGGCCGCCATTAGCTGTATGCGTTTTTGTTTTTTTTTAAGTCACCCGTGATAGGCTACGTGATGATTTACGTAGCCTATCACGGCTGACTTTGCAGATCTAGCCATGATAGGCTACGTTAATCGTCACGTAGCCTATCACGGGGGCGGGTTTTTTTTGTTACTTTTCTTGGAATGGCAGCAGCCGGTCGAAAGACCGGCTGCCGCCCCTGTCCCTGTCGAAGCCCTGCCGAACCGCCGCTGTGACCTGCCACCAGGAGCGACATTCGGGAAAGGTAAGTCCCATCCCCGGGGGGGGGGGGCAGAGAATTTCTCCCCAAAACTACTTCGGGGGGCCGAATACGTTGGCACTCGGCCCCCCGAAGGTTCGGGGAGAAGTTCTCCCCCATCCCTAGGTATGGGTGGTTGCTCCCTGCACCAGCCCTCGAGTGCCCTATGTGCCTGAGCAGAGGTACAACGATCAGGCCAGCCGTGCTCTGAGCTGAAAAAGAAAATGGCTGCAAGGTAGGTGGCCATGGTTTTTGGTGTGAGGCCCTGATCCCTGACAGCTGCTAAACACCGAAGCACCACAGCTTCAGATGCAGACTGGGTCCCTCTTGCTGATGGAAGTGGCTGTACTTGAGTGCAGCATAGAACTCACGACTGAGTTTAATACTCCCCACATTATTGCTCATTACCAGGTGCCCAGAGTTCCTCTGGGAATGGATCCTGGTCAGTCCTTGCCACTGGTGCCAAGGATAGGAACCTCTCTTCCTGGAAGCAGGATAGGGTATCTGCAATATTATTCTTGACACCAAGGTGGTGGCATGCTGAAAATAGGATGTTAGATGACAATACCTACACACATTTCCTGACCTAGTGCATAGCTTTGTCTGAGCTAGAGGTCTGGATATTGATGACTCGTACTACTGCCTGGCTGTGGCACCAGAAATGCACCCATTTGTCCCTGAATGTTTCTTGCCATATACATACTGCTATGAGAACAGAGAACAATTCAAGGAATGTGAGATCGCATATGATGCCCAGGCTACACCAGTGAGTAGACGATCTCACTGCTCACTGGAAGAGACCTCCAAAGCCTAAGCTGCCTGGTGCATCTGATTGCATCTGGAGATCAGTTCCTCGCAGGAGGTGGTTCTACCCAAAGGAGATGCCGTTGAAATCGGCTAGGAAGGATAGCCACACCTGCAGGTTTTCTTCATCCCCTTTGTAATCCTAACGTGATGGTGTGAGGATGGGATCCTGGTGGCAGACCTGGTGAAGCATGCACAGGAAGCTGTCCCATGCTGCCTGGTGTGCTAACAGCACCTGCATCTTCCTTAGGGAGCATTTACTGCAAGGAGGCAGGTGCGCGGCCATTTCCCTCAGTGGTGCTAGCTTGTTTTCTGGCAGGCATGAGGTGCAGGCCACTGAGTCTAGCTGGATGCCTAAATCAGCCAGCATAGGGGAGAGACCCTCTGCCTTGTCTCGGAGCAGGCGGGGGGGGGGGAGATCCTGCACCAGAACGTGTCCTCATAACATCCTTTCAGGATGTGCTCACTCACCTTGCATGAGAGGTGGATGCCTGGGGAGTCCTCATTGTCCCAGTTAGTGGATGGTTCCTCCTCTGAGCTACACCCGTCCACTACTCAGACCTCACTGAGGCCTGCCCCCCACCCCTGATAACACCATGCCCTTCTACACAATGCCGAGCCGGGATGGCCCAACACATGGGCTGCTACTACCCAATAATTCTTGGCTGGTACTGGGGAACCCTCCTCAGATAGGGAGGTCTCACCTGCTATACACTCTTTGTCTGTCTTCTCCTTGTATTTCTAGATCACCCTTCTTGAATGCTGGCTCTCTTTAACTTGTTTGTGGACATCTAGACACTGTGGCTTTCTTGTTCCTGCCTAAGTCACCCAAAGAGGACAGAGCTCTCCTGCATGCCTTGGTTGGGGGCAGTGCAGATGCTGCCTTGCCCAGTGAGGCAGGTCGAGATGCCCGGTTGGGCTGTAGGATGACAGCAAACAAAGAAGACATTCCCATCTGCTCCATGCACCCTGTGAAATGGGCCAGCCCTTGACGGACTGCTGTGTTGCCCTGGTCCTGCTCCCTGGGTGTTTTACAAGCTCCATTACTGTTACTCCATAGCACTGCTGGCATCAGTGGGGACCTCACCCTAGGCACTCTGGAGCTCCTCCCTCAGGTCCATGGTGCCCTCCCTGTGCCCCCTTGTTCCTCTTCTTGGGAGGCATTCCTGTGCTGATGAAGGCTGATAGGACATTATTATTAGATATATTGCCACCCACCCTGCTGTCCCTTGCTGGTCTATGGTGTCTTGCAGATTGAGCTCAGAACCTACTGCATGCAAAGTATGTGCTCTGCTGATGGGCTGTGGCTTTATCCCCCTTAGCAAGGCCCATGCCTCTGTGTGGCAGTATGTACCTGTGTGCATGCCCTTACGTTGTTGTTTAATGCATTTTTTAATCATTTCCATCACTACTTTACATATCTACATCTCTCTGAATACAGATACCCACAGGCCCCAGCTGGTTCTCCAAAACCATGCTGGAGAACTTAAGAGTGGGAGAAAAGCCAGGCCTCCCTGCCCGTAAGGGCAGAGATCACTGGTGGCCACTTTTTAAATTCTTATGATTATCTTCAGCTCCCCCGTCCCAACCGCAGGGGTAGATGCTCCTTTTCCACCTATTTATTTATTTATTTATTTATTTATTTATTTAATTTATTAATCGCCCATCTGGCCGGTCACCCAGCCACTCTGGGCGATGTACAACAATAAAAAAAGTTTATACAATAAAATTCAACATAAAAACATCACATTTCTAAAATTACCCTAGCCCACCCCAAATGCCTGCCTGAACAACCATGTTTTTAATGCATGCTGGAAGCTCATTAAAGAGGGGGCATGGTGGAGTTCCCTAGGGAGGGAGTTCCACAGAGTGGGGGCCACCACAGAGAAGGCCCTCTCCCTCGTCCTCACCAGCCCAGCTGTCCTGGCTGATGGGACAGAGAGAATGCCATCCGAGGCTGATCTTGTTGAGCGGCCTATCTGGTGTTGCTGGAGGCACTCCTTGAGATAGGCTGGGCCGGAACTGTATAGGGTTTTAAAGGTCAAAACCAACACCTTGAATTTGGCCCAGAAAACAACTGGTAGCCAGTGCAGCTCCTTCAGCACTGGAGTGATGTGATCTTGCCGGCGGCTGCCTTTAATCTGTACCAGCTGCAGCTTCCGAACCATCTTCAAGGGTAACCCTATGTAGAGTGCATTACAGTAGTCTAGACGAGAGGAGACCAGGGCATGTACTACTGATGGGAGCAGATGGTCGGGAAGGTAGGGGCGCAGCTGCTGTATCAGATGGAGTTGGTACAGCGCTGTCCGGCTCACAGCTGACACCTGAGCCTCCGTGGACAGCTGGGAGTCTAAGATGACCCCCAAGCTGTGGACCTGGTCTTTCAAGGGTAACCGTACCCCATTCAACACCAGGTCAGCATCCCCCAACCTCCTCTTGTCTCCCACCAAAAGTACCTCGGTCTTATCAGGGTTCAGCCTCAGCTTGTTCCTCCCCATCCAGACACTCACTGTCTCCAGACATTTGGACAGGGATTCTACGGCCAACCTTGGTGAAGATTTGAACGAGAGGTAGAGCTGCGTGTCATCCGCATACTGATGATACCGCACCCCAGACCTCCTGATGATAGCCCCCAGCGGCTTCACATAGATGTTAAATAGCATCGGGGAGAGGATGGAACCCTGTGGCACCCCACAAGTGAGCGGTTGTCAGGGTGGAAACTGAGCCAATACCCAGAGCAGTGCTGATTCTGAGGAGGAACAGCAATCTGTGGGAGAGGAGCTCACTCATCTCTCACAGACACAGCAGCTGGCAGAGATTCCTCCTGCCAGCATTCCTGGGAGAGATAGTGACCCTGGCAGTGAGAGAGCGCTGGAGGGGGGCTTGCTGGATGCTCGGTGCAGATGCAGGGAGTGACGACAGATGGAGGGCGCGGAAAGGAGGCGTAGCGCTCGTTTGGCGCACAAACAACGGTCGCATCCCGAGGACTCAAGGGAAAGAGGGAGGATCTCTCCCTAGCCCATAAGTTCAAGGTCTTCCCGTGGTTCTCCTTCAAACGGGGACCAACTGCCTTACCTGGAGCTTAGGCTACTCTGCTATGTTTCCCCAGTGCTGTTCCTTGCTTCAGTGCTAGCAGCTAGTATTCTGAAAGAGTCATAAAGTAATAAAGGAATAAAGTCTTGGAAAGAATTCCTCGTCGTCTGTGTCCTGAGTTGGCTATTGGTGGGGACTGCAAGAGGCAGCTAGGGCACTCCTGACAGCTTGGTCCCCGTTCCTTTTTCCCTCTCTCTCTCTCTGTTCCTACTGCCTCTGGAGGCTGCCAAGGACCCGGCGGTGCAAGCTGTCATGCAAGAGAACCAGGCTCTTTGTGATCAAGTAGTTCAACTGACGCCTGCCATACAGAGTCTGCAAGCTGCGGTTCAACCCCCACCACCTCTGATTCCTCCCCACCATAAGTGCCCGGTGGCTCTGCCAGAGAAGTTTTCTGGTGAGAAAGGACTTTTTCAGATTTTCCGGGCCTAATCAGAGCTGTACATGCGCCTATGACCTGAGGATTTCCTGACAGAACAGGTTCGTGTGGGCTTCATCATTAACCTACTTTCAGGCGTGGCAGCTAAATGGGCTTCGAGACTTCTTCTTGCTAATGACCCCCTGCTCGGGGACTATCAAGGTTTCATGACAGTGATGGCCAGTTTTTTCGGTGACCCCCTGCGCACGCAGATGGCTTCTCAGGAGATTCGCCGCCTCAGGCAGGGCAAGGACTCAGTTTCCAGCTACGCGACAACTTTTCATTTGCTGATGCAGGATTTACAGTGGAATGATGCCGTGCTGGTGGCTCAGTTTCTGGATGGTTTGAACGACGAGATCTTGTATGAGTTGGCATGCACACCTAGCTTGCCTTCTTTGGCGGTCCTCATCCAGACCTGCCTCCAGATAGATAGTCGGGTGGAGGGGTGCCGGCAGACCTGGCGGGGTGCAGGGGCCGAGATTTCCCTCCTCCCATTCCCCCATGTTTCCTGCCCCCTCCCCCACCCCCGCCCCTGCGGTGGGGGCGGAGGAGACCCCGATGCAGCTGCGAGGTACCCAAGCCCCACTGCTGCCGGAGGAACTAGAGCGGCGGCACGCGGAGTGCCGATGCTTTTGGTGTGGAAAGCTGGGACATTTTGCCAAAACCTGCCAAGCCAGACCCGCAGCCCCACTGCCTCCCCTGCTCTCCTTCCTCCTCCTCCTCGTCCCCAGACCTGACTAGGCTGCCCTCCAAGCCTGTTGGGGGTCTCCAGTGTGGGGGTCGTTTCCACACCAGGTGGGTGCCTTCCACAACCCCCCCACCCTCCCATCTGCTATTGCATGTTCTCCTCCGCTCCTCCCAGTGGGGTGGGGTGGAGGCCCTAGCTTTAGTGGACTCGGAGGCTACGACCAGTTTCATGGATGAAACGTTCGCCCTCTTCCACAAGATTCCTACCCTGCCTCTTCCTGCCCCCTTGGCAGTGGAGACCATCGATGGGCGTCCTCTTTCTTCAGGCGCGGTGACCCAGATTACAGCTCCACTCACTCTGTGCGCCCAGTCCCACGTTGAGCAGATTCAGTTTCACTTGGCCAAGGTTCCCCAATACCCAATCGTGCTGGGTGTTTCCTGGCTCTCTAAGCATAATCCTCAGATTTCTTGGGGGCTTCAGCAAGTGGAGTTTGCATCTCCCTACTGCCGGGAGCATTGCCTCCCGATTAGGGATGGCGGAGAATTTCTCCCCGAAACTTCGGGGGGCCGAGCGCCAACGTGTTCGGCCCCCCGAACAAGTTTCGGGGAGAAATCCTCCGCACCCCCCCCCGGGACGGGACTTACCTTCCCTGAATGTCCCTCCCGGCAGCGGGTCCGGCTGGCAGTTCGTCCGGTGTTCGAGCGGGGCGGGAGCGGCAGCCAGTCTTTCGACCGGCTGCCGCCCCCGCCATTGCAATGAAAGAAAGAAAAAAAAAACCATCCCCTGATAGGCTATGTGACGATTCACGTAGCCTATCACGGCTAGATTTGCAAAGTCAGCCGTGATAGGCTACGTGAATCGTCACGTAGCCTATCACGGGTGACTTAAAAAAAAAAAAAAAGTGTGTACGGATAATGGCGGCCCCCATAGGGAGCCGCCATTCCCCTTCCTTATTTGGTCGCTGTAGTCTACGTCAATGTTTACGTAGACTACAGCGAAAATAAGGGCAACGCTATTTGCGTTGCCCTTATTTTCGCCGTAGTCTACGTAAACATTGATGTAGACTACAGCAACTAAATAAGGAACGCGAATGGCGGCTCCCTATGGGGGCCGCCATTCGCGTACGCGCTTTTTTTTTTTTTAAAGTCACCCGTGATAGGCTACGTGACGATTCACGTAGCCCATCACGGCTGACTTTGCAGATCTAGCCGTGATAGGCTACAGGGGACGTTGTTGTTGTTGTTTTTTTACTTTCGTGTTTGCGGCCGGGCAAGGCGGGAAGCCTCCTCCCCGGCCTGAATTTCGGCCGGGCGAGGCGGGAAGCCTCCCCCCCCCGGCCTGAACTTCGCGGGGGGAGCAGCGAAGCGCTCCCCCCCACCGCGAACAAGCTGCGAGAAAAGGTAAGTGACTTTCGTCCACCCCTACTCCCGATCGAGGCGTCAGTCCCAATCCAGGCCTTAACCCTTTCCTCCCCCTCTTTGTCTGCATCTGGCAGTTCTTCAGCTACCGTGATGCTCCCAGAGAAGTATGCAGCTTTTCAAGATGTTTTCGACAAGAAGGAGGCCGACCAGCTCCCCCCCCACACTGCCCTTTTGACCGTGCCATTAACCTCATTCCGGGGGCGACCATTAGGGATGTACGAAAGTCACTTACCTTTTCGCAGCTTGGCTTCGCGGTGGGGGGGAGGCACTTCGCTTTTCCCCCCGAAGTTCAGGCGAAGGGGGGGAGGCTTCCCGCCTCGCCCGGCCGAAATTCAGGCCAGGGAGAAGCGCCCCATCTCCCCGGCCGCGAAACAAAAAGTAAAAAAAAAAAAGACCCCGTGATAGGCTACGTAACGATTTACGTAGCCTATCATGGCTAGATTTCCAAAGTCAGCCATGATAGGCTACGTAAATCGTCACGTAGCCTATCACGGGTGACTCTGAAAAAAAAGCGGGTACGCAAATGGCGGCGGCCCACGGGCACTGCCATTTGCGTTCCTTATTTTGGCACGTCTAGTCTACGTAAAGATTTACGTAGACTACAGCGAAAATAAGGGCAACGCAAATAGCAAAGTTGGACCTGCGTGGCACCTACAATCTGGTTCGCATCCAGGAGGGGGATGAGTGGAAGACCTGTTTTGGCACCTGGTACAGAGCGTATGAATACCTAGTGATGCCATTTGGGCTCACCTGCGCCACCGCCCCCCCCACATTTTCATGTTTTATGAATGCCATGTTCCGGGACTATTTGGACACTTTCCTCATTGTGTATCTCGCTGATTTACTTATATTTTCTGAGGACCCCCACGCCCATCAGCACCATGTCTCCGCTGTCCTCCAGCGCCTCCACGAGCACCATCTGTATGCCAAGCTGGAGAAATGTGCATTTGACCTAACCTCTTTGGACTTTCTTGGCTACATTATCTCAGCTGACAGTATCAGGATGGATCCTGCAAAGGTCCAGGCTGTCCTCTCCTAGCAGGCTCCATCCACCAAGAAGGACTTGCAACTTTTCTGGGGTTTGCAAATTTTTACAGAAAGTTCCTGCCCAGCTTTGCTCGGCTGACATCTCTCACGGACCTCCTTAAGGGCAGAAAATCTCCTTTTCATTGGACGGCATCTGCCCAACAGGCTTTAGAGGAACTTAAAAAGCTTTTTAGTTCTAAGCGGATCCTGTTACATCCTGACTCGAGGAAGCCTTTTGTAGTGCAAACTGATGCCTCTGACTTTGCGGTGGGGGCGGTGCTTTTTCAGCCAGATCGGGCGGGCGGTGGGTTGCAATCCTGCGCCTACCACTCTAGGAAGCTGAACATGTCTGAGAGGAATTATACAATCTGGGAGAAGGAACTGTTGGCCATTAAGTCCACTTTAGAGACCTGGCATCATCTTCTGGAGGGGGCACAGCACCCAGTCGAAGTTAGAACTGACCATCGCAACCTGGAACATCTTCAGACAGCCCGTTCCTTAAACTAGCGGCAGATTAGGTGGTCGCTTATTTTTCCCCGGTTCCACCTTTAGATTTGCCATGTGAAGGCCTCCAACAACCTACAAGCAGATGCTCTTTCTCATAAGCCGGACCTCCAGCCAGGGGGTGAGGGAAATCCCCCCCCCCTCTGATTCTTCCCCCCCAGAGCCTGGCGGCAGCTGCAGTGCCTCACTCTTGGGAGGAACTTATTCACTCTGAACAGGCTCAGGATGCTTTTATCTGCACAAAAGTGGAGAAATTGGGGCTAGCCTCTGGCCTCCCCCATCCTACCCCCTTCTCTTTGCGAGGTGGCCTGCTTTACCATTCCGGCCAGGTCTATGTGTCCTCTAGACCCCTCCGCGAGAAGGTCCTCCATCAGTGCCACGACTCCCTCACCGCTGGGCATTTTGACTTTGCCAAGACCCTGCACAGAGTGTGTCGGGATGTCAAGACCTATGTCGCCTCCTGCCCAACCTGCCAGCGGGCGAAGGCCCCCTCCGGCAAGCCCACAGGCTTGCTTCACCCCCTGCCTACCCCCTCAGGACCTTGGAAACTGCTCTCCCTTGACTTCATCACTGACTTGCCTCGCTCACATGGTAAGACCACTATTCTGGTGGTGGTGGGTTTGTTTTCTAAGATGGCCCATTTCATCCCCTGCTCTGGATTGCCCACAGCCAGGGAGACGGCGGAGCTTTTTTTGGCGCATGTTTTCTGCCTCCACGGATGGCCTGAGGGTCTCATTTCAGATAGGGGGGCCCAATTCACTGCCTATTTCTGGAGGGAGCTACTTGGGCTTCTCCATGTGACGCTCCGTCTTTCCTCCACCCACCATCCACAGACAGACGGTCAGCCTGAACGCACTAATGCAACTCTGGAGCAATATTTGCGCTGTTAAGTCAATTACCAGCAAGATGACTGGTTTTCCTTGCTGCCTCTCACAGAATTTGCTTATAACAATGCCTGCCATGCTTCCACCCGCCAAACTCCATTTTTTGCCCATTGTGGTTACCACCCCAAGGCTTTCCCGTCCATCCTAGCTCCCTCTTCGGTGCCGGCAGCCATGACTTTTTAGAGGAATTGCGAGCGGTACACCACCTCTTACGGGACTCCCTCGAGTAAGCCAAGACAGCCTACAAGGCCTCTGCATAGGGGTGCACGAACGCCACTTACCTGGTCTCGCAGCTTGCTTCGCGGTGGGGGGGAGGCGCTTCGCTGCTCCCCCCGAAGTTCAGGCCGGGGGGGGAGGCTTCCCGCCTCGCCCGGCCGAAATTCAGGCCGGGGGGGAGGCTTCCCGCCTCACCCGGCCGAAATTCAGGCCGGGGAGGAGGCGCCTCGCCTCACCCGGCTGCGAAATAAAAAGTTTAAAAAAAAAACGCCCCCGTGATAGGCTACGTAAATCGTCACGTAGCCTATCACAGGTGACTTTAAAAAAAAAAAGCGCGTACGCAAATGGCGACCCCCATAGGGAGTTGCCATTCGCGTTCCTTATTTGGTCGCTGTAGTCTACGTAAATCTTTACGTAGACTACAGCGACCAAATAAGGAACGCGAATGGCGGCTCCCTATGGGGGCCGCCATTAGCCGTACGCGCTTTTTTTTTTTAAGTCACCCGTGATAGGCTACGTGACGATTTACGTAGCCTATCACGACTGACTTTGCAAATCTAGCCGTGATAGGCTACGTTAATCGTCACGTAGCCTATCACGGGGGCGGTTTTTTTTTTTTTTACTTTTATTGGAATGGCGGCGGCGGCAGCTGGTCGAAAGACCGGCTGCCGCCCCCGCCCCTAACGAAGACGTGCCGAACCGCCGCTGGGACCCGCCGCCGGGAGGGACATTCGGGAAAGGTAAGTCCCATCCCGGGGGGGGCGGGGGCAGGGGGGGCAGAGAATTTCTCCCCGAAACTACTTCAGGGGGCCGAATACGTTGGCACTCGGCCCCCCAAAGTTTCGGGGAGAAATTCTCCCCCATCCCTACCTCTGCAGACCTGCGGCACCAGCCAGGTCCGTCTCTGCAACCGGGGGACTGGGTTTGGCTGTCCACCCAATACTTCCCCTCTCACTCGCCCACAAGGAAGCTCGCACCTCGCCGCACGGGGCCTTTCTAGATTACAGCCCAGATTAACCCTGTTGCTTTTCACCTGGCTCTCCCCTCCTCCATGAAGATCCATTCTGTTTTTCATCGGTCCTTGCTGTCTCCCCTGGTTTCTGGCGACCCTCATCGTTCAGCCGGCTCTCCCTTGCCGCCAGTGCTGGTGGAGGAGTTTGAGGTCATTGAGATTCTGGATTCCCGCCTTTCTCGCTGCCGCCTGCAATATCTGGTGGACTGGAAGGGGTACGGGCCAGATGAGCGAATCTGGGAACCCGTGGAAAATGTGCATGCTCCATTGCTGCTTAGGTGCTTCCACCAGCTGTACCCCACAAACCCGGGCCCCCAGAGGAGGGGCACAAGGGGGGGCCTCATGGGAGCGGGGATGATGTCAGGGTGGAAACTGAGCCCATAGAGCCCCAGAGCAGTTCTGGTTCTGAGGAGGAACAGCAATCCATGGGAGAGGAGCTCGCTCATCTCTTACAAGCACAGCAGCTGGCAGAGATTCCTCCTGCCAGCATTCCTGGGATAGATGGCGACCCTGGCAGTGAGAGAGCGCTGGAGGGGGGCTTGCTGGATGCTCAGAACAGATGCAGGGAGCGATGACAGATGGAGGGCACGGAAAGGAGGCATAGTGCTCGTTTGGCATGCAAACAACGGTCGCGTCCCGAGGACCCAAGGGAAAGAGGGAGGATCTCTCCCTAGCCCATAAGTTCAGGGTCTTCCCGTGATTCTCCTTCAAATGGGGACCAACTGCCTTACCTGGAGCTTAGGCCACTCAGCTATCTTTCCCCAGTGCTGTTCCTTGCTTTGGCATTAGCGACTAGTATTCTGAAAGAGTAATAAAGGAATAAAGTCTTGGAAATAATTCCTCGTCATCTGTGTCCTGAGTTAGCTATTGGTGGGGACTGCAAGAGGTAGCTAGGGCGCTCCTGACAGTGGCCATGGGTCTGAAACCTCCTCTCCCAGTGTTACTCTCTGGTACCTGCCAGAGAGGAAGGACCGGAACCACTGCAATATGGTGTCTCCAATGCCCAACCCCTCCAGGTGGTCCAGGAGGATACCGTGGTCAACGGTATCAAAAGCCGCTGAGAGGTCAGGGAGAACAAGGAAGGAGCATTCTCCCCTATCCAAAGCCCTCCTCATATCATCCACCAAGGCGACCAAGGCCGTTTCTGTCCCATGCCCAGCCCTGAAGCCCGACTGAAATGGGTCTAGATAGTCAGCTTCTTCCAAGTATGCCTTCAACTGCATCGCCACCAGCCGCTCAATCACCTTGCCCAAAAAAGGCAGATTTGAGACTGGGCAAAAGTTGTTCAGAACTTGGGGATCCAAGGAGGGCTATTTTAAAAGCGGTCTTATCACTGCCTCCTTGAGGGCTGATGGCATCACTCCCTCCTCAAGGGAGGTGTTCACTGCCTTGATCCCCTCACCCAGCCTCTCTCTGCAGCTCATAATGAGCCAAGATGGGCAAGGATCAAGTAAGCAAGTGGTCGGCCTTACAGATGAAAGCACCTTGTCCACTTCATCAGAATGAAGAATCTGGAACCGATTCCACAAAACCGGTTTGCCACAGACCGCCTCTTGCTCACTAACTGTATCCACAGCGCACGGAATAACACTCCTAATCTGATCAATTTTATCTGCAAAGTGCTTTGCCAAGGCTTCACAGGAGGCCTTAGAATGCTCCAGCAGTTCCGGAGCAACTGGACCGACCAGGCTCCGGACCACTTGGAACAGCCTCCTGGGACAGCACTCTGCAGATGCGATGGAGGCAGCATAATATTCCTTTTTTGCTGCCTTCACCGCCACATGATAGGCTGAAGAAACAGCTCTAGCTCGTGTCTGATCGCCTTTGGAGCGAGACTTCCGCCACCGGCGCTCTAGCCGTCTCACCTCCTGTTTCAGAGCTCGTAACTGCAGATTGAACCATGGTGCAGTCTGAGCCCTGTTCAGGGGGAGAGGGTGTTTCGGGGCCACCCAATCTAATGCCCCAGTGATTGCGGCATTCCAGCCACCCTCCAGGGTCTCAACCGTGTGTCCGTTGGCGTGTTCCAGAGAATCCCCAAGCACATTCAGGAATCTATTCGGATCCATAAGACGCCTGGGGCGGACCATTTTAATGGGTCCTTCCCTTCTGTGCGTGGCTGCAGCCACTTAGTGGGGGGTAACCCAGCTACCCAAGTTAGTAATGCCATGGGCACCCCTGCCTCTGTTGTCTCGGCAGGAGGAAGGGGTGGGAGCGTTCGTTCTCGCTCTGGCCAAGCCTGGTGCCCCATGCCTGGGCCATGCGAGCCTCTATGTGGAAGACCAGGGGGGGCACGGGATGTGCTGATGCCACTCACCCTTGCCACCAGAGCTGCTCAGGCCCTGATGGGCTCCCCCTGCTGAGCAGCTGCCCAGGGTCTCCTGCGGCAGAGCAGCCACAGATCCACAGCCGCACAAAGTCTGGCTCCCAGGCAAGCAGGGAGCAGTTGGCTCTTCCCAGTTTCAGGAATGCCTCCTATGAGAAATGAATTAAAAATAAGAGAAAATGAATGGGAGGAATGAAATGAAAGATTTTCACTTGTTTTCCCCATTTGTTTCTATATTTTCATTCATTTCTCATGGAAATAAATTAGAAATGAATAGGGCACAGGCACTTTGTTTTTCATTTGTTTTAAAAATGAATGCATGCCCCCTAAATCCTAATGTTCCGACTGCCATATGCAGCAGGGGTGGCGGGAAGGGGGGGTGCATTGCAATCCAAAGGAGCGAATGATCTCCCCTCAATCTAGGTGTCAGGGGTGTTGCCCAGCTGGCCCCATGCCTCTGCATGGTCGGCCATCCCTCTGATGGATTGACCCACTGGACCCATATTCCCCATCCATTATTCTTAACAGCCCTTCATCTCTGCTGCACTACTGTGCCAATCCGTGGGAAGCTATTGCCTCCCACTTTCGCTTGCCCCATACCCAAGCACTCAGCCCATCCTGGCTGCTTCCTGGGGCCTCACATCATTACTGGAGAGTGGGAACAATGATCCCACTCATCTCCAAATCCCTGGAAACTACATTGGGGAGATGGGGCATCTGGTCGCAAAGTGCCTGGTGGTTCTTGCCTCCTGTGGCTGGCCAGGATGAGGAAGTTGCTGTGTGCCTAAAGAGTCATGTCCAGTGTCTCCCCACATTGTAACTGCATGCAAACCCACCCACCTCCCACCTACAAGGGGCAGGGAGGGGAAGGGAGCAAGATTCTCTGTAAGAAAGATGTACAATTCTTCGCTTCCACACATTACAACAAAAGCACAATTCACTTGTTCCATTTTTTATAGGTGCTTTTTGTAATGTATGAAAGAGTCTAGTAAAAAAAAAGATGACACTAGGTGTGCAATTCATAATGTCTGCAGAGAAAAAAATGAAAAATACGTTGGATAAACTGCCTTCTATGATGTGCATACTTAATGATATTCTTCTGCTATGTATACATTTGCAGTCACTGAAATTAGTTGTGCTATTAGTGATACCCCACTGTGATATTAAATACACGGTAATAAATTACGAAACTAATGTTGGCAACAAATCAGTTTTCCATTTCATCTTGTAGACTAACTAGGTAATGCTTGTACCTAAGCAAAATGGAAAACGTCCTGCATGCAGCAGGTGCTGATAATATTATTTCTTAGTGATGGGGGAGAAATTCATTCAGTTTGCATTTTAATGTGAACGTACCTAATTTTGCTCTTTTGAACCACTCTACAAACTAAAATTCAGTTATTCTTCAAAATTTGCACTTCTCCAAATTTCTCCAATCTCTCCAATCAAAAAATGTTCTCCAATCAAAAAATGCATACAAAAACATATATGTTAGGGGAAATAACTTTAAATAATGCATTATATTAGGAAAATTGCTTACAAATTAGGTGTATATTAGGCAAAATGCATACAAAAATGCATGTATTAGACAAAACAAAGCTTATGAATTTTCATGCAAACATTTTTGTTTGCTTTTCTGAAATTCTCAATGTTTTGGTCAAACCAAAATTAAGACTAGAGAAATTCTCAAAGTTCAAGACAAACTGAAGTTAAGATTGGAAAAATGAGAAATGGAAATAAATTGAAACTGACAGATTCATCCATCCCTTTTATTTCTGCACAGCCTTTAAGAGTGGGCATCAGTGGCCACTGAAGATAACTGCCTTGTGAGGGAGGGAGGGCTGCCCTGACATGGGCAACTTGCAGGTGGAGATGAGGTAGCTTTCTAAAGGATTTCTTCTTTACCTGCTTTGAGTTTATCTTACACGATAAAGCTTAAGAAGGTGTACAAGAGGTTACTGGAGGCCAGGTCCCACAGCCTGAGATGCCCAGTCTACTGAAGTCCATTAGCCATGTATTGGAACTGACCACAGGCTTGACACCTCCTCCTCAGCCCGTTTTTGCAATTTAAACAGGCAGCAGGGACTAGGGATTTATTTAGTCCCTGGTTTGGCTGCATTTGACTTTCTGGCTAGCAAGTTATGCATGCCTGGCCTAACTAATATTAAAGTTCCAGACAGATCGGTGAATGTTTGCAATGGCTAGCAAGTTATGCATGCCTGGCCTAACTAATATTAAAGTTCCAGACAGATCGGTGAATGTTTGCAAATAGCCAATGAAGATGTGGTTTCTGTGTGTCTGCAGGATCCAGTTGGGGGCTGCCTGGGTGCTGGCTGATTCTCCCCCCACAACAAGATCTTGGGCCCAGAACAATGCGCACTGCTGGGGGGGGGCTTCCTGCTCCTGGGTATGGGGCAGGCCTGCCAGCACCCAAGCTAGACTGGCACCCTGTTGCCCCATCCCAGGGCCCCTTATGGGACCCCCCTTGGGGGCCTCACAAATCCTCACTCCTCTGGGAATGGATCTGGACCAATGCCTCCACTGCCCTCAGCCATTAGTCTCTGACAGAATATTGCTGAACTTTATGAACTCAACTACTTGGTCGGTATGAGGAAGGCAAAAACCCTACCTTGCTTGGTCCAAAATATGAGTGGGTAAAATCCTGGAGCAGATGATAAAGCAATCAGTCTGCAAGCACTTTGAAAACAATGCAGTGATTACAGATTACTCAAAGCCAACATGGATTTGTCAAGAACAAATCCTGCCAGATGAATCTGATCTTGTTTTTTGATCAGGTAACCTCCCTTGTGGACTGTGGGAATGCTGTGGACACAATGTACCTCGACTTCAGCAAAGCTTTCGACAAAGTACCCCATGATATCCTGATGAGAAAACTAGCTCAAAGTGGGCTAGATGAAACAACAATCCAGTGGATCCACAGTTGGCTACAGAATCGGACTGAAAGAGTGCTTCTCAATGGGATCTTCTCAAACTGGGGAGAGGCAACGAGCGGGGTACCACAGGGCTCAGCCCTGGGCCCAATGCTCTTCAACATTTTTATTAATGACTTGGAGGAGGAGGTGCAGGGAATGCTGATCAGATTTGCAGATGACACAAAATTGGGCAGGATAGCTAATAGACAGAAACAAAATTCAAAGTGATCTTGCAAGACTGGAGCACTGGACAAAAAACAACAGAATGACATTTAATAGGAATAAATGCCAAGTTCTGCACCTAGGAAAAAGAAACCAAATGCACAGTTCGAAGATGGAGGATACGTGGCTCAACAACACTACAAGCGAGAAGGATCTTGGAACTGTTGTCGATCACAAGCTAAATATGAGCCAACAATGTGATGTGGCTGAAAAGGGAAATGCTATTTGGGGCTGTATTAATATAAGCATAGCTTCCAAATCCTGGGAAGTAGTAGTTTGCCTCTACTCAGCACTGGTTAGGCCTCATCTGGAATACTGTGTCCAGTTCTGGGCACCACACTTTAAGAAGGATACAGACAAGCTGGAGAGGGTTCAGAGGAGGGCAACAAAGATGATCAGGGGAATGGAAACAAAGCCCTATGAGGCGAGACTGAAAGAACTGGGCATGTTTAGCCTTGAGAAGAGAAGTCTGAGGGGGGATATGATAGCGCTCTTCAAGTACCTGAAAGTTTGCCACAGAGAGGAAAGCCAGGATCTCTTCTCGATCATCCCAGAATGCAGGACACGGAATAATGGGCTCAAGTTACAGGAAGCCAGATTCCGACTGAACATCAGGAAAAACAACATCAAGGCCAACAATAAAGTCGTGACCCCACGGACCACAGCACGCCAGGCTTTCCTGTCCTGCGCTCTCTCCCGGAGCGTGCTCAAGTCCATATTCATTGCATCAGTGATGCTGTCTAGCCATCTCATCCTCTGCTGTCCCCTTCTCCTTTTGCCTTCAGTCTTTCCCAGCATCAGGGTCTTTTCCAGAGAGTTTTCTCTTCGCATTAGGTGGCCAAAATATTTGAGCTTCAGCTTCAGTATCTGTCCTTCCAATGAGCAGTCAGGGTTGATTTCCTTTCGGATTGACTGATTTGACCTCCTTGCAGTACAGGGGACTCGTAAGAGTCTTCTCCAGCAACACAGTTCGAAGGCATCAATTCTTCGGCGCTCAGCCTTCCTTATAGTCCAGCTCTCACAGCCATACATTACTACTGGGAAAACCATAGCTTTGATTAGACGGACCTTTGTCAGCAAGGTGATGTCTCTTCTTCTTACTATGCTGTCTAGGTTTGCCATAGCTTTCCTCCCAAGGAGCAAGCGTCTTTTAATTTCATGGCTACAGTCACCATCTGCGGTGAACTTGGAGCCCAAGAAAATAAAATCTGACACTGCTTAGGGATGGACGAAAGTCCCTTACCTGGTCCCACAGCTTGCTTTGCGGTGGGGGGGAGGCGCTCCGTTTCTCCCCTCGAAATTCTTGGCGGGGGGGAGGCGCTCCGTCCCTCCCCGCCGAAATTCTGGCCGGGGGGGAGCGCCCCGTCTCCCCGGCCGCGAATCTCATCTCCTGCCAGGACGCAAATGGTGGCGGCCATAGCCGCCGCCGTTTGCGTCCCTGCAGTCAGCCGTGATAGGCTACATAAATCCTAACGTAGCCTATCACGGCTGACTTTGGGGAAAAAAAACGAGTACGCAAATGGCGGCGCCCATTTGCATTCCTTATTTGGGCACGTCTAGTCTATGTAAATATTTATGTAGACTACGGCGAAAATAAGGGCAACGCTATTTGCGTACACGCTTTTTTTTCCCTCCAAAGTCAGCCGTGATAGGCTACGTAAACTTTTACACAGCCTATCACGGTGTTTTTTGAAAATCTAGCCATGATAGGCTACGTAAATCTTTACGTAGCCTATCACATTTGTTGGGTTCTGGGTTTTTTTCACTTGGAAATGGCGGCGGTGGCAGCCGGTCGGAAGACCGGCTGCCACCGCCAAACCGCTGCCGCAAGCCGCCGCCGCAAGGGACATTTGCCGAAGGTAAGTCCCATCCCGGGGGGGGCGGGGGGCGGACCATTTCTCCACCAATTTCGGGGGGGCGAATGCGTTGGTAGGGGTGGACGAAAGTCGCTTACCTGTCCTCGAAGGACGTTCGCGGTGGGGGGGAGGCGCTTCGCTGCTCCCCCCGCGAAGTTCCGGTCGGGGGGGGAGGCTTCCCTCCTCGGCCCGGCCGAAATTCAGGCTGCGGGGGAGGCTTCCCGCCTTGGCCCAGCCGAAATTCAGGCCGGGGAGGAGGCTTCCCGCCTCGCCCGGCCGCGAACGCGAAAGTTTAAAAAAAAAACAAAAAACGCCCCCTGATAGGCTACATGACGATTCACGTTGCCTATCACGGCTAGATCTGCAAAGTCAGCCGTGATAGGCTACGTCAATCGTCACGTAGCCTATCACGGGTGACTTTAAAAAAAATAAAATAAAAGCGCGTACGCTCATGGCGGCCCCCATAGGGAGCCGCCATTCGCGTTCCTTATTTAGTCGCTGTAGTCTACGTAAATGTTTACGTAGACTACGGCGAAAATAAGGGCAACGCAAATAGCATTCCCTTATTTTCGCCGTAGTCTACGTAAATCTTTACGTAGACTACAGCGACCAAATAAGGAACGGGAATGGCGGCTCCCTATGGGGGCCGCCATTATCCGTACACACTTTTTTTTTTTTTTTTTAAGTCACCCGTGATAGGCTACGTGACGATTGACGTAGCCTATCACGGCTGACTTTGCAAATCTAGCCGTGATAGACTACGTTAATCGTTACATAGCCTATCGGGACTTTTTTTTTTCTTTTATTGCAATGGCAGCGGCGGCAGCCGGTCGAAAGACCGGCTGCCGCTCCCGCCCCACTCGAACACCCGCCGAACCGCCAGCCGGACCCGCCGCCGGGAGGGACATTTGGTGAAGGTAAGTCCCGTCCCGGGGGGGGTGCGGGGGCCGGGGGGGTTTGGAGGATTTCTCCCCGAAACTTGTTCGGGGGGCCGAACACGTTGGCGCTCGGCCCCCCGAAGTTTCGGGGAGAAATTCTCCGCCAACCCTATGCGTTGGCATTCAGCCCCCCGGAGATTCGTGGAGAAATTCTCTGACATCCCTACACTGCTTCCATTTCTTCCCCTTCCATATGCCAGGAAGTGATGGGGCCAGATGCCATGATCTTCGTTTCTTTAATGTTGCGTTTCAAACCAGCTTTTGCACTCTCTTCTTTCACCCTCAATAAAAGGCTCTTTAGATCCTCTTCGCTTTCTGCCATTAGGGTGGTATCATCTGCGTATCTGAGGTTGTTGATAATTCTCCTGGCAATCTTAATTCTGACCTGTGACTCATCCAACCTGGCATTTCTCATGATGTACTCTGCATATAAGTTAAATAAGCAGGGTGACAATATGCAGCCTTGTTGTACTCCTTTCCCAATTTTGAACCAATCGGTTGTTCCATGTCTGGTTCTTACTGTTGCTTCTTGACCCTCGTACAGGTTTCTCATGAGACAGGTAAAGTGGTCTGGTACCCCCATCTTTTTCAGAATTTGCCACAGTTTTTTGTTATCCACACAATCAAAGCCTTTAGCATAGTCAATGAAGCAGAAATAGACATTTTCCTGGCATTCTCTTGCTTTCTCCATGATCCAGCAAATGTTGGCGATTTGATCTCTAGTTCCTTTGCCTCTTCAAAACCCAGTTTGTACTTCTCGGTTCGCATACTGCTGAAGCCTAGCTTGTAGGATTTTGAGCATAACCTTGCTGGCATGTGAAATAAGCACAATTGTACGTTACAATTGTACGTTGTAAAAGTGAACTCCTTTGGGACACAATAATTGTCTGAAAAGCAGGATAGAAATGCAATAAATAAATAATACACTCTCCCACAAACCAGTGCTGCACTTTAAATTGCCCTAGCCTGTCATTTTGTAGGAATTCAGCTGTAGATCGGGCATCAGCATACAGGTCTGCATTACACACCTGGTTTCAACTTTAGCTACACCAAACACAATAGACCTGCACTGGAGAGGCTTCATTGGTTGTCAGATCACATTCCAGGCACAATTCACGGTGCTGGTGTTGAGATTTAAAGAACTAACTGGCCTGCCTGGAGGCAGAGCACCTTTTCCTGCAACCACTGATGTGATACAATCACTGAGTGCAAGGCATTGCTCCTGATGCCTTTAGATCAGGGGTGGCAAACCTTTTTCAGCTTGGGGAGTGAATTCCAATTTGAGAAAGGGTGCAGGGGGCGGGGCTTTTGGCTTTGCCAAAGCAAAGTAGGCAATTGCCAGTTTAGCTTGCACTAATCTGGAGAATTTGTCATCAAGCATACAAACCACAGCTTAGTTCTATGGATATTTACTCTGAAGTAAGCCTGGGGCAACAGCTCTCATGCCTGCAAAGCACAGCTAAGTTCTGTGCAGGGTATTTAAGAGGTTAAATGCCTTTAAATACCCTCTTAACTCTGATCGCTGTTTGGAGACAACAGCAGAAGGAGCCTGCTGGCTGGATGGGGAACCCCTGGGGGCCGCATCTGGCTCATGGGCCAGAGGGGCCCCATGCCTGCTTTAGATCTCTAAAAGCATAATTCTATCTCTGACCACACTCCGGTGTTCCTGGTCAAGAAACATATTATACATACGCCTGTATAACATAAAATTACTCAACTCAATATTGTTTGGTCAATACTGATATATGGCAAAATCTACCGAAGATTTCTTTCCACCCATCCCACCTCTATAAATTGCATTCCAGAAATGGTCTGGGCATCTTAAGTAGAAGAAAAATTGTGATACAGATTTTATAGCAATGGCTGAGCTCTGCACTCAGCAAAATTATTCAAATTAGTCATGTCAAGGCATTTGTTGCCATTGGCATGGCTTAATTAATTGTCTTGTAACAGTTCCTGCAAGGTGCCACCCTTCCCTATAAACAAAATGGCTTAAATTGCTGGTGTCAAAGTAATGCACTAGACAAATTAGTTGCTGAACTCAGGCTGCTAATAAATGAGTACTCCTCATGATACACATTTAATCTGCAAATATTATAGATAGTTGGCAATGCAGTTTTAGAAATGTTTTATTACTGTTAAAGATATTGGATAGAACACCCTGTACATTGGCTCAGTTCCTGAAATTATGGATCATCAGCATCATGTATAGAATGGTAGCTGGCTTGAGGCTCTCATCAGCAGCTCTGCTCCCTCAGGAAGGGAAGGAAGGGGACGCCGGTCCTGGGCTGGACTGAAGGCTTGCTGCAGGGGTAGGGAACCAGATTGTTCCTGGGGCGTTCCAGATTGCCTTCTGGAACCAATCCGGAGGTGGGGAGACAAGGACAGGGGGCAGACCTCTCTCCTAAAGTCCTGTCCACGGACGTCATCCTTGTACCTTTCTTTGTACAAGGGAAGGCAGGGCATGCCTCTTTGGCTCTCTCAGCATGAAAAAAGGGACAGCCCCTCTCTCTGTGCAAAGCAGAGCATGGAGCAATGGCCAAGGTGGGTGGTGGCTGCTGCACTCAGCTGGTGCCAGTGGGAGCCCTATGGGTGTCGGCAGAGGATGCCACCAGCGTCACTCCTCCCTTGCCTTCCCCATCATGTCAGGCCACGCCCCAGTGCCACAGCAGGCTGGCCAGCAGCACATTTCCCTCTCCCACCCCAAAAGGCCATTTGGGCACAAAACTCTTCTCCCGCAACACTTGGACCTTAAAGGAGAAAGAGACATTTTCTAAGAAGATAAGAACACTGCGATCCCTTTCTTTCTGACAGACAGTATCCCTTTAAGAGAAAGTTTCTGTTACAAAAAATGTTTTTAATACAACTCTAACCATTTGAATCTTCTAAAAGTAAACTTAGCACACTGCTTCGTGTTTACAAACTGAATTAAATCCAAATGGTTTAGACATGATGTATGTTGTGGAATGCTTCCTCATTCTCGGTTACAGATGACCACTTGGCATATTGTTTGTGGATTGCTCCTTTTCATATAAGGGAGCTTTGTCAGATAAGTAATTACCATAGCTTTGCACATCCATTCCAGTCAACAGCTGAAGTGAACATTTTCTAAGTAGCTTTGTTGTACTAATGGGGCTTTAACTTGCCTTTTTCAAAGGATTTTGCATCCATTCCATGATAGTGATAGCTGCACTGCAGCCAAGGTTCCTGTGACTGACAGCACAGTCCTCAGTATGTCTACTAAGAAGTAAATCCCACTGAGTTCAATGAGACTGACTCTCAGGTACAGTATGTGTGTATAGGATTGCACCCTTAATCAGAGGGGTTTTTTGGCTTATCATATGGCTCTGTGTGATTTAAACTTAGCACCTCATATCAAGAATTAGACCATTTCCTTTTTTTAAAAAAGATGAGTGTTTAAATGCACTAAAATAGAATTTAGTGATTTGTATTGGAGGCTTTCTACATTAGCACAGGAAGCCAATACCAAATGTGTAACAGAGGTCAACATTAAAATAAAGGCTATGATGAATGACAGTGCAATGTGTCTGAAAATTATGATGAGACAAATGAAAAGGGAATGCAACTTTAAACTTTTGGGAAGCAATGAACTGCACTAGTGCTGAGCCAATTGGGTGTGGGGGAGCTTTAATAATTTCAGCACATACCTCTCAGATTCGTTTAGTGCATACATGCATGCTCAGCAGCAGCAACTGAAGCCCTGCCCGCTTTTATTTAGCAGAGCTGGAATAAGCTTCCCTACATTACTGGAAATTGGGATGAGAGGATTTTCCCTGTTCCTTTATTTTGTGGATATTCTCTGCTCCAATTTTCACTACTCCTGAATTCTAAGGGCCAAACTAAACTTGCAGCTATGCATGAATGGTTTCTTAACTCCAGCGTAAGCATGCACAGCCCCAATTCGGATCAGGACCATGGTACTCAGGGTGGGGGAGGAAGTTAAACTTCCACCCAGCCATTTCGTCCCCAAATTCCACCACCTAATTGGGGGCGGTGTTAAAAAAAAGGAAAAGAAAAAAAAAGGTTTCTATTAGAGTCTTGACATGATCACATGTACAGTTGCATCAAGACTACTTTTATGCAATGATGTACAGATGTGCAGCTTCATATCTACAAACTGATAAAACACCACAGAAAAAGAGTCTAGGGATGTGCATCACTTTGGGACAAAGTCCAAAGCCCAAGCAGAATCAAGCTCCTTTTGTTTTGTTGCTTCCTGAGGCAAAGTGGGCTTCCGTCTAAATGCAACAGAACAGAACCCACACCAGAACAAGGTTTCATGAAGAGCCCCGTGTTTCAGATCTGAGTCATGGGAGATGCAGAACCCCCTTTTTGGTGACATAACTGTTACAGACAAGTTGTAAATGGCAAATTCACTAGGGCTGTGCACCGCCTCATTACGAAGTCCAAATAACGAGGTGAAGCGAACTATTTTGGACCAAAGGCCCCGTGATTCGAGGCAGTTCAGAGCAGTACCAAGGTGCCCCTGGGCAAAGCCCCCCCCCCACGAAGCCCCTCCTCTGCCTCGTATATTTGGAGCTCTACCTCAGCAGTCCAGACAGGCTGTCTCCAAAATGTATCAGCTTCTCAACACTCACATGGAGGGGCAGCAGGAGGAGGAGGAGGAGGAGGAGGGAGGGATGGATGGAGTGGGGAGGGGGAGGCAAGGGGAGGCGGGGAGTCGAGCACAGGAGGAGGAGGGAGAGTGCTTTGGCGAATAGGAGCCTCAGCCAGAACCGATGCTAGTGCTCTCCAGTCAGAGAGTGCGTTGGAGGAAGGGGGCATATACTCTGGCGAAAGGCTGCATTCAGTCATTGTGCTAGCTGTGTCTTTGGGAGAGAGGGCTGGTGTGGGTAGATGAGTGTGTGTGTGTGTTTGTGCACGTGCATTCCTAGGAGTGGTTCCTTCAGTTTATTCAATTTTGATCGCCATTAGGCTTTCCTCAGAATTTAAATTAAAAGGAAACCGCTTGGTTGTTCTGGGAGCGTTCCCTTCTCTCGCTCCTTGATCGTCCATCCCCAGTGGGACGGTGTCTTTTGCAGCACCTCTTCCAGCCGCCTTCTCCTATTTCTTTCTACCTCCGACTCGTTTGCTATTCGTATTTGATTAGATTCTATCTCTCCATATTTTTTCAAACTAACACAGCTTTCCCTTGCAAATTGCTGCCATGCTCCCCCTCCCCCACCATTCCTGTGTTTGTTTATCTCCATTTTGGACTCCGGAAAAAGCTGCATTCATTGTGTAACGTCGAGCCTTACTTCTGCTTTCTCCGCTCTATTTTCTTGTTGTTTTTGTCAGTCAACTGTATCTCTGTTTACAAACCCATTCTTATTTAGAATTTTAAAAACAAACATTGACTTCTGGGCATGTCCCCCCCCCCACTTTAAGTCACATTCAAGCATTCATTTTTTTCTTTATTTTTAAATCCTTAAAGAAAGACATACTATAGCAGCCTTTGTGTGTAGTGTTTGTCCCCCCACCCCCATGCTGAAGTGAACTGTCTGTGTCTACTCTGTGTTGATTCTCCCAAAATAGAAATTAAAGAAGGGTTTAAAAAGGGGGGGGGGATTTGGCTGTTATCTAACCACCTGTGCTATTGCCCTGTATTTCTTGAAGTTATCCTGCTTTCTATAAAAGAACATGAAATATAAAACAATAAATTAAAGACACCCATCATTTTCTTAGATACTTCTGCTTTTCTTTAGCACTTGTGTGTCTGTGTCCGTGTATGTGTGTGTGCTAGGTTGTAGCTCCACTGACACTATTCATCCAAATTTCAAGGCAGTGTTGAAAAAGCACAAGATAGTATTTATATTAATTACCTTCTTATTCCAATAATAGTCCACTGTGTGGCAAAGCAATTCAGTGCAATATGAGGCATCTTCAGGGTGTTGGCAGAGGCAGAGGTGGGGAGAAGTTACAGCTCTTTGCTTTGGGAGTTTTCCTGGAAAAAATCAAATTTCACCTGCACTTTGCACACAAGCCAGTAGGCCAAAGTGCCTGGAATTTGGCAAGTGGGATGCCCTCAAGGGGGGCTGGGAGGGGCCCAGGTTTCACAGACATCCATGGAAACAGAGAAGTTACGGCTCTTTGCTTTCTGAGTTCCTTTGGAAATCTCAGTTTTCACCTTGCACAAAAACCAGTGGGCCAAAGTCCCTCTGAACTCTGGTGGGTGGGATGCCCTCAAGGGGTGCTTGGAGGTGCCCAGGTGTCATGCGTGAGCATGGAAACAGGGAGAACTTACGGCTCTTGGCTTTGGGAGTTTTCATGGAAAAACTCAAATTTCGCCTGCACCTTGCACACACGCCCGTGGGCCAAAGTGCCTGGAATCTGGCAAGAGGGATGCCCTTGAGGGGGGCTGGGAGAGGCCAAGGTGTCACGTGAGTGTGTGGGAACAGGGAGAAGTTCATCTCTTTGCTTTGAGAGTTTCTGTGGAATAGGGGTGTACGAATGACTTACCCCGTTCCACTGGGGCCGTGCGCTGGGGGGGAGGAGGAATCCTCCCCAGCCAGCTCCGCTCCGTGGGGAGCCCACAGAGCCGCTGGCAGGGGCCACCTGGGACCAGATTTCTGTCCACTGCTGGGCTGCGGCCACAAATGGCGGCTGCCGTAGCAGCCACCATTTGTGTCCCTGCGGTAGCTGTGGTAGGCTATGTATATATTTACATAGCCTATCATGGCAAAAGGCAGGAACATAAATGGCGGCCGCTACATTTGGTGTAGTGGTCACCAAATGGCATCCCTGCGTTAGCCGTGATAGGCTACGTAAATATTCACGTAGCCTATCATGGCTAAAGTGGAATGATAATGGCAGCTGCAGACCAGGGCAGCCATTTGTGGAGCAGTGGATGGCTGACAAAGGTAGGCTCCGTCCTGGGGGGATTCCGTGGGGGGGGATTGCTCCGTTCTGCCACAGACTCCAGGGCAGAATCCTCTAACATCCCTACTGTGGAAAACACCAGATTTCAACTCCACCTAGCACAAAAAATGCGGATCCAAACCATCTGAAATTTTGCAAGTGACCTCCTCTCCAGGGGTGTGGAGATGTCCCCAAATTTCATACCTGTATCATAAAAACTAAAAACATTATGGCCATTTGTGTTTTTCCATGCAAGTCAATGGGAAAAAGCCCAAAACAGGCAATCTGAATATCCAAAGCTCGCTTCAGATTCGGATCCAAGTCAGATCAGAAGCGGTCCAAGGTGGATCGGGGTTGCTTTCGATGATCCGAAGCGGCATCCGAAGTGGATCGGGGAGTGCATGCACAGGCCTAAAATTCACCAGAGTGAATTTTCCTTTGTTACATGCAAAGGATGCATACATGTCGGAGAGGTGTCAACACCTGATATGTGGACAGCTCATGGATTCTCCCCATGGGGAAGATGCTTAAGTTAACTCCCCCTTTAGCATGTGAACTGTGAAGAAAGGTGATTCATCCCCATATGTTATGTTTAGATCTGACTTTACAGATCAAAGCCCTATTCATGTAGGGCTGGGCAAAATGGGTCTCTAAATTGTTGTTTAAAAGCCCAAAGGAGGCAGGATTTTGCTGAATCTCCTTATCTAACTTCTTCAGTCTCATTAACGACAATGATTTGCTAACCCTTCATAATCAGTATGTTATGCATTTTAAACATTGCTAATAAAATGCTAAGGATTTTAAAGCCTATGAGCCATAAATTTCAGAGAATCATATAAAATGTTAACACTTTCTGTAAACAAAAACACTTTAAAATCTTTCCAGGAGCTGACCTATTAAATTTGAAACTAGGTCTTTTCATCTATTTATTAAAATCAACTATGGCATTCATATATAATCAATGTAATATATTACTTGATCCTGTACAGCATTAAGTATGATATAAAGGAAAAGTAATTTATTTAAAAGGCAGTAATAAATAAAGTAATGCTTTCCAGAATAACAGCACTAGTAGCTATATTGCAGACATACAGACAGATACTCCTATTTCAAGATGAAATCAATGCCATAGATTTGTTAAAACTATTCTGTTTATATTTTGTTATACAAACTATCACATTGATTATTATTACATAAGTGTGACGCATAAAATTTCTAGCCTTTTATAAATTGATTCTTTCAGTAATTTATTTTATATCTTATTACACCAAAGTGTATTTAAGGGCTCTTATAATAAAAAAACTAAAAATACGTCAACAATAACAACAACAACAAAAACAACAGTAACAACATTTCTTAGATACATTTCTGAAAAAAAGACTCAAGGCATCTTACAACAAAATAAAATATAGAAAAATGGAAAACAATTTAAAACGGCTAAAAACAGTTAACAATAAAATACCATTGCTCGATAAAACAACTAAATTGAGGGAGCAATCCTATGGCCACTAGACAGTGGCTAGACAGCCATAGGATATGGTGTTTTCCGGGAACCGACCTTGGAGCCGACGCTCAAAGGTTGGTTCCAGGAGAATCTGACCTCCCCCCATTTCCACGCTGCCTCGGAGGCAGCGCAGAACAGCCCTGTCCTCCGCACTCACAAGAGGAACACGGAGTGGCCAAAAGGGGGTGTGGCTGGGGGCATTCCAGGGCAGGGAGGGCGGAACTGCCTGTACAACACATCCTCAGGGCGGCCGCCATTCGCAAAGCAGCACGGATGAGAGCAGGTAAGTGCTCAGTTTGGCGCGCCTTTCGTGGGTTGGGGGGGCAGGGGCTTCGTTCCGCAATGGATTTCGGGGGACCAAATGCCAGTGCACAGAGATCCTTCGTGGAATTCTCTGACATCCCTACTTCTCGATCATCCCAGAGTGCAGGACACGGAATAATGGGCTCAAGTTACAGAAGCCAGATTCCGGCTGAACATCAGGAAAAACGTCCTGACTGTTAGAGCAATACGGCAATGGAACCAATTACCTAGGGAGGTGGTGGGCTCTCCCATACTGGAGGCATTCAAGATGAGGCTGGACAGCCATCTGCCAGGGATGCTCTGACTAGGGATGGTGGAGAATTCTGCCATGGATTCCATTGAGGCCGGATTCTGTAGAATCCGCCCCCGCGGAATCCGTGGCAGAATGGCCTCCTGTCCCCTGCCCCCCCCCCCGCGGAATCCCCCAGGACATCACTCACCTGGGGCGGATGCGGCGGCAGCAGCGGCTCCAGCAGCGCAGCGGCAGATTCGACAGTGGCGGGTGCGGCGGCGGATTTGGCAGTGGGTGTGGGTGTGGCGGGGGTGGGGGCGGCAGGGTGGGTGTGGCAGGGTGGCAGCGGCAGCAGGTGCGGCAGTGGGTGGTGTGGCAGGTGCGGCGGTGGGGTGGTGGTGGCGGGGTGGCGGCAGCGGGGTGGAGGCAGCAGCGGGTGCAGCGGGTGCGGCGGGGTGGCAGCGGTGGGTGCAGCAGTGGCGGGTGCGGCAGGGCAGCAGCGGCGAGGGCGGCAGGGCGGCGGCAGGGGCGGCGGCGGGGGTGGCGTAATATTTATATTTAAATATTTATATTTATATCTACGTAAATATTTACGTAGCCTATCATGGCAAAGTAAAAAATAATGCATACGCAAATGGTGGTGGCTATGGCAGCCGCTATTTGCGTTCGCTATTTTTCGCCGTTCTAGCCTACGTAAATATTTACGTAGGCTAGAACGGCGAAAAATAGCGAACGCAAATGGAGGCCACCGTAGCCGCCGCCATTTGCGTACACTTTTTTTTTACTTTGCCATGATAGGCTACGTAAATATTTACGTAGCCTATCACGGTTAAGTACAGGGACGCAAACGGCAGTGGCTACAGCCGTC
This sequence comes from Heloderma suspectum, assembly GCF_057233095.1. NCBI lineage: Eukaryota > Metazoa > Chordata > Lepidosauria > Squamata > Helodermatidae > Heloderma > Heloderma suspectum. Next base: position 155,054,315 of record NC_139459.1, on the reverse strand, counting down.
GCCATTTGCATCCCTGCTGCCCAGCCGCCGGATGTCCAGCTGCGGGCGGAGCTGGCTGGCGGCTCTGTGGGATCCCCGTGGAGCGGAGCTGGCTGGGCAGGACTCCAGGGGAGGGATGGAGCGCCTCCCCCCCATCGAGGATTCCAGGGGGAGGGAAGGAGCGCCTCCCCCCCACCTTGAAGCAGATCCACGAAACGGTAAGTGACTTTCGTACATCCCTAGCTCTGACTTGGATTCCTGCATTAAGCAGGGGGTTGGGCTCGATGGTCTTGTAGGCCCCTTCCAACCCTACTATTCTATGATTCTATGATACCAGGAGGGATGCTCCCTCAAGTATTGTGGTCCTGAGCTGTGTAATGCTTTATTAATTAAAATCAACACCTTAAATTGATCTCAGAAATGTATAGGCAGCCAGTTGGAATGGGCCAAAATTGATGTTATATGCTAGTCCCCACCATTAATCTGGGTTCCATGTTTTGCACAAGCTGCAGCTTCCAAACCATCTTCAAAGTCAGTTCCATATAGAGCACTTGCAGTAATCTAACAAAGGATAGACTACTGCAGTCAAGTTATCCCTGTCCAGATAGAGGCACAGCTAGGCCACCAGTCAAACCTGGTGGAAGGAACTCCATGGCAATGAGATCACCTGAGCCTCAAGTGACAATGATGGCTCCAAGAGAACCCCCAAGCTATGAACCTGCATCTTTAGGGGTAGTGCAATCCTATCCAGAACAGAATGAACACCCTCCATCTTTTCAAAAGAGCCAGCCACTAACAGCATCTTATTTCTTTCTGGATTGAGTTTGAGTTTACTACAGCCCTCATTCAGTCCATTGTTGCTGCCATGCACCAATCTAGCACATCGACACCCTCATCTGATGAAGATGAAAAGAGGAAATAGAGCTGTGTGTCATCAGCATACTGATGGCAATGAACTCCAGATGACCCCTCTCAGTGGTTTCATGTAGATGTGAAATAGCATGGGGAACAAAACTCACCCATGTGGAACTCTGTGGGAGAATCTACAATGCTGAATAATATCCCACAATCATAAATACAACCTGCAGAACTGCTGTACTTCAATCACCCACATTTTATGAAGGAATCCATATAACATCACCATCCAGTAATTTCATCCTGTATTTTCCCTGTGGTTCTTTAGCCTTTTCCTCTGACCACAGAAAGTCTGACTTCTTTCATTAAAAAAAATATTTAATTTTGGTTTTGGTTTTTTAAAATGCCTTTAGCACTACACCTTTTTGAAAGTACAGGGCTTTGATGTGGGCAGTCATGTATTAGAAAAGAAACTATCACAACTCAGCAGACATTCCTTGTAACCTTTGCAATGGGTGCTGCTTTATGACTCTCACTTTGGTTTTTTAATCTATCATTTAATTATCACTAGAACCTTTCCAGCTTGCTTGTTTTTCCTTAGGAAAAAAGAAAAGTATGCCAGCATAATGCTATAATGTTAATTAAAAAAAACAACTTTCTGCTCACTACCAAAATAACAGTGATGGGAAAGTTGTTTTAAATATTATTTTTTTGGGGAAAAAAACACTAATATTATCCTGTTAATACCACTATATCATAATACAAACATTAACATTACAGTTTTATGATATTATAGCACTGTCTCGCTCTCTTTTATTTAAAAAGTGAGGTATAGTGCTATAACACCATAATGTTATTTTACATTATGGTTGTATAGTGTTGCTATTATTATTATTATTATTATTATTATTATTATTATTATTATTTTAGATGCCTTTCTCAAAAGAGACTCACGGTGACTAAAACATACAAAATTTAAAACAGCTAAACCAATTACACAATAACAGTGATTTTTAAAATGATTTTAAAATCCTTCCAGTCACCACCATTTTAGCATTAACCAGAAAGGGAAGACATGAACTTTTATTTTTACCTTTTGAAAATTAATATTACAGTATTATCATGTTATAGTGCTATACCTCTCTCTTTTTTAAAAAAAATCTAGCCAGAAAACTGTTTTGACAATAATTCAAACAACAAAAACAGAGTCACAAACTGGTACCCACCACAAAGACTATAATGAATGTGTGTCGAGCTTCAAGTGGCCCCCTTCATAGCAGTTACGTCACGCCTAGTCCCAAAATTCTGGTGGCTGCAGTGCATTCAGAACCATTCTACATATGCAAACCATCTCTGAGGGCAGCCCATCAATCCACCGTGGAGGTGACTAGAGCATGAATGCCTGGAGCTAGGTCTGACTAGGGATGGATGAAAGTCCCTTACCTGGTCCCGCAGCTTTTTTCGGGTGGGGGAGGCACTCCGGTTCTCCCCCCGAAATTCTTGGCGGGTGGGGAGGCGTCCCGCCCCTCCCGGCCGAAATTCTGGCCAGAGGGGAGCGCCCCGTCTCCCCGGCCGCGAAAGAAAAAAGTAAAGTGTAAAAAAAAAAAAAAAGTGATAGGCTACGTAAAGATTTACGTAGCCTATCACGGCTAGATTTTCAAAGTCAGCCGTGATAGGCTACATAAATCTTTATGTAGCCTATCATGGCAAACTGAAAAAAAAAAAAGTGCGTACGCAAATGGTGGCGCCCAAATGGCGGCTATTTGCGTTGCCCTTATTTTCGCCGTAGTCTACGTAAATCTTTACATAGACTACCTGTACCCAAATAAGGAACGCAAATGGTGGTGCCCATGGGTGCCGCCATTTGCGTACGCGCTTTTTTTTTCCTCCAAAGTCAGCCGTGATAGGCTACATGAAGATTTACGTAGCCTATCACGGCTGACTTTGAAAATCTAGCCGTGATAGGCTACGTAAATCTTTATGTAGCCTATCACTTTTTTTTTTTTACACTTTACTTGGAAATGGCGGCGGTGGCCGCCGGTCGGAAGACCAGCCGCCGCTGCCGCAACGCCGCCGCAATGCCGCCGGGACCCGCCGCCACGAGGGACATTCGCGTGAGGTAAGTCCCATCCCGGGGGGGCGGGGGGTTTCGGAGAATTTCCCACCAATTTCGGGGGTCCAAATGTGTTGGCATTCGGCCTCCCGGAGATTCGTGGAGAAATTCTCCGACATCCCTAGGTCTGACTTCTCCAGGTAACAGTTTACCATAGAAGAACTTTGGGAAACTGGTTTCATTTAAAGTGAGCAAGCCCTACAAAAACATTTCTCTGTCATTTTACTGTGCAGCAGAAGCCTAGTTCTCACTGAAATGGTCAACCTGTGTTTGGAGCATATGGCTACGGATGGGAGCTCACTTGATTGAATGCTCTTCCATACAATCAATTCCCTGCATATAGTTTAAACTGTCAGTTTTGTACTATTGGACTTTGAGACTGTTTGCACATCTGACATTTAGAAGTGTCTTAGACTGTTGGTATATTGGATACCACTTGTAAAGGTCATACATGATTAATTACAATTATCATGTAATGCTAACAAAAAGCGACATTTTTTGAGCTCTCATTTGGACTGTAGTTTAAGTTTTTTTAAAAAGCAATAGATGCAAGGGATCTACAATAGTCAATATGAAAAACTGATCTGGCCCCTGCTATCCAGTAGTGCTTGATACCAATTAATACGCACATTGTACGGCCAGCTTGAATGTTAATTAAAACCTATTAGCTAGATCAAGACAGAATTTCTGAACTAATTATGTTTCCAGGGGGAAAGAACCTTTTCCTGTTTAATTATGCATGAAGATAATACAATGGTTAAAATATAGTTTATTTGCTGTCAGAAAGCAGAAGGGTAGCACTTTTATGCTAGAAGAACATTGTACTTCATTCAGCTGTGTTTCAAATATTGTATACAGAGAATGAAACGAGAAGGGTCTCTCTAACCACAAAACAAAAACACATGGTCTGAGTTGCGTGAAAATGAGACTACAATCTCATTTAATATACTCTTTAAAATATAAAAGGCAATTCAAAATATATAGATAAAACTGAAATAATTCAACAATCACACATTGCATATGACACCCATTAAAAACAATACATAAATAAAAATAGTGCCACTGAAAGAAAAACAAAAACCCTTGTGAACTTCTGTGGATAAATACAAGGTTATTAATATAGTGAACCGCCTGTGATTCCTGTTAACTGTAATTCGATTCCTTATGTAATGCCTATGCTTTGCTAGTTGAAAAAGTTGTAATACTTTCTATGTATTCATTGATAATATTGTAAACATCTAATCTAAACTCAATAAAAATAATATTTTTTAAAAGTGATAGAAAAACTCATTGTTGTTGTTCAGTCGTTAAGTCATGTCCGACTCTTCGTGACCCCGCGGACCGCACCACGCCAGGCCTGATTCCCAGGTGGTCTCCCATCCAAGTACTAACCAGGGCTGACCCTGCTTAGCTTCCGAGATCAGACAAGATCAAAGATTTATTATGCACTCATATCCCCTACTCAAGGTTGTTTACAGGCTCTTTAGATGACTTCGTGACCCTCTAGTTTCACTTCTGATTTTAAACAACACTTTCAGCAAGTTTTTTTTAAGCAGGGAAAATACTGCATTTAATTGTGAAAGCGAAAGAAAATGCAATTTCCTCTTGTGCATTTGCCCTATTCCACTATACCACAGTGCCACCTAGAGGTTATGTAGTGAAAAATCAGGAAAGGAATCCCTCCTCATGTAGGGTTCTCAATTCTGCAACAAAACCAAAAGTAGATACAGCAGATTAACAGCCTCATGTGGAAAAGCTCATTCTCTCTCTTCACCTTCTCCTCAGAGCCTTTCTTCACAATCTCTCTCTCTTTCTGTCCCTCCAATTTTCCAGTCCCCTCAGAATCTCCCTACAGTGGCTCATCAGGGTCAAAAAGAGGTGAAATGATGCCTTACAGCAGATGGCTGCACTCATACTCCATTCTGGTTCCCTTGCCCACCCTGTGAATATGAGCTTATGAAATTCCACAGGCTAAAATGGGGTGAAAAGTCACACTTTTTTCAAAACCTTCCAGGTGAGCAAGATTAGGCTGAGATATAGTAACTCACTCAAGGTGTATCGACTACTTTATTTTTTAGGAGTCTGACACCAGAGAGAAGCCAAGACACCCAGACAGGCTATTTTTTTTTTTTTACTTCTGATGTATTTAAAGAAATTGTTATTGATCTTCCTACTATTTTTAGCAATACACTCCTTGATTTTTTCCCCATTTCCATAAGTGTCAGTTTGCTTCCCCCACCCCCTTTCTAGACAGAGTTTGTGTTCACTTTTGTTCTCATTTGGGCAAGCCTTTCATTTTCTTGAGGGATCCTTCTTGCTTTTTATAGCTTTCTTGACTCTGCTTGTTAATTATGCTGCTGACATCTTGGACTGGGTGGTAGCATTCCTACTCTGTGGTATACATTCTAGATGAGTTTCTATTATTGTGGTTTTAAATAATCTAGCATTTGGGAGATATTTGTCTGTTTTGACTCTCCCTTTTAACTTCCTTTTAACCAGTCCACTCATTTTTGAGACATTTCTTCTCTTGAAGTCAAATGTGACCATGTTGGAGTGTCTTGGTAATTTTCCACTTACACAGCTGTTGAATTTGATAGCACTGTGGTCGCTGTTCCTGTTTGGTTCAGCAACACTTACATCCTTGCACCAGATCCTGGATCGACTGATTCTCCAACCAACAGAACTGACAGCACAAGGCTTTGGATCCTGGTAACTAGATAATCAATCCATCATGCAGCCCAATTATGTGTATATTTACTCCTACAGTTCGATGAGACCGCAAATAAGTATGCATTGAATTGCAACAATATATCACAAATGCTTTCTCAGGAGGACCTTTCTCAAGGATTTATGGTGGGCAAGAGCTGTATAATTTAAGTGACTGCAAATATAAATCAAAATGATTATAGTGTTCATGCTTCTTGGATCAAGCTGTGGATTTTAAAGCAGCACAAAATTATAGAAAAACACAAAGCTGAGTAGGATTTACATAAATAGATCAGCAATTAAATAGGAACTGCTTTCAGGTTAAAGGGAAATATTTGCAGAATTGTATTGTTTGTTCTCTGAAAAACAGAAAGATGGAGGTGAATAGCCTTTTCATTGAAGCCTCGTCTCATAATTGTAGAAAGGACACATGCAACCATTAGCTCATAACCTGAATGGCAGTGTCACTCACAACAAATGTTCAGTAAAGTAATGCAGTCCACACCACAGCTGCCGTATCTTGCCATCTCCCAAGAGCCGGATCCGGAGGACTGTCGACTCCCTGAGCCCTGTGCCAATCTCCTCCCATATGTGCAGCAGGATAGATTATGATCTGTGGGGAAAAGATCATGCTGCAAGTCTTTTAAGTCTGTTAGATTTATTTTTGTTATATTGCTTGGTTATGTCAAAGGTTATTTTTTCTATTGTAAAACATAAAATGTATACTTCATATTATAAATCAACAACATAGAGAAAGAACAATATTCTCATTGTTCAGAATACACTGATACACTATTCTGATAATTTTTTTAAGATTAAAAACACTTCAAGAAAATGTTTCAAGAAAACACAAAAATTTTCCTGTAAATATAGCATAGTTTATAGACATGAAACAGAAGAAAGTACATGATAATGCCTTACTAACTCTAGATTGCTATTGTTTTAAAGAATAGCTCATCATAACTTGCTTTGCTATACGGTTCATAACTTGCATATTCTCTAAAGATCTCAGAGGACCAAAATCATGCTGGCTTTCCACCACACCAACTGTTTGCAGCATCTTAATGAAGGTCTCTGCCCCACTGCAAGTCAATGCGAATGCTGATGCAGAGAGTGCTGAAAATGGATCAGGAAAACTCAGGCCCAAATCCAAAGTTGGCCAGTGGGTGACCTTGGCATGGGCACTGCCACATGAGGGTATGGGGGACACCCCCCACCTGGAAAGCTCTCTTGCTCACCTGCCCTTCTTTCCCATGGCAAGCAGGTGTCTCAAGACTCAAGCAGAATATACTGAGGCAGAATATACTGAATAAGTTATGAATAACTTCATTTGCTGATTAAAACTAGCTTGGGTACAATCCTATGAACACACAGTAAGGAATACATCCCACTGAATGTAGTGAAGTTCACATTTGAACAGACCAAGATCTGGCTGTTAGTACATATTACGTTATCTGTGTTATACAATTCACCAGCATTAAAATCATACAAAAAGAGAGAAAATAAAAACATTGTTACCTGTTGCTTAAAAAAAAATAAGTGGGGGTGCTTGGGCAATGAATACGGGAAGTGAGTTACATAAAAGAGGCACCACAGCTGAAAATGCCTGCTCTTCCACACATCTCAGAAGATATGTGTGTGTGGGGGGAGCACTCTGAACAGGGCATCTGAAGATCTTGGAAGTAGAAGGATTATATGAGCAGGTGGTCATTCAGGTAACCTGGGCTCAGGTAATTTAAGTCTTTGTAGGTCAAGATCAGGGGACCGTGGTGGCTTAGTGGTTAAGATGCTGAACTGCAGACTGGAAGGTCGGCAGGACAGCAGTTCGAGACCCGAGTGCTGCGTGACGGAGTGAGCTCCCGTCTTCAGTCCCAGCTCCTGCCACTCTAGCAGTTCGAAAGCAAGAAATTGCAAGTAGATAAATAGGTACCGCCTCGGCGGGAAAGGTGACAGCGTTCCGTGCACCTCGGTGTTCAGTCATGCCAGCCACATGACCACGGAAGCGTCTTCGGACAGCGCCAGCTCTTCGGCTTAGAAATGGAGATGAGCACCACACCCTAGAGTCGGACACGTCTGGTTGGGGACACCTTTACCTTTTTAGGTCAAGATCAGCACTTTGAACTGTGCCCAGAAACAAATTGGTAGCCAATGCCGTTCTTTAATGATTGGCAGGATGTGTTTCCTGTATTTTAAACCAATTGGAATTTCTGGGCAGTCTTCAGTGGAGTACTTGCAGGTCTCTGAACTGGATTTTTGTCAGGGCATTGATTGTGGCCAGGTACCATTTTCCCCTTTATTTTCCTAATTTTGGTCTTTTTCAGTTAACTGGCCCAATTGGACCTATTTTGCTATAACTTACCCTCATTATATCAGACAATTATTTGGAATACCAGGTAAATAATGTCTTATCTCTGAAAGGAAAAAAAAAGATTCCTTTTTTTTAACTTGAAATGGCTGGAGCTTACTCTGCATCTCCGCAGTGAAAGTGACAGAGGCTGGCTAACAGGAAGTATGTCTCCCTTGTTTGTTTTTACTAGCTTGTTTTTATTTTGTGTTTACAGAAAAAGCAAGTGGTTAATCTGGGGAAGCATTAAAAATACCCCCACCTGCAGTCTGAAGTGATACACTCTTGGACCTTGACACGCCAATGTGAATGACAGGTTGACCGGCTTTAACTGAGCTCTTCCTCCATCTGCTGAATTCCTGTTTGGTAGTGGTAAGAAAGGAAATCACCACTTAAACAACTCTATGGGCTCTTTCACACTGAGCTTTTATCCTGCGATTGAGATTGCTCCTTCACGGACGTTTGCGGGCTCCTTACAGGACACCGTGATCAGTCAAGGCACCTCCTGCACTAAATGCCCTTTGTTCCATTTTTAAACAGATCACAGATAATAAGCTATGAAATTACCCTGTGGTGTTCCGCTTCAGTTACCTCCACGAAAAGAGTTAAAGTGGCAAGAAGAGGAGTGGGATCAATGAAAGATAACGGATGACTCAGATACGGGTAGAACGAAGGGGGGAAGGGTGGGAGAAGGAAGCACGTGAAAAAGGGAATCGTCATGATCCTGCATTTAAAATGGAAGCAGAAAGCCCTGTTTAAAATGCAGGATTTTAGGCTGGTGTAGAGATGGTTTATGTGTGTTTCACCATAACCTTGAATACATTTTTAAATGGAGCCTTGGACACTCAAGTGTGCTGCTGAAATTTAAAACAGGGTCCCTAAGAACATAAGAGAGGTGTATCTAGGAAGAAGCCTTTGCTTCTGTTTTAGGCTGAGTCAAGATCTTGATTAGACAAAGTTTGGGGCTGCACTCCTTTTTTCCTAGGTTCAGGAGCATCACTGGGTTTGCTCATTGGTCTTTGAAGGCTTGACATTCCCACTGATTTTTTTTTCTTTTGTTCTGTGTGAGCAGCAATTAGTATCCAGTGCTTTGACTAAAAATAGGCTTAACTCAAAACTATTCCCTCCCTTTTTGTAATTTTGTAACTTCTATCTGACCTGCTCTGGCTGACCGGGGGGGGGGGGGGGGGGGGGAATGCAACAACAGAGTTCTGAAGGAGTGATGAATGGAAACAAATGAATACACAATATTAGTTCTTTGCATGAATGAAACAAATGAGCTCCATTCATTTCATTTTTTCGTGCACATGAAATGAATGCACATTCCTACTAATTTTTTTCTGTACTAAATCTGAACCTCAATCATTCAAGCCTCAGCCTCCTCTGCTGTAGTCTTCTGAGCTATTGATAGAAGCACTATTATGGGAGGCCGCTGAGAAAATGGGCCCTTGTTTCTGATCAAGCTTGAACCCCTGCTTGGTACAAGCTAAGGCAATGTCCAGTTGCAGAGTTGCTCTTTCATAGTGGCAAGGAGAGAGAGAAACTTTAAAATGCATTAGAACATTATTTGTTCAGCTTAATGCATTTCAAGTACACTATCAAGGACACTGTTAAAAATATCATATAGTCATTTAAATAGTTCAATAAATGGAAATTTTTAAAGCCTAAAATGAATCAAACAAATATTCCTAGCCATAATGACACAAACTATGGACAAAAATGGCTAAATAAGAATATAAACATTCCATGAAAAAAAAGAATTCTGTAATTTTTTTTTAAAAAACTGCCAAAATATTATCACCATTCAATAATTAAATAATACCCCAGTTTTCTTAAAGAGTATGCAAGTAAAATGACCTAGTTAAGCAACGTTCTGTAGTTTCTCTGTGATGTCTTACAAAGTGATCAAACTAAGCTCAGAATTAAAACCTGATTAAAAGGCCTGAAAAAAATCCCAAACACAAAATGGGAAAAAGAAGCACAGGTGTTCTCATAAGGTGGCTTTTAGCCTCAAGGCACAACTAATTGACACAGGAATAAAAAATAATCAGTAGATAACTCCAAGCTCATGAGGTTATGATAGCAAATGTACTAAGGGGAAAATGATTGCCACAACAGTGGGATGGCCCCTGTGAATGCATCTGAGATTCCCATAAATCTATAGTGTAAACACACACACACCTAACCCGCCCCCGACACTCACACACACACTCACACACACACACACACCTTTTAAAAAGTCCCTATGGGGTGTAAGCAGAATACTTTTAGGGTGGCATATTCAAAACATGGGTCTTAACCAGAGAAACTAAAGTTAGGGGAGAAAAAAGTGGGGCATAAAAAGAGAAAAATCTGTGCAGGGCGATAGCATGACATAGAATGGCATCTAGACTAGGATGCATTAAAACCTCTGTAAAAACTACCAATGCCAAGCTGTTGCACAAGGGAAAAGACAACTATACTGCTGAAAGCAGAGGAAGAAAATCCAATTCCCCATTAAGACCTCTCTGTGTTAAACTGCACAGACCAGTAAATGTCAGTGCATTTCCCTAAGTAACATTTTTACATTGTGTTTATGTAATGTCTCTATTGCCCAGAAAGAAAGGTCAGAGATACTGCAATTGTGCTCCAAAAATGACCTACAAAGGGGAGTACTTGATCTTAGATTGTGAACAGTGTTCCCCTAAACGTCTTTTCAGAGCTCTTGTGATTTGGGCAATGTATAGTTCCTCACAAGGGCACATAATGCAATATAGCATGGGTGCTCCTACAGGTGGTGAATTGTTTCAGCTAATATTCCCTGTGTTCAACAGGAATGTAAAAAGGAATTACATCTTGGTGGTGAACTTGCATTACATAGTGACCACAGGGATAATGCATCTGGTGGTGGATGTAACGTATCATTATACATCTCTTGTTGCAAACCAGTTCAAGGGCACCTGGTGCAGCTGGCTGTCTACTTGCAGTGCAATCCTATACATGTTTACTCGGAACTCCAGTTGCGTTCAAGGCAGCTTCACTCCAAGTAAGTATGCATAGGATTTTACACTTAGGGAGCAATGCTATGGCCCCTAGACATTGTCTGAGGAGCCATAAGATATTGGGGATTCCCTGCTCTGAAGCTGGAGACAGCGCTCCAACCTCAGTAGCGGGAGTCAGAGATCTGCCCTCGCAGCCCGTGCAGAAAGAACTGTGCTGGCTACCCTCCAAGGTAGGAAAATCGACCTCGGGAAGGGGGAAATGGGGTGTTTCAGTGGGTGAGGGGAAGAGACCAGAAAGGCCAGGATATGAGCTATCATGAGGCCTCTCCAGCCTCCTCCCCTTCCCCTCTGAAGTGCCATTGCTAGACAAGCTAACAAGCTACAAAGCCCATCCAGCAAAATATGCAGGGCAGGAGGACAGGGGGTGAAGATCGCCTCCACTGCTCCTCCTGCCCTCCCCTGGATGACTAGAAGCCTCGAGGTTCAGGGGCTTCCAGTCACTGAGGGTGCTATTGATAGTATTGTGCCCTTAATTAGTTTTAATAGTTTTCATCAACTAGTATGTTCCAGCTTGTCCAAGAGAGAAAATAATTCCTTAACATTTTGCATGCCAGAAAACCATGGCTGATCCAGACTTCACAAGCAGCACCAACACACCCTGTACATTTTAATAGCCTCCCTGAACTGGTGCATTTGGTATGCTGCAAATGGCGTTGATTCAAAAGCAGGAATAGTATTTGGATTTGAGCCCATCTCCAATCAGTACTAGAGAGTGTGACTACTGAAGCCCTGTGCATTCCTATTCACTTTGAGAACAGTAGTTATTGTAGTAGTATCGGAACTGTTTCCTTGGCAACTCAGGCAAATAGGATTTTTTTAAAAGGAAGGAATCAATACAGAGTAATACAAAATCCAATCAATAGACAGAAGCTATAGAAATAGAGCTATACCAAACATGTAAAAGAAATTGCATTCATTAAAGTCCTTGAAAAATAAATACTATGCACATTTTCAAAGTTTAGAATGAGGATGGGGAGGGGATTAAAAGAAGATTTCTCATTCAGATCCATTGAAATCATATGACAGTATTCCCATGTGAAACATTAATTCTTGACAAAATAATATAATATTTTTTTCCATAGCAGAAACATTTATTTATTATATATTTGTACAATTTTATACATTTGTACAGTATCTTCTTCCATAGCATTCTACTCTCTGAAATATGTGTATGCTATAATAATGAGATATTAAGGTTAGGAACATGGGAAGCTGCCTTATACTGTGTCAGACCATTGGTCCATCTAGCCCAGTATTGTCAACACTGACTGGCAGAGGCTCTCCAGGATTTCCTAGCCTACCTGGATATGCTGGGGATTGAACCAGGGTCCCTTCTTTATACCAAGCATGTAATATACCACTGAGCTGTGGTCCCTCCTTTGGGTTGTTATTGGCTTGCCCTCCATAATCCCTTAGGTTTACCATTTTAATACGTCTACACCACCACCACCACCCCTGTGAAGGGAAGAAGCCCTGGTAACTCTAAGAGCATCTCTACAGAAGCCTACAATGTAAAATCCCACATTTAAAATGGGGCTTTCTGCTTCCGTTTTAAATGCAGGATCACCACGGACTCCCTTTACATGCGCTTCCTTCCCCCCTCCTTTCCCCCTCCTTTCCCCCCTTATCTGAGTGTTCAATATGTTTCATTATACAGCCACTAGATGGCACTGTGGTCTAACTCCTCTTATTGCGGCTTTTCCTTTTTCATGAGGGAATTCAGTAACTCAAATGTTGTAATTTGATGGCTCATTATCTCTGATCTTTTTATCAATGCAATAAAGGTCATTTGGTGCAGGAGACACCCTAGAGGCTGACAATATCATATAAAGGACCTGCAAACTTCCATGAGTAACCAGTCTCAATAGCGGGATAAAAGCTCCATGTGAAGAAGCCCTGAATCTCAGCAGGATATGTTATGGCTGAATCTCAAGACCTGGGCTATGGGCAAAAGTCTGAGGTGAGAACCAGAACTGAGAACCAGGAGCCATGGGTCAAGCCAATAGATCATGGAGGACAGCATTGGGGCTGGGAGGCCTCTTCAGTGAAGTAGAGCTTATCCTTTCGAGTTGGCATATCTGCTTTGCTATTCTTTGCACCAGGTCATTTCCTGGTCCTCAATTGCCACCTTGATAGCCAACAGAAATATCATAATTCCTTTCTGCAGGGGCTAATTGCCGGGAATAGAATGGGGGTGATTGTGAGGCCCTTAGTGCTGGTACAGGACAGCCTCAGGTGCCTGGCCAGAAGCATCAACATCCACACAAACAGCTGGCTTGGGTCAGGATGATTCAAGGTAGGAACAGGCATAAAAGCCTTTTTCAGTAGATTCAATTAGGGATGGCAGAGAATTCCACCATGGATCTCGGTGAGGCCGAATGCCAGTGCATTCAGCCCCCCGATCTCCATGGCGGAACGGCCTGCCACCCCCCGCCCCCCCACGGATCCCTCCCGGGATGAGACTTACCTGGGGCGGATCTTCCGGGCGGCAGCAGCGGCAGCTCCGGCGGTGGCGGCGGCTGCCAGTCTTCCGACCGGCTGCTGCCGCCGCCATTTCCAGTGTTAAAAAAAAAGAAAGACGTGATAGGCTACGTAAATCTTTATGTAGCCTATCACGTCTGACTTTTTTAAAAAAACAAACGCGCGTACGCAAATGGCGGCGGCTACGGCCGCCGCCATTTGTGTTCCTTATTTTGGCCCGTCTTAGTCTACGTAAATATTTATGTAGACTAAGACGGCAAAAATAGGGGGGAACACAAATAGCGTCCGCTACGCTATTTGCGGTCCCCTTATTTTCGCAGTCTTAGTCTACGTAAATATTTACGTAGACTAAGACGGGCCAAAATAAGGGACGCAAATGGCGACGGCCATAGCTGCTGCCATTTGCGTACGTGCATGTGTGTTTGTTTTTTAAAGTCAGACATGATAGGCTATGTAAAGATTTACGTAGCCTATCACGGCTGACTACAGGGACACAAACGGACGCGGCTACGGCTGCTGCCATTTGCGTCCCTGCTAGCCAGCGGCCGGATGTCCAGCTGCTGGCGGAGCCGGCCGGCGGCTCTGCAGAATCCCCGCAGAGCGGAGCCGGCCAGCCAGGATTCCGGGGGGAGGGACGGAGCGCCTCCCCCCCCCAGCAGAACCCGGCGGAGCCAGGTAAGGCCAATTTTGTACATCCCTAGATTCAATGCTTCTTCTGTAGCTAAGGTCCAGGAAAAAATTGCTTCCTTCTTTATGAGTGGTCTGACTGGGGAAAACACAGTGGAGTAACTGCAGATAAACTAATCGTAGAAATTGATGAAACAAAAATAATACTGGATTTATGGATGAAGCCCACTCAGTGATAGCAGCCACCATTCTGGAATCCATTTGACAACTGCTGGAAGAGATTATATTTCTGAGGAGTTCTACTGCTTCCTAGCCAAAGGCACATTTCTCCAGTTTTGTGAGCCATATGCAGTCATTTGAGTGCAACACAAGTAGTGCTAAAATGGGGGTGGGATGAGTATCAGCATGCATGCCCTGCCCCCAAATGCACCCACAATACTGGCTACATCATAGATCTTCATGCATTCAGCATGAAAATCTAAGAAGGGCTTGAAAGCACAAAGCAGAATGCCCTTACCAAGCTCCCATGGCTAGAAACCTGATATGGCAGGGCTCCCGATCGTGGGACCCTCATTAGCTTCCTCAAACTGAAAGAGGCTTAAAGTGATCATGCACATTTAACATAAAGTAACTGCTGAAACCTATTCATAATATCAAAACTTATTTAATATTAATATTCGTTATAAGTAAATATGTTCTACTACATAATTAGCTCCAGCAAAGGAGATCATTACCTTGTTGTGGTGCTGGAGCTGGAGCACCTCAATGACGTCATGAGCTAAACCATGAAGGGACACCCAAGACAGGAAGGTCATGGCAGAGTGGTCAGACTAAATACGATCCCTGGGGAAGGAAACGGCAACCCACCCCAGTATTCTTGCCATGAAAACTAAATGGATCAGTACAACCAGAAATATGTCAGTATACCATCAGAAGATGGGACTCCCAGGTCGGAAGATGGTCAAAATGCTACTGGGGAGGAACAGAGGATAAGTTCAACTAGCCCCAGATGTGATGACGCAGCTAGCTCCAAGCCAAGAGAACAGCTAGCAGCCGATGGTGCTGGTGGTGAACGACGAATCCGATGTTCTAAAGATCAACACACCATAAGAACCTGGAATGTAAGATCTATGAGCCAGGGCAAATTGGATGTGGTTATTGGGGAGATGTCAAGATTAAATATAGACATTTTGGGTGTCAGTGAACTGAAATGGACTGGAATGAGCCACTTCACATCAAATGACCACCAGATCTACTACTGTGGACAAGAGGATCACAGAAGAAATGGAGTAGCCTTCATAATTAATAATAAAGTGGCTAAAGCAGTGCTTGGATACAATCCAAAAAATGACAGAATGATCTCAATTCAAATTCAGGGTAAGCCATTTAACATCATAGTGATCCAAATATACGCCCCAACCGCAGATGCTGAAGAAGCAGAAGTAGATCAGTTCTATGAGGATCTGAAGCACCTTACTGAATAGTACACCAAAAAAAGATGTTATTTTCATTACAGGAGCCTGGAATGCTAAGGTGGGTAGTCAAACGACAACTGGAATTTCAAGGAAAGCATTGTCTGGGAGAACAAAATGAAACAGGACATAGGCTGATAGAATTTTGCCAAGACAACTCACTGTGCATAACAAACACGCTCTTCCAACAACCTAAGAGACGATTTTATACATGGACTTCACCAGATGGTCGACACCGAAATCAGATTGACTACATCCTTTGTAGCCAAAGGTGGTGGACATCTATGCAGTTGGTAAAAACAAGACCTGGAGCTGATTGTAGTTCAGATCACGAACTTCTTATTGCACAATTTAGAATCAGACTAAAGAGAATAGGGAAGACCCACAGATCAGTTAGATATGAGCTCACTAATATTCCTAATGAATATGCAGTGGAGGTGAAGAATAGATTTAAAGGACTAGATTTAGTAGATAGGGTCCCGGAAGAACTATGGACAGAAGTTCGTGACATTGTTCAGGAGGCGGCAACAAAAAACGTCCCAAAGAAAAAGAAAACCAAGAAGGCAAGATGGCTGTCTGCTGAGACATTGGAAGTAGCCCAAGAAAGAAGGAAAGCAAAAGGCAACAGTGAAAGGGGGAGATATGCCCAATTAAATGCAAAAGTCCAGAGGTTAGCCAGAAGAGATAAGGAATTATTTTTAAACAAGCAATGCGTGGAAGCGGAAGAAGATAATAGAATAGGAAGGACAAGAGACCTCTTCCAGAAAATTAGAAACATCGGAGGTAAATTCCAGGCAAAAATGGGTATGATCAAAAACAAAGATGGCAAGGACCTAACAGAAGCAGAAGAGAGCAAGAAGAGGTGGCAAGAATATACGGAAGATTTGTATAGGAAGGATAATAATATCAGGGATAGATTTGACGGTGGAATTTGGAATTTGGAAAATAGTCATATGCACTGTGGGGATTTTTTAGGAAGCTTACACAATGAAGATAACTTACCTACCAAAGATCAATGGAAATTTTCACACAAAACCATTATTCATCATACTTAAAATAAACAGCTGGAAGACTATCAGGATTGAAATCAAGACCATAAATTATTGCTGCAATGGGAGACTTAGCCAGCCTTAGCCTATTTCTGTATCTATTCCAGATTCTCAACAGAAAATGTTGAGAACCCTGATTAGGCATACACGTCCATTCCAACCATAGTTAAAACTCAAATTTCAAGTAAAAAAAAAAGAGTTCCAATAGCTGCTCACAAGATTCAAAAAACAGCATAAATGCTCTTTTCTTTCTTCAAAAACAAAGATGGCAAGGACCTAACAGAAGCAGAAGAGATCAAGAAAAGGTGGCAAGAATATACGGAAGATCTGTATAGGAAGGATAATAATAATAATAATATCGGGGATAGATTTGACGGTGTGGTCAGTGAGCTAGAGCCAGACATCCTGAAGAGTGAGGTTGAATGGGCCTTAAGAAGCATTGCTAATAACAAGGCAGCAGGAGATGACGGTATCCCAGCTGAACTGTTGAAAATCTTGCAAGATGATGCTGTCAAGGTGATGCATGCCATATGCCAGCAAATTTGGAAAACACAAGAATGGCCAACAGATTGGAAAAAATCAACCTATATCCCCATACCAAAAAAGGGAAGCACCAAAGAATGTTCAAACTATTGAACAGTGGCACTTATTTCACATGCCAGTAAGGTAATGCTCAAGATCTTGCAAGGTAGACTCCAGCAATTCATGGAACGAGAATTGCCAGATGTACAAGCTGGGTTTCGAAAAGGCAGAGAAACTAGAGACCAAATTGCCAATATCCGCTGGATAATAGAGAGAGCCAGGGAGTTTCAGAAAAACATCTATTTCTGTTTTATTGACTAGTCTAAAGCCTTTGACTGTGTGGATCATCACAAATTGTGGCAAGTTCTTGGTGGTATGGGGATACCAAGTCATCTTGTCTGCCTCCTGAGGAATCTGTATAACGACCAAGTAGCAACGGTAAGAACAGACCATGGAACAACGGACTGGTTTAAGATTGGGAAAGGAGTACGGCAGGGTTGTATACTCTCACCCTACCTATTCAACCTGTACGCAGAACACATCATGTGACGTGCTGGGCTTGATGAAGCCAAGGCTGGAGTTAAAATTTCTGGAAGAAACATTAACAATCTCCAATATGCAGATGACACCACTTTGATGGCTGAAAGTGAGGAGGAGCTGAGGAACCTGATGACGAAGGTGAAAGAAGAAAGTGCAAAAGCTGGGTTGCAGTTAAACCTAAAAAAAACCCAAGATTATGGCAACCAGCTTGATTGATAACTGGCAAACAGAGGGAGAAAACATGGAGGCAGTGACAGACTTTGTCTTTCTAGGCGCAAAGATTACTGCAGACGCTGACTGCAGCCAGGAAATCAGAAGACGTTTACTTCTTGGGAGGACAGCAATGACAAATCTTGATAAAATAGTGAAGAGCAGAGACATCACACTGACAACAAAGGTCCGCGTAGTGAAAGCAATGGTATTCCCCGTAGTAACCTATGGCTGCGAGAGCTGGACCACAAGGAAGGCCGAGCGAAGGAAGATAGAAGCTTTTGAACTGTGGTGCTGGAGGAAAATTCTGAGAGTGCCTTGGACTGCAAGAAGATCAAACCAGTCCATACTCCAAGAAATAAAGCCAGACTGCTCACTTGAGGGAAGGATATTAAAGGCAAAATTGAAGTACTTTGGCCACATCATGAGAAGACAGGAGACCCTGGAGAAGATGCTGATGCTAGGGAAAGTGGAAGGCCAAAGGAAGAGAGGCCGACCAAGGGCAAGATGGATGGATGATATTCTGGAGGTGACGGACTGGACCTTGGGGATCTGGGGGTGGCGACGGCCGACAGGAAGCTCTGGCGTGGGCTGGTCCATGAAGTCACGAAGAGTCGGAAGCGACTGACCGAATAAACAACAACAAACACCCTGCCCTAGCGACGAGTGCTTGAAGAATGGCTTAAAGCAACTAATACAATAAAGATAATTTCAGAAACAATCAGGATGAGCTGCAGTTCATTGGCTCTTATCCAGTCCGTTGCCAATGCCAGGCAACGATTTAGCACTTCACCGGCCTCACTCGACTCTGATAAAAACGAGAAGCAAGGTTTGCAAGGGCAAGATGGATGGATGATATTCTGGAGGTGACGGACTGGACCTTGGGGAAACTGGGGGTGGCGACGGCCGACAGGAAGCTCTGGCATGGGCTGGTCCATGAAGTCACGAAGAGTTGGAAGCAACTGACCGAATAAACAACAATATAATTATACATAGACAGATATATAGTTTTATCTTTTAAAATATTATCTGTTCATCCCATTCCTAATACTTCACTGCTGTAATACTGACGCTATATTAAGGGGAAGGTTTTTATCAGAGTTTTTATGATGGCAGCAGAATTTAAGACATGGGTGCAAAACCTCAAGCTGAGGGACCAAATCCAACACCCCAGAGTTCCCCAGAGGGCCCCGCCCCTTCCCCTTAGCCCTACCCCTTCCCCCCAACCACCTATTGCATGGTGTTCTCCTGGCTTCTGTGCCATTTCCCCCCAGACTAAAAGGTTGACATGCTGAATGGAAGCTGAATGCCTGGCAGTAAGAGATCTAAACTAAAATAGGCTAGTATTCTGGCCTATTCCCAGCAGTCCTTCCAAAATGGCCAAAATGGCCATATTCCCCTTTGGCCTTGGAATATGGGTCATCACTGGAATGTGGCCCCAGCAGCCCTTCCAAAATGGAATTGGGCCCTCTGGCTGAGAGAGGTTCAACCCCCCCTGTTTTAAGAAATAAGGAATCAAAGTGAATTTGTGACAGTCTAAGGAAGAATTGATGGCCACAGTCTGGGAAGGTTTGGTGGGATAAAACCCTGCAGGGATGTAGCACTTTTGCCACATTCATTGATAGTTTCAGTGGCATTTTAAAAACCCATTCTCAGGCCTTCCACATTAGGTAGCAGTTGTGGGCTACAAGTGCACAAGTGTTTTATATTTGGTGTCCTAGGGGTGGGTTTATATTATGGATGTGATTATAAATCCCAAGTGTTGCACAGGCGCTAAGAAGAACACCGCTAGATGAAGGATAGAAGACACTGGAAGGTCATGCTTCACTTGTTCTTTCACATATTTTCAGAACATTGCTGTTGCCTAAGCAAGACAAGAGAAATAACTGTGCATAAAAATGTCAAGGTTATCAAAGATCAATGTCAAAAATCAAAGTTGCAGAGTAAGTGGAATGTGTGTTGAAATTAACCTGATTCAAGGAGATTCCCCTTTAAGAGATGCTGTTGTTCAATACAACAAAGAAGGCTGCTGTTTTTCTTCAAGAACACCAGGGACAAATTAACCCCAGTTCCTATGTAGCATGTGTCAGTAGGGACTTGCAACAAAATGTTGGCTTGTATCCCCAGCCCTTAACAGGAGTGTCCCTATTCAGACTCCAGCCAGCCTGGGATAGGAGGCTTATACCACCATTTGGAGCTCATGGCACCTTTCTTCTTTCTCATATTCTGAAACTGGAGGCAGGCTGAAGCTACTGCCAGTCTCTTTCCTTGTCTTTTTTCAGAACTCCTCATGACCAATCTTCTCTTCTCTTTTCTTCTCTTTTCTTCTCTTCTCTTCTCCTCTCTCTGTCTCTTTGCTCTGTTTACCGCCCCCTCGAAACCCCTCTTCCTCAGAACTGACCACAGCTCAGCTGGGTCAGAAGGGCTGGAACTCCAGGCATGCCAGCAGGGGCTGCACTGCACAGGGTCACAACTGTAAAAAAATGAACGTGAAGGGATCTTCTGCTTCCTCCCTTATGGACATCAAACCAGAGTCAGATTTCCACTGAGCAAACTTGTCCCAGCTTCAGTTTTAAATTCCTTTGTACTATTATGAGTGCTAAATAATTAACAGTGCAATCAATTTCAATTTTGCCATAAAAAGTTAAGGCAGTTCTTATATTTACAATACTTTTAAAGCCCTTTTATCAATTTGAGTGGTTTCAAATGACTTTAAAATAACTATTTATAAGATTTTCAGATTGGGTATTTCCTTTGGCACTCTATTAAAATTTTGATGGAAGATATACCTTCTGTTAATATTCACCCTTCCCCTATCTCCGCTTTGTTCATACATTTGGTTTGCTTAAAAGTGTAGCTGCACATTATAAATCCACCAAATATTTGTCAGTTTTGATTTTAGGTTGATATTAATCATTTTGGTGGTTATGCACACACGCGCACGCGCACACATCCCTGCTGTGATGCACACATTGACCTTTTCCCATTCCTCTCCGCTTTGTCTGGACCACTGTTTCACTTTGCTTTCTTTTACTGCTTTGATTCCATATTCACGAAATGCTGTCACAAATATCTTTCAAATCTCATTTGATCTAGAATACAGCCAATATATGTTTGTATATTAATATGAAAATCACAGCTTATATCTTTACAAAGATATACAAAATTTCTTATTAAAATTAGCAAAGGGGTCTTCAATTATGAAACCACTTTTAAGATAGATGCTATATAAAGCTGATGAAACAGATTGTTTGATCAACCTGAATTTGGCAATTTTATTTTAAATGTTGTTGTTGGGGGGTGAATAATACTCTCTCTCTCTCTATATATATATATATAGCATGATACATGTTCAGTTACTTTTATATTTTGTGTGTGTGTAGCACTGGCTGTACTACAGATATGATGGGATGACAGGTGCTATTTTGATGTTCAAAGATAATATTTTTGTTTGAAACTTGGGTACTTTATCTTCAGCATATGGACAGATAAGGCATACAAATCCATTGGATGTAACTTTGGCCTCTGCTTGTCCAGTTATAATGGATACTTCTCAACATGTAGAGCGGGAGCCTGAGTGAGAAAAGTGAGGCCTATCACTTACGTGCTGGAACCTTGCCCTTCCTGGCTAATAAAAGTAGCCGGGGAGGACTGGCTGAGTGAGTATGGGTAGTGGTGAATGCCTTTTTGAGACAGGGAATTATTCTGCCTTGCCTAAAAGAGGTGGTGGTAAGACTGTTTTAAAAAAACCCTCCCTGGATCCCACCATATTGCATAATTTCCAGCTGTCTCTAATATTCCATTCTTAGACACTTAGTTACATCTCATTCAGACTACTGTAATGCACTCCTAGGGATGTCAGAGAATTCCGCCACGGATCTTGGTGAGGCCGAATGCCAGTGCATTCGGCCCCCCAAACTCCGTGGCGGAACGGCCTGCCCCCCCCGCGGATCCCCCCCGGGACAAGACTTACCTGGGACGGATGTTCCAGGCGGCGGTGGCTCCGGCGGTGGCAGCTGGTCTTCCGACCAGCTGCCACCGCCGCCATTTGCAGTCTTGTCTTTTTTTTCTTTCTTTTTTTTTTACAGAGACGTGATAGGCTATGTAAGTTTTTACATAGCCTATCATGTCTCTGTAAAAAAAAAAAAAAGAAAAAAAGACGAAAGATAAGGAACGCAAATGGCGGCGGCTGTAGCTGCCGCCATTTGCATACACATTTTGTTTATTTTTTACCCAGACGTGATAGGCTACGTAAGTTTTTACGTAGCCTAAAACGTCTGGGTAAAAAAAAAAAGGCGTACACAAATGGCGGTGGCTACAGCCGCCGCCATTTGCGTTCCTTATTTTTCTTCGTCTTAGTCTACATAAATATTTACGTAGACTAAGATGAAGAAAAATAAGGAATGCAAATGGCGGTGGCTACATTTGAGTATGACTTTTTTCTTTTTCCCCTTACCCAGGGCCCTCCACAGCCGAAAATCCGGCTGCGGACAGCCCTGGCCTGGGCCTGGCCAGCTGCTCCGCAGAGCTGCCGCAGAGCACAGCCGGCTTACGAGGATTCCGGGGGGCGGAGGACCGGATCACCTCCCCCCCGGCGAGGATTCTGGGGGGAGGGACAGAGCGCCTCCCCCCCACAGCAGAACCCGGCGGAGTCAGGTAAGCAGGGTTTCGTACACCCCTATGCACTCCACATGAGGGTGCTTTTGAAAACTGTTCAGAATCTTCAACTGTGCTGTGGTGTGCCGTGCTGTGGCTAGACTACTGAGTGGAGCCTGTTACAGGGAACACGTGGCTCCCTTGTTACAACAGCTCATTGGCTACCCATTTGTTACTGAGCACAATTCAAAGTGCTGGTTATATTATTATTATTTATATGGTTATATGGCTAGGGACCAGACACGGATCTACATAAAAATGGAATGAGAAGCACACTGGGGTATTATCCGGGTTTTCATGAAATTGCTTTTGTTCCGGCCCAGGCACATGAAGCAAAAAATGTGGAATAAGCACTAACTTAAAACCTGCTTTTCACAGGTCAAACTGCATTTTAATCCACTTTACTTTGTGGCTGGGTGGGTGGAGTCCTGCTAGTAGAAGTGAATGTCATCAACCCTATAGATGCTGCTCAGCCAGTGAGAGAGGCTTGCTCCCCACCCCTCTCCATTCTCCCCTGCTGCCTCCGCTTCCTGACCACGAACTAAGCCTCCTCCTTCTGCCCACACTTTTATGAATGGGAGATAAAGGCTATATACTCTGATGGGCAAAAGCAACAAATACACCATTCTGAAGCCCTAAAACAGCTCTGTGGCGCTTTTATGAATGAGAAATGCAGAGCCATTGAGAACAACAGGCTTGCTTCCCTCTGCAGCTACACTTTCCTTTCCATGTGCAAGAAGAGACTATCAGTTAGTTCCCCAACATGGCTCTCACAGGTGCCATTTCAGCAAATTCAACCCCCCATCTGGTGCCCTCAGAAAAAAATGAATCTGGGGCAAATTAAATTTAAAATTTATGAATTGAAAAGGCATGCTAAGTACTCCCAGTGGTGAAAGAGTGAATGGGGCTGGGGAGGGAGCAACAACTGTGCAATTGTGAATGGCAGAAGCAGCGCTGTAGTGCATTTATGAGTTGAAAAGGCAGGCTAGTTACTTCGACTGGCGAAAGAATGAAGGGGGGAGGGGTGGCCCCACCCCTTGACCACATCACTGCCAGGTCACAGCCATGTCACAGAGGCATGACCAGAATTTAATGCAGGGGAACGGAGCACACTGTTGGCGAATCGCTTGGGTAAAGTAAAACCGCTTGCTTTAAGTAAAAAAAATATGGAGTAAAAGGACTTTCCGAAAATACAGCTTTTCAGGAGGGAGGCTGCTGATTGGCTGTGGATTGGCAACAACATCATGTGTCATAAAGGACCTCAGAGTGCTCTCCCTCTTCACAAGGGATGGCGGAGAATTCCGTCACGGATTTCAGTGAGGCCGAATGCACTGGCATTCAGCCCCCTGAAATCCGTGGCAGAATGCCCCCCCCCCGTGGATTCCCAATGGGACGAAGCTTACCTGGGGCAGATCTTCCAGCAGCGGCGGCTCCGGCAGCAGCTGGTCTTTTGACCGGCTGCCGCAGCCACCATTTGCATCTGCTGTTTGCTGTGATAGGCTACGTAAGTATTTACGTAGCCTATCATGGCAAGCAAAAACAAACAAACAAAAAAAACAGTGTACGCAAATGGCGGCGGCTACGGCAGCCGCCATTTGCATTCCCTATTTTTCGCCGTTTTATCCTACGTAAATATTTACGTAGGCTATTAGGGCGAAAAAAAAGGGGAACGCAAATAGCGTAGTGGACGCTATTTGCGTTCCTTTTTTTCTGCCATAATAGCCTACGTAAATATTTACATAAGATAAAACGGCAGGGAAAAAAGGAACGCAAATAGCATCCACTGCGCTATTTGTGTTCCCCTTTTTTTTCACCATAATAGCCTACGTAAATATTTACATAAGATAAAATGGCGAAAAATAGGGAACACAAATGGCGGCCGCTGTAGCCGCCGCCATTTGCGTACGCTGTTTTTTTTGTGTGTTTTTTGCCTGCTGTAATAGGCTATGTAAATTCTTACGTAGTCTATCATGGCAGCCTGGCTGGATGCAAATGGCGGCTGCTACGGCGGCCACCATTTGCATCCGCAGCAGTCAGTCCGCGGCTGGAACTTGGGCTGCGGACGGCCCTGGCTGGCTGCTCTACGGAGCCACCGCAGAGCGGAGCCAGCCAGACAGGATTCCGGGGGGGAGGACCGGATCACCTCCCCCCCATCGAGGATTCTGGGGGGGGGATGGAGCATCTCCCCCCCCACCGCGAATCAATCTGCGAAAAGGTAAGTGACTTTCGTACATCCCTACCACAGACTCCAATGAGGCTGGATTTCTGGGCCCCCGGAGTGTGTGGTATAATTGACCACTCCCCTCCACCACCCTGTGATATTCTCCCCAGACCGACCCTACCTGCCACCGGCCAGTCCGGGTCCGTCCGCTGCCATCCGCTGCCCCAATCTGTGGCTGCAAATGTCATCCGGTGTAGCGGACGCTATTTGCGTCCCTGCTTTAGCCGTGATAGGCTACGTAAATATTTACGTAGCCTATCACAGCAAAGAGCAGGGACGCAAATGGCAACCGCTACACCATTTGCGTTACTACTCTTTTCGTGATACGTGAGTATTTATGCAGACCGGAAGTGGACAGAAGTCCGGCTGTGGACGGGCCTGACCAGCAGCTCCACGGACTTGCTGTGGAGCGGTGCCAGCCGGGGAGGATTCCGGGGGGAGGGACGGATTGCCTCCCCCCCACACAGATGCCCCAAACCGGAACAGCGAGTGGGGTTCGTACACCCCTACCCTGCACTAAATTGCTTGTGTAAGCTGGCCCCAGGCTACCTGAAAGTCCTCCTTCTCCCATATGAGTCTGCCCAGCAGTACCAAGGCCCTTCTCTTGGTACTGCCACCATCAAAGGTGTGTTTGGTGGTGACACAAGAGAGGGCCTTCTCAGTGGCCACTCGTTGGCTCAGGAACTCCCTTCTGATTGAGGCTAAGTTGGCCTCCTTTCTGTTGTCCTTCTGCTGGCAAGCAAATACGTTTTTATTCAAGCAGGCCTTTGGGATATTAGCTGGTCTGTTGCTAAAGGGGTTTAATTGGTTGGTGCTGTTTATTTCTTTTATTGTTGTTTTTAATTGTGTTTTTAATTTATTTTATGCTATGTTTTAATTAAGATTTTGTTAATGTGGATTTTATTGGTAGCCACCTTGAACACTTTTTTTTTTAGCAGAAATGCTGGACAGAAACTAAATAATAAGGCATATAATTGAATACTGCAACCTTGTATATGTGTACTCAGAAGAAAGACCAAGTTCAATGGGGTTTACTCCCAGGGAAGTGGATATATGATTTTAGCTAGGTTCCTAATATAGATATGGCCGATAGAAATTAGCTGAATTTCTATGAGTGGTGTTGCTAGATTTCATATTTCCTCAATCAGAATTATGCATCTTAGGGCGCAATCCTATCCAGATAGGTGGGTGCCTCTGAACTCGGAGGCGACCACCTATCCAAAGCAGGGCAGGAGAAGCACAGAGGGGATCGCTCCCTCCACGCTCCTCCTGCCCTGCATTTTCAGCTAGACAGCCGATTGCGGCTGTCTAGCCGTGGAAGCACGGAGCGGGGAGGGAGGCCTCTGTATGCACATAGGATGTGTCGAACAAGCAGCTACACTCCGCCCGCCCCAGATCGCCCCCAGCCACGCCCCTTTCCGGCTGCGAGCGTGGAGCTCTTGCGAGCGCGGAGGATGGGGCTGTTCCACACTGCCTCCGAAGCAGCGTGGAATTGGGGGGAGGTTGGCTCTCTGGGAACCGATCTCAGAGCCTGGGCTCCGAGGTTGGTTCCCAGAAAACAGGATATCCTATGGCCATCTAGCTGCTGTCTAGCGGCCATAGGATTGCTCCCTTGGCAGCTCATAAAGCTTGCCTTAGATGCAAAGCAAGCAATGTTCTTCTCTGATTTGTATTTTAATCTGAGCCTGAGAAGAATGTGAGTTTCCCCCCATGCCCACCACTATTCCTTGGCTTGCTTCAAGATTAATTGAAATACTGACATTATGAATAGTTTTTCCTCCCAATAAAAACACTTTTTAAACTGTTTTAAAGAGCAAAATGGTCATTTAAAGCACCCCAATAACTAATGCATTTTTGTTCTGATTCCATCACTTGGTAATTAATGCCCATTCTATGGTAGCTAAAACAAGTCTTCTCAAATATTTTAAAGAATTGTTTTAGCTTAATAAGTAACATTCAATCAAGTAATTAACCTCTTGATTATTTTAACTGGAATTCGTAAAATGTGTTCTACATAGTAAACTATAATGAGCAATGAATTATGCACTTTGGATTGCATACAGTCTGGTAACTTGATGAATGGTGCACTCAAAATGACTGAATAAATATGTCCCTTTTTAGTAAGAAAAGGGCCTAGTGCAAAGGAAGTCTAATAAATATACCAAATACAGACAAGGCAAAGTCTTTTTGTTTTCAGATTTTACCAAGTCGGGGGGGGGGGGGGTTACTTAGGAAGGATATGACATTTGCAATATTCTCCTTAGGTCAGGAAACAGTAGGTAAGATGGTAGATAAGTAACTATTTATTAACTGAGATATAAGACTGTTTAAGTCATAGTAATAATAGGCCTCTGCTAGGCTTAGACTGCTGGGCTTCCTCCTAGCTTCTAGTTATATGACTAGTTTCCCCTTGCTAAAGGTCCTCTGGGAGTTTAAAGCAACACTAACATATACTACAATACTGACATTTTAACTCTTGTATAGAATATGGCAAAGTGATAATTTATTGTCAATTGCCTTGAATGTTCTTGGGCAGAAAAGTGGGAAATATGTTCTACAATACATATTTTATTTATTTATTTAATTTCTATACATCCCAATAGCCAAAGCTGTCTGGGTGGTTCACAAAAATTAAAACCACAAAGCGCAGCATAAAACAATATAAAACACTGTTAAATATATTATAACAATATAAAATATGAAAGCTTAAAACCACAATATAACAGTACAACCAGAATAAAACCTAGCAGCAATGCAGAGATTTAAAATACAGATTTAAAACAGTAAAGCTAAAAGACTAGGAAGCTAAAAGGCTAAAATACTGGGAGAATAAGAAGGTCTTCACCTGGCACTGGAAGGAGTACAACGTAGGTGCCAGGCGAACCTCTCTAGGGAGCTCATTCCACAGCCAGGGTGCCACAGCAGAAAAGGCCCTCTTTCTGGTAGCCACCACCTCACTTCCGTTGGCAGGGGCTCACAGAGAAGTACCGCTGAGGCTGATCTTAGGGTCTGGGCAGGCACATATGGTTGGAGACGATTCTTCAGATAACGTGGCCCCAAGCCATTTAGGGCTTTGAATGTTAATACCAGTGCTTTGAATCAGGCCCGGAAATGGACTGGCAGCCAGTGCAGCTGGAAAAGTACTGGCGTAATGTGATCTTGTTGGCCAGTCCCTGTTAACATCTTGCTGCCCTATTTTGGACTAGCTGAAGTTTCCGGACTGTTTTCAAAGGCAGCCCCATGTATAACACACTGCAGTAATCCAGGTGAGACATTATCAGTGTGTGTCCTGTTATCAGTGTGTTAACAAGACACACACGTTATCAGTGTGTGTCCTGTTAAAATAGTGTGTTTCCTGTTTTTCAAATGAAATCATTGCAGAGGGCAAGATTGATCAAAAGGAGGTAAAACGACATTTGGTTACTGACATCAACACAAGGAACAGACTCTGCAACAAACCCGGGTGCCAATTCTTCCAACTCTCATTCACCTGCTGATTTTCCAAGATTATATATGTTGTTATCTGCCAGAAATGGCCTTCTGCATTTTACATAGGATGAACAGGTCAAATTATGCAAAAGAATACATGAACACAGATCAGATGTCAGAAAGAGCAAAATTCAGAAACTGGTGGGAGAATATTTTTCAACCTCCCAGGACACTGTGTTGCTGACCTTCTAAAGTGGCCATTCTTGAACAAAAGAATTTTAAATGGAGACTCCAGTGTGAAACAGCCACATTACAATTTATCAAGAAGTACCATTTTATCAGTCTGGTTTAAACTGAGATACTGGCTTTTTATCCCACTACAGGTTATTCATTAATTTAGCAATGCTACAATGTTTGTATTATCAATTACCGGTATTGTAATTACCGGCCACTGTGCTTATTTTGCATACATTTAAGCTTTAATCTGTATTTTTTTCTTTTCATTTCCATCTGATCTCCATGTTTACATTTTTTTCCTCTCTCTCTCTCTCTCTCTAAACCCATGTGCATATATGCCTGCCCACTGAGAATAACACTTCATGCATCTTATGAAGTGGACTCCAGTCCATGAACATTTATGTCGTAATATATTTGCTAATCTTTAAGTTACAGCAAAAACTGGCACCTTAAATAGATTAACTCTGGAAATTAATTCATTCTAGGGCACTGAGCACATCAGTATGCCTCAAATGAATACATTTCCATATATGATCTTTGCAGCTGGCCAGGATTTAAGTCAGTGGAGAAAGTTTGTGGAACAGGTTGTCTTGGCCCTAGTTGTCACCTGTGTGTAGGCTTTACCATGGCAGGCTGTAGGTGGGAAACACATGACTAATGCTCCCCCATTAAAAAAAACACCTTTTCCCATCAAAACTAGCATGGCCTGCAAAGGGATTCTAGCCTTGCCTTCCCCCCACGCATGCTCCTTAACTATGTGTACATAAGAATGAGCACAAAAGGACAGCTAACTAGCTGCCACTAGCAGTGTTAGAAAATGGTTATGTTAGTCCCCCCCCCTTTTATTTAGTGTTTATATTAATCAATGCAAGACAACGTTTGCTTCTCTTCATAAGTCACTGACAAAATATTTCTGTGCTCATGAAATTACCTTAACTTCCAATCTCATTAGCAGTTGGGGATGAGATGCTTGTCAAAAAGCACCAGTTCATACTGTCAGGGTGGAACCACTTTATTATAGTAAATGAATTGATGATCTTTAGATCCAGCCCATCAACACATAAATAGATGGACCAAACTAAATCCTGTATTTATCCAGTAATTTGTTTGTTTCCTCCAACTCACACTCGGAAAGTCCACCTGCAACATAGTACATCTAAAGGTTTTTATTAATTGCTGTCTGTCCTCTGTTTTAACAGATGCAAACGAATGAAGTTGATTCTCGCAGCTTTAAAAAATATTTAAGGCTAGTACCAAAGATGAAACAAGTTACACACACACACACACACACACACACCAGTCTTTACATAAATTTTAATGGAGAATATTCTCCAAAAGTTCTCTCAGTGTGAGAATATTTGATAAACAACATCAGCGTTTGACACTGATGTATCTGTGGCAGGAGTCAGCATTTGAAAGTATCTCATGCAACGTTTTAGCATTTCACAGCAGAGAGACAGTGAAGATTTTAAGTATATAGCAGTATCTGACAGCTCACATGTAGAAGCAGTCAGATGCTATTTGAAACATAGCAGACCACATTTGACAGAATCCTCCCACCCGCCCCCTCTTTTTGATTTGATTCACATCCATATATAAACCTGCCTGGAAATTGTGTTCCATAAATACCATCCTCAGCCCCTTCAAGGTCTCCTGCTTTCTCTTTTGGTCTGGGATTAAAGCAAGAGGCACCGGTGCTTCTTTTAATCCCAGTCCAAAACATTCCATTGTTTTATGAAGTCTTTGCCTTATTGCCTGAGTCCTCATCCTTCTGCAGCTTAAGGCTGTGGAGCGTAAGGCTGCTATAAAATATATACTTTCTTGGGAGCAAGTCCCACAGAACTCAATGTAAGTACAATGTAAGTGCAGCCCATTTCACACGTGCTTCCACATGTACACTAAAGGCATGAGGGGGCAGAACTTTGCCCTACTGGCTGCCTCCCCAGTGTAACACAACTCTTCGACAACCGCACGTTGAGCGGGCCATGGGAAAAGGAGTGCCTACATATGCATAGTTATACACATTTAGGCACCCTACACAACTGGAACTCCTGATCATGCAGGGCTGCTGATGTTCATACAAGCGTACATATGTAGATGCTCTTTGTCACACAGTCCCCTCCTGTGGGAACCAGTGTGGTGTGTAGTGGTGAGAGTGTTGGACTAGGAACTGGGAGATCCGGGTTCTACCCCCCACTCAGCTATGGAAGCTCATTGGGTGACTTTGGGCCAGACTCTCAGCCCAACCTACCTCACAGGGTTGTTGTTGTGAGGATAAAATGGAGAGAAGGAGGATAATGTAAGCCACCTTGGGTTCAATGCAAGAGGGAAAAAGGCGGGATATACAGTACATACATACATGATGTTTAGGTGTTACATACAGGGCTAGCATGGTGTTGTCCGAGGCAGGGCCAGTATTCTTGCTCCTTTTCCATGCATTTACTGTAAACCTGGAGGAATGCATGAAGAGAAAGAAGCTCATGAGATAGATTTAGGGAACACTCCTTCCAGCTGCTCCATTACCTCTGCAAGATAAAGATGGTATCTTCCATATCCCCAGGAAAACAGAAGGAAGTGAGCATCCAAAGTAGATCACAAAGCAGAGGAATGGGTTTTCAGGATGCAAGATAAAATGTATTATACGAAGCCCTACACATTTCAGCCTTTTTTATTTTAGGCCTTCTTCAAGGGGCTCTAACATAAATGATAATAAAATTTACAAATAGGACAACACATAGTTAAGGCAATACTGCAACACAAATTGCCACAAGAGCTAATACATGCATAACATTATTTTTAAAACCATATAAAACTTATTTTATTCCTAAAAATGACATATAAACACATACTAAAGAAAAAAGTCTGCAGAAATTTTTCAGCAAAGGATTGTGTCCTGTGTTAATCTACTGGTAATCAATACACTTGATTACTCACAAGGATGGAAGCTGTGGATAAGGCCCTGAGAGGCATAGCGTAGGCCTCAAAGACCCACTCTGTGATCATGCTGAGCTACCTGGATGGGGCTGAACTCCTAAAGGATCAGGTGCAGACTGGAGGCGCTTGCCAGATTGTAACCTGCTCCCCAGACTGTCCCTTGTCGCTTCCAGTGACAAGGCCAGCTCTCCAGGATATCTGTGGTCATAAAACCTTCCAACAGCTCTAAGGCAGGTGTGCTAATTGTGATGCCTGCTGCATACAGAGAGCCAGGCCACAGTTAGTCCTCTGGAGGTAACTTCCAGATTTTACTGCTGCAATATGTTTTACATGTTGCTGCCTTTGAAAACTTCAGTTAGTTCCTAAACACTGCTCTGGGGCTACTAACTAGAGCCAGCTTACTAATTCTTAAACAAGTACACTGGCTGCTGGTCCATTTCTGAGCACAATCAAAAGTGCATTTACCTGTAAACCACCAAAACGCTTTGGACCTAGCTATGGGAGTGGGCTGTCCTTAAGGGGGAGCAGAGTTCCACCTGTAAGTTTCCTGTTCCTGCTGCAAACTCCCAGCCCAAGCCCAAAACAAATCAAATTGTTTACCTCACACCACTGTGCACACACCAAATACATACATTGCTGACTACACCTTGCACAATGAACAGATGTTAGAGCAGCTTAGCAGACGTTGGCTCTTTTCCATTCTAAGTCTGTCCAGAGTGCGGTGTGGTGGAAAGTACTGTGCGTGGCCAGCAGCATTGTTTATTTATTTAATTTAATTGTTGAGGGTGAGAGAAAGAGAAAGTGAGAGAGAAACAGTCTAGAGCTTGACTTTGTCTTTTTGCCACAGTCCAGAAAGGCTGAAGCAGAAGTAGAAAGAGACAGCTGATACATGGGGTTTATTTCAATTTTTGTGTGCTGGTGGGACCCCCTCACTTTTAGTGGCACTTTGGGGGGTACTAGTCTGTGGACATGCAAAGGGGTGGATTTTGGATGCTCTCTGACCATGGGCATTGTTAAGAAGGCCTACTTGGGCATGGGCCCTGGATCTTAGAGGTGTTCCTGAGATCTTCTGAGCAGCCCCAGTTGCTATCATCTGCCTTAATATAAGTCAGCTTCTTCCTTCTGAGCTCGGTTGCCTTGCAGTTACTAAGGAGGCCAGGGGAGTTCGGCAGGGGAGGTCAAGGGGGAGGCCCCTAACATTTTTTTTTTATTTTTTTTACTAACTTTTTTTCATTTATTTGTCTTGTAACACACACTTCCACACCAGTGGGACTCTGCTTTTAACCTCTACTGAGTAGAGGAGCAGGCACAGGCTAGTCTAGAACAATCACAAAGCTAGACACAAAAAGGGAAAAGAGGCTATGGAAGGACAAGACTCTCCAGTGGTGGTGACCTGCAAGGTGTGTGCAATGTTTGTTTTCTTGCCTGAGAACAACATGGCCTACACCTGCAACAAGTGCAAGTTGATCACGCTGCTGGAGGAAAAAGTAAGTGGACTGGAGCGGCGACTGTCGACCCTCCGGGGAATAAGAGAACACGAACAGTTCTTGGACAGAATGGGGGAACTACAGCAGCAAAGGGCAGATCAGAAGCTTGAAGAGCAACAGCAAGATGAGGCAGAAGTGGGAAATGCTGAGGTGAAGAAAAATGGAATAGAGGATACTCCTTGGAAAAGGGTGACAGTTAGGAGAAGAAGAACTAGACGCCACTCTGCACCAGTGGAAGCAGTGGAGCTGTGGAACCGATTCCAGGTACTTGCGGATGAGCCTGGAGGACAGCCTGCAGAGGAAGAATCACAGGGGAACCTGCATGAGAGTGAGCAAGAGGCTAAAGGTCAGTCAAACAGAGGCGATGAAACCCAGGCCTACAAGAAGAAGAGAAGAGTGGTAGTAGTGGGAGACTCCTTGCTGCGTGGGATCGAGACCCAAGTATGTCGCGAAGACCCATGGACTCGCCAGGTATGTTGTCTCCCGGGAGTACAGATTAGAGACGTGACTGAAAGGTTGCCTGCACTCATAAAGCCCACTGACAGGTATCCCTTTCTTCTCATCCATGTGGGAACAAATGATACCGCCAAGCAGAGCTACAAAGAGATCACGTCAGACTTTGAAGCTTTGGGAAGGAAACTCAAGAACTTTGGGGCCCAGATAGTTTTCTCATCCATCCTTCCAGTAGTTAGAAGAGGGATAGAAAGGGAACGAAAAATACTCCGGGTGAATGACTGGACGAAGGTGGTGCCGACGAGAGAGATTTGGATTCTGGGACCACGGCCTATACTTCCTGGAAGATGGGCTGTTGGCAAGGGATGGGTTGCACCTCACAAAGGCTGGGAAGAATGTGTTTGGCCACAGCATGAAGAACTTCATCAGGAGGGCTTTAAACTGAATCCTACGGGGAAGGGAGATGTAATGTTGGGGGTAACGATGGACATAGGCGCATGCACTGCAATGGAGAGAACAGCTCTGATAGCGCCCAATAATAGTCTTCAGACATATGTAGGAAGAAAGCCAGACTATGAAGCACATGGTCTTCGATGTCTATATACTAATGCCCAGAGTATGAGAAACAAACAGAACGAACTTGAACTCTTAATACAGGAGGGAAATTATGACTTGATAGGTATAACTGAGACTTGGTGGGATGACTCTCATGACTGGAATACAGCAGTTGAAGGATATAACTTGTTCAAAAAGAACAGGAGGAACAGAAAGGGAGGTGGGGTTGCACTGTATGTGAAAAATACATATCTCTGCACAGAAATACAGGAGGAGGAGCTTGGTAGCCCCATCGAGAGCATCTGGGTTGAAATAAATGGAGCAAAGAATAAAAGGAACCTGGTGGTCGGAGTCTACTACCGGCCACCCAATCAAGGAGAAGACAAGGATGAAACTTTTGAAAAGCAAATAGCCAATGTTTTAAGGAAGCATGATGTAGTAGTAATGGGGGACTTCAATTTCCCCGATATTTGTTGGGAGACAAATTCTGCAAAACATGGCCCCTCCAGGAAATTCCTGACTTGTGTGGCGGATAACTTCCTCCTACAGAAAGTAGAGGAAGGAACTAGAGGATCGGCTATCCTTGACTTGATCCTAACCAACAGAGATGACTTAGTGGATAAAGTAGCAGTTACAGGAACTCTGGGGGAAAGCGACCATGTTGTACTTGAGTTCTTGGTTCTAAGGGAAGCAAAAGCCGAGTGTAGTCAAACGCGTACCCTGGATTTTAGGAAAGCTGATTTTAATAAACTCAGAACAATGATAAGTAAGGTCCCATGGCAAGCGACGCTAACGAGAAAAGGAGTCCAAGATGGGTGGGAACTTTTAAAAAAGGAAATTCTCAAAGCACAATCACAAACAATTCCAACAAGAAGAAAAGGTGGAAGACAACAGAAGAAGCCAATGTGGCTTCACAAAAAGCTTAGAGATGACCTGAAAACAAAAAAGGACACATATAGGAAGTGGAAAGAAGGCCAAGTAACAAAGGAAGAGTACAGGCAGGTAGCACAGAATTGCAGGGATGGCGTCAGGAAGGCTAAAGCGGAGAACGAGCTGAGGTTAGTGAGGGATGCTAAAAACAACAAAAAGGCTTTCTTCAGCTACGTGCATAGTAAAAGGCACAGGAAAGAAATGGTTGTTCAGCTATTAAATAAGGATGGCAAAACGATAACAGATGACAAAGAAAAGGCAGAGGTGTTCAATTCCTACTTTGGCTCAGTCTTCTCCCAAAAGAGGGTCTATGACCCCCCTGGCAAAGGCGAAGTACAGGCTGAAGGGGCAGGATTGCAGCTTGAGATCGACAGGCATATGGTCAAGGAACACCTCATTACTTTGAATGAGTTCAAATCTCCAGGGCCAGATGAACTGCATCCTAGAGTCATAAAGGAACTGGCAGAAGAACTCTCAGAACCGCTGTCTATTCTCTTCGAGAAATCATGGAGGACGGGGGAAGTGCCAGATGACTGGAGGAGGGCTAACGTTGTCCCTATCTTCAAAAAGGGTAAAAAGGAGGAACCTGGGAACTACAGACCAGTCAGTCTGACATCAATCCCTGGGAAAATTCTGGAGCAGATCATAAAGCAATCCATCTGGAAGCACCTTGACAACAATGCTGTGATTACTCGAAGCCAACATGGATTTGTCAAAAACAAGTCCTGCCAGACAAATCTGATCTCATTTTTTGATCAAGTCACCTCCCTTGTAGACCGTGGGAATGCTGTAGACATCATATACCTCGACTTCAGCAAAGCTTTCGACAAAGTGCCCCATGATATCCTGATGAGCAAACTAGCTCGATGTGGGCTAGATGAAACAACGATCCGGTGGATCCACAGTTGGCTACAGAATCGGACTCAAAGAGTGCTTATCAATGGGACCTTCTCAAGCTGGGGAGAGGTAACGAGTGGGGTACCGCAGGGCTCAGTCCTGGGCCCAGTGCTCTTCAACATTTTTATTAATGACTTGGAGGAGGAGGTGCAGGGAATGCTGATCAAATTTGCAGATGACACAAAATTGGGAGGGACAGCTAATACTTTGGAAGACAGAAACAAAATTCAAAGTGATCTGGATAGACTGGAGTGCTGGGCAGAAAACAACAGAATGGCATTTAATAGGGACAAATGCCAAGTTCTGCACCTAGGAAAAAGAAACCAAATGCACAGTTACAAGATGGGGGATACATGGCTCAACCACACTACGAGCAAGAAGGATCTTGGAATTGTTGTCGATCACAAGCTGAATATGAGCCAACAATGTGATGTGGCTGCAAAAAAGGCAAATGCTATTTTGGGCTGCATTCATAGAAGCATCGCTTCCAAATCCCAGGAAGTACTAGTTCCCCTCTACTCAGCACTGGTTAGGCCTCATCTGGAGTACTGTGTCCAGTTCTGGGCACCACACTTTAAGAAGGATGCAGACAAACTGGAGAGGGTTCAAAGGAGGGCAACAAAGATGATCAGGGGACTGGAAACAAAGCCCTATGAAGAGAGACTGAAAGAACTGGGCATGTTTAGCCTTGAGAAGAGAAGACTGAGGGGAGATATGATAGCACTCTTCAAGTACTTGAAAGGTTGTCACAGAGAAGAAGACCAGGATCTCTTCTTGATCATCCCAGAGTGCAGGACACGGAATAATGGGCTCAAGTTACAGGAAGCCAGATTCTGGCTGAACATCAGGAAAAACTTCCTGAGTGTCAGAGCAATACGACAATGGAACCAATTACCTGGGGAGGTGGTGGGCTCCTCCACACTGGAGGCCTTCAAGACGAAGTTGGACAGCCATCTGTCAGGGATGCTCTGACTTGGATTCCTGCACTGAGCAGGGGGTTGGACTCGATGGCCTTGTAGGCCCCTTCCAACCCTACTATTCTAGGACTTGCTCTCTTAGAAGACCAATAGTACCAGCCTTTTAAACTAGAGGGGAGACTACCACCTTTCTTTATTGTTTTTTCTCGCTCCCTCTACTTTTCTGTTCTTACATGCCCACTGCTGGGAGCTTGTTTGCAATGACTTTTTGAAGATGTTTCATTTTTTTCTTTCCCCTCCATTTCCAATCACCATTCTTCTTTTCTTCTTCTCTCACCTATCCTGGTCTTTCCTGGTCTTTCTATCCTGGTCTTTCTATCTCTTCTTTATTTTACCCAGATAATATCTTGGGGAATTCTCTTTGGTAGGCAAGAGAAGTTCTGAACTGTATTTGACTTTATACAAACAGACAAGAGGGGTGTTGTTGTTTTTTCCTTTTCCTCCTCATCCAAGTCTTGGAGAAAAGTGGGTTCACATAGTTGCAGAGGTTCTTTTGTTTGTCAGCTGTCATTATCCAGCAATAGGAAGGGCCGCAGCTCAGTGGTAGAGCACATGCTTGGCATGCAGAAGGTCCCAGGTTCAATCCCCATTATCTCCAGGTAGGGCTAGGGAAGGATTCTGCATGAAACCCTGGAGAGATGCTGCCAGTTGGTGTTGACAATACTGGGCTAGATAGACCAATGTTCTCACTCAGTATAAGGCAGCTTCCTATGTTTCTGTGAGCAGAGAACTTTAATAAAAATAGGAGGAGTTGGAAGTGGAGGATCACTTATACAATCCTATGTATACCTACTTAGAATTAAGCCCCATTATGTTTAATGAAGCCTATCCCCAGGAAAGTGTGCATAGGATTCCAGCACAAGTTGCTTTTGCAGGGAGGTTTGCACCCTGATCTTCTGCATGTTTACACAGAAATAAGTCCTGAGTTTGAGCATGTTATTGCAGGCTTAAGACACTGCACGTCCAATTCCAGTCTATTGAATTGACTACCGTTTGAGCCCAGTCCTATGTATGTTTTGTCATTTCTAGGTTTGTTTGTTTGTTTGTTTGTTTGTTTGTTTTTGCATGAACTCTAGCTTCAGTAGTAAGGGAAAGACACTTAGTTTCTCTATAACCTAGCACTAGTTTTGAAAACAGACTCCTTGGCTGAATCCTGGTGAAGTCTTGGCACAAATGAAGTAATGGAGAGGAAGATACAATGAGAGCTTGTGCAAAGCAAGGAGGAGGTAGAGGAGACATCTGTTTTTATGAAGAGTTAATGGTAGAATGTGATATGTTCCATGGGGTTTTCTTGGCAAGAATACTGGAGTGGGTTGCCATTTCCTTCTCCAGTGGACCACATTTTGTCAGAACTCTCTGCCATGACCTGTCCGTCTTGGGTGGCCCTGCACGGCATAGCTTATGGCTTCACTGAGTTACGCAAGCCCCTTCGCCACAACAAGGCAGTGATCCATGAAGGGGATCCCCTGGACTGCAAGGAGGTCAAATCAGTCCATCCTAAAGGAAATCAACCCTGAGTGCTCATTGGAAGGACAGATACTGAAGCTGAAGCTCAAATATTTTGGCCACCTAATGCGAAGAGAAAACTCTCTGGAAAAGACCCTGATGCTGGGAAAGACTGAAGGCAAAAGGAGAAGGGGATGGCAGAGGATGAGATGGCTAGACAGCATCACCGATGCAATGAATATGAACTTGAGCACGCTCTGGGAGAGAGTGCAGGACAGGAAGGCCTGGCGTGCTATGGTCCATGGGGTCACGAAGAGTTGGACATGACTGAACGACTGAACAACAACAACAAATGGTAGAA
The DNA here is from genome assembly GCF_057233095.1 of Heloderma suspectum. NCBI lineage: Eukaryota > Metazoa > Chordata > Lepidosauria > Squamata > Helodermatidae > Heloderma > Heloderma suspectum. The sequence goes on along the minus strand of NC_139459.1, from coordinate 155,015,793 downwards.
TGAGGAGGGATTGTTGTATGGAGGGGAACGGAATTGGTAGGGGGAGAATATAAGTGCTCAGTGGTGAAAGAAAAGCATTCTGCATATACTCAGAGGCACTCTATATTTAAGAATATAAGAAGAGCCATGCTGTATCAGCCCAAGGTCCATTTAATCCTGCATTCTGTTCACACAGTGGCCAACCAGCTGCCCATAAGTAATCCACAAGCAGGACATGAGTGCGAAAGCACCTTCCCACCCATGTTCCCCTGCTGTTAATATTGGTGAAATGTAAATAAGTTCTAGTAATTCTAAATTTGCATATGTGTGTGTGTGTGTGTGTGTGTGTATGTATGTGCGTGTATATATATATATATTTATATATATATATGGGATGTGGATTGAGTTTGAACCAAGTCTGAAGCCCAAGCAGAATTGAGCAGTCTTTCTGTCTCAAAATAACATATTTTGCTTTAGTTTCACTAAGAGCTGCAGGAGTCACAGGTCCATCTTCTAATCCTAAAACACATTTTTTCCATGGACTCCCACAACTGTGTTTTGCGGGAGGGCGAGGACCATGAGATGGCCATTCTTCCAATGCCAGCACACCTAACTATGAAAAAGCCTTAAACTGGATGTCAATTTATTTATTTATTTGTTTGTTTGCTTGCTTGTTTGTTTGTTTATTTAATTTATTAATCGCCCATCTGGCTGGTCACCCAGCCACTCTGGGTGATGTACAATAACAGAACAGTTTAAAACAATAAAATTCTACATTAAAAACATATTTCTAAGATTACCCTAACCAACCCCAAATGCCTGCCTGAACGACCATGTTTTTAATGCGTGGTGGAAGCTCATTAAAGAGGGGGCATGGCGGAGTTCCCTAGGAAGGGAGTTCCACAGAGTGGGGGCCACCACAGAGAAGGCCCTCTCCCTCGTCCTCACCAGCCTAGCTGTCCTGGCTGATGGGACAGAGAGAAGGCCATCCGAGGCTGATCTTGTTGAGCGGCCTGTCTGGTGTTGCTGGAGGCACTCCTTGAGATAGGCTGGACCAGAACCGTATAGGGTTTTAAAGGTCAAAACCAACACCTTGAATTTGGCACAGAAAACAGCTGGTAACCAATGCAACTTATTCCAAGGAATAAAAAAGTTATTGGTAGATCCCTTTAAAAGAAAATCAAATATAAAGGCAGATTGTGCAACAACAACAAAAACACCACCCTTGCACCTACTTCTCTGGCATTGGGCAGATGTAATCCCCTCCTGAGGAGGGGATAGTATCCCTGCAACTATCATCTAGTTCTGACAAAGAGAAAAAAGTTACAGGGCTTTAAAAAAAAAAATTCCCATGATAGTCAACAGGTAGCATACACAGTCAGTTTTCCAAACCTGGACTCAGGTTTGGTGCTGAGCTGAAGTGGACTGACTCCAAACTGGCCTGAACAGGAGCGAGTTGTTTTCCAAACCCTCAAGAGGGGATTAGACCTGCCCAATGTCAGAAAAATAAGTGCAGGAGGGTTTGCACAATGTGCCTTTATATTCTGATTTTCTTATAAAGGGAAATAATCAATAACTTCTTTATGCCTGGGACAGGAATGAAAATTTCAGGATTCATTGCCCCATTGTGGCCCTAATATCCAATCCTGAGGTGAGAGGGAAGTGGACTGAGCCTAGGGATATACGAAAGTCACGTACCTTTTGACGAAATGTGATTCGAGATGGGGGGGAGGCACCTCGTCCCTCCCCCCAAAATTCTGGCCAGGGGGGGAGGCGCCCCGTCCCTCCCCCCCGAAATTCTGGCTGGGGGGGAGGCACCCCGTCCCTCCCGCCACAAATCCTGGCTGGCCGGGTCTGCAAATGGTGGCGGCCGTAGCCGCCGCTGTTTGCGTCCCTGCGGTCAGCCGTGATAGGCTACGTAAATGTTTACGTAGCCTATCATGGCTGAGTAAAAAACAAAACAAAACACCGCGTGTACGCAAATGGCGGCGCCCATGGGTGCCGCCATTTGCGTTCCTTATTTTGGCACGTCTAGTCTACATAAACATTTATGTAGACTACGGCGAAAATAAGGGGAACGCAAATAGCGTAGATGCTACGCTATTTGCGTTCCCCTTATTTTCGCCGTAGTCTACGTAAATGTTTACGTTGACTAGACGTGCCAAAATAAGGAACGCAAATGGCAGCACCCATGGGCGCTGCCATTTGCGTACACGCGGTGTTTTGTTTTGTTTTTTACTCAGCCGTGATAGGCTACGTAAACATTTACGTAGCCTATCATGGTATTTTTTAAAAATCTAGCTGTGATAGGCTACGTAAATCTTTACGTAGCCTATCACTTTTTTTGTTTTTTTTACTGGAAATGTCAGCGGTGGCAGCCGGTCGGAAGACCGGCCACCGCAGCCGCCACCGCTGAACCGCCTCCGAACCGCCGCCAGAGCCACCGCCGCCAGGGAGATTCGCCCAAGGTAAGTCCCGTCCGGGGGGGCGGGGGGGCAGACCGTTTCGCCACCGATTTCGGGGGGCCGAATGCGCTGGCATTTGGCCTCCCCGAGATTCGTGGCGAAATTCTCTGACATCCCTAACTGAGCCACAGCATTTGCTCCCCACAACCCCTTCCTCTCTACCACAACCCCCTTACCTTTGCCATTGTGATGGCCATGGGGCTCTCACAGGAGTCCATCCGAGTTTCACAGGACCTCACAGGGCTCATGATACCTTTCAGGAGCTTACACAGGTCTCACAAAAGCTTCACAGCTGTTTCATATGTAGGGGTGTATGAAACCTACTTACACATCCACTGAAGGGGTCCGTGGGGGGGGAGGCAATCCGTCCCTCCCCGCGGAATCCTCCCTGGCCGGCTCCGCTCCTCGGTGAGTTCGTGGAGCCACCAGCTGAGCCTGTCCGCAGCCAGACTTCCAGCCGCTGCCATGCAAATGGCGTCCGGCGTAGCGGACGCCATTTGCTTCCCTGCCCTTGGCCGTGATAGGCTACGTAAATATTTACATAGCCTATCACAGCAAAGAGCAGGGACGCAAATGGCGTCCGCTACGCTGGACGCCATTTGCGTCCGCAGCCCGGCAGCAGATGGCTGCGGAATGAAGACAATGGACCGGACTGGGCACTGCCAGGTAGGATCCCCCCCGAGCAGTCCGTTCTGCAGCAGACTCCAGGGGGGCGGATTCTAAAGAATCCAGCCTCACTGGAGTCCATGGCGGATTTCTCCGCCATCCCTATTCTTATGGCTGCGTACAACCAGGGAAGGAGAGGGTGGGTGGCTGCTCTAGTGAGCCCCCCTGGCTACTCTCTTGCTGCGGCAAATGCCATGGGGGGAGAGATGCTGGCAGGGCTCTCCACAGCACCTGCTGGAGGTTGTGGCAGCAGGCCCTCCTGGGGGAGGTGGGGTCAGGAGCAGAGCAGAGTGGCACAATTTGCCTCTCCTAGAATCATAGAATCATAGAATTGCAGGGTGGGAAGGGGACTACAAGAAAATTGAGTCCAACCCCCTGCTCAGTGCAGGAATCCAAGTCAGAGCATCCCTGGCAGATGGCTGTCCAGCCTCATCTTCAACGCCTCCAGTGTGGGAGAGCCCACCACCTCCCTAGGTAATTGGTTCCACTGTTGTATTGCTCTGACAGTCAGGAAGTTTTTCCTGATGTTCAACCGGAATCTGGCTTCCTGTAACTTGAGCCCATTATTCCTAGGGATGGCGGAGAATTCCGCCACGGACTCCAGTGAGGCCGGATTCTTTAGAATCCAGCCCCCCGGAGTCCGTGGTGGAATGCCCCCCCCCGCCACCCTGTGGAATCCCCCTGGGACAGACCTACCTGGTGGCGGATGCGGCGGTGGCTCCGGCGGCGGTGGCTCCAGCGGCGGCTCCGGCGGCAGATGAAGTGGAGGCGGTGGTGGCTCCGGCCGCTGCTGGGCTGCTTTTGCCACAAATGGTGGCCGTCATAGTGGCTACCATTTGCATCCCTACGCTGGCCTGTGATAGGCTACATATATATTTATGTAGCCTATCACGGCTAAAGCAGGGACACAAATGGCGTAGGGGATGCCATTTGTGTCCCTGCTTTAGCTGTGATAGGCTACGTAAATATATACGTAGCCTATCACGGGCTAGCGTAGGGATGCAAATGGCGTCCCCTACTCAGGACGCCATTTGCATCTGCAGCAGCCCGGCAGTGGCTGCAGGCCCCGCTGCGGGTTGGCCTGGCCGGCAGCTCCACGGACTGGCTGTGGAGTGGAGCTGGCCAGGCAGGATTCTGGGGGGGAGGAATGGATCGCCTCCCCCCCCCGTCGAGGATTCCGGGGAGAGGAACAGATTGCCTCCCCCCACCTCTGGACCCCAGTGGAGCCAGATAAGCAGGGTTTCATACACCCCTAATTATTCCGTGTCCTGCACTCTGGGACAATCGAGAAGAGATCATGGCCTTCCTCTCTGAGACAACCTTTCAAGTACTTGAAGAGTGCTATCATATCTCCCCTCAGTCTTCCCTTCTCAAGGCTAAACATGCCCAGTTCTTTCAGTCTCTCTTCATAGGGCTTTGTTTCCAGTCCCCTGATCATCTTTGTTGCCCTCCTCTGAACCCTTGTCTGCATACTTCTTAAAGCGTGGTGCCCAGAACTGGACACAGTACTTCAGATGAGGCCTAACCAGTGTGGAGTAGAGAGGAACTAGTACTTCCTGGGATTTGGAAGCTATGCTTCTATTAATGCAGCCCAAAATAGCATTTGCCTTTTTTGCAGCCACATCACATTGTTGGCTCATATTAAGCTTGTGATCGACAACAATTCCAAGATCCTTCTCACTTGTAGTGTTGTTGAGCCATGTATCCCCCATCTTGTAACTGTGCATTTGGTTTCTTTTTCCTAGGTGCAGAACTTGGCATTTCTCCCTATTAAATTTCATTCTGTTGTTTTCTGCCCAGCGCTCCAGCCTATCAAGATCACTGTGAATTTTGTTTCTGTCTTCCTCTTGCTCTGCCACCTGATGCAGCTGCCTTGCTCTGCTTCATGGGTGGGCCAGCCCTGGAATTTTCTAACCAGCACATAGTTTTGCAAACCATATAGTTTGAAGCCAGGCGACAGTGATTGGACTCCCTCCCTCCTCCCCCCTGCTGTGGACCACCCCCCTCAGAAAAATGGAGTGTACAGACCCCTCCAATATTTTGGACACTAGGGGCAGACTTCCCTAACCAGTGCATCATTTTGCAGTCAATTCAGTTTGAAGCCAGGGGAGATTAGGCCGAGGGATAAAGTTATACACCTTCTGCAAGGTAACCCCCCTCAGGGGAATGGAGAGTGACCACTTCCTTAAGGGGGCACAGGGATGCACCTTGCAGGGGCCATGCCTAAGGGTGCCAGTGGACACAGCTTCACTCAGTCAGGTTGGACACAATGTGTCCAGATCTCTGACAACTGTGTAGGTTTGCTTGACATCTTCGCTGTATCAGGGCTATTTAGTAGCCTGAGGGACAAAGTTATATGCCTGCTCTCTCTCCTGTGCTGTGGGGCAGCTCCCTCAAGTGTATGAAGTGGGAAGACCTCTCCCTCGTGGGGCTGTAGGGCTGCACCACGACAGCGGCCATGCCTGGGGTGCCAATGGGCATGGCTTCCTCAGACAGGGCAGGCACAATGTGTCCCACATTGACAGCGGTGCATGTTTCCTTACAGCCTCCAGTGTATCAGTGTAAGGGCTATGGCCACCCGTGCAAAGCTGGGTCAATTTGCTAGTTTTAAATACAGCAACACCAGAAAGGGACAGGAGACCAGATTATCTTGGTGTGAAGCATTCCACCATCACATCTCTGGTTACAGGATGCCAGGCTTGCTGGCTAGGCCATCCAAAGGAAATAGTTGCTCAGCCATTATAAAAATATTTAACAGATGAAAACAAAAGAAGGTAAAAGACAAAAGAGGCCATCTGTGTTAGGTCAGTTCTCAGTTCACAAAGGAGAAAGCTACATGTATTAATTTGGCACATGCACACTTGAGCAAGGGCTGCTGTGAAATAAAGTCAGAAAACTGAGTTCCCTGGACCAGTTGACAGTGGGGCTCTCTGAGAAAAGGAGGCCAACAAGAGGGAAGGCTGAGTGGGAGGAGCTCAGTTTGCCCAGTCCTTCTCTGGCTCCCTCTGCACATCCTATGTTAGTTTCTGTGTGTGCGCATGTATGTTCGCACATGCGCATGCGTGTGCCTGTCTGTCTGTCTGTCTAGCTCAGTGGAAAGCGCAGAGCTCTGCTGGAATCTGTCTCCTACAAAAAAAAGCAGGAAGTCATCTGGTGGTGGTGGGACTGCCTTCCCACCAGCAGATGACTGCCTCTTTCGCCTATGCTAAATGCCCTCCTACCCTTGAGGAGAGAACCTGTAATCTGAAGAAGCTAAGGTGGTACAAAATAGCAGTGGGGCATGGTTGTCAGCTGTACCAGTGAATATGCCTTTTCTGATGATTGGTGCAGTCACGGGTGAATCATGTATTGTTGTCAGGGCTAGCATTTCAACTCTTTACAGGCTCTCAACTCTCAGGCTTATGGATGTCACCGGGGGAGGGTGGGATCTTCATGACAACGGAATGAGAAGCACGTTGGAGTATTACCTACATTTCCATGGAATCGGCTTTGGTCCATCAGGGACACACGAAGCAAGATAAGCCAAGTGTACCATACCTTTAAAATCGTTTTCAGAAGTCACACAGTGCTTGAAAGGAACATACTTCCAGGTGGGATGGGGAGAGTAGAACTGAACATCATCAACCTGGCAAGGGCTGCTCAACCAATGAAAGAGGCTTGTTTTCTGCCTCTGTCCAGGCTCCCCCTGCTACTATGTTACTATGAATGGAGAGCAACTAATTCACAGTTCTGAAGGCTCCCCCTTGCTACTACATTATCTCACACACACCCTTTTCCCCAGTGTGGACACTTTTGCCTTGAAAAGCCAAAATCCATGATTCTGGAGTGTAGCATCTGAAAGCTTCCCACGAGAGCATCTGACCCAACCCAATTTTGCCCCATTCCAGCACTCTGCTGCAGAGTTATTGCTCCCACCCCATTTTTCCCCATGTGCACACTTTTGCTTTGAGAAGCCAAAATCCCTGATTCTCAAGGGCAGCATCTGAAGACTCCCCCAAGAGCAGCCCAGCCCCCCAATTTTGCCCCATTCCAGCACTCTGCAGCAGAGTTATTGCTTCCACCACCACCCACTTTCTCCTTCTCCCTGCTCCCAATAAGAAGCTCCCATAAACCTGAAAGATCATTACTGCAATAAAATGGAGAAATGACTTTACATAACAACAGAGAAATGACTTTACATCAGAGAAACTACAGAAATCAAAGAAGCACAGCATCGCAATAGCATTTTAAGAGAGCACTGGAGAAGTGGAAGAGCACTATGGGGCAAGTTACTAAAGTTAGCCTTTAAACACTTTAGCGAAATACCATGGCTCCAAATGCATAGAGATATGCAGGGCAGGGGAGGGAGATTTATTTCTTACTTCCAATAAACATGCACAGAAGAGGGGATATGTTAAAGATTAAAAGCAGGCTACCTAAGGTGAACGAGTGTCCCCACCGTTGTGGCAACGTGAAGGGTCTCTGCTGTGCTCCTGGGGATTTTCTCAATGGGAAAAACTATTTTGAATTGGGGAAACAAGAGGGAATGGACCATCCCACCCCCTTGACCACGTCACTGCCAGGGCACAGAGGCATGCCCAGGATTTCATGCAGGGTGGGGGCACACTGTGGCAAAACTAGGGATAGCAGAGAATTCCACCACAGATTCCAGTGAGGCCAGATTGTACAGAATCCTAAAGAATCCCCGGAATCTGTGGAGGAACGGCCTCCTGCCCCCCTGCCCCCCCACAGAATCCCCCCGGGACGGCACTTACCTGGGGCGGATGTGGTGGATTCGGCGGCAGCAGCGGCGGTTCCAGCGGCGGCTCTGGCGGCGGCTCTGGTGGCAACGGTGGCTGCCACCGCCATTGCCCTCCTTGCATTGCCCTCCTTGCATGTGATAGGCTATGTAAGAATTTACGTAGCCTATCACGGCTACCCCCCCCCCAAAAAAAAAACCCAGCGTACGCAAATGGCGGCAGCTACAGCGGCCGCCATTTGCGTTCCCTATTTTTCGCTGATTTATCTTACGTAAATATTTACGTAAGATAAAACAGCCAAAAAAAGGGGAATGCAAATAGCGTAGTGGGCGCTATTTGCATTCCTTTATTTTTCGCCGTAATAGCCTACATAAATATTTACGTAGGCTAGAACAGCGAAAAATAAAGGAACACAAATAATGCCCACTACGCTATTTGCGTTCCCCTTTTTTTGGCCATTTTATCTTACGTAAATATTTACATAAGATAAATCGGCGAAAAATAGGGAACGCAAATGGCGGCCGCTGTAGCCGCCGCCATTTGTGTATGCTGGGTGTTTTTGGGGGGGTGTAGCCGTGATAGGCTATGTAAATTCTTACGTAGCCTATCACGGCTGCCTGGCTGGACGCAAATGGCGGCCACTGCGGCGGCCGCCATTTGCATCTGCAGCAGCCTGTCCATGGCCAGAAATCCAGCTGCGGACGGCCCTGGCCAGCTGCTCCGCAGCCTGGCCACGGAGCGGAGCCGGACGTCGAGGATTCCAGGGGGGAGGACCAGATCACCTCCCCCCCATCCCCCACCCACCGCGAAAGATTCCGCAGAAAGGTGAGTTAGTTTCGTACATCCCTAGGCAAACTGCCAGGGAGCCGCTTTCAGTAAAAAAAAAAAGTCAGAGTAAAACATGTTTCAGAAAATGTGGCTTTTCAGGAGGGAAGCAGCTGGTTGGCAGCGGATGGGTGATGACGTCGTCTGTTGCGAAGGATCTCAGACTGCTCTAGCTTCACATCAAATCACTCATGAAGACAACCCTCAGGTTCCTAAAGTTTTGTTTTCTAGACACAAATGACATAGCTGCCTCAAGTGAAAAATGTACTCCAGTTTCTATTTCTTTCCTGATCTCTTTTGTCTGTTATGATGAAGTGAGGAGTGAATCAGCATGAAATTGGGACATCTTGTTATGCTTGCTTTCACTTCTAGGCTGCCCTTCTTTCCACAGCAAGGAAAGCTTGCACAACAGGATTGAATCATTAGGTTCCTTTCTGGTTGGATGGTTCCCCCTGAGGAAGTTCCTGGGGTTCTGGCTGGCTGAGCATCTTTGTCACACCTAGGAGCTGAGGGGCAACTTGGCAAATCTCTCAATTCATCAGGAGCTTCTAGACCTGCCAAAAATCTCCCTATCACCACCACATGCACTTTTTTAGGGCAGGGTCTCCTCCTGAGCAGCATTGTGGTTTGGCAGTCGGCCAACGACTGGCCAAAGGCAAGGTATATTTGTAGTTGTGATAAAAGCTGTTACCAAATGTGCTCTCTAGACACACGTACAAACTTGTACACATTATACAAATGTTCATTTTATTATTTTTACTTTAAAAGTACAGTTCATTTTCTACAACAAAATGATGCTTATTTCCAAGATGTTTAGCATCAGGACAGCAGAAGCAAACTGTCCTGTAGTCATGATGGTGCCATGATTTAGGCTGGTTTAAGTGTGAAACAACGTGCTCAGAGTTGTTGCTTTTTTAAAATCAGAGATGGCAAACTGTTTGTTTGCTCTAACATATCAGGAATGTAAAGCATGGAATGGGAAGTGGGAAGGAGATGTTACTTGTGAGCTTTACAGCTGAAGTAATATACATGGCTGACTAGGTGGTGGGCGGGGAGGGTTAAGACCATGAGGTAAGGGCTTCGCCACACGGGGCTTTTATCCTGCTATTGAGATTGGTTACTCATGCAAGTTTGCAGGGCCTTTAGATGATGTCATCAACCTCCAGGGCATCTCCCACACTAAATGACCTTGATTCCATTCTTTAAAATATTGGAGATAATGAGCTATCAATTTGCAGTGCTTGAGTTCCACTTGAGTTCCCTCATGAAAAGAGGAAAAGCCGCAATAAGAGGAGCTAGACCGCAGTGCCACGTAGCATCTGTATAACGAAACATATGGAAGACTCAGATAAGGGGGGAAGGAAGCACGTGCAAGGGGAGTCTGTGGTGATCCTGCATTTAAAACAGAAGCAGGAAGCCTCATTTTAAATGTGGGATTTTAGGCTGGTGTAGAGATTCTCTAAAATTACCTAGCTGCACCACTGGAGTTGGGTACAGCTCTCCACACCTAGGCTTATCTTTTCAAATGTAAAATGCCCCACTGGAGAAGAAGTGAAGAAGACAGACATAGGAATGAAAAAAGGAACTGCTGTCATTTGGCCCTATGTACTGTTGCATTTCAGGTTGTTCCCTGAGGACATAACAAAGCCTGAACAGTTCCTTTTTCAGGGAAAGCCACATCACGAGGGAGCGTTTTAGAGTGGAGAAGCAGCTGAAGTAGGGAGGGGAGCTTAATTCTTTCACCACCTTTTCTCTTCATCAAAATTGCTTTCCCCCCCCACCCCCAAATGTGCTCCCTAGAGAAGGCTGTGGTATGAGCTCCCTAGAGAGTTTTGTCTGGCACCTACATTGTACTACTTCCGGTGCTAGGTGAAGACCTTTTTATTCTCCCAGTATTTCAGCATTTTAGTTTCCTAGGCCATGTTTCCATGACAATGGAAAGAGAAGCTAATGGAGGAGTGCCAGATTTTTTTTTTTTTAAGGAATTGGCTTTGCTGTGAGCAGGGTTCCACGAGCAGGTTCTTCGGACCAGTAAAAATCACTTCACAGAACATACTTCCTGCCGGGGGTGGGGGCTGGAGTGAATGTCATCTGACTGGCAGGGGCTGCTCAACCAGTAACAGAAGCTGATGGGAGTTGTAGACAAAATATCTGGAGGGCCATAAGTTACCCATCCCTCCCCTGGGGGGATGGATGTAGCTCAGTAGTAGAGCACATACTTTGCATTCAAAAGTTCCCAGGTTCAATTGCTAGGATCTCCAGGTACAGCTCTGTAAGACTCCTGTCTGAAACCATGGGGAGTTTCTGCTAGATGTGTCTTCTTGGGAAAGAGATAATGAAAAAAAAAGTGTTGTTGGTTTCACTCCCTCTTATTTGCTTTTGTTGGATTTAGAGCAAGCTAAATTCATAATTCAGTTAACTAAATTCAGTTAAAAGATACAGATTAGCAAGAGCCAGATGTGTCCACCTATGGGCCATGTGCCCCATGGTCAAAGGGTCTGAGACTTGGTCTGCCTATAATTTAAATAAGGCATATAATTATTAATTTTACATATGCCTGAGTATAAAAGAGCTATTTTATTGGCCTGTTCCAATGCTTTACCTTCAAAGGTAAAGTTAATTATTATATTATTTTACTGTAGTTATTATCAAGAAGTTAAGAGAATGTATAATCTATCCACTCATAAGACTGTTTCCAGGCTGGTCTTTGGAGACTTGCTTAAGAGACCAATAATGTTATCACCAAGCCTGTTATGATTGCCTTTCTTAGTTTGTCACCCTTTGCAAACAGTTGTATTGTGAACGTAATTTTATATTTATATTTATATTTATATACTGGAATAAACGATGATGACTAGTTGTAGTGAATAGAAAATACTGAGCTAGATGGACCATTGAGTCTGTCTCAGTATAAGCCAGCTTCCTATGATCCTATATAGGTCTCTCCTGCTTGGTGTGCATAGAAAGTATCGCCAAAGCTAGACTGCAGGGAGGGAGGGAGAGAAGATGATGCTGTGTCAGCTGTAGCCCTTACTGAGGTGCAGGAAAAGGAAGGCCAGCTACCCTGAAGCCCCCTAAGCTTTACAGCCCTCTGTGTAGACTTTAGTCTATGACTTTGGGTCACCTGAGACCATATTGGCAGATCTCAGGGGTTGACCTGAAATTTTAGAGTTTCAGCCTCCTTCTCAGAAGGATAGAACAAAATTCAAGGGACAAGCTATTGTCTGCTTGGCTTGAGAGTTTTTTTATGTGCTGTACCCCTATGTCTAACAGACTATCTCTGAGCCAGCAAGGATAGCCAAGTTCTGCCCCTAATCTTGTTGGCAATGCCCTCTACCACCTAGTACTAGATCTCTCCTTCTCCCATCTGCTTCCATGCCACAGTTCCCAGGCTCTGCTCCCTGAGTCTCAGGAACAGAGCCTCAAGAGACCTGGTGGTCTTTCCAGGGCTGGCATTTCTGGCACCTTCTTCTTCTATTCTAGTCCCCAGAGTATGGCCACAGGGCTGGGGTCAGCAATCTGGCGCCCTCTACATGTTTTAGAATGCAACTCCCATAAGCCCCAGGCAGCATAGTGGTCTGGGACTCTGAGAGCTGTAGGCTAAAACATCTAGAGGGCACCAGGTTGCCTACTCCTGCCATAGGGGCTGAGGAGTTGCCCTCCCTGATCAAGCTCCACCACCATAGAATGCTGGGCTTGGCCCTAACGGTCCTGGGGTTGGCCCTGTTTCTTTTTAAATGTTTAATTGTTTTTATATGGTGTTTTATTCTTCTATCTCGTTGTTCACCCCTCCAAATTTTTTGATGTGGAGCAGTATATACATATTGTAAATAAAAAAAAACAGTCAGGAATATCTGTGCAGATGTCTACACCTCTTTGCACAGGTATCAGGCATTTCATATCTCTTTGCTTTCATCTGACAAGAATATTTGAAGTTCCAAACTGGCCAGTCTCCATTTCTGCTATTTCTTTTTGCATTTTCCATCCAATATTTATGGTAGGGATGTCAGAGAATTTCGCCACGAATCTCGGGGAGGCCGAATGCCAGCGCATTCGGCCCCCCGAAATCGGTGGCAAAACAGTCTGCCCCCCCGCCCCCTGCCCCCCCCCCTCAGGACGGGACTTACCTTGGGCGAATCTCCCTGGCAGCAGCGGCTCCGGTGGCGGTTCGGCGGCGGCCGGTCTTCCGACCGGCTGCCGCCATTTCCAAGTTTAAAAAAAAGTGATAGGCTACGTAAAGATTTGCGTAGCCTATCACGGCTAGATTTTAAAAAAATACCGTGACAGGCTACGTAAATGTTTATGTAGCCTATCACGGCTGAGTAAAAAAAAAACAAAAACGCGCGTACGCAAATGGCGGCACCCATGGGCGCCGCCATTTACATTCCTTATTTTGGCACGTCTAGTCTACATAAACATTTACGTAGACTACGGCGAAAATAAGGGGAACGCAAATAGCATAGCATCTACGCTATTTGCGTTCCCCTTATGTTCGCCGTAGTCTACGTAAATGTTTATGTAGACTAGACATGCCAAAATGAGGAACGCAAATGGCGGCACCCATGGGCGCCGCCATTTGCGTATGCGTAGTTTTGTTGTTGTTTTTTTAACTCAGCTGTGATAGGCTACGTAAACATTTACGTAGCCTATCACGGCTGACTACAGGGACGCAAACGGCGGCGGCTATGGCCGCCGCCATTTGCAGACCCGGCCGGCCAGGATTTCCGGCGGGAGGGATGGAGCACCTCCCCCCCGGCCAGAATTTCGGGGGGGAGGGATGGAGCGCCTCCCCCCAACCGCGAATCAAATTTCGTAAAAAGTAAGTGACTTTCGTACATCCCTATTTTATGGCCAATTGTGAAATTGATGCCTGCTGGGCCATGCCTCCACAACCATGGAAGGAAAAGGGAATGGTAGCTTATGTGGATTTTCCTAGGAATCAGCTTTGGACTGCACAGGACTCCATGAACAGTCGCACCATACCATTATACATCATTTCACAGAACATACTTCTGGGTGGGGTGGGGTGGGGTGGGGTGGGGTGGGGTGGAGTGAATGTCATCTGACTGGCAGGGGCTTCTCAACCAATAAGTGTCAGGAGTGCTTCTGAGCGCAGGGAGGGGGAAAGCAGTTCAGATTCTGAAGAGGAACTGCCAGACATGGGGAGTTATGTTCCCAGGCTAGTCCAGACAGCCTGGACTAATAGGCAGGTTCCTCAAGTTTCAAAGGTCCAGCTGGAGGCAGGTCCCTCATCACACACACACACACACACACACACACACCCCCGCCCTGTGAGTGTCACCGAACAGGGAGAGGCAGTGTTTGGCGAGTCTGAATTAATAGATGCAAGGCGCAGATGCAGATCCAAGAGGGAGATGGCTGGGGCAGAGCTTAGAAGGTCTTCCTGACTGGCCCTGCATGAACAGCGGCACTTAGAAGCCGAGAGAGAGAGAGAGAGAGAGAGAGAGAGAGTGCTCCACCCACCCCTTAAGTTAGGCTAGTGAGCCCGTCTTTCTTTCAAATGGTGGGCAACTTTCGCAGCTACTTTTTGAATCCCCTGAAGGCATTTCCTTGCAGACTGAGAGTCACTGAGAATTTGCATCTGTATGACCTTTTGTGGTAATGGAATTAGAAGCTGTAGATTGAAGCCTCTTGTCTGTTTGATTCGGCGTTTGAAGATCAGTGGGGGCAAAAGGGAATCCTGACAATAAGAGCGGCTCCCCTGCCCCCATCCAGGCCCTCCACCCCCTTTCCCCTTCTATAAAATCCTGGGAGGTTTCCTCTGTGTCTCCACAAAAATCACTCTTCTGTTCTCTCTCCCCTCTGCACCGCATTAATTACTTCCTTAAAGCAGCAATTGAAGGAACACAGTGTCGCTGTAGCACTTAAGGAAAGGATCACAGCCTTGCATTAACAACTTCCTTACAGCACCAAAGAACTCTGCAGATCCTTTCCCCTTGGATAAAAACCTGGGAGTTTTCTCCCCCCACCCACACACAGACATTAATTACTTCCTTACAACAACAATAATTAAATGAACAGGGACGGGAAACTCCCCTTAACCAGGATCATGGTGAAAGGTGCACCCCTGGGCAGGACTAGCATACCCACTGTAAATGCGGGGGTTGGGGCACACACCAACTGTAGCACGGAGAACCTGACTTAAGAGAAAGAATCGGAATTAAAGTAGTCTCAGGAAATCCAGGTTTTTTCACAAAAAGCTTTGGGGTGGCTGCAGAATAGCCATGACGTCATGTGTCCCAAGCAACCTCCAACTGGAGCCAGCGCACAGGAAATCACCCTCCGGTGACCCTTTACAGGAGTCATGGAGCTCTTTCCCCTGTCATTTGTCTTTGGCCCATCAGCTCCTGTTTTTGCCATGCAGTAAAGCTGGTTATGTTACAGGGCATTCTTAAAGTGCTGGCAGTGTCTGAATTAGTCCCAACTGAAAGGTATTTGAAAATGCACCACAGATATTTTAACCATAAAACCTAAGGATAAAAATGTCACACAATTAATATGAACATACAAAGCAGCCTGATAAGAGTGCTGGGCTGAATTACACACCCCAACCTGCCGTGGCCCACTTTCATAGGACCTGCATTCAAGCTGCATGAAAGCTGCCAGGGGCGGGGGGGGTGCTGCTTTCTGGGGCAGGTGAACTTCTCAGATGTTTCTTTAGTTTAGATGAGATGACCACAGCTTTCTTCTTTTATTATGCTTGCAAGGTTCACTGCAGTCTCCTGGCCATGTTGCTTGAGCCAGAATGCCCATGGGGATGATGCTATGCTCAGGGAATGCAGTCAGGAGGCTGCGCTGCAACAGTGCTCTGAGCAAAGGTGAGGCTTTTTCAAAAGGGTAACAAAAGAAAACCTTGGCCACCAATCCACTCTCAAAAACATTTCTGAAAAATCAGCCTGCTCCCCAGGATTCAGATACATTTTCTTAAAAAAAAAGAAAGCAAAGCAAAGCTGGGAAGTAAGATTCCTCCCAGCTTTACCTTGGGTAACCATGGGTCTATCTAGCCCAGTACCTTCTACTCTGATTAATAGTGGATCCTCGAGGTCTCAGACAGAGATTGTTCCCAGACCTGCTATTAGACCAACCAGATTTGCTCCTTTAAAAATATCCTTCTATGAACAGGAGATGCTGTGGACCAAACCCGGATCTTCCCTGCACTGCTGCTAGTGCCCCTTTGATGAGGTGCCAGGGCGTGAATGGATGCTCTGTCCCTGAATCATGATACCTCCCTATTTCTTGAAATCCATCACAGGTACATTAAAGGTTTGGGGCGATCTGGGAGGGGATGTGTAGCCTTTCCTCCCAAGCCCTTTCTCAGACCTAAATTGCTGGCAGAGCTGCTATTAGTGGGGGGGGGCAGTATAGTGCTAGTTCCTCCACTGCAGAGCTAATAGTGCATTTGGGAAGGGGATCTAGGTGGTGGGAAAGCACAGGAGGAAAGGGTTAAACATCCTTTCCTGAGCATCCTTTCTCTGACCTTCAAATCTGCTCCAGAGCTGCTAATCAATAAAATCTAAACTGCAGGAACTCCTAATCATGGATTCCCCATGTCATGCCTTGAAAAGATTCTGCCAGTTCATTTTTGAAAATATTTTAATGGTTCTGTTCTTCATTAATTTTCAGCTATATAATTTCGTAAAGCATATGTGCAATTCTGATATCCATCTATGAAAACCCATTAGCTCTTTGAAACAGTGTATTCAAAACTGAAACTATATGGAGAAAATAATAGAGGTCTATAATGATGGCATCCTATGTCTCTATACATATCCATTCCCTTTCCTAATTTGCTATCAGCTATCAACAGTCCATTGAATATCATTGGGAAGTGATAACATGCCTTGTGTTTCATTGCAATGGGCCATGTTGCAGGCACACTACTTGAATAACTCATGTCCTCTGAGACAACTGAAACGCAGAGGTTCATCACATGAGGCTGAAATCCTGCATCCTTACCAGGGCTTTCTGCTTCCAGTTTCTTTGTGAGGTTCCAATGGGCTCCTTTGCACAGGGGACGCATGATTTGAATTGAAAACTTGGCAATGTTCTATATGTTTCACTATACAGTGCCATCTAGTGGCTGTAGTATAGCACAATGCCATCATTACACACTACCAACACCAAACATTAATGTTCATTATCATTACTGTCCCGTCTGCTGCTGCCTGTCTTCAGATGCAAATGGTATCCAGCATAGCAGACATCATTTGCGTCCCTGCCTTTTGCCGTGATAGGCTACATAAAGATTTACATAGCCTGTCACGGCAAAAGGCAGGGATGCAAATGGCGTCCGCTACGCTGGATGCCATTTGCGTCCAAAGACTGGCAGTCCGGCAGCGGACGGACCCGGCCAGCGGCTCCGCGGACTCTCTGTGGAGCAGACCCAGCCAGGGAGGATTCCAGGGGGAGGAACGGATTGCCCCCCCCCCCGCGGACCCCCCGGCGGACTCGGAAAGGTGAGTTCTGTACACCCCTAGGTCCACCCCAGGAGCCTGATGGAATCTGATGGATTTCTGAATGCTCTTGGGGATTTCCCAGTGGAGAAAGCTGGTGATCCAGCTGAGGCCCTAGCATCACTGTAGAACAGTGAGATGCGGAGGGCCATTGACTGGATTGCACCTGAGTGCCCTCTCTGGTGCTTTGGAACTTGTCCTGCTCCCTGGTATACTGGGGAGCTATGGACAATGAAACAAATGTTGGCTAGAGCGCAAATGTTGCAAGTCTCGAAGCGAAGATGACCGAACACGCTCTGGAGCACATAATTCTGCCTATTGTGTGGTGTTGCTGGCAGCAAAGAAGGCTTATTTTGCTGCCTCCATTGCATCCTCAAGTAGCTGTCCAGCAGAGCTTTTTTGGGTGGTTCGGGGGCTGTTAACACCCTCCCCAGAGGATGAGGCCCTGGTCCCCTCAAGGACCGCTGTGACCTTTTTGCATCGCACTTCGAGGACAAAATCACTTGTCTCCACAGCGAACCTGATGCTGTTGTTAGCACAGTTCCAGTTGAGGTGTCTGACACCACCATCTGCTTGTTTTTATGGGATCAGTTTCAGTTGTTGTGGCCTGATGACGTGGACAAGGTGCTTGCAGCAATGTGACTGACCACGTGCCCTCTCAATCCTTGCCCTTCCTGGCTAATACAAGCTAGCCAAGAGGTTATGGCTGGGTGGGTCCAGGGTGTGGGGAATGCTTCCCTTTGAAAAAGGGTGGTCCGTGCTGTAGGAATGTTGGAGAATTCCGCCACGGACTCCAGTGAGGCCGGATTCTAAAGAATCTGCCCCCCCCCGAATCCGTGGTGGAATGGCCTTGCCACCCCGCCACCCCCCGCAATCCCCCCCCAGAATGGACCTGACTGGCGGCGGCGGCTCCACCAGCAGCTCCGGGTCGTCTTCCGGGCTGCTGTGGCCACAAATGGCAGCCGTCGTGGCGGCCAGCATTTGTGTCCCTGTCTGTTGCCGTGATAGGCTACGTAAATATCTACATAGCCTATCACGGCCTAGCGTAGGGACACAAATGGCATCCCCTACGCAGGACGCCATTTGCATCCACAGCAGCCCAGCAGCGGATAGGGCCCCTGCTGCAGATCGGCCTGGCTGGCAGCTCCATGGACTGGTGCGGAGCGGAGCCGGCCAGGCAGGATTCCGGGGGGGGGGAGGAACAGATCACCTCCCCCTCCCGTCGAGGATTCCGGGGGGAGGACCAGATCACCTCCCCCCCCCCGCGGAACCCAGCGGAGCCAGGTAAGTGGGGTTTCATACACCCCTACCCTGCTGTCCTTAAGGAGGCAGTAGTGCAACCACTCCCGAAGAAGCCCACTCTGGACCCAATAGCATTAGTCAACTACTACCCAGTTGCAAATATCCTTTTTTTAGGGAAAGTTCGGGGGGGGGTGGAACAACTGCAGGCACTCTTGGAGGATACTGATTATCTAGACCCATTTCAATCTGGGTTTCATCCTGGTTACAGGACTGAATCAGCCTTGGTTGCCCTTTATCGAGAGAGGGACAGGAGGAGTGCAACCCTGCTAATTCTGCTCAATCTTTCATTGGCTTTTGATACCATTGACCATGGTATCCTCCTGGCTCGACTCCTTGGGATGGGTGTCAGAGTCACTGTGTTACATTGTTTCTTGTCCTACCTGTGGGGCCAATATCAGAGAGTAACACTGGGTGTCCATTCCTTGGCCCCTTGGCACTTGAGCTATGGGGTTCTGCAGGGTACCATCTTGTCCCCAGTGTTATTTAGCATCTATATGAAGCTGCTGGGGGTGGTCATTAGGGGATTTGGAGCAAAGTGCCATCAGTATGCTGATGACATGCAGCTCTGTCTCCCTGTGACATCTGAATCAGGAGAGGCTGTGAAAGTCCTGGACCAGTGCCTGAACTCAGTGTTGGGCTGGATGAGGGCCAATAAACTGAAGCTGAATCCTGGCAAGATGGAAGCCCTGTGGGTGAGTGGTTCCCGGGTCCGGGAGATAGGCTCATTGCCTGTTGTGGATGGGGTTGCACTCCCTCTGAAAGATCAGATCCATAGTCTGGGGGTACTTGTAGAAGCCCAAGTGGTCGCAGCAGCTCGGAGTGCCTTTTACCAGCTTTGGCTGGTTCACCAGCGACGGCCTCTCCTGGACAGGGATAGCTTGACCACAGTGGTACAGGCATTAGTAACCTCAAGACTGGATTACTGCAATGTGCTCTATGTGGGGCTGCCCTTAAGGCTGCTCCGGAAGCTGGAGCTAGTGCAGAACACATCAGCTCAGCTGCCCCTTTTCAGCATGTAACTCCTCTGCTGAGGGAACTGCACTGGCTGTGTATTCGCTACCAGGGCAGGTTTAAGGTTTTAGTAGTAGTTAGGGGTGTACGAAACCCCGCTTACCTGGCTCCTCCGGGTTCCGCAGGTGGGGGGAGGTGATCCGTTCCTCCCCCTGGAATCTTCGACGGGGGGGAGGCAATCCGATCCTCCCCCCCCCCGGAATCCTGGCTGGCCGGCTCTGCTCCGCGGCCAGGCCACAGAGCCGCCGGCCGGGCCAACCCTCAGCGGGGCCTCCAGCCGCTGCCGGGCTGCTGCGGACGCAAATGGCGTCCTGCGTAGTGGCCGCCATTTGCATCCCTACGCAAGCCTGTGATAGGCTACGTAAATATTTACGTAGCCTATCACAGCTAAAGCAGGGACGCAAATGGCGTAGGGGATGCCATTTGTGTCCCTGCTTTAGCTGTGATAGGCTACGTGAATATATATGTAGCCTATCACGGGCCGCCATAGGGACGCAAATGGCAGCTGCTATGACAGCTGCCATTTGTGGCCGCAGCAGCCTGGCAGCGGCTGGAGCTGCCGCCGCCGGAGCCAGAGCCGCAGCCAGGTAGGCTCCGTTTCGCGGGGCTTTCGCGGGGCTTTCACAGGGTGGTGGGGCGGGGGGCTCCGTTCCGCCACGGATTCCAGGGGGCTGAATTCACTGGAATTCAGCCCCCCTGGGATCCATGGCAGAATTCTCTAACATCCCTAGTAGTAGTGCACAAAGCCCTAAACAACTCGGGAGCAGGATACCTGAGAGAGCGCCTTCTCCCTTACCAACCTGCCCAATTGGAGTCCACCAGAAGGAGAGCTTTCAATGTGGTGGCCCCCTTTCTTTGGAATTCCTTGCCCCTGGAGGCCATTTCCAGGGCCTCCTGAAAATACCACTGTTCCAGGAGGCATTCCTTAATTGACCAGGTATGGTTTTTATTGGTATTGTGTTTTTAAACAAGTGTAATTTTAATGTAGTGTTTTAATCTTTTTATTCTTTTATTCTTTTATTGTTTTATTTCTTGTGTTCACTGCTCCAAAATCTGTTCTAGATATAGAGCGGTATATAAATATTGTAAATAAATAAATAAACATAAGTCTGACTTAGAGCAGACCTATTCAAATGAATCACACTTAAGTTATTCTTGACTTAAGTCATGGCTAAATTCAATAGGCCTACTCTAAGTAGGACAGATGTTGGATAGAGAAAAGTATTAGGAAATAGACATAATATTGCAAGGGTTTCAGTCAGATCCTGAAATATTGTTCTCAAATGTTTCTAACACCTCCCATTGTTTTTGGCATGGTTTTTGTAAATAAAGGAGCCATTCCAGACAGTTCCGGTCAGCTTTTACACTGTCGCCGTGGGGAAGAGTCAGTGGAGGAGTACAAGCTGAGGAGCAAAGCAACAGGAGACCAGGCTCTGCCTGGTTTGGGCAGGGAGGGGTGTTGAAGTTCTTTGTTGAGTAGGTTTTACAGCACAATCCTATACATGCCTACTCAGATGTAAATCCTCATAGAACCTCATAGAATCACAGGGTTGGAAGTAGGAATGTTAGAGAATTCTGCCACAGATCCCAGGGAGGCCGAATTCCAGTGAATTCAGCCCCCCAGAATCCGTGGCGGAACGGAGCAACCCGCCCAACCACCCCATGAAAGCCCCGCGAAACAGAGCCTACCTGGTGGTGGCTCCGGTGGCGGCGGTGGCGGCGGTGGCGGCGGTGGCGGCAGTGGCGGCGGTGGAGGCGGCTCTGGTGGCTCCAGCTGCTGCCAGGCTGTGGCCGCAAATGGCAGCCACTACGCCGGCCACCATTTGCGTCCCTGGCAAGCCGTGATAGGCTACGCAAGTATCTACGTAGCCTATCACAACTCAGAGCAGGGACGCAAATGGCGTAGCAGATGCCATTTGCATCCCTTCACTGAGCCATGATAGGCTATGTAAATATTTACGTAGCCTATCACAGCTCAGTGAAGGGATGCAAATGGCGGCCGCTATGCTGGCCACCATTTGCGTCTGCAGACCTGCCTTGCGGATGCACCCGGCTGGCGGCTCGGCGGAGTTGCCGCAGAGTGGAGCCAGCCAGGGTAGGATTTTGGGGGGAGGGACGGAGCACCTCCCCCCCACCGCAGATGTCCCTGGACGAAACCAGGTAAGTGTTTCACACATCCCTAGTTGGAAGGGGCCTACAAGACCATCGAATCCAACCACCTGCTCAGTGTAGGCAGCCTGATTCCCAGGTGGTCTCCCATCCAAGTACTAAACAGGACTGACCCTGCTCAGCTTCCGAGATCACACGAGTTCGGGCGCATCCAGCCCTTCACTGGGGCTTACTCCCAGGTAAGTGTGTGTAGGATTGCAGCCTTAATTTCCAGTATGCTGCAGTACACCAGACGTCTGGGGGCAGCTCTGATATTGCACCTTATTTTTAATGGATCAAAATAGGTTGCGATTTCCTCCCCAGGAAGCTACCCCTTGTAGCAGAACCCCAAGGGTAATTTATATCCCACTGGTGCCCATTGGGACATAACTCTAGGAACACAGGAAGCTGCCTAAGGTGGAGTTCAGACCATCAGTTCATCTAGCCCAGTACTGCTGAGACTGGCGGCTTCCCATGTTTCGGGCAGGAATTTTTCCAGCCCTCCCTGGAGGTATTGGGAGTTAAACCTTGGACCTTCTGCATGCAAAGCACTGAACTGCAGCCCCTCCCTAAACTCTGAGCAAGGCAAGAGATCAAAGGCTCATTTTTATTCTGTGTGTGGGTTTGGGGGTGTCATGAAGAGCGCCTGCACTTCAGATTGTACCTACCACTACACCACTGCCACACCCTAAGGCTGCCCATTACACCCTTTATTTCCCTATGCCCTGGGCAGTTTACAATTCATTGCAATAGCTGCTGTTGGGCCTGTGCTTAGGGGTGGACGAAAGTCACTTACCTGTCCTCGAAGCTTGTTTGCAGTGGGAGGGAGGCGCTTTGCTGCTCCCCCCGCGAAGTTCAGGCCGGGGGGGGAGGCTTCCCGCCTCGCCCGGCCGAAATTCAGGCCGGGGGGTAGGCGCCTCGCCCGGCCGCGAACTCAAAAGTTTTTTTTTTTTTTAAACACCCCCGTGATAGGCTACGTGACGATTAACGTAGCCTATCACGGCTAGATCTGCAAAGTCAGCCATGATAGGCTACGTTAATCGTCACGTAGCCTATCACGGGTGACTTAAAAAAAAAAAGCATGTACGCAAATGGCGGCCCCCATAGGGAGCCGCCATTCCCGTTCCTTATTTGGTCACTGTAGTCTACGTAAATCTTTACGTAGACTATGGCGAAAATACGGGCAATGCAAATAGCGTTGCCCTTATTTTCGCCGTAGTCTACGTAAATCTTTACGTAGACTACAGCGACCAAATAAGGAACGGGAATGGTGGCTCCCTATGGGGGCCGTCATTATCTGTACTCGCTTTTTTTTTTTTTTAAGTCACCCGTGATAGGCTACGTGACGATTCACGTAGCCTATCACGGCTGACTTTGCAGATCTAGCCGTGATAGGCTACGTTAATCATCACGTAGCCTATCACGGGGGCATTTTTTTTCTTTTCTTTTATTGGAATGGTGGGGGCGGCAGCCGGTCGAAAGACCGGCTGCCGCTCCCACCCCAGACGAACACCCGCCGAACCGCCAGCCAGAACCGCCGCCGGGAGAGACATTCGCCAAAGGTAAGTCCCATCCCGGGGGGGGTGCGGGGGGCGGGGGGGGCGGAGAATTTCTCCCCGAAACCTGTTCGGGGGGCCGAACACGTTGGCGCTCGGTCCCCCGAAGTTTCGGGAAGAAATTCTCCGCCATCCCTACCTGTGCTACGTATTCTCTAGTGTCCATATCAGCTTCCATAGTAGCACATCTGGCACAGTGGAACAAATCCCTGGAAAATACCTCACTGAACAACGGCATTGTTTCATTTTGTTTTCCACAGCTGCCACTTATTCTCCATACCATATTCTCCTTCTTTGCTTCACTGTCCTTGGCAGCATTTTCCTACACTGCTCTTTGATCACATGTTTTTGCATATCATGCAATCAAACCGTCCATGACATTATCACGTTTTTATATCATTAACAAAATTATGTGGCAAATGTGGCCAAGGAATGTGAGGACAAGGAAGGAAAATGGTGCTGAGAAGATCAGCTCTGAAACACTGTTCACAAGTGCCAAAGTAGTGTGTTCACAAGCGCAAAAAGTACTTTTTGACCCTCACAAAAACAAATAGATAATAGAGTAAGTAGTTTGGGATGAGCCCTAGCTGCAAGGATTTACCTGTTAGTATCCCATTATTACCCATTATCCCCGAGAAATGGTTTTATAATTCTGCTGTGATTCTCTGTTTCAAAAAGGCAATTATGATTGTCTATATTTAATGTCCATTTTAAAATCTTTAATTTGGCCTGATATTAGCAGGCTTCATTGCACCTTAAACTGCTAAGTGCCAGTTCAACTACTGTTTCTTTGAAATATTCCAGATCAGTGGCTCTTTCTCAAGTGTTACTTTCCTGGTTAAATAGCAACACATCAAGGGGCAATCGTGAGCAGGAGGCGTCTAGTCTAGTAGATCTCATCTCCACAATGAATGATGATACAACAGTTTCATATTCATTCGTTAGCAAGGTGCTGTTTACCTCAGCCTCTGATATATGCGAAAATTAGTTTTGAGAACCCTAAGTGGTCCCTAAAGAGGAAGTGTGCCAGTTTACACAAATCTGTGGGATTGGATGAATTAAGATGGATTTGTGATTAATGATTACTTTTAAAATAAATATACAGCCTTTGAACAGCTGTGTGTATAGCTGAGGGAGGGGGCATCAAATGTTTGAAAATGAAGTTTAACTTTCACTGGTGGGCAAAGCAATCCTATGGTCCCAGCTACGCTGCTGGCCACTATCGCCAGTGATGTCAATGTAACTTAATCAGGATTGTATGCACTGCCAGCAGCAAAGCTGAGAAGACAACAACAGATCAAACCTACAAAGAACATAGCAACTCCGACAGCCACTTCCCCAGTGACTGTGGGGAACAGGAAAAGCTGGCTTGCATCTCACTTAGGGATCTACAAAAGTCACTTACCTTTTCGAAGGGTGACATTTGTGGGGGGGAGGCACTCTGTCCCTCCCCCCGAAATTCTGGCCGGGGGGGAGGTGCTCCATCCCTCCCCCCCGAATCCTGGCCAGCCGGCTCCGCTCCACAGGGATTCTATGGAGCCGCCGGCCAGCTCCGCCAGCGGCCAGACATCCGGCCGCTGGCTAGCAGGGAAGCAAATGGCGGCGGCCAAAGCCACCGCCGTTTGCGTCCCTGCAGTCAGCCGTGATAGGCTATGTAAATGTTTACGTAGCCTATCACGGCTGATTTTAAAACAACAACAACAACAACGCACGTACGCAAATGGTGGCACCCATGGGCGCCGCCATTTGCATTCCTTATTTTGGCACGTCTTAGTCTACGTAAACATTTACGTAGACTATGGCGAAAATAAGGGGAACGCAAATAGCATAAACGCTACACTATTTGCGTTCCCCTTAATTTCGCTGTAGTCTACGTATATGTTTACGTAGACTAAGTCTTGTAAAATGTTTACGTAGACTAAGAACTTGGCATTTATCCCTATTAAATGTCATTCTGTTGTTTTCCTGCCCAGTGCTCCAGCCTGTCAAGATCATTTTGAATTCTCTTTATGTCTTCCAAAGTATTAGCTATCCCGCTCAATTTTGTGTCATCTGCAAATCTGATAAGCATTCCCTGCACCTCTTCATCCAAGTCATTAATTAAAATGTTGAAGAGCACTTGGCCCAGGACTGAGCCCTGTGGTACCCCGCTCATTACCTGTCCCCAGTTTGAGAAGATCCTGTTGATAAGCACTCTTTTACTCTAATCCTGTAGCCAACTGTGGATCCACCGGATCATTGTTTCATCTAGCCCACTTTGAGCTAATTTGCTCATCAGGATATCATGGGGCACTTTGTCGAAAGCTTTGCTGAAGTCAAGGTATATGATGTCTACAGCATTCCCACAGTCTACAAGGGAGGTTACTTGATCAAAAAATGAGATCAGGTTACTGTGGAAGGATTTGTTCTTGACAAATCCATGTTGGCTTCGAGTAATCACTGCATTGTTTTCAAGGTGCTCACAGACTGATTGCTTTATAAGCTGTTCCAGAATTTTCCCAGGGATTGATGTCAGACTGACTGGTCTGTAGTTCTCAGGTTCCTCCTTTTTGCCCTTTGTGAAGATAGGGACAACATTAGCCCTCCTCCAATCACCTGGCACGTCACCCGTCCTCCATGATTGCTCAAGTATAATAGACAGTGGTTCTGAGAGTTCTTCTGCCATTTCCTTTATTACTCTTGGATGCAGTTCATCTGGCCCTGCAGATTTGAACTCATTCAGAGTAATGAGGTGTTCCTTGACCATATGCCTATCGATCTCAAGCTGCAATCCTGCCCCTTCAGCCTGTACTTTGCCTTTGCCAGGGGAGGAGGGGTCATAGACCCTCTTTTGGGAGAAGATTGAGCCGAAGTAGGAATTGAGCATTTCTGACATTTCTTTGTCATCTGTTATCATTTTGCCATCCTTATTTAATAGCTGAACCACCATTTCTTTCCTCTGTCTTTTACTATGCACGTAGCTGAAGAAAGCCTTTTTGTTGATTTAGCATTCCTCGCTAACCACAACTCATTCTCAGCTTTAGCCTTCCTGACGCCATCCCTGCAATTCTGTGCTATCTGCCTGTACTCTTCCTTTGTAGCTTGGCCTTCCTTCCACTTCCTGTATGTGTCCTTTTTTGTTTTCATGTCACCTCTAAGCTTTTTGTGAAGCCACATTGGCTTATTCTGTTGTCTTCTACCTTTTTTTCTTGTTGGAATGGTTTTTAATTGTGCCTTTGGAATTTCCTTTTTTAAAAACTCCCATCCATTGCGGACTCCTCTTCTTGTTAGAGTTGCTTGCCATGGGACCTTACTTATCATTGTTCTGAGTTTATTAAAATTGGCTTTCCTAAAATCCAGGGTGAGCATTTAGCTACTCTCGGCTTTTGCCTCCTTTAGAACCAAGAACTCAAGTATAACATGGTCACATTCCCCCAGAGTTCCTGTAACTGCTATTTTATCCACTAAGTCATCTCTGTTGATTACGATCAAGTCAAGGATAGCCAATCCTCTAGTTCCTTCTTCTGTTTTCTGTAGGAGGAAGTTATCCGCAACACAAGTCAGGAATTTCCTGGAGGGGTCATTTTTTGCAGAATTTGCCTCCGAACAAATATCGGGGAAATTGAAGTCCCCCATTACTACTACATCATGCTTCCTTGAAACATTGGCTATTTGCTTTTCAAAAGTTTCATCCTCATCTTCTCCTTGATTAGGTGGCCAGTAGTAGACTCCGACCACCATGTTCCTTTTATTCTTTGCTCCAATGATTTTAACCCAGATGCTCTCGATGGGGCTACCAAGCTCATCCCCCTGTATTTCTGTGCAGAGATATGTATTTTTCACATATAGTGCAACTCCACCTCCCTTTCTTTTCCTGCTGTTCTTTTTGAACAAATTATATCCTTCTATTGCTGTATTCCAGTCATGGGAGTCATCCCACCAAGTTTCAGTTACTTACACCTATCAAGTCATAATTTCCCTCCTGTATTAAGAGTTCAAGTTTGTTCTGCTTGTTTCCCGTAGTCTGGGCATTAGTATATACTAATCGAAGACATCGAAGACCATGTGCTTTATGGTGTGGCTTTCTCCTACATGTTTTTGAAGACTACTATTGGGATCTATTAGAGCTGTTCTCTCCTTTGTGGTCCATTGTTACCCACAATGTTATGTCTCCCTCCCCTGCAGGATTCAGTTTAAAGCCCTCCTGATGAAGTTCTTCATGCTGTGGTCAAACACATTCTTCCCGGTCCTTGTGAGGTGCAACCCATCCCTTGCCAACAGTCCATCTTCCAGGAGGTATAGCCCATGGTCCCAGAATCCAAATCTCTTGTGTCGGCACCACCTTCATAGCCAGTCATTCACCCACAGTATTTTTCATTCCCTTTCAATCCCTCTTCTAACTACTGGAAGGATGGATGAGAAAACTATCTGGGCCCCAAAGTTCTTGAGTTTCCTTCCCAGAGCTTCAAAGTCTGATGTGATTTCTTTGCAGCTGTGCTTGGCGGTATCATTTGTTCCCACATGGATGAGATGAAAGGGATACCTGTCAGTGGGCTTTATGAGTGCAAGCAACCCTTCAGTCATGTCTCTAATCTGTCCTCCCGGGAGACAGCATACCTGGCGAATCCGTCTTTGCATCATACTTGGGTTTCAATCCCACACAGCAAGGAGTCTCCCACTACTACCACTCTTCTCTTCTTGTAGCTGTAGGCCTTGGTTTCATTGCCTCTTCTTGGCTGACCTTCAGCCTCTTTCTTGCTCTCATGCAGGGTCCCCTGTACTTCTTCCTCTGCAGGCTGTCCTCCATTCTCATCCTCAAGTACCTGGAAATGGTTCCATAGTTCCACTGCTTCCACTGGTGCAGAGTGGCTTCTAGTTCTTCTGCTCCTGTCACCCTTTTCCAAGGAGTATCCTCTGCTTCATTTTTCCTCACCTCAGCATTTTCCTTTTCTGCCTCAGCTTGCTGTTGCTCTTCTGGCTTCTGTACTTCACTTTGCTGCTGTAGTTCCACCATTCTTTCTAAGAACTCCTCATCTTCTCTTATTCCCTGGAGGGTTGACACTCTCCACTCCAGTCCTCTTACTTTTCTTCCAACAGTGTAATCAACTTGCAGTTGTTGCACCTGTAGGCCATGTTGACCTTAGGCAAGAAAACGAACATTGTACAGACCTTGCAGGTCACCACCATGGGAGAGTCTTTTCTTTCCATAGTCTCTATTCCCTTTACGTTACTAGCTTTTTGATTGTACTGCAATAGCCTGTGCTTTGTCCTCTGTTCACTAGAGGTTAACAACAGAGTCCGACTGGTATTGAAGTGTGTGTTACAAGAAAAAGAAATTAAAACATTTTTTTAGGGACCTTACCCTTGACCTCCCCTGCCAAACTACTGTTTGCTCTCCCTGTTTGCTCACTCTGATGGCTCGCTCTCTAGGAGCTTGCTTGTTTGTATAGCTCCTGGACCAGCTGGACCAGCTTCCTCTGCTCTGCTCAGCTTGGAGACAGGAAACAGACTGAAACTCCCTGCCCACACAGCTGCTGGGAGTCCTCAGGCCACGCCCCCTCAATTCAGTTGGCGCTCTCAGGAGCACATGGTGAGCACACGGTGACTCAGAATGGAAAGTCCCTGGGCTTACTCCAGCCCAGTCACTGCTGTGCCTTTGTCTCCTCTTCCACTGCAACTCCCCTGCCAAACTCCTGTTTCCTCTCCCTGTTTGTTTGCTCTGATCGCTTGTTCTCTTCGAGCTTGCTTGCTTGTATAGCCCCTAGACCAGCTGGGGCAGCTTCCTCTGCTCAGCTTGGAGATGATGGCCATCTGCATTTATCTTTAATGTGTTCTTTATTTATAAAGCAGGAATGGGTGTGTGTGTAATTTGTGCATCAAAAAGTTATGTGTCTGAGAGGAGCTGAGTTCTGCCCCATCTTACCTTTCCAGAATTTGGCACTGCCAGTATTGTTCTCCCAGCACAGTGCCGACACCAGGAGAAAGCAAGGCTCAGAAGAAATTCGCTTGCAGCAAGGGAAGGCGTGGAAAGGGTCCCCTCACCGACACAACCTTTTCTCATAAAAATTAGAGCCCGTCTCCACATAGGATTGTACAAGAAATATGTTTCAGTTCATTTTTGATAAGGATTTACCTAGGGATGTACCGTAATTCTTAAGTTACTTACCTTTTTGACGGGGTGATTAGCAGTGGGGGGGAGGCGCTCTGCACCTCCCCCCAAAATCCTAATCCGGCCAGCTCTGCTCCGCGGAAATTCTGCAGAGCTGCCAGCCGGGGCCGCCCGCAGCCAGACATCTGGCCACTGGGCAGCCTTCCGGAAAACAAAAAAACAGCGTATGCAAATGGTGGCGGCTACAGCTGTTTTAGCCTACATAAATACGTAAGTTATTACAGCAGGAAAAAAAAGGAATGCAAATAGCGCCCACTACGCTATTTGTGTTCCCCTTTTTTTCACTATAATAGCTTACGGTAATAATTACGGTATTAGCTTATGTAATAGCTATGTAAATACTACATAGCCTATCATGGCTGCCTGGCCGAACGCAAATAGCGGCCACTACAGCGGCTGCCATTTGAGTCCGCAGCAGCCGGCTGAGAGACCAGCTGCCGCCACTGCCGCCAGAGTCGCCGCCACCGCCACCGGAACATCCACCCCGGGTAAGCTTCGTCCCGGGGGGGATTCCATGGGGGGGCGGGGGGACGCCATTCCGCCATGGGTTTTGGGGGGCTGAATGCCAGTGCATTCGGCCTCACTGAAATCCATGGCGGAATCCTCCGCCATCCCTAGATTTACCCAGTTTGCACTTCCCGGAACCAAACACAGGCCTGAAACACAATCTGCAGTCAAAGTCTATACAATTTTCAAGGTTGTGACATGATTCATGGAAAAAAAAAAACATGTTAGAAAAATGTATCCATTTGGAAAATGCGAGGGATGGCGGAGAATTCCACCATGGATTTCACTGAGCCCAAATGCACTGGCATTCGGCCGCCCGAAACCCGTGGAGGAACTGCCTCCCACTCCCCGCCCCCCTGCGGATTCCCCCCGGGATGAAGCTTACTTGGGGCAGATGTTCCGGCGGTGGCGGCAGCTCCGTCTTTTGACCGACTGCTGCGGCCGCCATTTGCATCTGCTGTTTGCTGTGATGGGCTACATAAGTATTTACGTAGCCTATCACGGCAAGCAAAAAACAAAAACAAAAAAAACAGCATACGCAAATGGCGGCGGCTACAGTGGCCGCCATTTGCATTCCCTATTTTTCGCCGTTGTAGCCTACATAAATATTTACGTAGGCTATTACAGCAAATAAAAAGGGGAACGCAAATAGCGTAGTGGATGCTATTTGTGTTCCTCTTTTCACCGTAATAGCTTATGTAAAAATTTGCATAGGCTAAAACGGCGAAAAATAGGGAACGCAAATGGCAGCCACCGTAGCTGCCGCCATTTGCATCCGCACCAGCCAGTCCATGGCCAGAACTCCAGCTGCGGACGGCCCTGGCCGGCTGCTCCTCAGAGCTGCTGCGGAGCGGAGCCGACCATGGAGGATTCTGGGGGGGAAGGGTGGATCACCTCCCCCCATCGAGGATTCCGGGGGGAGGGACGGAGCACCTCCCCCCCACCGCGAATCAATCCGCGAAAAGGTAAGTGACTTTCATACATCCCTAGAAAATGCACATGAAAAAATGCATACTTTTGAAAAATGCACACAAATGCACTTTAGCCGATGGGAGAAAAATCACAAATTTTTAAGATGCACAGAACTGGAAAAATGTTCATGAAAATGCACACAAAGTTTCATGCAGAAAGAAAAATAAACAAAGGCCATGTTCTGAAATGGACACCAGTTGGAATGAGCTTCGAGGTGGAATTCAGAGGACCATGACGAACTCACGTGCTGCCAACTCACACACTCCCACCTCCACCCTCCAGTTCAGATATGCATGGGACAGACGGGCGAATTAACACATTTCACTGCCGCTGCCATGTCTAATTTGGCCCACTCTGTGGTGGCGAGCCTGTGTCTGAGTTGTACTATTTTAGAAGGCAGGTGGGGGCACACATGACTGAATGCTCCACCATATTAAAAAGTTTCCTCCAAATAGAGATCTAGGTGTTGGGGGAGAAAGATTCTAGCCCAGCTTTACTCCTGACATGTTCATTTCCTATATGCATGGGTTTGTTGTTGTTAGGAGGAGCACTGAGTCACATGAGCCTTCACCTGGTATCTGAAGTGGTACAGCCCATCTTCATTTCAGGAATCTCAGAACAAGAATCTCTATTTTACTTCATGTTTGTCCCAAAGTAACAGAGCACAGAACAGAGTACGGGGGGAAATACTTAGAGATGCTGGCAAACTCCCCACCCCCACCCCAAACTGGATTCCATGCTAAGGAAAAGAAAGGTTCCTCCTGTGCAAGCACCGAGTCATTGCTGACTCCTAGAGGGATGCCACTTGCTCTGGCACTTTCATGGCAGACTGTAGCGGGGTGGTTTGCCATTGCCTTCCCCAGTCGTGACTACCTTTCCCCCAGCAAGCTGGGCACTCATTTTACCGACCTTGGAAGGATGGAGGGCTGAGTCGACCTGAGCCAGCTACCCGAGACCCGGCTTCCGCTGGGATCGAACTCAGGCCGTGGGGAGAGTTTCGGTTGCAGTACTGCCGCCTACCACTCTGCGCCACGCAAGGCTCTTATGCTAAACAGAACCATTTTTAAGTAGATTACAGACCATCTAGAAAGGCAAGCCAAACAGCCCCCTAAATTCAAAGCCTCAGGAGACCTGGCAATATGTGTGGATTAGCTCCTTCTGTTGAGATGAATGGGAAATCATTCTGACTGGGAAAATGCTATGCATACATCGGAGCCTTCTGCTTGGGTTATATCAGAGGTCCAGGGCACCTGTCTTCCCCATAGTTTCTTGTTATCTTTGCATAGCAAAGACTGACTTAAAGGTAAGTTGTCCATCCTACAACCTTTGTGTTCAAAGGTTGAGTCTATTTCCCACCTCCCAGCTGAGCAGAGCAGAGCAGAGCAGAGCAGAGCAAGCTGCTCCAGCTGGTCCAGGGACTACAGAAACAAGCAAGCTCCCAGAGAGTGAGTGACAAGAGCGATCCGGTGGATCCACAGTTGGCTACAGAATCAGACTCAAAGAGTGCTTATCAATGGGACCTTCTCAAACTGGGGAGAGGTAACGAGTGGGGTACCGCAGGGCTCAGTCCTGGGCCCAGTGCTCTTCAACATTTTTATTAATGACTTGGAGGAGGAGGTGCAGGGAATGCTGATCCAATTTGCAGATGACACAAAATTGGGCGGGATAGCTAATACTTTGGAAGACAGAAACAAAATTCAAAGTGATCTGGATAGACTGGAGCGCTGGGCAGAAAACAACAGAATGACATTTAATAGGGATAAATGCAAAGTTCTGCACCTAGGAAAAAGAACCCAAAGGCAGTTACAAGATGGGGGATACATGGCTCAACAACACTACAAGCGAGAAGGATCTTGGAATTGTTGTCAATCACCAGCTGAATATGAGCCACCAATGTGATGTGGCTGCAAAAACGGCAAATGCCATTTTGGGCTGCATTAATAGAAGCATAGTTTCCAAATCCCGGGAAGTACTAATTCCCCTCTACTCAGCACTGGTTAGGCCTCATCTGGAGTACTGTGTCCAGTTCTGGGCACCACACTTTAAGAAGGATGCAGACAAACTGGAGAGGGTTCAGAGGAGGGCAACAAAGATGATCAGGGGACTGGAAACAAAGAGAGACTGAAAGAACTGGGCATGTTTAGCCTTGAGAAGACTGAGAGGAGATATGATAGCACTCTTCAAGTACTTGAAAGGTTGTCACAGAGAGGAAGGCCAGGATCTCTTCTCGATCATCCCAGAATGCAGGACACGGAATAATGGGCTCAAGTTACAGGAAGCCAGATTCCGGCTGAACATCTGGAAAAACTTCCTGACTGTTAGAGCAATACGACAATGGAACCAATTACCTATGGAGGTGGTGGGCTCTCCCACACTGGAGGCATTCAAGATGAGGCTGGCCAGCCATCTGTCAGGGATGCTCTGACTTGGATTCCTGCATTGAGCAGGGGGTTGGACTCGATGGCCTTGTAGGCCCCTTCCAACCCTACTATGCTATGATTCTATGTTTCAACATTATTACTTTTTTTCTTCTTTTGCAGCATATCTTTTAAGTGAAAGGGAAACTGCTATCTTCTTTTGACACGTAGCCTCCCTTGTCTCTCCAGCTGCTACTTCACTTGATAATATTTTGTCACAAAATAGCAATAGTTGGTATAGATTGCTAGGAGTGATGGGACTCATAAGGCACTGCTGTTTTAATTATAATCACTCTCAATAGGAAAAGTGATTGCATGCATTGATACTGCCAATAGTTTCCCTAAGGCCGTATTTCGTATCATGGAAGCATTTTGGCCACAATGTATTGATCCATGCCTACATGTCATGCTCCAAGAATAAAATGGATGTCATGTAAAAGAGGGGTGTGTTTTTTAATAGTAAAGAAGATGCCCCTTTCTCTGAAATCAAGCTTTACCCCCTGTGATGACTACACTTTCAACATTTGGCTCATTATCTCTATTTTCCTCTGTGAATGCTTCTTATGTTGTAAATGGACATAAATCTTCAAGGGAGAGACAGCAACTGTTATAAAGAAAGAAAGATGCATTTGTAGAAAACCTCTGACAAAATCAAAATGCAGAATTAAATGTTTGGCTTACCCCCTTTTCAGTTAGTATGCAGGTTCACCTGCAGATTACCCATGGAGAAATATGAAATGTACTGTTACTGTAGCCCTTCATACAGATCAAAGAGACTGGATAGCTTTTTAAAATGAAGAATTCTACATAGCTTCAATTGACTCTTCCATGTAGTGGCAACAATACACAAACCACTTCTTCTGTTGTCATCTCACTGAAGTCCTGTAGGCATCAACTGCACTTTGGAGACACAACTCTTGAACAAATAGTATGTGGCTTGAATCAGTGCCACCTAGTAATAATTGAAAACAAAGGCACATTATTAGTTGAGATGGGTAATAATACATGCTTTGCACTTATGAACTCTGAGCAATTCATGGTCTCTGGTTAAAAAACAACACTCACATGTATCACAGCCGCCACAGGCCTGCCCCCGAGAGACTGAGAACAGGTGCCTGTGAATGCTGACAATACTGGACAGAGTTAAACTTTGGCCCGATGAACACAAGGCTGGTCTTAAAACAGATGGACCAGATCTTTCAGTATAGGTGATAGCACTAAACATCGTTATGGATTCTGCTGTTTTGTTTATTGTGGATTCACGTATCAATAGGTTCTTGCCTACCTAACAACTATGGGTGAAAAGAGGCTTAAGGAAAGGGGCAGTATTCAATGCTGCATGCATGCTCAAAGGACCCGCC
This sequence comes from Heloderma suspectum, assembly GCF_057233095.1. NCBI lineage: Eukaryota > Metazoa > Chordata > Lepidosauria > Squamata > Helodermatidae > Heloderma > Heloderma suspectum. Next base: position 154,981,223 of record NC_139459.1, on the reverse strand, counting down.
ACTAGCACAATGGGAAATCAGTGGTTCCTGAAGCAACTGGAAACTAGCCTAAATGCTCATTTCCAGAAGGTCTGGAGCTTGTAGAATGGAGCTCTGCTGACTTGTCCTGTTCCAGAAATGAACATCTTGGCTTGCTCCTGGGCCTGCTTTAGGAAGTGCTTAGCTTCTTGTTGTGCTAGAGGTGGGTCCTATCGGCACAGCAAAACAAGAGGAGGAGCAGTGGCAGTATTGGATACTGCCTTAATATAGTCTTGATATTCTCTCAGCCTTTGGAATATCACCTGTATCATCAACATTTAGGGAACAGACAAACACTAGAAGAAATTTGGGCAGACATACAGGGAGAGAGACAGAGAAAACTAGGAGGTTTAGCTGGAGTTGTTTCAAATTAGGGTGCAACAGTTGCTCTTTGGAGATCTGATTGAATATTAAGGGTTGTGCTGTTTGCTCTTGGAGGCTATTTGCATAATTCAAATATGCTCCACATATATTTGTAAACAGATATTGTAAGCAGATATAAACAGATATTTCGAGTATACCATACTGTCTCCAGTGTTCTGTCTCATCCAAGGAAAAATAAAGCCGATAGTGCTGGCCCCGGAGATCCCCCCACCCCCAGCTCAAGGAGGTGGGGAATGCATAACAATATACAGGTTGAAAGCAATAGTGTTATCAGCAAAATTCTGTCAGTTTCCTAGTGCTTGGCAATTCTTAGCTCATTTATCCTGACAATAATACTTTTGGGGTAAAACTTAGAGTATATTGTTCTTATATCACATTTTATTCTTGAGTATAAAAATATGGACATTGAGTATAAAATGCTTGTGTACTGCTGCATCCCCTTCATGGATCACTGCCTTGTTGTGGCAAAGGGGCTTGTGTAACTCAGTGAAGCCGTAAGCTATGCCGTGCAGGGCCACCCAAGACGGACAGGTCATGGCGGAGAGTTCTGACAAAATGTGGTCCACTGGAGAAGGAAATGGCAACCCGCTCCACTATTCTTGCCAAGAAAACCCCATGGAACGTATCACAAGGCTAAAAGATATGACGCTGGAAGATGAGCCCCTCAGGTTGGAAGGTGTCCAATATACTACTGCGGAAGAGCAGAGGGAATTTCCAAGTAGCGCCAGAAAGAGTGAAGCGGCTGGGCCAAAGCTGAAAGGACACTCAGCTGAGGATGTGTCTGGTGGTGAAAAGAAAATCCGATGCTGTAAAGAACAATATTGTTTAGGAACCTGGAATGTCAGATCAATGAATCAAGGTAAGCTGGAGGTGGTCAAACATGAGATGGCAAGACTGAACATCGACATCTTGGGAATCAGCGAACTAAAATGGAGAAGCATGGGCGACTTTAATTCAGGTGACCATCATATCTACTACTGTGGGCAAGAATCCCTTAGAAGAAATGGAGTAGCTCATAGTCAACAAAAGGGTGGGAAAAGCAGTACTGGGGTACAATCTCAAAAATGATAGAATGATCTCAGTACGAATCCAAGGCAAACCATTCAACATCACAGTAATTCAAGTCTATGCCCCAACCACTGAGGCCGAAGAAGCTGAGGTTGATCGGTTCTATGAAGACCTACAACACCTTCTAGAACTAACACCAAAAAAAGATGTCCTCTTCACCATAGGGGATTGGAATGCTAAAGTAGGAAGTCAAGAAATCACCAGGATAACAGGCAAGCATGGCCTTGGTATACAAAATGAAGCAGGACAAAGGCTAATAGAGTTTTGCCAAGAGAACACACTGATCATAGCAAACACTCTTTTCCAACAGCACAAGAGGCAACTCTACACATGGACATCACCAGATGGTCAATATCAAAATCAGATTGATTATGTCCTTTGCAGCCAAAGATGGAGAAGTTCTATACAGCCAGTAGAAACAAGACCTGGAGCTGACTGTGGCTCAGATCATGAGCTTCTTATTGCAAAATCTCGGCTTAAATTGAAGAACGTAGGGAAAACCACTAAACTATTCAGGTATGACCTAAATCATATCCCTTATGAATATACAGTGGAGGTGAGGAATAGATTTCAGGGATTAGACCTGATAGACAGAGTGACTGAGGAACTATGGACGGAGGCCCGTAACATTGTTCAGGAGGCAGCAACGAAATCCATCCAAAGAAAAAGAAATGCAAGAAAGCAAAGTGCTTGTCTGATGAAGCTTTACAAGTAGCTGAGGGAAGAAGGGAAGTGAAAAGCAAGGGAGAAAGGGGAAGATATATCCAACTGAATGCAGATTTCCAGAGAATAGCAAGGAGAGGCAAGAAGGCCTTCTTAAATGAACAATGCAAAGAAATCGAGGAAAACAACAGAATGGGAAAGACTAGAGATCTTTTCAAGAAAATCGGAGATCTCAAGGGAACGTTTTGTGCAAAGACGGGCATGATAAAGGACAAAGAAGGCAGGGACCTAACAGAAGCAGATGAGATTAAGAAGAGGTGGCAAGAATACACAGAAGAACTATACAGGAAAGATCTTAATGTCCCTGATAGCCATGATAATGCGGTCACTGAACGTGAGCCGGACATCCTAGAGAGTGAAGTCAAGTGGGCCTTAGCAAGCATTACTAACAACAAAGCTAGCAAAGATGACTGTCTTCTAGTTGAGCTACTTAAAATCCTAAAATATGATGCTGTTAAAGTGCTGCACTCAATATGCCAACAAATTTGGAACACTCAACAGTGGCCACAAGACTGGAAAAGGTCCGTTTACATTCCAATTCCAAAGAAGGGCAATGCCAAAGAGTGTTCAAACTACCGTACAACAGTGCTCCTTTCACATGCCAGCAAGGTTATGCTCAAAATCCTACAAGCTAGGCTTCAGCAGTATGTGAACTGAGAACTACTGGAAGTACAAGCTGGGTTTCAAAGAGGCAGAGGAAATAGAGATCAAATCGCCAACATTCGCTGGATCATGGAGAAAGCAAGAGAATTCCAGAAAAACGTCTATTTCTGCTTCATTTACTACACTAAAGCCTTTGATTGTGTGGATCACAACAAACTGTGGCAAATTCTTAAAGAGATGGGAGTACCAGACCACCTTACCTGTCTCCTGAGAAACCTGTACGAGGGTCAAGAAGCAACAGTAAGAACCGGACATGGAACAGCCGATTGGTTCAAAATTGGGAAAGGAGTACGACAAGGCTGCATATTGTCGCCTTTCTTATTTAATTTATATGCAGAGTACATCATGAGAAACGCCGGGTTGGATGTATCACAGGTCGGAATTAAGATTGCCGGGAGAATTATCAACAACCTCAGATACACAGATGATACCACCTGAATGGCAGAAAGCAAAGAGGATCTAAAGAGCCTCTTGTTGAGGGTGAAAGTGGAGAGTGCAAAAGCTGGTTTGAAACTCAACATTACAAAAACAAAGATCATGGCATCTGGCCCCATCACTTCCTGGCATATAGAAGGGGAAGAAATGGAAGCAGTGACAGATTTTACTTTCTTGGGCTCCAAAATCACCGCAGACGGTGACTGTAGCCATGAAATTAAAAGATGCTTGCTCTTTGGTAGGAAAGCTATGGCAAACCTAGACAACATAGTAAGAAGCAGAGACATCACCTTGCCGACAAAGGTTCGTATAATCAAAGCTATGGTTTTCCCAGTAGCAATGTATGGCTGTGAGAGAGCTGGACTATAAGGAAGGCTGAGCGCCGAAGAATTGATGCTTTCGAACTGTGGTGCTAGAGAAGACTCTTACAAGTCCACTGGACTGCAAGGAGGTCAAATCAGTCAATCCTAAAGGAAATCAACCCTGACTGCTCATTGGAAGGACTGATGCTGGGAAAGATTGAAGGCAAAAGGGGAATGGGACGGCAGAGGATGAGATGGCTAGATAGCATCACCGATGCAATGAATATGAACTTGAGCACACTCCGGGAGAGAGCGGAGGACAGGAAGGCCTGGTGTGCTAGCCTATGGTCCATGGGGTCATGAAGAGTCGGACATGACTGAACAACTGAACAACAACAACAGCTGCATCAGTTGTGTAACTCACTGTTTCCCCTGCAAAAAACACAGATGTGGCAATCAAATAAGGATCAGGCCTACTTCCATGTAGTCTAAAAGGGAAAGTGGTGGCGCTTTTCATAACTGTTGTGTGTATATGCGTGTATTTTGTACTTTGTTATCTGTACTCAAATACAAAGTCTAGCACAGTATCATTCCCCCATCAGCACAACTGTTTTGGATATTCTGGGCCAACTTGGGGATGGCATCACAGAGTTCTTAAACACTGAAGAATGATTTGCAGCAGTTGCTATAAAAAAATATCTCAGGCTGAAAAAAAATGTCACTTTTGCAACAAGAGTTAGAAAAAATATGCTTGCATCATGCCAAAACCATATCCTGCTGAGACCAGAGGAAGGAAAGGAGGAAGGAAAACATATGAAGCTGTGTTATTCAGATGATTTTCCCCTCTAGCCTACAGTTGTCTGACTTGTTATGGTCTCCAGGAAAGTCTGGAGCAGATTCTCAGGTGGGTGGGAGGCACTGGGAGCAGTGGGCTGCAGGAGACAAAAGAGGAAGAAAGTCCCATTGCATCGGTGGACGTCTACTCTGGTGATGTTGGATTCCGCCCTAAGTCTGAACCCAAACCATAATGTTCTGAACATGATCCATGACAGGCATAGTCTCTAATGTGGGGGTGCAAAACATGTGGCCCAGAGGCCACATGTTGCTATCCCGGGCCTTTCCTGCAGCCTCATAAAGGTGCCCTGACCTATCCACCATGGCCAAATTCTCCCCTGCCAATCCCCCCACTGCCTGCATTCTCTACTCCTTCCCCCAGAGATGTGTGAATGTGTGTGTGTGTGTTGCACATCTCTTTTTGTAGATATGTGCATGCATGGATCTGTGTGTTTGTGTATGCATGTGTGTGGCCCTTGATCCTTGATCCAATTTCACATTGGGGCCAAAACTGTTGTGCACCCCTGCTCTAAAATGAAAGGTGGCTGTCCAAAGGCTGGTATCATTCTTTATGCTACCTATGCCATCAGTGAATTACTACATTTTTATCCTGCCCTTCCTCTAAGGAGCTCAAGATACCATATATGGCTTCCCCTGTTAATGACACAATGATTACTATACCTCACAGGCTCTCAGTGGGGCAAACCAATTACAACCACAGTATGGAGTAATAACACCACCCGATCCCTGCATTCCACCTTGAGTGGATGCAGAATTTTATAACCTTGTAAACAGCCTTGTTGTCATGATGCTTGATAAAGGGCGAGGCTGATACTGCAGAAGTTGGCAGTGCATTGTAGTGATGTACTGGATTATCATGTTGATGTAATTGGCTATCATGCCCAGCTGTACCTTTGGTAGTTCTGTTGGCAGATGCCATGCGTTCTGATTGCTTGAATCATAAGCAAAGTATTTTTCATTGTCTCATATTAGTTGGCTTTGATTTGTAGCAAATTGAATGAGGAAGCTAATTTGTGACATCCAAAGGGAAAGAATTCACATTATCCTTCCCAGATATATGCAGTACAGAGACCAGCTATAATGAAAGACATGTCAGAGAGTATAAGTTCCTGCCGGAGGTTTTTCTGTAGCTGTAAACATGTAGTGGTAGCTTTCTGTGAATATGATCTGGATTATAGGCTTTGTGACTATCAGCAATGTCAACAATGATACTGCTTCTTGCTTATATTTTATATGGGAATTATAATGAAGTTATGGGCTTTTATTATCTTTCCCCCCAATATTTTTCTTAAATGCAGTAGCACAGCCCCCCCCCCCCCCGTCCCAACCTTGGCTTAGCATGTCTCTCTCTCTTTAACCACCTGAAACATAAATTAGCTCCATTCTACTGATTAATAATATTGCTTACAGTGATTTTCAAAAAATAATAATCTGAAATTTAAATTAGGCTAAGTATTTGTAGCAGAATGCCATCATAATTTTCCAAAGCAATAAAATCAGTTATCAGAATTAATGATACATGAAATTCATTTTATGATTTTACTTACATTAACTTCTTTCATTCCTCATCTATTTTTCAAACCAAGTCCCATAACTTTCTAATATATCTTTATGCTGCCCAGTGACCCTGTATGTATTAAATGATAGCAATATTCACTGTGGCTTTTAAACATTAACTTGTGGTCTGTTTTCTTGATGAAGTTATGAAGAATGTGAAAGAGGACTGCAGGAAATGGTGGGGATCTTACTAGGCCTTTGAAGCTGCACATGCGAAATCAAGTCACTTTCTCTAATGCTACAGAAAAAAGCAGAGGCAGTGCAGTATTGTGCCTGATCCAGGCCCAATGGCACCAGTTTAAAAATTAATATTAATGTTTGCATGTGGAGAGGGAAAAGCAAGTATTTCCTGGGCTAATGCAGTTTAAACAGCCTGCTGGCTGCTTCTGGGTGGCATGGATTTATCCCTTTAACTCCTTTGCAATTTAAATAGTCACTTCAAGCCTATGCAGTCTAAACAGCCTGCCAAGCGGCTTTCCTTCAAGGAAGGCAGTCTGGCTAGTTGGGTGGCAGGAAAGCAGACAGGTGTGAGAACTGAGGAGGAGGTCAGAGGAGGCTGTCTAAACTCTGAGCCTACTCTAAAAGCTGAGATCTCCAGGGTCCTGGAAATGCAATTCATAGTGGGCACTGGGTTGCCAGCTGGCAGTTTATTAAAGGCCCAGCCAGGGTTTTGTTTGTTTCTTGGCCAGTTTCCAGATGAGTCTTTTTATCTATATCAGGTGTGCCTAGAAAAAAAAAATCACTCCAGTACCTGTTTCAGTGCTTTGGATAAAGGACTGTAACAATGTGAAGGAACTACTGGGTTCAGCCTGAATGGCTGTGCTTCCTGGGAGGAACCAAGGAAATAGTTAAGGGCCATACCCACTGCTTCAGGCCTGGGGAGAGAGAGGCCACGGCCTGAGAAAGCTCTGTAGAAATGCTTCTTGTCTAAATTAAACTAGAAAGTTTATTTATAAAGCAAAGTGCCTCATTCTATAAGGTGCGATCCACCAAATTTGAAATGGGGACCACTTTGGGAGCTGCTTCCCTTTGGGCTGCTTCAGACAAAATCTGCTTTGCTTTAGATCTGAGGCAGACCCTAACTTTGACTTCTGGAAGCTTTGGCTTTCTCTGCATTTACTATAATATGGAAATCAACAAAAGGCTATATATTTTCTATTTTTTCTGTGTTTCAGATTTGGATAGAATTTACGGACACAGTAGCCCCTTCTGTCAGGATGAAGCCTGCCAGGTTTCAGACATATATGTGCAGGGTGTTTTTTGCTAGACACATTTAAAGTTGATGTGGTGGTGGTGATTGGGGATGGGGGAGAACTGATCTTGCTGCCTCTGGCTCTCCTCTCGGAAACCTAGGGGCAACATGAGCTTAGTCATGTTCTTGTTTCATCCTTGATGGAGTGGATGACACTTAAATGAAATCTGGAAGTGCACACTAATGTAGTGCTGTGCACACTATAACACTTCATAACGTACGAAGGTCAGACACACAGAGTGAGACAGATACTATGCTACCCTCTCACATACAAACCTATAAATATTTAATACCAAACTTGTGCCAAAATGGGTTGGGGGTGAAGGGAAATGACTTACCTAATGAGTAACACTCAAGATAGATGCAAACGAAGAGCAGCAATAGAATTAGGATGCATGGACATGAATTTTAGGAAAACATTGGAATGAGACAACACAAGCAAAAATACAGTCGCTGACACCTTCACAGCTCTTTCAACATTGTTGCTGCTGGGAGAGTCAACTTGCAAAAGAGCACTGAAAACACTGGAACACCTTCTGATACGTTACTTCAATATCCCTCCCCAAAGCACTTTGTTTGGGGAGCCCTGGTAAAAGCATTTTGTTGCTGGAACCAACAAATGCTACTCACAGATCTACACCTCCCTTCTCTTCTTCCCCCTCCCTGGCATCTTCCTTTTATGGAGAGCTGGGGGAAGATTTAGAAGTCTATCTATTGGCCAAGGGCTGGTGCCAGCCAGAGTCTCGTGGGATCTTGGCATAGTGCTGCTGACGGGCCCGCCACTGCGCCCCCTGCTGCCGAAGCCCCCCGCCACACCGCACGCTGCTACCAAAGTCTGCCTGCTGCCTCCCCAAGCCACCTGCCCCCCTTGCTGGCTGCTGAATACCCCCCCAGCCAGACACCAAAACTGCCCCCTAGCCAGTCACCAAAACTGTTCTTCCAGCCTGCCACCCAAAACACCCCAGCCAGCCCCCATTCCCCCTGGGATTTTTTACCTGGGTGGTGCAATGTTTCTTCCTCCTCTTCCTCACCCAGCCTGTTCACTGGCAAAGCACTAGGGGACCAGCTGGCCAAGCTTGCAGGCTCATGGCACGTGACCTTAAAAGATGGGTAATCTTTTAAATCATCTAAGGTTATCAGCCCCATCTACAATTAATAAATCCCACCTGATCTGATCGAACCAACGTTATGATAACTTCTTGCAATCTATTGGCCAGAATTGCAGCAATATTTTAATATCTATGTTAATTAATGAAATAGGCCGATAGTGTGGTAAGTATAATCCTTGCCAGGCTTAGGAATCACAGTAATTATGAATCATTTAACAATGAAGAAAGGGAGCCCAATTAAAAAATATGATTATAAAGATAATGAAGTTTTGGAACAAACAGGTTGGAAAATGTTTTATACCACTCAGTTGGAAACCTGTCTGGATCATGTGATTTCCCAGTATTCATATTCTTAATTGCTTTCATAGTTTCCTCAATATGCAAAGGAGCTGAGAAAAACTCAACCATTGTGAAGAATCTAAAGACGGAAGTTCAACATGAGGGAAAAAAGGGGATCCATGTTCAGCTTCGATGTTTCACTTCCCATACTCTACAAATCAGAATAAAACTTAAAAAAAATATATATTTATGGGAGAGGTGTTTATTATATCATTCTCATCTTTAACAGCTGAAATAACATTTTGATATTTTTGCTACTTAAGATGATTTGCCAGAATCTTACTGGGATGCTCACCATTTTTGCAATATGCCCAATAGAAGATCAACAGCAAGCTGAGGCAGAAAAGGAAAATGCTGAGGTGAGGAAAAATGAAGCAGAGGATACTCCTTGGAAAAGGGTGACAGGAGCAGAAGAACTAGAAGCCACTCTGCACCAATGGAAGCAGTGGAGCTATGGAACCGTTTCCAGATACTTGAGGATGAGAATGGAGGACAGAATTGCAGGGGACCCTGCATGAGAGCGAGGAAGAGGCTGAAGGTCAGCCAAGCAGAGGCGATGAAACCAAGGCCTACAGCTACAAGAAGTGAAGAGTAGTAGTAGTGGGAGACTCCTTGCTGTGTGGGATTGAAACCCAAGTATGACGCAAAGACCCATGGACTCGCCAGGTATGCTGTCTCCCAGGAGGACAGATTAGAGACATGACTGAAGGGTTGCTTGCACTCATAAAGCCCACTGACAGGTATCCCTTTCATCTCATCCATGTGGGAACAAATGATACCGCCAAGCACAGCTGCAAAGAAATCACATCAGACTTTGAAGCTCTGGGAAGGAAACTCAAGAACTTTGGGGCCCAGATAGTTTTCTCATCCATCCTTCCAGTAGTTAGAAGAGGGATAGAAAGGGAATGAAAAATACTGTGGGTGAATGACTGGCTATGAAGGTGGTGCCGACACAAGAGATTTGGATTCTGGGACCATGGGCTATACCTCCTGGAAGATGGACTGTTGGCAAGGGATGGGTTGCACCTCACAAGGACCGGGAAGAATGTGTTTGATCACAGCATGAAGAACTTCATCAGGAGGGCTTTAAACTGAATCCTGTAGGGGAGGGAGACATAACATTGTGGGTAACAATGGACCACAAAGGAGAGAACAGCTCTAATAGCGCCCAATAATAGTCTTCAAAAACATGTAGGAGAAAGCCACACCATAAAGCACATGGTCTTCGATGTCTATATACTAATGCCCAGACTACGGGAAACAAGCAGAACAAACTTGAACTCTTAATACAGGAGGGAAATTATGACTTGATAGGTGTAAGTAACTGAAACTTGGTGGGATGACTCCCATGACTGGAATACAGCAATAGAAGGATATAACTTGTTCAAAAAGAACAGGAGGAACAGAAAGGGAGGTAGGGTTGCACTGTATGTGAAAAATACATATCTGCACAGAAATACAGGGGATGAGCTTGGTAGCCCCATCGAGAGCATCTGGGTTAAAATCATTGGAGCAAAGAATAAAAGGAACATGGTGGTCGGAGTCTACTACTGGCCACCCAATCAAGGAGAAGATGAGAAGATGAAACTTTTGAAAAGCAAATAGCCAATGTTTCAAGGAAGCATGATGTAGTAGTAATGGGGGACTTCAATTTCCCCGATATTTGTTCGGAGGCAAATTCTGCAAAAAATGACCCCTCCAGGAAATTCCTGACTTGTGTTGCGGATAACTTTCTCCTACAGAAAATAGAAGAAGGAACTAGAGGATTGGCTATCCTTGACTTGATCGTAATCAACAGAGATGACTTAGTGGATAAAATAGCAGTTACAGGAACTCTGGGGGAGTGTGACCATGTTATACTTGAGTTCTTGGTTCTAAAGGAGGCAAAAGCCGAGAGTAGCTAAATGCTCACCCTGGATTTTAGGAAAGCCAATTTTAATAAACTCAGAACAATGATAAGTAAGGTCCCATGGCAAGCAACTCTAACAAGAAGAGGAGTCCGCAATGGATGGGAGTTTTTAAAAAAGGAAATTCCAAAGGCACAATTACAAACCATTCCAACAAGAAAAAAAGGTAGAAGACAACAGAATAAGCCAATGTGGCTTCACAAAAAGCTTAGAGGTGACATGAAAACAAAAAAGGACACATACAGGAAGTGGAAGGAAGGCCAAGCTACAAAGGAAGAGTACAGGCAGATAGCACAGAATTGCAGGGATGGCGTCAGGAAGGCTAAAGCTGAGAATGAGTTGTGGTTAGTGAGGAATGCTAAATCAACAAAAAGGCTTTCTTCAGCTACGTGCATAGTAAAAGACAGAGGAAAGAAATGGTGGTTCAGCTATTAAATAAGGATGGCAAAATGATAACAGATGACAAAGAAATGTCAGAAATGCTCAATTCCTACTTCGGCTCAATCTTCTCCCAAAAGAGGGTCTATGACCCCTCCTCCCCTGGCAAAGGCAAAGTACAGGCTGAAGGGGCAGGATTGCAGCTTGAGATTGATAGGCATATGGGCCAGGAACACGTGACTATTTTGAATGAGTTCAAATCTGCAGGGCCAGATGAACTGCATCCTACAGTAATAAAGGCACTGGCAGAAGAACTCTCAGAACCGCTGTCTATTCTCTTTGAGCAATCATGGAGAACGGGTGAAGTGCCAGATGACTGGACGGGGGTTGTCCATATCTTCAGAAATGTTGTCCCTGTCTTCAGAAAGGGCAAAAAGAAGAAACCTGGGAACTACAGACCAGTCCGTCTGACATCAATCCCTTGGAAAATTCTGGAGCAGATGATAAAGCAATCAATCTGGAAGCACCTTGAAAACAATGCAGTGATTACTCGAAGCCAACATGGATTTGTCAAGAACAAATCCTGCCAGATGAATCTGATCTCATTTTTTGATCAAGTAACCTCCCTGTGGACTGTGGGAATACTGTGGACATCATATACCTCGACTTCAGCAAAGCTTTCAACAAAGTGTCCCATGATATCCTGATGAGCAAACTAGCTCGAAGTGGGCTAGATGAAACAACTCTCACATAGATCCACAGTTGGCTACAGGATCGGACTCAAACAATGCTTATCAAAGGGATCTTCTCAAACTGGGGAGAGGTAACGAGTGGGGTACCACAGGGCTCAGTCCTGGGTCCAGTGCTCTTCAACATTTTTATTAATGACTTGGAGAAGGAGGTGAAGGAAGTGCTGATCAAATTTGCAGATGACACAAAATTAGGCAGGATAGCTAATACTTTGGAAGACAGAAACAAAATTCAAAGTGATCTGGATAGACTGGAGCGCTGGGCAGAAAACAACAGAATGAAATTTAATAGAGATACAGGCCAAGTTCTGCACCTCGGAAAAAGAAATCAAAAGCACAGTTACAATACTGGGGATACTTGGCTCAACAATACTACAAGTGAAAAGGATGTTGGAATTGTTGTCGATTGCAAGCTGAATATGAGCCAATAATGTGATGTGGCTGTTGATGATCAGGGGACTGGAATCAAACCACTATGAGGAGGGACAGAAACTAGGGATGTCAGAGAATTCCGCCACGGATCTCGGTGAGGCCGAATGCCAGTGCATTCGGCCTCACCGAGACTTACCTGGGGCGGATGTTCTGGACGGCGGCAGCTCCAGCGGCGGCTGCGGTGGAGGCGGCTGGTCTTCCAACCGGCTGCCACCACCGCCATTTGCAGTCTGGTCGCTTCTGGTTTGTTTTGTTTTTTACATAGATGTGATAAAGACTTACGTAGCCTATCACATCTGGGTTTTAAAAAAAATGCATACGCAAATGGCGGTGGCTATGGCGGCCACCATTTGCGTTCCTTATTTTTGGCCGTCTTAGTCTATGTAAATATTTTTTAAAGGTTGTCCCAGAGAGGAAGGCCAGGATCTCTTCTCGATCATCCCAGAGTGCAGGACACGGAATAATGGGCTCGAGTGACAGGAAGCCAGATTCTGGCTGCACATCAGGAAAAACTTCCCGTTAGAGCAGTACAACAATGGAACCAATTACCTAGGGAGGAGGTGGGCTCTCCCACGCTGGAGGCATTCAAGATGAAGCTCAACAGTCATCTGTCAGAGATGCTTTGACTTGGATTCCTGCATTGAGCAGGGGGTTGGACTCAATGGTCTTATAGGCCCCTTCCAACCCTACTATTCTATGGTTCTATTATATCTAGTTTGCCCCTGAGAACTAGGTCTCACCTATGGTTGGGTCAGCCATCTTCTTGGCCATTAATAAACTACACTGAGATTTCAAAAACAAGTGTATAAAGGAAGTGTCCCCAAAAGTATGCCCATATGAGTAGGGATGGCCGAGAATTCCGCCACAGATCTCGGTGAGGCCGAATGCCAGTGCATTTGGCCCCCCGAAATCTGTGGTGGAATGGCCTGCCACCCCCCCGCCACCCCGCAGATCCCCCCCAGGACGAGACTTACCTGGGGCGGATGTTCCGGGCGGCAGTGGCTCCGGCAGCGGCTCCGGCAGCGGCAGCGGCTGTGGCTGGTCTTCTGACCAGCTGCCGCCGCCGCCATTTGCAGACTTGTGGTTTGTTTGTTTTTTGTTTTTTTCAAGACGTGATAGGCTATGTAAAGATTTACATAGCCTAACACGGAGAAAAAAAAGGGATGCAAACGGTGGTGGCTACGGACTGGCACACCTGTTCCATATCCTCTGACAATACGACAGTGGCAGCCGCCATTGCCATTTTGCTTTGAGAATGGCAGCCGCAAATGGTGTAGAGCAGCGGTCCCCAACCTTTTTGGGACCAGGGACCGGTCCGTGGAAGACAATTTTTCCACGGACCGGGGGGGATGGGACCGGACCACAGTAGGGGTGTGGGAACCCCCCTTACATTGGGTCTGCAGGGGGAGACAATCCATCCCTTCCCCCCCCCCTCGGAATCCTCGTTGGCCCTGGACTTGCCTGCCAGGGGAGGACTTCCGGCCACTGGGACGCAAATGGCATCCGTGTAGCGGATGCCATTTATGTCCCTGTTCTTTGCAGTAATAGGCTATTACTGCAAAGAACAGGGCTGGAGCCAGCCAGCAGCTCTGCGGACTCACCACGGAGCGGAGCCAGCCAGGGCCGGCGAGGATTCCGGGGGGGGGGAGGGACGGATTGCCTCCCCCTGCTGCGGACCCAATGTTAGGGGGGGTTCCCACACCCCTACTGCTGTCTGGTCCCATCCCCCCCCATTCCGTGGAAAAATTGTCTTCCACAGACCGGTCCCTGGTCCCAAAAAGGTTGGGGACCACTGCTGTATGCCATTTGCGGCTGCCTTTCTCAAAGCAAAACAGCAATTGCAGCTGCCGTTGCCATTGCCGTATCGCCGGAGGATATAGAACAGGTGTGCCAGTCCGCGGAACCCAGCAGATGTGTGGACGCTCAAGGGGATCCTGGGAGGAAGGAATGGATGTAAGCACCTTTTCACCTTGTGAAAAGTGGGTTTTAAGGCTGTGTTTACGCCACATTTTTTGCTCCATGTGTTCCTGAAGGAACCAAAGCTGATTTCATGAAAAGCCACGTTAAACATGAAAGCACATGTACATTTGTTGCCGTGTAGATCTGGCCAGAGTCAGCACCACGCAGACCTCTCTAGGAATGGCATTTCACAATTTGGGAGCCACCACAAAAAAGGCCCACTCAAGAGTAACCACCCACCAAATCTCAGTATGCAGAGGTCTTAGACTCTGAGCTCAGGGCCTGGACAGGACACACATGGGAAGAGGCAGCCCTTCAGTGCCAATGTTGACTTAGACCTTTGCTTAGAGCTCATCTAGTTAGCGATTGTGGTTTTATTGCTCTGAGGATAGCTCTCAATAGCTGGCAGACCCTTGACTTTGTTCTGTCCTGCCCCAGCCTTTGATTTATATACCTCTATGCTATTTAATTTAAATATTGTTGACTTTTGTTTCCAGTTCATTCTAGGTTTTTCCTTACATGCTTTCAGTCTCCACCATTTTATGAGTCAGTATATCATGAATGTCCACAGTATTAATATTCTAAAGTGAGAAAAGGTGCAAATTTGACCAGATGGCAGGAACAAAATATGACTCAGAATCTGATACTTTTAAGGCTGCAATCCTATGCACAATTACCTCAGAGTAAGTTCTATTGAACACAGTCGGGGGTTAGTTCCTAATAAATATTTTGTTGTATGTTTGGAATCCTATTTGTATTTACTTAGGAATATATTCCATTGAATTCAGTGAGGCTTCCCTCTAGGTGAACATGCATAGGGTTGTGCTGCATGAGCCTGCTGTGCATTGCCAGTGAGACACATTTAAAAAAACCTCTTTTCCAAATGTGATATCTGTTGCTGGGGAAGAAGAAATGGCTTAAGAAATGGGCCTCCTACTCAGTGGAAAAGATAGTCATATAGGCCATTTCAGAGATGGGGGAACGTGTGGCCCCCAGATGTTGTTGGACTGCAACTCCCAGCCCCCCCCCTCATTACTGGCTATGCTGGCTAGGGGCTAGGGCTGATGGGAACTGTGGTCCAACAACATCTGGATGGCCACATATTCCTCACCCCAGGCAGAGAAACTCTGTATTCATACCATCTTTTGAAGACTCCACTGAGTCAAGAATAACCCAGAGTTTCCACTGTTGCTTGGTCAGCGGAGGAGATCTCCGGAAGACTCATCAGCTGCACTGCTGCTTATCTGTTGGTAATTTAATTTAAGGAACTAGCTTAACTGGTCCAGCAATACTGCTTTGGGGCAAAGTAACTACCCCTTATACTGGTAAAATTGCACTGATACCTTAAGAATAAATACCTTATAGGGCCCCTGACCAGAAAGAAAAACTTCTGAATGTCTAACTAGTTGCACTGAACAGGGCCAATTTCTTATTAAGGGTGGAGAGAGTTCCACCCCAAGCAGAGCCAACACGCTCCCATTCCCCCACAATGCGTCAGTCACTTGCACAGGTTTTGCTGCTTGAAGTTTCTGTCTTGTGCTTCTGCCTTCTGTTGTGCACAAATTTCTCCTGTGTGTCTGTGGCTCACCTAGTTCCCTGTGTGCATTCTTGAAAAAACAACTGAAAAGTCTCCAAGGAGGGCATCGAGGAGGAATGCTCTGCCTAATACTTCATTTTTTAGTGTGATGGCTGTTCGTCACTTTGTGGAACAGTGCTGTCCAACACCCACAAACAATCAGAGTACTGCTTTTCACTCCGCACCTGTACAGTTCACCCTAACTGACTCATTGGGCCAGTTCACATGATCAATGCAGGCCGCCATGGCTTATTTAAGCCACAGCAGGTTGTGGTGCATTCTGGTGGCCATTTTGAATATTCAGTGCCCAGCAGGGAGTTGCCATTGTTTGTTAAGTCATCCAAACCCAGGTGGCATGGATTTCTGAGGCTTAAACAACCCTAAAAATCCCCACAACAGACCATGGGTTGTTTTAGGGTTGTTTAACCCTCAAACATCCCCTGCACCTGGGTTCAGACAACATGACAAACCATGGCAACTAACCTGCCAGGGGTTGAATATTCAAAATGGCTGCTGGCATGCACTGCAACCCACTGTAACTTACATAAGCCATGGTAGGCTGAGGTGATCATGTGAACCCAGTCATTGACTGGGTTCACACAACATGATAAGCCACAGGGCATTGTGAGCCTTGTTAGCGTAAGCTTGGCTTACCATTACATGCAAACCCGGCATGGACAATTCAGTGTGGTTTGTTAACCATGCACAAGCTACCTGAAAATCCATGGTTTGTAGTATGCTTGTTGAGGGCAGATGTCAGGGTGGAAACTGAGCCCATAGAACCCCAGAGCAGTTCTGATTCTGAGGAGGAACAGCAATCCATGGGAGAGGAGCCCGCTCATCCCTCACAGGCACAGCAGCTGGCAGAGATTCCTCCTGCCAGCATTCCTGGGAGAGATAGTGACCCTGGCAGCAAGAGAGTGCAGGAGGGGGGCTTGCTGGACACTCGACGCAGACGCAGGGAGCAACGAGTGATGGAGGGCGTGGAATGGAGGCATAGCACCCATTTGGCGCGCAAGCAACGGTCGCGTCCCGTGGACCTAAGGGAAAGAGGGAGGATCTCTCCCTAGCCCATAAGTTCAGGGTCTTCCTGTGATTCTCCTTCAAACAGAGACCAACTGCCTAACCCGGAGCATAGGCTACTCTGCTGTTCATTGCTTAGTCACTGGTGACTAGCATCTGAAAGAGTCATTAAGTTGTAAAAGGGTTAAAGCCTTGAAAAGAATCCTGTTGTCTGTGTCTTGAGTTGGCTGTTGGAGTAGACTGAAAGAGCCCGCTAGGGCGCTCCTGACAGCAGCTTGTTCTCAGGGTGGCTTGTCCAAAGTGGCTACAGAACTGCCTGGCAAGAGCAGAAACAAAACTCTGTGCCACTCTTTGCGATCTCACCAGTGCCACTTCCAGCCTGCCTTCTCCCTCTTCAGTGACTGCCCCTCCATTGTTGCTGAAATGGCACTTTGGAAGGACCTGTTGCCAACTTTTTTTTTCTTCCTGTGTTTCAGAAGTATACAAATGGCCTCATAATTTTTTAACTTATTATTTTTCCCCAGCCCTTCACAAGTGTGCAGGTGCACAAGTGCGCACATTCACCTGTCCGCTATGTGCAGTCTCACCTTGTCAATTTCCTTGTATGTTACAGCTGTTGAGTGAAGCACAGAAGTGGAGTACCTAACAGACTAGGAAACTGACCAAGTAAAACTGTATGTAGGCTAATCAGCAAACACTTGCAAAGGACCAGGGAAAAAAATAATACTAAGAGAAAGTATGAACCCCATTTGCTCAATTCAGAAGGACCAAAAAAAATTTTTTTTTTAAGTTGGTGAACAAAGTAAGTCCTCTGAAAAAGGTAGTGATCAGAGCAGGGAGGGGGGTAGGTCGTTTCCCACTGTAGGGATGATGATATGAGATGTCTTGCCATGCAAAGGACACTGGGATAGCTGCAGGGGAGTAGGCTGGAGAACTGAGGGGGAAAGAAGCCACACCAAGCCGCCATGTGCCCGATCATCTGTCAGGAGTAATGCGGATTATTCAGTGAGCAATGTACCCACCCCAGTTTATTGTCCAGGGTGGTTTAGCATGATGTGCGAACCGGCTCATTTTGTGGAGAGGAGAGAAAAGTAACAGCGCTACCCTATGTACCACAGCCTGGGAGGCTGAAGGGAAGCCAGCAACTGGTATAATATGGCTTTAAGTCCAACAGAGGTTGTTTTTGGTTTTCTACTTCTTTGGTAGCTGGTTTGTGTGCTGAATAGCATTTCAGTCCCTCCTCTTCTCCTCCCCCCAACCAAGAAGCTGCTGGCTATAAAACAGCTAAGCTGCAAGGAAAGGGGAGCTATGGACTTGTGGGAAAGGGGTGGTGGTTTCCTGCTGCTCAGTTGTTTTCTGCTGCTCAGCATGCATGAGCAGCATGCATGGGATGTGCGGGGGAGATTTCCCACATACACATTACTCAGCTAAGCAGTAGAAAACAGCTGAGGTGTGCCTAAGACTACCACAATGTGTATATATTTTTCTAAGTTAAGAGGACTTACTCCTTACTTAAAAACCTCAAGGTGTTGTTTCTGCCTCAGGTGCTCCTCAGCCAGGTGTGTGTGAGTGAGATGAACACATGCACAGTGAGAGGGAGAATTTGTGTGTGAGGGAGAGAATGCCCGCCCGCCCGCTTTTGCCCCTGCTCCTCCTACAAGTGGCTCCACCTCTGTTTCCTGCCCCACTCCAGTCATAATGACTGCCAGATGCTGCTGGCCTTGAATATGGAATCTTTGTAAACTATCTCAAGAAATGAACTTACTTGTTTGTTATGAAGTCGCTCTCTTCTGAGGGAGCAGTGCTGGCTCCATTTTGAGACACAGCCAAAAAGCCAGGAGTCTTCATCCCTGGCCTCAGCAAAGGTGGGAGAAAGGCACAGGAATGAGGCTGAGAGCGTCATGCAAGACTACGTCAAGCAATTCAGTTTCTAATAGACCTTAAAATGCATTTTCCAAAGGTGCGGGTAAAATTTCAGCAAAACATGAATGTGCTGAATAGCGGGAGTGCTATCTGGTAAGTTACCTGCAATGTGCTCCCACTGTTGAACTCCAGCTTTGACATCTGTCTTTAAGACAGTCATCAGCGTGCAAGGTCATCTTTTGTTAAAAGAGTAAGAGATCGTAAGTAGGACTTTTGTTTCCGACAAGCACAGCCATCATCCCCAAGCACCCTCTTTTGTTATATGGAATGGGAGGCCAACTCAATCTTTCTCCCAGAGCAAGTTGCGCCATTTCCAGTGCCTCTGAGCAGTGTCTGGCTCCTCAGAGTCGTGATGTCACTGCCTTTCTCTGTACTATATAAGAAGAAGCCTCAGGCTGGGGCAGTCCCCAAGTCCCCCTCTTCCCAGAGGTGTAGGGCCATGCTGCTGAAATTACTAGGTGCCTCGCCCCTCCAGGGGTATGGTGCCACACTGCTGCTGAAATCACTCAGTCTCTCCTCCCAGAGGAAAAGCTCCATGCTGAAATCACTGAAATCACTAAGCTCCTTGCTTGCCAGAGCAAGGTGCTGACAGTGGGTGCTTTGCCTTCCCTCCTCAAGGCTCTCTGCTCTCTCTCCTCTTCACCTGCTGAGGCCAGGAATTGCAACGCACACTAGTTCCTGTCTGCAGGGCTTCAGCCCAAGGAAAGGTACATTGCTTTCGGAGGTTCTTAGTACAAATTGTAGCCTCCAACCCTTCTTTCCCTACTGTGTGTGTGTGTGTGTGTGCGTGCTTCAAGCCTCGGGAAGACTCCTTCCCACAGTTTTGAAAGCTACTTTTAGGCCTGGAGCTCAGCTTCCCCAAGAATACAGCTAATTTCCCCACCAAAGCATAACTTGGTGAAGGCTGGAGCACCACTGATTGGTCTTAAGTGTTAAATCCATTTGCTCAGCTAATTCCCCCAAGACCAGCTTGTGTATCTGAATCTCTGTTTAACCTAATAAATGTGCCGTTGTGGAGTGATCCTCTCCAGCGGTGTCTGAGTGTGAATCTCTGGGTGGGAATCACTTTCTTGGCCATAGACACTGTATTGCCAGTGTCCAGAGATTCCTTATAGGCGGGCGTGTGAGTCTCGTTAGAACATGTGCGGGTTTGTATATGGGTCTAACTAGAGCACATCACATAACATGGTCTAGGAATATGAACTGTGTTGGTGTGAATTAATTACCACTCTCCTTCACAGCCTGAACACAGGGAGCCTGTCCTGCCTGCTGCAGTGGGACTGGCAGAGGAACTGTGCAAGTGTAATTGCAGGAGCAGGGAAGTAGTGATGAAGGGGCAGAGTCTTCTTACCCCAACATGGTCCGAGGGCTATGGGAGTGACCTTGTCCCTACAGCGCTCTAACTTGCAATCACTGTGTGAAATGACCTGGGTACTGTATAGCTTTGCAAGTGCCTTCTCCCATAGATTGTGCCCCCCGATTCCCCAAGACCTGGGGGAGAGGTTCTGTTCTGTGTTGAAATCTTTGCTCAAGTAAATAACTGAAAGGGCAAGAAATAGGGTACTCTCCAGAGTGGAAGCCTCTTTCCAAGGAAACTTGCTTGGCCTCCTTCCTAACAGCATCTAATTGGACTTGGCTCATGACATCAGAGAGCTTAGTCAGCAAGCCCTCTTTCCAAGTAGAACTGTCAGATATACCAGCAAATCAGTCGATGCCTGAAATCCTTCAGTCTTGCCTTCCCTCTTCCCCATAGGCTCCATTGCTAGGGATGTACGAAAATCACTTACCTGTTCGCAGATTATGTTTATGGGGGGGGAGGCGTTCCGTCCCTCCGCCTGGAATCCTGGACGGGGGGCAGGCGCTCCGTTCCTCCCCCCCAGAATCCTCTGTGGCGGGCTGTGCTCCGCAGCAGCTCCACGGAGCAGCCAGCCAGGCCCAGCCAGGCCAGAGCCGTCCGCAGCTGGATTTCCGGCCGCGGAGGGCTCTGGGGGGGTGGGAAATGTGTATGCAAATGGCGGCGGCTACAGCCGAATGCACTGGCATTTGGCCTCCCTGAGATCCATGGTGGAATTCTCTGCCATTCCCTATCATTGCTCATTGCTGATGTTGTCTCCTCCTAGTCAAGTTCTGCCTCCTCTAAAGCCAGGTGCCTGGATTTTCTGCAATGGGATGCAGAACAGCTGGAGGAGGCACCAATGAGCAGGAAGAGGAGATACCAGCAATGCAAGGTAGAGCCAGTGGGGGTGGAGGAGGGGAATGTGAGCCTAACTACACAAGATTGCAGCCTTGGCCTATAGGTATATCTCCCTTTCAGACTGATTATATAAAAGCGTTTCAGTGACTCAACTCTATCAGAGCTTATTCTTAGTGAAAGTCAATTCTCCTTCTTTTGATTCAGAATTGTTTTGTGTGGGCATTCAGGAAAAAAGCTTGCTGTTTCTGAGAGTTCTCTTGCAGTTCATAATGGTAGTGCAAGTGGGTTGATGGTTCCATTTGATTGTCTTTACTGTATTTTCCTCTGGGAATTGTATCAGCCACAGATGAAAGCCATTTGGAAATTCACCACACACATGGACAGCAGAGAACTGGGAAGGATTTCAGATCTGGATGGGGGTAGCAACTGCAAGAAAACATTTACATGAAACAACTGAGAGACCCAAATACAGAGAAGATAATCACAATCAGTAAATGCAAAGCTACTTTGTCGGGTGGTCTGGTCACATAGTTCACAGCAATCAATGGCCACAGCAGCCTTTGGCTTGCACGCTCCCCTTCCTCCTCCACCTCCTCCTCCTCCTCCTCTGACATGGTCATGAGGAGAGTTTGGAAGTTTTCGCTTCCACTTTACCTTAACCACAGTTTGCCATGCCATCTGAACCCAACTTCCCAGTGGTTAATTTTAACTATGGCTAGTGGAAACAAGCCTACTTCAAACCATACCTTACAAAGTTGGCGTGTTTCCACTAATCATAGTTAAGATTAACCACAGTTTCTGGTTTCAGTCATAATGCTAAACTGCAGTTAATCTAAAACAGAAACAGAATCTTGCAACCTCCTTCTTGCAGGTGTCAAAGGACAAGAGGGGACAGTGCGTGCGCGGGCTTATGGCTCACTGAGGCTCATTCTCATCACATTAAAGGCTTAGCATGATGTCCAGATGTTTCATCAGGAAGGCTTAACATTAGAATCTTCTGCAGCCGGCTTTGTAAGACATAATTTCATGTAACCAATGAGGTTCAACAAGAATAAGAAGCTAACTGGGGGGGTTTCATTTGTACCTACAAAACGGCTTGCTCAGCCTGAACACTGGCCACTCATCTGCAGAATCTTATTTTACATTCAGAGCTGGAAAAGAACTCCTGGGGGACATGACACTCAGTTCACACTACAACCTCCAGCATTATGAGCTGGACTAGTTTTGGACTAGATAATTATGAACTTCAGAAATTATAAATTTTTCTACTGGTTCTTGGCTTGAGAATGCATGTTGTCAACACTTTCTATGCTGAAAAGCTGAAAAGCTGCCCTAACTGTTCTTTGTATAGAATCCTCAAGTTAGTTTGAATAATGTTTTTCCACTATGCAAAAAAATAAATAAATCCCAATCATGTACAAGAGAAAATATACGTTATTCTCATATGGTATGGTCCCTTCCCTTGCTGACACCGCTGTCCACAGATATACATACTTTTTCTAATAGCACCTATTGTGTATAATATTCTAACAGTATATGAAGTGCCCCCGTGTTACCTATTTTTTATGGGCATCTGTGGTGCTCATGGCATATATTAACATTTAGTGTCTCCCATAATGTGATCATTTGGAATACAGCTCCCCACAGTTATTATCTTCATTCTCTTTTGAAAACATAATAGGCGAAGACATTTTTCAATGTGCATCGTTCTTCAGAGTCTACACTTTGAAGGAGGGGAAAGAAGAAACTATAGCATAGGCCCTCTCCCCCTGAACAGGGTTTAGGGATGGGGGAGAATTTCTCCCCGAAACTTCAGGGGGCCAAGCACCAACACATTCGGCCCCCAGAAATCGGCGGTGAAATTCTCCGCCACCCCCCCGCCACCCCCCACGCCGCCCCCCAAGATGGGACTTACCTTTCACGAATGTCCCTCCTGGCAGCGGGTCCCGGCAGCGGTTCGTCGGGTCTTCGTCAGGGGCAGGGGCGGCAGCCGGTCTTTCGACCGGCTGCCGCTGCCGCCATTACAAGGAAAGTTAAAAAAAAAAACACCCCTGTGTAGGGGTGCACGAAAGTCACTTACCTGGTCTCGCAGCTTTTCGCGGTGGGGGGAGGCGCTTCGCTGCTCTCCCCCTGAAGTTCAGGCCGGGGGGGGAGGCTTCCCGCCTCACCCGGGCGAAATTCAGGCCGGGCGGGAGGCTTCCCACCTCGCCCGGCCGAAATTCAGGGCGGGGAGGAGGCGCTTCACCTCGCCCGGCCACGAAATAAAGTTTTTTTAAAAAAACGCCCCCGTGATAGGCTACGTGATGATTAACGTAGCCTATCATGGCTAGATTTGCAAAGTCAGCCGTGATAGGCTATGTAAATCATCACGTAGCCTATCACGGGTGACTTTTTAAAAAAAAAGCGTGTACGCAAATGGCGGCCCCCATAGGGAGCCGCCATTCACGTTCCTTATTTGGTCGCTGTAGTCTACGTAAAGATTTACGTAGACTACGGTGAAAATAAGGGCACCGCAAATAGCGTTGCCCTTATTTTCGCCGTAGTGTACGTAAATCTTTACGTAGACTACAGGGACCAAATAAGGAACGCAAATGGCGGCTCCCTATGGGGGCCGCCATTTGCGTATGCGCTTTTTTTTTTTTCCCAAAGTCACCCATGATAGGCTACGTGACGATTAATGTAGCCTATCACAGCTGACTTTGCAAATCTAGCCGTGATAGGCTACGTTAATCGTTACGTAGCCTATCACGGGGGTAGTTTTTGTTTTTTTGTTTTTTCGCGGCTGGGTAGACGGGGCGCTTCTACCCGGCCTGACTTTCGCCGGCGAGGGATGGGGCGCCTCCCGCCCGGCCTGAATTTCGGCCGGGCGAGGCGGGAAGCCTCCCCCCCCTCGCATGAACCTCAGGGGGAGAAGCGAAGCGCCTCCCCCCCACCACGAAAAAATCTGAGGGACAAGGTAAGTCCCTTTCGTACATCCCTAACAGGGTTTGAACTGCACCATGGTTCAATCCGCAGTTACGAGCCCTGAAACAGGAGGCGAGACGGCTAGACCGCTGGTGGCGGAAGTCTCGTTCCATGGACAATCAGACATGGGCTAGAGCTCTATCTTCAGCCTATCACGTGGCGGTGAAGGCAGCAAAAAAAGGAATATTATGCTGCCTCTATCGCATCTGCGTAGTGCTGTCCCAGGAGGCTGTTCCAAGTGGTCTGGAGCCTGGTTGGTCCAGTGGCTCCAGAACCGCTGGAGCATTCCAAGACCTCATGTGAGGCCATGGCAAGGCACTTTGCAGATAAAATTGATCAGATTAGGAGTGTTATTCCATACACTGTGGATACAGTTAGTGAGCAAGAGGCGGTCTGTGGCAAGCCAGTTTTGTGGGATCAGTTCCAGCTTCTTCCTTCTGATGAAGTGGACAAGGGGCTTTCATTTGTAAGGCCGACCACCTGCTTACTTGATCCTTGCCCATCTTGGCTCATTATGGGCTGCAGAGAGAGGCTGGGTGAGGGGATCAGGGCGGTGGTGAACGCCTCCCTTGAGGAGGGAGTGATGCTATCAGCTCTCAAGGAGTCAGTGATAAGACCACTTTTTTAAAAGGCCTCCTTGGATCCCCAAGTCTTGAACAACATTCACCCACTTTCGAATCTGCCATTTTGGGGCAAGGTGATTGAGCGGCTGGTGGCGATGCACTTGAAGGCACACTTGGAAGAACCTGACTATCTAGACCCATTTCAGTCGGGCTTCAGGCCTGGGCATGGGACAGAAACAGCCTTGGTCGCCTTGGTGGATGATATGAGGAGGGCTCTGGATAGGGGAGAATGCTCCTTCCTTGTTCTCCCTGACCTCTCAGCGGCTTTTGATACCGTTGACCACGGTATCCTCCTGGACCGCCTGGAGGGGTTGGGCATTGGAGACACCATATTGCAGTGGTTCCGGTCCTTCCTCGCCAGCAGGTACCAGAGGGTAGCACTGGGAGAGGAGGTTTCGGACCCGTGGCCACTCACTTGTGGGGTGCCACAGGGTTCCATCCTCTCCCCGATGCTATTTAACATCTATGTGAAGCCGCTGGGGGCTATCATCAGGAGGTTTGGGGTGCGATGTCATCAATACAGGGATGACATGCAGCTCTACCTCTCGTTCAAATCTTCACCAAGGTTGGCCGTAGAATCCCTGTCCAAATGTCTGGAGACAGCGAGTGGCTGGATGGGGAGGAATAAGCTGAAGCTGAACCCTGACAAGACCGAGGTACTTTTGGTGGGAGACAAGAGGAGGTTGGGGAATGTTGATCTGGTGTTGAATGGGGTACGGCTACCCTTGAAAGACCAGGTCTGCAGCTTGGGCGTCATTTTAGACTCCCAGCTGTCCATGGAGACTCAGGTGTCAGCTGTGAGCTAGACAGTGCTGTACCATCTGATACAGCAGCTGTGCCCCTACCATCTGGTCCCATCAGTAGTACATGCCCTTGTCTCCTCTCGTCTAGACTACTGTAATGCACTCTAGGTGGGGTTACCCTTGAAGACGGTTTGGAAGCTGCAGCTGGTACAGAACGCAGCAGCTTGCCTGATTAAAGGCAGCCACCAGCGTGGTCACATCACTCCAGTGCTGAAGGAGCTGCAATGGTTACCAGTTGTTTTCTTGGCCAATTCAAGGTTTTGGTTTTGACCTTTAGAACCCTATATGGTTCCAGCCCAGCCTATCTGAAGGAGTTCCTCCAGCAGCACCAGACAGGCCGCTTAACAAGATCAGCCTCAAATGGCCTTCTCTCTGTTCCATCAGCCAGGACAGCTAGGCTGGTGAGGACTGGGGAGAGGACCTTCTCTGTGGTGGCCCCCACTCTGTGAAACTCCCTCCCTAGGGAACTCCGCCATGCCCCCTCTTTAATGAACTTCCAGCACGAATTAAAAACATGGTTGTTCAGGCATTTTGGGTGGGTTAGTTTTAGAAATATGATGTTTTAATGTAAAATTTTATTGTTTTAAAACTGTTTGTATTGATGTACATCACCCAGAGTGGCTGGGTGACCGGGCAGATGGGTGATTAAGAAATTTAATTAAATAAATAAATAGGCATGACTGATCTTACAATTGACAATTGTGTGGTGTATTAGAAGCTACAGTAAGTGAACTCAACTGAAGTTTAGATATCAGTCTGCAGTGCTCTCACGTGAATAGCCTCAGAAGAAGTAGGAAACTGTTGCAACCAATTGTCAAAACCAGTTCTTGCTTAGATCAGTTCATGTTGTCAAGATTCGCACAACCACTTGCAATGTGCTAGACCAATTCATGCTGCTGTTTTCCCACAACCATCACTAATGGAACCAAAATCTTGGTAGTGGAGACAGGTCAAATATAAATAGAATTAAAATCACACAAATGTGAGACTATTAAAACAGCATAAGATATTCCCAATATGATACACAGACATTAGCTGAAAGGAAGCTATGAAAAATAAAACAGTAAAATGAATGGCAATCGAATATGCAGGACTGGATTTTTTGTGCTCCTTCCCAAAAGCAGACTCTTCCCAGCCCATGAAATTCAAAGGAGTTCTGAATAGGGATGTCAGAGAATTCCACCACGGATCTCGGGGAGGCCGAATGCCAGCGCATTTGGCCACCCGAAATTGGTGGCGGAATGGTCTGCCACCCCCCCCCCGCCATCCCCCCAGGACAGGACTTACCTTGCGTGGATCTTTCTGGCGTCGGTGGCTCCGGCGGCCGGTCTTCCGACCGGCTGCCGCCACCGCCATTTCCAGTTAAAAAAACAAAAAAACAAAAAAAGTGATAGGCTACGTAAAGATTTACGTAGCCTATCACGGCTAGATTTTTTTAAAAAACCGTGATAGGCTACGTAAACATTTAATTTAAATAATTTAAAAGGAAAAAAAATGTGCGTACGTAAATTTGCATTCCTTATTTTGGCATGTCTTAGTCTACGTAAACATTTACGTAGACTAAGACGTGCCAAAATAAGGAATGCAAATGGCGCGCGTTTTTGTTTTTTTTTTAAGTCAGGCGTGATAGGCTACGTAAACGTTTACGTACCTACCACGGCTGACTGCAGGGTTGCAAACGGCAGCGGCTACAGCCACCGCCATTTGCATCCCTGCTAGCCAGCAGCCGGACGTCCGGCTGGTAGCGGAGCTGGCCGGCGGCTCTGCAGAATCCCTGTGAAACACAGCCGGCCAGCCAGGATTCTGGGGGGAGGGACAGAACGCCTCCCCCCCAACCATAAACATAATCTGTGAATGGTAAGTGCCTTTCGTACATCCCTATGAAAGAGTGCTTCTCAATGGGACCTTCTCAAACTGGAGAGAGGTAACGAGTGGGGTACTGCAGGGCTCAGTCCTGGGCCCAGTGCTCTTCAACATTTTTATTAATGACTTGGAGGAGGAGGTGCAGGGAATGCTGATCAACTTTGCAGATGACACAAAATTGGGCGGGATAGCTAATACTTTGGAAGACAAAAACAAAATTCAAAGTGATCTGGATAGACTGGAGCTAGGGATGTACGAAACTCACCTTTTCGTGGAATCTTTCACGGTGGGGGGAGGCGCTCTGTCCCTCCCCCCGGAATCCTCGATGGGGGGGAGGTGATCCAGTCCTCCCCCCGGAATCCTCGACGGCCAGCTCCGGGCTGTCCGCAGCCGGATTTCCGGCCGTGGATGGGCTGCTGCGGCCGCCATTTGCATCCAGCCAGGCAGCCATGATAGGCTATGCAAGAATTTATGTAGCCTATCACGGCTAACCCCCCCACACACAATAAAACCCAGCATACACAAATGGCGGAGGCTACAGCGGCCGCCATTTGTGTTCCCTATTTTTCGCCGATTTATCTTACATAAATATTTACGTAGGCTGGAATGGCGAAAAATTAAGGAACGCAAATAGCACCCACTACGCTATTTGCGTTCCCCTTTTTTTCGCCATTTTATCTTACGTAAATATTTACGTAAGATAAATCGGCGAAAAATAGGGAACACAAATGGCGGCCGCTGGGTTTTGCGTAAGCTGGGGGTTTTGGGGGGGGAGGGGTTAGCCATGATAGGCTATGTAAATTCTTACATAGCCTATCACGGCTGCAAGGACAGCAATGGCAGTGACAGCAGCCTGGCCACGGCCGGCCAGGAGACCAGCCGCTGCCGCCACTGCCGCCGCCGCATCCACTTCAGGTAAGTGCCATCCTGGGGGGATTCCGCAGGGGGGCAGGGGGGCAGGAGGCTGTTCCGCCACGGATTCTGGGGGGCCGGATTCTAAACAATCCGGCCTCACTGGAATCCGTGGCATAATTCTTTGCCATCCCTAGCTGGAGTGCTGGGCAGAAAACAACAGAATGACATTTAATAGGGATAAATGCCAAGTTCTGCACCTAGGAAAAAGAAACCAAATGCACAGTTACAAGATGGGGGATACGTGGCTCAACCACACTACAAGCGAGAAGGATCTTGGAACCGTTATCGATCACAAGATGAATATGAGCCAACAATGTGATGTGGCTGCCAAAAAGGCAAATGCTCTTTTGGGCTGCATTAATAGAAGCATTGCTTCCAAATCCCGGGAAGTACTAGTTCCCCTCTACTCAGCACTGGTTAGGCCTCATCTGGAGTACTATGTCCAGTTCTGGGCACCACACTTTAAGAAGGATGCAGACAAGCTGGAGAGGGTTCAGAGGAGGGCAACAAAGGTGATCAGGGGACTGGAAACAAAGCCCTATGAAGAGAGACTGAAAGAAATGGGCAAGTTTAGCCTTGAGAAGAGGAGACTGAGGGGAGATATGATAGCACTCTTCCAGTACTTCAAAGGTTGTCACAGAGAGGAAGGCCAGGATCTCTTCTCCATCATCCCAGAGTACAGGACACTGAATAATGGGCTCAAGTTACAGGAAGCCAGATTTTGGCTGAAGATCAGAAGAAACTTCCTGACTGTTAGAGCAATACGACAATGGAACCAATTACCTAGGGAGGTGGTGGGCTCTCCCACACTGGAGGCATTCAAGATGAGGCTGGACAGCCATCTGTCGGGGATGCTCTGACTTGGATTCCAGCATTGAGCAGGGCGTTGGACTCGATGGTCTTGTAGGCCCCTTCCAACCCTACTATTCTATGATTCTATGAAACACACCTGTGCCCATTCTAGCATAGAGTTGCCATATTTTCAACTAACAAATTATCGGCAGTCCAGCCCTTCACTGTATCAGTCAGGCAAAATAAGTTGGGGGACACCAAACTATCCTAGACATCTAGGCTGACCCCCCCTTTTAATTAACTTTCATTTTAAATGTGTGCTACAAAATTATTCA
Source organism: Heloderma suspectum (assembly GCF_057233095.1). Classification (NCBI taxonomy): domain Eukaryota; kingdom Metazoa; phylum Chordata; class Lepidosauria; order Squamata; family Helodermatidae; genus Heloderma; species Heloderma suspectum. The sequence continues at coordinate 154,952,082 of NC_139459.1, read as the reverse complement.
ACCAAACTTTTCTGGGCTTATTGCCATAAGAAAAACAGAATGGCCAAGTGCAAGAAGGAATCTGGGCAAGAGCCTTTTTTATTTTTAAGAAGGCTTTAGTTAATTATCTTCTTTGCATTGCAGAGATCAACCATAAATATATGATTTATAGAAAAGGCTACATTTGCTAATTCCCCCAGAAGGCAACTTATGTGAGTCTTTGTAAACCTCAGAAAATGTGCCACTGTGATGTGGCAACATCTCTCCAACAGTCTTTGAGGAGGGGGATGGGGCTCCACTGGGACAGGCACTGGACTGGGCTATATGGGGCAAACCCTGGGTAAATCAGGGACAATTGGAGGATGCTCAGAGAGGAAAAAACAGCAGTGGCTCCATCCATCATCAGAATGAGTTTCCTGGAGAGAAGGCTGCTAGGACAAGGCTGGCTGAAATTAAAACCTGATATCTGGATAGGGGTGTACAAACCCCACTCCCCAATCCGCCTGGAGGCGTGTCCCCCCCGGAATCCTCCCCCTCGGAATCCTCCCCAGCTTTAGCCATCCTGACGCCATCCCTGCAATTCTATGCTACCCACCTGTACTCTTCCTTTGTTACTTGGCCTTCTTTCCACTTCCTATATGTGTCCTTTTTTGTTTTCAGGTCATCTCTAAGCTTTTTGTCAAGCCACGTTGGCTTCTTTTGTTGTCTTCCACATTTTCTTCTTCTTGGAATTGTTTGTAATTGTACCTTGAGAATTTCCTTTTTTAAAAGCTCCCACCCATCTTGGACTCCTTTTCTCGTTAGTGTTGCTTGCCATGGGACCTTACTTATCATTGTTCTGAGTTTATTAAAATCAGCTTTCCTAAAATCCAGGGTACCCGTTTGGCTACACTCAGCTTTTGCTTCCCTTAGAACCATGAACTGAAGTACAACATGGTCGCTTTCCCCCAGAGTTCCTGTAACTGCTACTTTATCAACTAAGTCATCTCTGTTGGTAAGGATCAAGTCAAGGATAGCCGATCTTCTAGTTCCTTCCTCTACTTTCTGTAGGAAGAAGTTATCTGCCACACAAGTCAGGAATTTCCTGGAGGGGCCATGTTTTGCAGAATTTGTCTCCCAACAAATATCAGGGAAATTGAAGTCCCCCATTACTACTACATCATGCTTCCTTGAAACATTGGCTATTTGCTTTTCAAAAGCTTCATCCTTGTCTTCTCCTTGATTGGGTGGCCGGTAGAAGACTCTGACCACCAGGTTCCTTTTATACTTTGCTCCATTTATTTTGATCCAGATGCTCTCAATGGGGCTACCAAGCTCATCCTCCTGTATTTCTGTGCAGAGATATGTATTTTTCACATATAGTGTGACTCCACCTCCCTTTCTGTTCCTCCTGTTCTTTTTGAACAAGTTATATCCTTCATTTGCTGTATTCCTGACATGAGAGTCATCCCACCAAGTCTCAGTTATACCTATCAGGTCATAATTTCCCTCTTGTATTAAGAGTTCAAGTTCATTCTGCTTGTTTCCCATACTCTGGGCATTAGTATATAGACATCGAAGACCATGTGCTTCATAGTCTGGCTTTCTTCCTACATGTGTCTGAAGACTATTATTGGGCACTATTAGAGCTGTTCCCTCCACTGCAGTGCATGAGCCTACATCCATTGTTTCCCCCAACATTACATCTCCCTTCCCCGCAGGATTCACTTTAAAGCCCTCCTGATGAAGTTCTTCATGCTGTGGCCAAATACATTCTTCCCAACCTTTGTGAGGTGCAACCCGTCCCTTGCCAACAGCCCATCTTCCAGAAAACATAGCCCGTGGTCCCAGAATCCAAATCTCTCTCCATCAGCACAGTTTTTTTGCTTCATTTGGTTCTTCCCTTCATGTGGGAAGACCCACTCTCTCAGAAATCAGCAATACTGTTCATCTGCTGAGGGCAATAAGCAAAATCACCTCTCCCTTGTTTTAAGAATGCATTTCCATGGTAAAGGATGGGCTGGGGCAGGTGACTGAGTACCTCATTCATTCTCTTTTGCTGATTGCCTGGGGATAACTGAGTGTCTATCAACTATGGTCAGTCACATGACAGCCAGCTATTCATGCATGCCTGGCTGTGGAAAGGGCAAGGCGAGGGGGACTGATTTAGGTGCATGCTGCTGTGTCTGAATGGACAAGGTACCTTTCCTTTTCTATACCTACCAAGCAATACCTCTGCCTGAGAATGTTGAACTGTACCTCTTCTGGAAATTCGACTCCCCTGTTGTCTCCTGAACCATGTGACTTCAGACGTCACTCTAGTAGTTAGTAATCAATCAGGGATTTCATTCTGTGCATAAATACGCAATTCCGAATCTAAACACTGTTGGGTTTCCCCTCGAACTCTGCTCTACACGTGTTTGTGTGTGTGCGCGCGCGCACTGCCCTCCAATTTCAGGGAAACAAAGAGGCGGGAGAAGACTTGAGATATTTTTGTACTAAAATTGTCTAACCCAATTCAGCCTGCAAAACACCTCCTGTCTTTCGTGTTAAAACCGATACTAACTGCAGACTGGGGTTCCATCACACCCAGCAATATCCTTCCCTTTCCCTCCCCAGTCCACACTAGTTTCCCCTTAATATCACATCTGAAGAGGGTTCCAGTGAACCATATTTTCTGATTTATGGTTGGTCCTAATAAAGGTATTTTTTTTACTACCCCTATACTACCCCTGTATGGAATGACTCCATTTCCTGTATATCCACTTTGCCAGCTGTAATGGAAGTGTAAATCAAATCATTCTTCTGTATATGTATCTGTGCTGTCGTCTGCTGACTAAAGAATCTATTTTGTGACAGCATTAAAAAAAAAAAACATATAGAATAAAATTAATGGGCCCTTGGTTAAAAGTCAGATTTTAACACTTCTTGAAAAGTGTGCTTAACACTTTCTTTTCCTGGAAAAAGCCGTGCAGGGTCCTTATTCAGACCGGGAACCATTGTGCATTTGTGTGTGGTTTAATCTTTTTCTCTGCACATCAATTTCCCATTGAAAATCATCTCCCAAGCTGTGTTTCCCCAGAAGGTTAATTGTAAACAGCATTATCAAGGGCAAATAACAGTGGGGGTGGGGGACATGTTTGACTGAAGACCATGTGGGAAGGAAAGTGCTAATCTCCTCCTCCCCACATGCTGCAGCCCTTCTTTGGAATGGGGCCATATGTGGCTGCATGCGCTGGAAAAAGGAAGAGCTAAAACACACAAACACAGAGAGCCCCCAAGTTCAATGGCTTTGATAGCCAAAAGGCTGAGAAATGTAGGGTACTTGTGTGCAGTTGTAAGTCAATGTCCTGAAAGCTGCACAAAACCCACAAGCAGAGAGACTTCTACTCTATGTAGCAGGACTTTTGGTGAGACTGAACATGCCATTAACAGTATGTTTTTGATATGAAAAATGGGTATTTTAAGATGAGCATTTGACAGTTTGTTGTGAAAGATTATAATTATACTTCATAGCTCAAATGGAACATTAGCTGCAGGGGGTGGAATCATTATCTCTATTGATACAGTGATGATAAGGTACTGAGAATAAGTCAGTCCTAATAGTTTAATTTAGCTGAGCACATCTGTAGCTTAGAGCTTCCAGAGGATACTATAATTTGATGAAGTAAAGCCAGTCAGCTCTATCACATTTGTCTCATAAAATTACTAGATCTCTCTAGCAGATATATAATTCAGCTGCTTCAGTGGGTTCCTAATCTTAGGGCAAACTAGATGTGACGTGGGAGATCTGTGATTAGGGTCTCCTCCAGTTTTGAAGATTGCATTTGTGGTGCTCTGGTGAAGGATGTTTAACCCTTTCTTCTGATATCATTTCTCTAATGTAAAACACACACACATACTATCATTCATCCCACCAGGGTGGGGGGAGGTTTGACAGGTACATGGGGAGGATCAGACTATCAATGGCTAATAGTCAAGATCGCTGTATACATCACCTTCCATATTAGAGGCTAACAGCAGATTTAGACTGGGGGAAGGAGGAAAGGGTTAAACACCCTCTCCCAGAGTACAATCTCCCTGTTTTTCAAAACCACAAAAGAGCCTAATCAGAAAGCTCTACATGTGATTTAGTTTGGAGGGAGAGCACTTCAGGGTCGTTCATGACAAATGATATCGTTAACACCCTGCAGCAACCCCGCCACTTCCCACTCAAAAATACGCATTTTCTGAAAGTTATTTTAATGCATATTGTCCCTTAAATGTGGCTCCTGTGCACTTCAGCAGCAGTGTGCCCCAGTAACCCGAATTAAATCCTGCATGTTGGGCATGCCCAGGGGTGTCTGTGCCTAGCTGTGACCTTTGGTCAAGGGGTGGAGCCATCCCTCTCCCCACCCCCATTTCCTTATTTTCCACCATTGGCAGTAGTGCACTTTTGGGATACAGGTTTTTCCCCTCTCGCATTTTGAAAGGGTGGACATGAGGTTATGGCTACTCTGAAGTAACTCATTGCCTTCCATTGCACTTTGCTGAGTATGGGAGCAGAGAGGGGTGGGGAAAGTTTAAATTTCCAGATCAGCAAGTGTGTGCAGAAGTCTCACACTGCCTCCACCTCTCCGCAACTGCCCGTTTCTCTGTCATGGCAGCAGCTGTTTTGGAGGAGCACAGCCAGGGCTCCCCTGAGAGCATTTAGACTTCCTGCCTGTCTCAGCATTTAGTCCACTAACCAGAGGGCGGAGATTGGAAGACTTGTCTTCTCCCCCTTGCTGCCCTTGCTGCCTCAATAGGCAGCTAATCAATTCCGGAGTCAGTTGGGTGGTGGGCGGGGGGGATGCCACATACTACCCTTTTTCCCCATCCTCTCACCTCCCTGCCTCTTTGTAGTTTCATCCCTTTATTGTTGAGAGATCCTCAAACTTCTTTGAGAAAGAAATAGCTTCTTTACACTCATGGTAAGTGGCTTGTCTTTCCCATTCATAAAAGCGCAGTAGCACAGTTTCAGTAATTCAGAATAGCATAGTAGCTTCTTTTACATTCACAGCAGCACTTTTGGGCACAGGCCTCTTCCCACATAGCACTACTATTCACATGCATTCACAAGCTGCTTCACCCATTGGTATCACATAGCGAAAACCATAGTTCCAATAGGTCAGAATAGCGGCAGTAGCAGCTGTATTCATTCACAGAATACAGCCTGTTTTACCCATTCATAAAAGCACAGTTTCACTATTCCAATCAATCAGAATACTGCAGTAGCAGCTTTACCAGTTCACAGTTACCCATTCACATAATCCCAGTTTTAACTTTAATCTTTCACAATACCCAGCTGTGGATGAGAGGGGAGAGGTGTGGGGTAAACTATGAAGGTTTAATTCAGCATTTCCAGTAAACTTCCCTGAGCAGGGGAGCATGGACAGGGCTGGGGAGCAAGCTCTCTCATTCGCTGAGCAGCACCTACTGTGATGACATTCAGTTCTACTCTGCCCACCCAACCCTGAAGTGTGGGGGTTTCAAGTGCTGTGAAACCCGTGAAAGTGTGTTTTTAGGTACCGTATACTCTGCTTTTCTTGCTTCATGTGGCTGTGATGGACCAAAGCGATTTCATGAAAATCCAGATATAACAGAAAAGTGCTTCTCATTCTGTTTCCATGTAGATCTGACCTGTGTCACATCGGGGGGGGGGGGAGCCAAGCCACAGTTCTTCTGCATCGCCTTTTAGGGGTAATGACCAAATAACAGGAATGTCCCAAATTGTCGCATAACCACATAAGTCTCACAAGACCTGGCTAAAGCCTCGTAACAGTTCACCCAAAGAAGTTCGCGAGAAGTCGCCTGAAGGCGTCGGCCAAAGTCAGACTTTATTACACCAAGTAGAAACTGGGCTTTATTAAGCCAACTCAAAGTTAGTTGGGCTAATAAAGGTATGATGCCATATGGATTTAATCCTCTGCACACTCTGCACAAAAGAATCCTCCACACACTGCCTCCAACGTCGTAACAAACCCACAGGATCTCGCTTCCAAATAAACAGGCTGCATACATGGCTGCCAGTCAGGATGGCTACATATCCCGTGTCAGAGATGGTATGTCTCTCAATACCATTTGCTGGAGAACAAGGGCGGGAGGGTGCTCGCGCGTTTATGTCCGGCTTGTGGGCTTCCCATATGGGCATCTGGTTGGCCACACTGGGAACAGAATGCTGGACTAGGTAGGCCTTTGGTCTAATCCAGCAAGGCTCTTCCTATATTCTTATGAGATTGGGCTGCATAGGGCAATACAGGGTGGGCCTACTTTGAAGGGCTGTTGTAAGGTTTACTGGTTAAGTATGTTCACACTCTACAAGTGCTGCATAAACAATTATTATTATAATTTTCTGTTCTTATATCAAACTACCTGCACCTGTACCAAAGGAAGCCAACTTGGGTCAACTTGTACTTTTATGCTTTTATGCTTCAAATTGTGGGTGGAGTGGGAAAAAAAAGGAAAAAAATCCTTTTTAAATTGCTTTCTCCTGCACTGCTCCCAAACTGTGGAACAGATTAACTTGAGAGTTATAGCGGGTCCCCACTCTCTCTGAATTCAGAAATAGGGTCAAATCCTAATTCAGAATAGCATAGTAACTTCTGAATTTGGCTTTTTAAATTGTTATGGTTTGTTAATGTTGTTTTTAATGTTTTATTATGTCTGTATTTGTTTATTTTTCATTTTTCTCTTTTTAATTCTTGTAAACCACCTTGGTTGGTTACAGAAATGCAGTATATAAATGGAATAAATAAATAATGTGTTAATATGGTGGGGGGGGGGGTTAAAGGACACCATGCTGCTATGTTTCATGATTCCAATAGTGTACTCATTAACAGTATCGTTGTGGCATCTCAAACAGCACAACCATTCCAGCTCCATTCTCCCCCATCATCATCTGTACTGATGGATGATCTGTGCCTGCAGAAAGTCAGTGTGAGTGCAACCCTGAGAATTCTCCTGGACCTCTCAGTGGCTTTCAATGCCATCAACTATAATATCCTTTTGGATAGGCTCTCTGGCTTGGAGGCACCATGTTGTGGTGATTCTGCTTCTGCTAGGATGGCCAGTTCCAGAAGGTGCTATTTGAGGAGTAATGCTTGTTCCTGTAGAAGCAGAAAAATAGAGTCTCTGACTCTAGGCCTAGGCTGGATAATAAAACTATGTACATGATATAAGAAAGAGTTCAGTTAGGTGTCAAAGAAATGTATGTTAAAGAAACATTGAATGGATTGTTTCAGTGCATTCCAGGAAAGAAGATAATACCAGTTGATTGTGCACATCTGATATCAAGAGTCAATATGTAACTTCCTCTTCAGCAACTGTTTGAAACTTAAGAAGCATTGTCTTTCTTAATGTAACTCTGTGTTGTTTGTAAGGCCTTTTGTAAACAAGTAGAATTGTAACTGCAGCTTGTGCTATAAATATATCTGCTTGAGGTTAGTTCAGAGAGGACTTCAGAAGAACTCACAGGAAATCTCTGTCAGTCTGTACTCCTCCCAGCATGCTGAATAAGATTTTCCTACTTATTGAAAGTGAAGACTGGTTTTCTTCCACAGTCCTATGGGTTTTATGCTATGGGCCCCATAGGGCTCCATGTTAACTGCCGCTTAATATGTACATGAAATGGCTGAATGAGATCATCTGGGGCTTTGGAGTGAGGAGCCATCAATACACCGATGACACCAAACCTTGCTTCTCGTTTTTATCAGAGTCGAGTGAGGCCGGTGAAGTGCTAAATCGTTGCCTGGCATTGGCAACGGACTGGATAAGAGCCAATGAACTGCAGCTCATCCTGATTGTTTCTGAAATTATCTTTATTGTATTAGTTGCTTTAAGCCATTCTTCAAGCACTCGTCGCTAGGGCAGGGTGTTTGTTATTGTTTATTCGGTCAGTCGCTTCCGACTCTTCGTGACTTCATGGACCAGCCCACGCCAGAGCTTCCTGTTGGCCGTCGCCACCCCCAGATCCCCCAAGGTCCAGTCCGTCACCTCCAGAATATCATCCATCCATCTTGCCCTTGGTCGGCCTCTCTTCCTTTGGCCTTCCACTTTCCCTAGCATCAGCATCTTCTCCAGGGTCTCCTGTCTTCTCATTATGTGGCCAAAGTACTTCAGTTCTGCCTTTAATATCATTCCCTCAAGTGAGCAGTCTGGCTTTATTTCCTGGAGTATGGACTGGTTTGATCTTCTTGTAGTCCAAGGCACTCTGAGAATTTTCCTCCAGCACCACAGTTCAAAAGCATCTATTTTCCTTCACTCAGCCTTCCTTATGGCCCTGCTCTCGCAGCCATAGGTTACTACGGGGAATACGATTGCTTTCACTATGCGGACCTTTATTGTCAGTGTGATGTCTCTGCTCGTCACTATTTTATCAAGATTTGTCATTGCTGTCCTCCCAAGAAGTAAACCTCTTCTGATTTCCTGGCTGCAGTCAGTGTCTGCAGTAATCTTTGTGCCTAGAAAGACAAAGTCTGTCACTGCCTCCACATTTTCTCCCTCTATTTGCCAGTTATCAATCAAGCTGGTTGCCATAATCTTGGTTTTTTTGAGGTTTAAGTGCAACCCAGCTTTTGCACTTTCTTCTTTCACCTTCGTCTTAAGGTTCCTCAGCTCCTCGCTTTCAGCCATCAAAGTAGTATCATCTGCATATCGGAGATTGTTAATGTTTCCTCCAGCGATTTTAACTCCAGCCTTGGCTTCATCAAGCCCAGCACGTCACATGTTGTGTTCTGCGTACAGGTTGAATAGGTAGGGTGAGAGTATACAGCCCTGCCATACTCCTTGCCCTATCTTAAACCAGTCCGTTGTTCTGTGGTCTGTTCTTACCGTTGCTACTTGGTCGTTATACAGATTCCTCAGGAGGCAGACAAGATGACTTGGTATCCCCATTCCACCAAGAACTTGCCACAATTTGTTATGATCCACACAGTCAAAGGCTTTAGAATAGTCAATAAAACAGAAATATATGTTTTTCTGAAACTCCCTGGCTCTCTCTATTATCCAGCGGATATTGGCAATTTGGTCTCTAGTTCCTCTGCCTTTTCGAAATCCAGCTTGTACAACTGGCAATTCTCATTCCATGAATTGCTGGAGTCTACCTTGCAAGATCTTGAGCATTACCTTACTGGCATGTGAAATAAGTGCCACTGTTCGATAGTCTGAACATTCTTTGGTGCTTCCCTTTTTTGATATGGGGATATAGGTTGATTTTTTCCAATCTGTTGGCCATTCTTGCGTTTTCCAAATTTGCTGGCATATGGCATGCATCACCTTGACAGCATCATCTTGCAAGAATTTAAACAGTTCAACTGGGATACCGTCATCTCCTGCTGCCTTGTTATTAGCAATGCTTCTTAAGGCCCATTCAACCTCACTCTTCAGGATGTCTGGCTCTAGCTCACTGACCACACTGTCAAATCTATCCCCGATATTATTATTATTACCCTTCCTATACAGATCTTCCGTATATTCTTGCCACCTTTTCTTGATCTCTTCTGCTTCTGTTAGGTCCTTGCCATCTTTGTTTTTGAAGAAAGAAAAGAGCATTTATGCTGTTTTTTGAATCTTGTGAGCAGCTATTGGAACTATTTCTTTTTACTTGAAATTCGAGTTTTAACTATGGTTGGAATGGACGTGTATGCCTAATCAGGGTTCTCAACATTTTCTGTTGAGAATCTGGAACAGATACAGAAATAGGTTAAGGCTGGCTAAGTCTCCCATTGCAGCAATAAATTATAATCTTGATTTCAATCCTGATAGTCTTCCAGCCGTTTATTTTAAGTATGATGAATAATAGTTTTGTGTGAAAGTTTCCGTTGATCTTTGGTAGATAAGTTATCTTCATTGTGAAAGCTTCCTAAAAAATTCCCACAGTGCCTATGACTATTTTCCAAACTCCATATTTCATGAAATATGGCATATAGCGGAGTGACTATGGAGTTGAATCCCATGTTTTTGATGTCAAGAAAACCAATGGACATTATCATGGTTATCAAATAAATTGTAATCAATCAACAGATGTAGCAATAGGAGTTTAGACTTTATATCCATTTTTCATACATGAATGTATCCAGATCCAGATACGCTAAAAAGCTTCTTGTACTAGTTATGTCTAAGGAAGTGGTCAGAAATGAAAATTCAACTGGCTAAGGGAGGGAGACATTGAGAGACAAATTACTACTGAAAAAAGAGAAGTTTCCTAACTAAAAGCTTTACTAAGATAGATATAACATTAAAAGACAGAGTTGCTGTGGAGCTAAGATGAGCCTGAGCTACAGAATGGGAATCTTGTTTCTGCCATGAAGTCACTTGGTGGCCTTGGACAAACCACCATCTTCTTCACCTCAGCCTTGCCCACCCTCACCCTGCCATCCAGAAAACTAGTGTATTTTACAGGGCTGTTGTAAGGATTACAAGAAGATGATGTATGTGAAGCACACTAAACCCTTGAAAGTGGTATACCAGTGCTAAGGACTTTTTAATGAAATGTTTCTGCTTTGCCCCAGTTAAAAGGTATAACTTGAAAAAATATTATGGAGGAGCTCATTCTGTTCGCTGGGTTGAATCTGGTGCAGAACTATTGCCATAGCTACATGTCAGGCTACAATGGATTAATTATATGATACACTCACCAACTGTTATTTTAAGCACCGTTGCAACACAGCATATAAAAACAACCGAAAATTGCTTTTCAGAAGCAAAAATTCAGTTATGGAAAGCAAAGGAACTCATTTCTACAAATGTATGTTTTGATTTAGTTCCAGTTCTGTGCTGTGTTCACAGAAATCACCATGACATTTCTTAGGTCTATAAATAATGAAGGATCGCGATCAAAGGAAATGATATTTTTTTGTAGTGTGACTTTGCATACAATAAGAATTATTATTATTATTATTATTATTCAATCCTCATGTAATGAGAAAATATGGAATACAAAGAGTGACTACAACTTTTGTACAGAACCCCCCCGAGCAGGTTTGATGTGGGGAGAGGTGGAGTTCTCAAATCAGCTGGAAGTGTCCCAGCTGCATTTACCATACCTAGGGCCAGCCCTCAGATAAATAGTGCCCTTGGCAAGTAGTGTTCCCAAACGTGAAACTGCACATGCTCAGAGTATTTCTTCTTTACCAGGGTTGGCAAATAGGGCTTGTTCACTTGTTTTTTGCTCTAATGCATAAAGGATCTAGAAGCAGTTGTAATGGATGGAATGATGGCATGTGGTGGGGGAAGAAGAGAAATATTAGTTGTGTGATTCACGAGTAAAGTAGTATAGATAGCCATCTAAAGATGGCACCATAACCAATCAAGTGGGAGAGGGCCCTTTAACACCACTACCCCACCCCAATAGCCAACAGCCATGGTGCCACCCCACTGTGGAGGGATGCATGGCAGGTGCGGCTGGTTCTCCAGGCCTCATACTATTTCCTCACCAAGGAGTTTCTGCAGCTTGGTTTGCATACTGCAGTTTGGGGGATGGTCATTCCCCTTCCCTCCCTCTGCCTACCAACGAGTTTATTCTCAGTGCCCAGCACTAGGTGTTTTCCAAACCCAAATATCAGTACAAATTATAACTGGCAGAACAATTTGACTAGGGAGAGCATTCTAAGCATGATTTGACTGCAGTCAAGGATTTACAATAAAGAACAGCTGGAACATGAAAGAAAAATGTAATCTTAGTGATATAAACTGTGTCACAACCTCTATTATAATTATGCACTGAAGCAGACTGCCAAGGAAGATTTTGCTAACATCTCAGTTTTGACCTTTCTTTGTTATTTTGGGTCCAAAAGAAAAAGCATCAATTGACTCACAGTTTGGGGCTACATAAAGACAATGGTGGCAATAAAATCTTGATTATATTTTGGCAGGGCCAGATTAATAGTTCCAAAGCCACATTCTTTCTCGCTAGCATTCAAATAATTATGCAGCCTCCTTTACTTTAAAATTTAAACACACAGCAGAACTATGCACCCAGACATCACACATGTCCACAGCTATAACTCTAAGTACATGTTACACAGAGTTGCACGTTTTCTTTCCCCTGTGGTTGTTGTTTTTAACCATCAACCGCTTGGGAAGGCCCTAAATCTGAATGCGTAATCCTTTCCCTTTCAGTTGTTTTTCTGCTCAGAATCACCCCTCCCACGCTGCTTTTGCATCCATGGGGGGACACACACAGGGTCCCTGTATTCTACCAATATCTGCTGGCCATAAGGAAAGATTAGGGGAACAACACAAGAACGAAACACAACACACTACTGTAATACACCACACACACACACACACACACACACACCCCTGTGTGACAATATCTTCATGGGACTGTTTTGAAATTTACTCTGAAATTTACCAGCCCTGGGAGACAACTTATTACATCAATATTGCAAGAGTTACACAGGTTGCCTGTTTCTTTCTAGGAGAGATTTAAGATGCAGATTTTAATCTTTGAAGATGGTTGTAGACAAAAGAAAGTGGCTGATAAGGCTGCTCCTCCCAGATCCAGCCAAGTCCCGAGCTTCATGCAGCATCCCCATGGGAGCACTGCATGCTACAAAAAGCCACTCTGCTGGTGCTGGGAAGTGAGGCTGCTCCCCCAGGGGCACCTGAGTCCCTGGTGCCACTTGATGCAGATCATCCCCCTTTACAAAGCTACTCGGCCAGCTCTTGGAAGAGTGGCCACTCTTTCTAGCACTAGCCCACCCCAGAACATCAAAACATCCCACTGCTATCTCCAATCTGAGCTGAAGGGGAACCGGTAAAGAGACTACCTGTGGGCACGGGGAGCTTCACTGACCACAAAAGCTCTGGGGATTAATGCTGCTGCCTGGAGCCTCCTCAGCAGACTCTGTCATGGGGTGGGCAAGGGGGCAGTCAGTTTCCAGACTCATCTGAGACTTTGAGCCAGAGTGGGTCATCCAAGCACAGCAGGAGACACCAGTTCTTAGCTCTCTCTTGAGAAGAAAGGAGCTGAGTTGAGTTTGACACACACACACACACAGAGAGAGAGAGAGAGAGAACACGATCCCATCTCCAAATTTATTTGGCCATTCAATGTCAGTTACATTATCTTATTTGAAATAATCTGCAATTCATTCACTCTTATTAAATAAGGATGGCAAAATGATAACAGATGACAAGGAAAAGGCAAACGTGTCCGATTCCTACTTTGGCTCAGTCTTCTCCTGAAAGAGGGTCTATGACCCCCCTGGCAAAGGCAAAATACAGGCTGAAGGGGCAGGATTGCAGCTTGAGATCGATAGGCATATGGTCAAGGAACACCTAATTACTTTGAATGAGTTCAAATCTCCAGGGCCAGATGAACTGCATCCTGGAGTAAGAAAGGAATCGGCAGAAGAACTCTCAGAACCACTGTCTATTATCTTTGAGCAATCATGGAGGACGGGTGAAGTGCCAGATGACTGGGGGAGGGCTAATGTGGTCCCTTGAAAACAATGCTGTGATTACTCAAAGCCAACATGGATTTGTCAAGAACAAATCCTGCCAGATGAATCTGATCTTGTTTTTTGATCAGTTAACCTCCCCTGTGGACTGTGGGAATGCTGTAGACAAAGTGCCCCATGATATCCTGATGAGCAAACTAGCTCAAAGTGGGCTAGATGAAACAATGATCCGGTGGATCCACAGTTGGCTACAGCATCGGAATAAAAGAGTGCTTGTCAATGGGATCTTCTCAAACTGGGGAGAGGTAACAAGCAGGGTACTGCAGGGCTCAGTCCTGGGCCCAGTGCTCTTCAACATTTTTATTAATGACCTGGATGAGGAGATGCAGGGAATGCTGATCAGATTTGCAGATGACACAAAATTGGGCGGGATAGCTAATACCCTGGAAGAAAGAAACAGAATTCAAAGTGATCTTGATAGGCTGGAGTGCTGGACAGAAAACAACAGAATGAAATTCAATAGGGATAAATGCCAAGTTGTGCACCTAGGAAAAAGAAAGCAGATGCACAGTTCCAAGATGGGGGACACTTGGCTCAACAACACTACAAGTGAGAAGGATCTTGGAATTGTTGTCAATCACAAGATGAATATGAGCCAACAATGTGATGTGGCTGCCAAAAAGGCAAATGCTATTTGGGGCTGCATTAATAGAAGTATCGCTTCCAAATCCTGGGAAGTACTAGTTCCCCTCTACTCAGCACTGGTTAGGCCTCATCTGGAGTACTATGTCCAGTTCTGGGCACCACACTTTAAGAAGGATGCAGACAAACTGGAGAGGGTTCAGAGGAGGGCAATGAAGAGGATCAGGAGACTGGAAACAAAGGCCTATGAGGAGAGACTGAAAGACCTGGGCATGTTTAGCCTTGAGAAGAGAAGACTGAGGGGAGATATGATAGCGCTCTTGAAAGGTTGTCACAGAGAGGAAGGCCAGGATCTCTTCTTGATCATCCCAGAGTGCAGGGCTTGGAATAATGGGCTCATGTTACAGGAAACCAGATTCCGGCTGAACATCCTGAGCAATACGACAATGGAACCAGTTACCTAGGGCTCTCCCAAACTGGAGGCATTCAAGACGAGGCTGGACAGCCATCTGTCAGGGATGCTCTGACTTGGATTCCTGCATTGAGCAGGGGGTTGGACTCGATGGCCTTGTAAGCCCCTTCCAACCCTATTCTATAATTCTATGATTCATACAGGGCTCCATCACATAGGTGGAGAATTCCACATCAATGCCGGTTCTTTCCCCATCCGGTATCATTGCAGGACTGGGTTGTTCTCTTTAGATGGCTATCCCCATCATGTTATTTGTCATTTCTTTCTTTCTCATGGGGGTGGTAATGCTGCTTGGGGTGTAGCTATAATTCCTCCCTGGTTCCTGCCCCTTTCCTTCCCCTTGCATGTTACAGGTGGTTGTAAGTCTGCCACCCTTACTTGGGAGTAAGCCTCATTGAACTTAACGCTCTGAATCAACACAGGACATTGCTTTGGAGCTTGGTGGGGTGGGGGATCAGATTTGTCTCCCTTCGTTGCATGGAGGCATTTTACCATCTTCTCCCTCCAATCAAGAAATGTGCTCAAGCATTTACATGGCACACACGTGGTTTGAGAGAAATTTGGCGCCATCTGTTGCTGATGTGGCCAAATGGGCAGCATGCTGTGCTGCGGCCAGGATTTGGGCAGTTTGGCAGGGGGCTCACCTTGAAACAAATGGGAAATCGCCAGCAGGGGGGAGCGTTAGGCACAGATCTTTCCTTCCTCAGCAAGACTTGAGTGAAGGCAGGAGTCACCCTCAAACCGTGCGCCCTCCCCTCCTTGCAAGGAAGGGAAAGAGCACAAGCCCTCGTGCCTGTCAAATCTGCCCACAGCCCATTCTCAATGCCTTTGTCATCCTGACTGCACCCCCAGCAACTGAAAACAAACGCCCACATACAGTTTCTTCCACTATTGGAGAATTTCACAGGGAGGTCATGGCACTGTTCTGTGGGCTGGAAAAAATAACGTATTTTTTGCATTTGGGGAAAACATGGGATAGGCTGGGGAAAATGGTGGGAGACACCCTGGAGGGTAACGGCGTCACTAAAGAGCCCGCAAACATCCATGACTGAGCAATCTCAATTGCAGGATAAAAGCTCCGTGTGAAGAAGCCCTTCATCTCATGGGATACCTGAATCCTTGAAGAAGATCAAAGTTCAAGCTGTGTGACTGCTCTGACTGTATCTTAGAAAGGGGTATACAAAACCCCACTTACCTTGCTCCGTTGGGGTCCAGGGAGGGGGAGGCGATCTGGTCCTCCCCCCTGGAATCTTCCTCGGCCGGCTCCACTCTGCAGCATGTCCGCAGAGCTGCCAGCCAGGCTGATCCGCAGCCAGGCTGCTGTGGACGCAAATGGCGTTCTGCGTAGGGGACACCATTTACATCGCTGCTGTAGCTGTGATAGGATACATAAATATTTACATAGCCTATCATGGCTAAAGCGGGGACGCAAATGGCATAGTGGATGCCATTTGCGTCCCTGCTTTAGCCGTGATAGGCTATGTAAATACTTACGTAGCCTACCACGGCTAAAGCGGGGATGCAAATGGCGTCCCCTACGCAGGACGCCATTTGCAGCCACACACCAGTGGCTGGATCTGGTAGGATCCGGTCCTTGAGGACTTCGCAGGGTGGCGGGGGGGATTGCTTCATTCCACCATGGACTCCGGGGGGGGGGCAGATTCTAAAGAATCCAGCCTCACTAGAGTCCGTGGCGGAATTCTCCACCATCCCTAACTTAGATAAATACATTTTATTATGATCATTGATCATATACCTTACATGTATATGCACAAAACTTAAACAACAAACATATTGATACAGAAGCTCAAAAAGAAACCTTACATGACCCCAAAATATCAGGCTGATGGAATAATACTATATTACTAAAAGTCTGCAGCAAGCACTAGCAGCTGCACAAAACCTGCCATAGAACCTGGCCACCTTCTCTGTGATCTGAGACTCCTGATCAGAAAGAAGACCAGAAAGATAAAATTTATTTGACCTGCCTGGCATTTTTTGTAAAATAGGTGTAATAAAAACATCGCAAATTTCTCAATAAAAAGAACAATATAATAAGTATGCCCAACAGTTCCACTTCCCCTCCATCACATGGTTATGTACATGGTATGGGACCTTTCGATATCTTCCCTCTAAAAGCATTGATGGTAAAATATTAAATCAAGCTAACATAAAGACTAAAGACTTTTCTAAATTTGGACTGCATATCTGAAAACAGTACCAACTATTACCAGAATATTTTCCTCTAGGATGAAACAAACTGTTGAGGATTGTATAACAGAATATATATATATATATATATATATATATATATATACACACACACACACACACACACACACACAAACTTTTAAATGTAATCGGAAGTATTAAACATAAATGTAATATAAGTTATCTTTTATTTATCTCAGGGAATGGAATGGGGCATTCTAATGGTGAGCTTTGGGTCCTGGCAAGTGTTCACCTACATTTGGTTCATATTAAATTGCAGCAACATCTGTTTTTAGTTATGAAGCATCTTTAAATATTTGGACATCAGTAATTTTTCCAGAAGGGTAGCCATGTTAATTTTTTGTAGAAAAAATAATATTGTTAGAGACTTAAAGGTCCGTTAGAGACTAATTATACTGTGGCATAAAGTTCGTGGATCAGAGTGCACTCCATAGATGAAGTGGTGTCATAGGTAAGTATGTGGGTATACACACACATGGATACGGGGGTGGGAGGGAGGTCCAAGAAGTGGTCTCAAAAGTACAACAGAGCACAAAATAATAGGGTCCACTAAGGTGGATGTTACTCTTTATAAACTACCAATGCTGATAAATTAGCTTTATTTATTTTATTTCATTTCTTTACCACCCAATAGCCAAACCTGTCTGGACAGTTCACAAAAATTTGAACTCTAAAATACAACGTGATAAAACATAATATAAAATCTTTAAAAGTTTAAACAAAATAAAACCAGCATAGGTAGAAAGTATTAACAGCTGGGATGGACCATTTCTTTAGTGAGGAAAGCTGCCCCCACTTTTAGTGTCACAGTTGCTAGTGAATTCCAACGCTGGCTTCATGAGGAAGTTTCTCTTTGCATTTGATTTGTTTTGTTCAAGCACGGTGACAAGATCCTGGGAGACTGAATTGCTCTTTCACTGGTTTCTGAATAATATTTGTGTATTGTTAGTTATTTTCTGCAGCTCATTGTGCAGTTTTGTGCAGTTCATTGCTGTGGAAGATTCAGGTTAACTTTTTATCCCTTTCTGCCTACCAAATATTTCTCTGTGGTGACATTCACCATATTCCAGACATTCACAGTAACGCATGCTCACATACATACATAATTTATTCCTTTACTACATGAGTTCATTCGTTAGAGCCCATTTTGAGCATTCCCTTCACAATCTGGAACCCTGTGTAATCAGGGTTTTATCTGCAGGGATCCTGATCATATCAAGCAGGCTCTCTCCTTCAGAAATCCCCCCTCCAGCAGATGGAATGCAGCAGGGGCAGTGTCAAGGGCTCCTTGGAGACCTCTCTCAGTCTAATCCAGTAGCCAAGTCCAGACACAGACAAAGGGATTCCTTTCAAAGCTTTAGTCTTCTTTTACAACTTAACAACTCTACTGTTTGCAACTAGATCTGAGCAGCACAGTACCTATGCCCTAAGTTGGAACAGTTGGTCCCCGTTTGAAAGGGAATTACTGGCAGACCCCTGAACTTAAGGACTAGGGAGAGTCCCTCCCCTTTTCCCTTGGATCCTCTGGGCGCAGCCGTTGTTTGCGCGCCAACCGGGCACTACGCCTCCTTTCTGCGCCCTCCATTTGGTGCCGCTCTCTGCGTCGGCGTCACACGTCCATCAAGTCTGCTTCCCGCGCTCTGTCACTCCCTGGACTGCTAACTAAACTAGGAATGCTGGTGGGAGGAATCTCCGTGAGTTGTTGGCCCTGGGAAAGAGGAGCGCGCTCCTCTCCCAGGAGCGACTGCTTTTCCTCAGAATCAGAACTACTCTGGGATTCTATGGGCTCAGTGTCCACCCTGACAGGCAGGCATGTGCTACTGCCATCCCCCTCACGTGATTGGATTCATGCGAGAGGGGTGGGGATGCCAGATGCAGAGGAATGAGCGGAAAGTACTCACTGTACTTTGGAAACACGTCTGACAGCATCAGCTAGCTCCCCGCCCTTTCTGGATTTTTTCAGCAATGCCAATGAGAATATTTTCATATTAATTTGTATTGCCCCCTTTTGCTTTCTATCTTGATTTCCTCTCCCCATCACCCAGCCCAAAGTACTATTTTTTACCTAATAATAGAAAAAGAATAATACTTTGCAGAGCAGATGAGAGAGATGATTATAATAGATAGATAGATAGATAGATAGATAGATAGATAGATAGATAGATAGATAGATGATGGATAGATAGATAGATAGATAGATATAGACAGACAGACAGGCAGGCAGGCAGACATGACACAGATTTGGGAAACACAGGCTGGTGAATCAAGGAGACTTTCAAGTTGCTCTGCAGCATTTCACTGCTGTGTTCATTTGAATCTGTTTTGCTAACCTTGCACCAAGGAATTTGGTCATTGCTGCTGCATCTTGGACCTTCCTATTTTTTAGTTTGCCTACCATCCCCCACAATATTACAATTTAGTCATTCTTGGTGGATATTGACAGCATATATGACATTCTCTTTGGGTATGGAATACACTATTTTGCGTGTAAAAATGAGAGGCAAGAATATACTGGAAAAGAAAGTGCATATATAATTGGTTTATTTTTATTTATTACTTAATTTCATTCAGTTTCCTTTTAGTTGTTCATGATATAAACAAGACCCAAATCTCCCCTATTTCAGATAACAGGAATGAAATTAAAGTGAATGTAACTATGTATGCCTATTTTCCTCTTGTTCTTGAGTTCTCAAAGATTTACCTCTCTCTTATTTATAGTTGTTTATCAATATAAATAATGTTAGTTATACTGATGATTCTGTAAAAAGATTTTTTTACCCTGTGGATTAATTAGCTAATGCAGGTCTGAAGGTTGTCCAGCAGACATACCAAAAAGGGCAATAATTTAAAAGGCTTTGGATATGCACATTCCAATTTGTTTTCCATAATTAATCAGCTTGTCACACAATTTTAGATGTGAAGTTGTCGTTAAAAAAAAAAAAAAACTATGGGCAATATCAACCTAGTAATTATTCACTTCATATTAAATGATGAATTGGTTGCCTTAGTTATTAGCTAGATTATGTTTTTGTTCCCCTTACAATTAATTAATTTGTCTTATTATTATTCAGTCTTTCACTTCTACATTCATAGTAGTTTCACTTCCTTGTTGCACAGTGTCAAGTTTTTTGGCTACAACATCATGAGACCCTCTCCTACAAGAAAATAAAAAATGACCTTGAATACATACACACTGTTCAAAAATATAAATGCAGTTCTGTGCGCCCAGTGAGACCTCTAGCTTTCCACCTTTGAACAGCAGCCTCTCCAGCAACTTTCCTGGATTTGCCCATGTGGTGTTAACCATGTGGTTAACAGAAGGCAAAAATCTATGGAGAGATAATAACAAGCAGTTTAGGGTGCTTTACATTCGCATTTCATATACAATCTCTTGTTGTAACTTTATGAAGTGGGTACAATAATGGAGGTGGCTGAAGAAGTATGGCATGCCTAAGGCCATATTGCGATAACAGGCAATGGTGAGATGCGAACTGGAGCTTTGCCAGTTCATAGCTCAGTCTCTTCACCATATTGCTGCACTAGCTCTTGATAATGTCATTCCCTAGAGGAACATACAAACCCAAAGGGAGCACATTCATAAGATGTGCCATGTGAAACTGATGTTATTTTCATGTGACTGTATCAAAAGTAGGGATGTGAGAATCAGCAAAACTCAAGTTCATAGAATCATAGAATCATTGAATCATAGAATCATAGAATGGTAGGGTGGGAAGGGGCCTACAAGGCCATCGAGTCCAACCCCCTGCTCAATGCAGGAATCCAGGTCAGAGCATCCCTGACAAATGGTTGTCCAGCCTCGTCTTGAAGGCCTCCAGTGTGGGAGAGCCCACCACCTCCCCAGGTAATTGGTTCCATTGTCGTATTGCTCTGACACTCAGGAAGTTTTTCCTGATGTTCAGCCGGAATCTGGCTTCCTGTAACTTGAGCCCATTATTCCGTGTCCTGCACTCTGGGATGATCAAGAAGAGACCCTGGCCTTCTTCTCTGTGACAACCTTTCAAGTACTTGAAGAGTGCTATTATTTCTCCCCTCAGTCTTCTCTTCTCAAGGCTAAACATGCCCAGTTCTTTCAGTCTCTCTTCATAGGGCTTTGTTTCCAGTCCCTTGATCATCTTTGTTGCCCTCCTCTGAACCCTCTCCAGTTTGTCTGCATCCTTCTTAAAGTGCGGTGCCCAGAACTGGACACAGTACGCCAGATGAGGCCTAACCAGTGCTGAGTAGAGGGGAACTAGTACTTCCCGAGATTTGGAAGCTATGCTTCTATTAATGCAGCCCAAAAGAGCATTTGCCTTTTTTGCAGCCACATCACATTGTTGGCTCATATTCAGCTTGTGATCGACAACAATTCCAAGATCCTTCTCGCTTGTAGTGTGGTTGAGCCACATATCCCCCATCTTGTAACTGTGCATTTGGTTTCTTTTTCCTAGGTACAGAACTTGGCATTTATCCCTATTAAATGTCATTCCGTTGTTTTCTGCCCAGCGCTCCAGTCTATCCAGATCACTTTGAATTTTGTTTCTGTCTTCCAAAGTATTAGCTATCCCGCCCAATTTTGTGTCATCTGCAAATTTGATCAGCATTCCCTGCACCTCCTCCTCCAAGTCATTAATAAAAATGTTGAAGAGCACTGGGCCCACTTGTTACCTCTCCCCAGTTTGAGAAGGTCCCATTGATAAGCACTCTTTGAGTCCGATTCTGTAGCCAACTGTGGATCCACCGGATCGTTGTTTCATCTAGCCCACTTTGAGCTAGTTTGCTCATCAGGATATCATGGGGCACTTTGTCGAAAGCTTTGCTGAAGTTGAGGTATATGATGTCTACAGCATTCCCACGGTCTACAAGGGAGGTTACTTGATCAAAAAATGAGATCAGATTTGTCTGGCAGGACTTGTTTTTGACAAATCCATGTTGGCTTCGAGTAATCACAGCATTGTTGTCGAGGTGCTTCCAGATGGATTCCTTTATCATCTGCTCCAGAATTTTCCCAGGGATTGATATCAGACTGACTGGCCTGTAGTTCCCAGGTTCCTCCTTTTTACCCTTTTTGAAGATAGGGACAACGTTAGCCCTCCTCCAGTCATCAGGCACTTCCCCCGTCCTCCATGATTTCTTAAAGAGAATAGACAGCGGTTCTGAGAGTTCTTCTGCCAGTTCCTTTATTACTCTAGGATGCAGTTCATCTGGCCCTGGAGATTTGAACTCATTCAAAGCAATTAGGTGTTCCTTGACCATATGCCTATCAACCTCAAGTTGCAATCCTGCCCCTTCAGCCTGTACTTCGCCTTTGCCAGGGGAGGTGGGGTCATAGACCCTCTTTTGGGAGAAGACTGAGCCAAAGTAGGAATTGAGCAACTCTGCCTTTTCTTTGTCATCTGTTATCGTTTTGCCATCCTTATTTAATAGCTGAACCACCATTTCTTTCCTCTGCCTTTTACTATGCACGTAGCTGAAGAAAGCCTTTTTGTTGTTTTTAGCATCCCTTGCTAACCTCAGCTCATTCTCAGCTTTAGCCTTCCTGACGCCATCCCTGCAATTCTGTGCTATCTGCCTGTACTCTTCCTTTGTTACTTGGCCTTCTTTCCACTTCCTATATGTGTCCTTTTTTGTTTTCAGGTCATCCCTAAGCTTTTTGTGAAGACACATTGGCTTCTTCTGTTGTCTTACACCTTTTCTTCTTGTTGGAATTGTTTGTGATTGTGCCTTGAGAATTTCCTTTTTTAAAAGCTCCCACCCATCTTGGACTCCTTTTCTCATTAGTGTCGCTTGCCATGGGACCTTACTGATCATTGTTCTGAGTTTATTAAAATCAGCTTTCCTAAAATCCAGGGTACGCGTTTGACTACACTCAGCTTTTGCTTCCCTTAGAACCAAGAACTCAAGTACAACATGGTCGCTTTCCCCCAGAATTCCTGTAACTGCTATTTTATCCACTAAGTCATCTCTGTCGTTTAGGATCAAGTCAAAGATAGCCGATCCTCTAGTTCCTTCCTCTACTTTCTGTAGGAGGAAGTTATCCACCACACAAGTCAGGAATTTCCTGGAGGGGCTGTGTTTTGCAGAATTTGTCTCCCAACAAATATCAGGGAAATTGAAGTCCCCCATCATGCTTCCTTAAAACATTGGCTATTTGCTTTTCAAAAGTTTCTCCTTGTCTTCTCCTTGATTGGGTGGCCGGTAGTAGACTCCGACCACCAGGTTCCGTTTATTCTTTGCTCCATTTATTTCAACCCAGATGCTCCCGATGGGGCTACCAAGCTCGTCCTCCTGTATTTCTGTGCAGAGATATGTATTTTTCACATACAGTGCAACCCCACCTCTTTTTCTGTTCCTCCTGTTCTTTTTGAACAAGTTATATCCTTCAGTTGCTGTATTCCAGTCATGAGAGTCATCCCACCAAGTCTCAGTTATACCTATCAGGTCATAATTTCCTTCTTGTATTAAGAGTTCAAGTTCGTTCTGTTTGTTTCTCATACACTGGGCATTAGTATACAATTCATCAAGGTTCTCCTATTATCTCCTTGAAACTCATCCTCACTTGTGTCTGTATCAGATTGGGAACTTTGAGTGTTTGTTCAGGCCAGAATCTGCATATTTTCATGCACATTTTCCAAATGCAGCAGTTGTGCACATTGTTTAAATGTATGCATTTTTCATGCACATTTTTGAAATGTATGAATGCATTTTTGTTGTGCAAATTGTATTGGAACCTTATAAATGTATGGACTTCAGACTGCATATTGTGTTCAGGTCCATATTCAGGTCTGAGAAGTGCAAATTGGATAAATTCTGGTTTAAAAAATCAAGCTGAGCTAATTTCTCACCCATCCCTAGTTAAAAGTGCCCATATGGATTAGGAAGTGAGAGTCCCACTGCTTCATGTGAAGACTGAGCAGATGATTACACCACGACATACTATTTTCTGTTCTGTTCTGGGATCTGATTTACTGTGGGGATACCTGTATTAATTTTAGCATTAGATTTTATTTTGTTTTGAATATTGTGCCCTGAGACCGAAACTTTCACGTACTGAAATAGAAATACAACCACAGAATCCCATCAATAGGGAAAGCAATGCTATGGCCACTAGACACTGTCTAGATGGCCATCGGATTTTTTGGTCATCTGTCCTTGAGTCCCAGTCACCACGATCCCCTCCCCCTTCCCCTCATAGCCAGTGCATTTCTTTCCATTCTGCTGCTGTCTCTGTGCTCATAAAAAGAGCACAGTAAGGGCAAAAGGGCGTGGTCCGGGAGGTGGGGAGGGGAGGAGACTGTGGAAGCGGCTTTAGCCACTTCCTGTCAGGCCTCCAGGACTCTTCCCCTCCCTGAAAATGCGCATCTAGCCACAAATGCATGGATTCCCTCCATGCTCTGTCCACCCTGCATTGGATACGCATCAGCCTCTGAGTTTGGAGGCTGACGTCTATCTTGATAGGATTGTGTCATGAAAAATTAAGTGCTGTTTTCCATGGCTTTATCTCTGTTGAGCAGTATGCAGGCACATAAGACTACTCATAAGTATTCAAGGATTCTTCACCTCCTCCATGTACCAATCAATCATCATTTCACATAGCTCTGCATCATACAGCTCCAAGTGTCGTGCTCCACAAGAACAAAGCAGTATTGAACATGGTGTCCTGCCTTTTAAGATGGTCCCAAAGGTGACCTAAATTGCATATTCATGAGATTTACATTCACATTTGCTAGGGATGAATTTAAATTAATTTTGGGGTAACGGGGAGGGGAATTCCTTCCTAATTGGGAATTCCTTCCCAATTAGAAGACTTAGGCTTAGACTGTGAAGCAAACCCCAATTTATGTGGCATGCCTCAGTGACAACACAATGAATGGTGGTGTAACAGGGATGATTCAGTAATCCACCAGCTTCTGTTTTAGATGTGCAGATTGTTATTCCACCACTAGGGAGCATCATCCTGAATCTTCCTTACATCTGCTTCTATTCAACTTTTCATTAAACAAACAAACAGAACTACAGTGTCTGAGGGCTTTTCTACATAAGACTGTTAACCCACTGCATCTATTTTCAATTTCGTCTCAGAATTGAGATCCAAGCACTACATGAGGAATGTTTCCTTTCCTACTCTTCCACTACATAACGTCTAGGTGGCACTGTGGTACAGCAGAATAGCAGAAATTCACAAGTGGAAACAGTGTTTTATTTTCCTATCAGAAATAATGCCCCATTTCCCCTGCTCCAAAAAAATATTTGTGGAAAATGCTGCTTACAAACAGAAGCGAAACTGGAGGGTCACAATGACATCTAAAGAACCTGTAAACATCTGTGAGTAGGCAATGACAAGCACACAATAAATGCCATTCCATTTGCACTCATGTGGTGCAGTGGAAAAAGTGCTGCACCTAGTTTCAAATCTCCACTCAGTCATTGATCTCATTGGATGACCCCAGGCAAATCACTAACTCTCAGCAGCCTATACTGCTGTTGTGTGAATAAAAAAACCTCTAATTTCTGAATTCTTGAGAGGAAAGGAGGAATAGATAGATGCATGTACAGCACTCTGAGCGCCTAGCGATGATCCAGTGCTCAGAGCAGACAGTGTTGGACAAGAGGGTACCAGAGTCAGACTCAGTAGAAGGTAGGGGGTCCCCAAATTTTGTGGGCCGGTCGGCACATTTGGAATTTTGAAGAAGTTTTTTTACACATCTTATCTCAAGGTACGAAAATAATTTATTCATAGAATTCAGGTGCTTCTAGACAGGACACTTCTTGTGGGTACAGATGGTTGTTTTCTATTTCTTTTTTAATGCAGAATTGCAATGCACCTTCCACACTTCATCCTCTTTTCTTTATATTATTCTGCCATCTCCCATCCACACATGTGAGCAAATCAAGATGGAATACAGCAATATGCTTTCTTGTCTCACTACAATGCCACCTTTTCCTTCCCCTCTGCCACCAATTTCCTCCTGCCACTTCTTTATTTCTTTATTCCTTAGTCAGCACGTGTGCAAGTGAATCTATTCTCTCTCTCTCTTTCTGGAAGGGTGCAACAGCAATAGATGAGCAGTTTCCTCTCCCCAAAATGGAGTTGCTTTCTTCATTGGGGGTACTTCCAGACTAGGTTTGTATTATGCAATGTCCTACCTTCACAGAATTTTACAGGAGTGCGTGTGTGTGTCCCCGACAGTGTCTTCCATTTTTCTTTCCACAGAGTCAGAACAGCTGCACAATGCCCTTTTGATTGGTAATGCTAGAAGCCATCCTTCTGGAAGCACCCTGAAAACACACATATATAACAGAACATCATGAAGAATTTCCCTTCATGTTGCACTGTTACCAGAGGGAAAGTGGAAGTGAAATTTATTGCAAACCATGAGACACAAGGACTAGTGAGTAGACCCACCACACACTGTCTGATACCCCTTTACAAAAGCTTTACCCAAACATCAGAGCCTCACAAGAAAGGTATTGAGATTTGAAGTGACAAAATGATGGAATGCATATAGGTCACCATACAGCTATAATAGACAGTGCAAGCACTCCTGTTTTTTAACCAATTAAAAAGGCACTCCCACATGAAATGGTTATAAATATAGTTGAAGCAGGAGATATCAAAGCAGTTGTCTTCCATTTTGTGCAGCCCTGGAATCCTGATGGCTCCATGAAAGCATGGTGCATTTTGGGTTATGTCATCAGCCATTAGAGCTCTTATAACATGGATACCGGAAACAAAATGGCACAGCTGTGAAGAAACAGTACCATGGTGTGTTCTTGGAACACCTCCCTCAGTAACACCACCGTCCACATCAGATCTATGTCGCTGGCAATATCATACATCCACAGATGGTGATGTTTGCATTTGAGTAACTTGAAAAAGTAATGGATTTTCTGCATAATGAGAAAAGATAGAAGTGGGGAGAAAGCACAGGAGGACTGCAGGAGGATGGCAACATTGTGTGGAACCCTCTGAAAAATCCTGTGAACAAAGCAAACTGGTAGCACTTTAACAACCTTGTCGAGAAGCACCCCTAGTATGAAAAAAGAGAAGAGCAGGCAAGGTTTTGGGTAAAATCCAGGGTTAATTTACGGCCCTTCTAACAGCAACCACCACCACCTCTCGGTTGACTCACATGCTACTTAGCCTAGCTGCATGGTTCTTCGGATTATGGCCAGGGTACTACAGCCAACCAGCTCTGCTCACTCACTAGGAGTGCAGCCCAGGACATCTCCACACCCCCAATTTAAAGAACACCACCGAAGTTTAGTCAACATCTTGCCAGGTGCCTAGGGGCCATCACCCACGTGGACACTGCAGCTACTGTAAGTACACCTCCAAAATTATAGAATTTAAAACCCCCTCCGACCAACAGATACACAATTTGAAGCATTTCACCACCTGCAGTAGTGCCTTCATAGCTTATGCTGTCCAGTGTAAATGCCCTAAGCTTTATGTGGGAAAAAATAGTAAGACCCTTAAAAAGACGGACAGGGGAACACCTGAGTAACATTAAGAACAACAGACCAGGTGCCCCACTTGTAAACCATGTTGCAGAACAACAGTATTCTTCCAC
The DNA here is from genome assembly GCF_057233095.1 of Heloderma suspectum. Classification (NCBI taxonomy): domain Eukaryota; kingdom Metazoa; phylum Chordata; class Lepidosauria; order Squamata; family Helodermatidae; genus Heloderma; species Heloderma suspectum. The sequence goes on along the minus strand of NC_139459.1, from coordinate 154,924,783 downwards.
AGATCTAAAATTTTGGGCACTGGATAAGCTTGACATTAAGGAAGAAAAATATCTGTTGAGGAGAGAAGCTGAGTGGATTTTGGGACTGAACACTCTCTCCATGTGGTTTAAATGAAGACCTTGAATATTTACTACTCTTATGACCTGTGGGTGATTTGCACACACTCCCTAGCTACTACAGTACAGTTCAGTTTTGAGACCTTGGCTGGATTACATCAACATGGAAACACCTGATAAAGCTAGAAAAAAAATGGACAAAAGAGTATAAAAAAAGATTCAAGAAACATCTTTTCCAGTCACCAGTAGATTGACATAAAAGACAATATTTTGCGAAAAAATTCTGCAGACTTCTTTCTCTAGTAAATGTGAACTTAATATGTTATTCTTAGTAAATAAGCAGGTTTTATATGGTTCTTATAAGAATGTTATACATGCATAAGCCCCTGTAGCAATCTGTATTTTAGTAATGATTTAATTATGTATGTTGTCCTATTTCTCATTTTTATTACCATTAACATTACAGCCCCCTGAAGAAGGCCTAAAAATAAGTAAAAGGCTGAAAACGCGTTGGGCTTCCTACAATTATTATTTTTTTCTGCATTCTGAGAACCTGTTTCTCTTTGTGATTTACTTTGGATGCTCACTTCCTTCTGTTTTCTCCCCCATTATACTGCTCCACATATAAAACAAATTGTTGGGTGGCTGCCAGAAGGAATGCCTGTTACTTGGGGAAGGAAGGGGTGAGCCCTCCAGAGATTTGGAAGTCAATGCCTGCATCCTCTTATAGAGAGGGAGGAGAAATTGTAGAGAGTCCAGAGAGAAAAGGACCAAAAAAGGAGGCAAGAAGGAGACACAGGCATTGATACTGAGACAATGGTGGACAGAGGAAAGAGAAGCAAAGTGCAGAGGGAAAGGGATTCCTTCAAGCCCATAGCACCAGACCTGTCTGGGTAGCAAGAAAGCCTGGGGGATTCTTCCTAGACATGGCTGTGGAAAGAACAGCCATGTGAAACCTGAAATATGCCCCTCTCCAAGGTTTTACCTTATTCTTTTCTACCAGGGTGACTGAAGAAAACCACACAGAAGTACCTTTGCTATTTTCCCTGTTGTCCTCCTTCCTTTTGGATACTTTTACAGGGGGCCTCACTCTGCAGGGAATCAGAAAAATCCACTGCCACCCTGTGAGATGGGACTCCCAAAGTTCTGAGTTCTTCCATCTAGGCAACCCCTGTCTGTGGGGTGCCACATGAGGCCCTAGCACATGCCCTATAACAGGAAAAATTAAGGGCACAGAATCCAGTAGGTATTATTATTATTATTATTATTATTATTACAGAATTGAGTAATAATACCTACTACATATATAGTGCTTCAGAGCGTTCAAAGGGCTTCACACACTTTATCAGTTCAATCCTTAAGCTAACCCTGTCAGACAACTCAGTCTCCATATTGCAGCTGGGGGCTGATGCTGAGTGGTTTGCCTAAACCACCCAACCTAGGGTGTTCATGGTACAGGTGAGATTTGAACCAGGGGCTTTCTGACTGGAGGGAGATTCTATCAAAATGTTACTCCTCTCATTGAAGGAGATCTCCACAACATTTTTGAAGCTTGCTGTCAAAGTGTGTGCACATTTCATAACCTGCTGCTTCCATATTTTCCATATAGTACAGATTTTGGAAATACCTTACACACCTATGTAGCCCAACGTACACTAGATAGGTAGCCACATTCTCCATGGACTATACATGGTTTTAAAATTTGTCCCAAGTATGTGATTTCTATTTCTCACATTTGTAAAACATTAATGTGTTTCATTTTTCTAGCTAATGGAACATTGTGTTGGAGCAAGGGAGGGATATTGCTCTCAAATGCAAGTGCTAAGCAATTTAGAACAACCACCTTGACATGTTTCGCTTGTGACACCATGAAGGTATAAAATTTAACCAGAGGGGAAGTGAGCGAGTAATAAAAATTCTCACACCAAAGAAAACTCTGGGATGTAACAACTTATTTTACAAATCATCAATACTGGAATGTGCTATTTCTGTGAGGCTTTAAAAATATATATGCTCAATACTTCAAAATGACACTAATATGGCCATTTACACAAATGGCCAGGTTATCCATTATTAGAGAGCACATGTGAAAAAATGAGCTGTTAAATATCCATAACAAATGTACTTTTGGCAAATGGCAAGATCAATGAATCAAGGTAAGCTGGAGGTGGTCAAACATAAGATGGTCAAACATAAGCTGGAGGCGGTCAAACATAAGATTGAGCATCGACATCTTGGGAATCAGCGAACTAAAATGGACAAGTATGGGTGAATTTAATTCAGGTGACCATTATATCTATTACTGTGGGCAAGAATCCCTTAGAAGAAATGGAGTAGCACTCATAGTCAACAAAAGGGTGGGAAAAGCAGTACTTGAGTACAATCTTAAAAACGATAGAATGATCTCAGTACGAATCCAAGGCAAACCATTCAGCTTCACAGTAATTCAAGTCTATGCCCCAACCACTGCGGCCGAAGAAGCTGAGGTTGATCGGTTCTATGAAGACCTACAACACCTTCTAGAACTAACACCAAAAAAAGATGTCCTCTTCAAAATAGGGAATTGGAATTGGAAAGTAGGAAGTCAAGAAATCACCGGGATAACAGGCAAGCATGGCCTTGGTGTACAAAATGAAGCAGGACAAAGGCTAATAGAGTTTTGCCAAGAGAACACGCTGATCATAGCAAACACTCTTTTCCAACGCACAAGAGGCGACTCTACACATGGACATCACCAGATGGTCAATATCGAAATCAGATTGATTATGTACTTTGCAGCCAAAGATGGGGAGGCTCCATACAGTCAGTAAAAACAAGACCTGGAGCTGACTGTGGCTCAGATCGTGAGCTTCTTGTTGCAAAATTTCGGCTTAAATTGAAGAACGTAGGGAAAACCACTAAGCCATTCAGGTATGACCTAAATCAATGGAGGTGAGGAATAGATTTCAGGGATTAGACCTGATAGACAGAGTGCCTGAGGAACTATGGACAGAGGTCCGTAACCTTGTTCAGGAGGCAGCAACTCAATCCATCCCAAAGAAAAAGAAATGCAAGAAAGCCAAGTGGCTGTCTGATGAGGCTTTACAAGTAGCTGAGGAAAGAAGGGAAGTGAAAAGCAAGGGAGAAGGGGGAAGATATATCCAACTGAATGCAGAGTTCCAGAGAATAGCAAAGTGAGACAAGAAGGCCTTCTTAAATGAACAATGCAAAGAAATCGAGGAAAACAATAGAATGGGAAAGACTAGAGATCTCTTCAAGAAAATCGGAGATCTCAAGGGAACGTTTTGTGCAAAGACGGGCATGATCAAGGACAAAGAAGGCAGGGACCTAACAGAAGCAGATGAGATTAAGAAGAGGTGGCAAGAATACACAGAAGAACTATACAGGAAAGATCTGAATGTCCCTGATAGCCAGGAGAGTACGGTCACTGGACTTGAGCCCGACATCCTCGAGAGTGAAGAAAAGTGGGCCATAGGAAGCATTACTAACAACAAAGCTAGCGGAGATGACAGTATTCCAGCTGAACTATTTAAAATCCTAAAAGATGCTGCTGCTAAAGTGCTGCACTCAATATGCCAACAAATCTGGAACACGCAACAATGGCCACAAGACTGGAAAAGGTCAGTTTATATTCCAATTCCAAAGAAGAGGAATGCCAAAGAGTGTTCGAACTACCGTACAATTGCACTCATTTCACATGCCAGCAAGGTGATGCTCAAAATCCTACAAGCTAGGCTTCAGCAGCATGTGAACTGAGAACTACCAGAAGTACAAGCTGGGTTTCGAAAAGGCAGAGGAACTAGAGATCAAATCGCCAACGTTCGCTGGATCATGGAGAAAGCAAGAGAATTCCAGAAAAATGTCTATTTCTGCTTCATTGACTATGCTAAAGCCTTTGATTGTGTGGATCACAACAAACTCTGGCAAATTCTTAAAGAGATGGGAGTACCAGACCACCTTACCTGTCTCCTGAGAAGCTTGTTCAAAATTGGGAAAGGAGTACGACAAGGCTGCATATTGTCGCCCTGCTTGTTTAACTTATATGCAGAGTACATCATGAGAAATGCTGGGTTGGATGAATCACAGGTCAGAATTAAGATTGCCGGGAGAATATCAACAACCTCAGATACGCAGACGATACCACCCTAATGCTAGTGGCAGAATTTTGCCATTCTGCCAAATGGCATTCTGCCTAATGGCAGAAAGTAAAGAGGATCTAAAGAGCCTCTTGTTGAGGGTGAAAGTGGAGAGTGCAAAAGCTGGTTTGAAAGTCAACATTACAAAAATGAAGATCATGGCATCTGGCCCCATCACTTCCTGGCATATAGAAGGGGAAGAAAAGGAAGCAGTGACAGATTTTATTTTCTTGGGCTCCAAGATCACCGCAGACGGTGACTGTAGTCATGAAATTAAAAGACACTTGCTCCTTGGGAGGAAAGCTATGGCAAACCTAGACAGCATAGTAAGAAGCAGACAGCACCTTGCCAACAAAGGTCCATCTAATCAAAGCTATGGTTTTCCCAGTAGTAATGTATGGCTGTGAGAGCTCGACTGTAAGGAAGGCTGAGCGCCGAAGAATTGATGCTTTCGAACTGTGGTGCTGGAGAAGACTCTTACGAGTCCCCTGGACTGCAAGGAGGTCCAATCAGTCCATCCTAAAGGAAATCAAACCTGACTGTTCATTGGAAGAACAGATACTGAAGCTGAAGCTCAAATATTTTGGCCACCTAATGCGAAGAGAAAACTCTCTGGAAAAGACGCTGATGCAGGGAAAGATTGAAGGCAAAAGGAGAAGGGGATGACAGAGGATGAGATGGCTAGATAGCATCACCGATGCAATGAATATGAACTTGAGCACACTCCGGGAGAGAGCGCAGGACAGCAAGGCCTGGCGTGCTATGGTCCATGGGGTCACGAAGAGTCAGACACGACTGAACGACTGAACAACAAGAAGTGTTCGGCTGAGATTATAAAAGACTCTGGATGGTCACAGCCATCTGATCTGTAACACTTCTGAAGATTTAAAGTATGTTTTGAAAGGATAAACAGTCCTCTTAGCTGAAACACCACTCTGTCTATAGCCAAGAATCTGCACATACCAGTAAGAAGATTTTCCTCACTACATTTTCTTCATTCCTCATTACATGTCTATCCCATTAGGACACCTACTTTGTCTTTCATATCTCCATAATTATCCTTTTTGAAGCATTTATATCCTGTGTTTCACTGGCTGCTTGCTTGTTTGCTCAGTGGCAAGATTATTGATTGCAAGCACTTATTAAGAAAGTATGAGGCAATAAGCCATGAGAGCTGTTGATAATATAGACAGCAAAGCTGGCAATTATATAGGGATCAGGGAGATTATTACACACAGGGCTTTCATAAATATGGCTGTTATTGCACTGATATGATGACTTAGAATTAAAATGTATCACTATTGATTTTTTATATTTTTATTGCAATTTAAATCTACATCTATTTTTAATGCAAAGTGTTTCCCTAACCTTCAGCCAGAATAGGCTACTATTATGCACTGATTTATGGATGCATCCTGAAGTAACAGTGCTTCTACACTTTGGTGTGTGTATAATTCACTGCTTAGACAATGTAGGACAATCCATTTGATTAATTTAGGGCCATAACTCTCCTTTTGTTGACATTATTGCATTGCCTTTAAAGGAGGCATTTTAGAAATCTGAAAAGGAGATTATATACACATCATTATTGTTTACTTTTCTTTTTGCATTTACCTTATTTTTCTCATGGGAAGCATGTTTTAGGGAAAGAAAAAAATCATCTGAGTTTTACTGTTATTACAAGCTGTATGGGCTTTATTAATGCAATCAGTCCAGAATGAGTCTTATATGGCATGGAGCTCAAATATCAGATTAGTGTATATCATCAAGGCAAAATAGAACTGCAAACTATACAATAGGAAGGTCCAAAATGCCAGAAAGCCAGAAATGCTTGCACCAAATTAGTAAGATAGTTTAGAGAAATGTGAAAATCTCCCTGTATGACCAGCCTGGATAGTTCTATAATCAAGAAGATAGATATTGTGCAAACAGATGTGTAGTTTAGCCAATGCAGATTTCATATTTTTTATTATATACCAATTTAAGCAAAAAATAATAATTTAAGCCTCAATTATGAAACTGGAAAATGAGCAGCAATTACACAAAACATGCCTAACATATAATAAACTGTATTTTTATTTATAAATAAAATATTAAATATTATTTTAGTGATGAGTGAACTTCAATCAGTTCAGTTCAGTTCAGGCCAGGTATTACTGACACTGCTGGACAATTTTTTAAAAAAAGAAAAAAGGGGCGGGGGGGTTCCCCAGAGACTTCTAAACTGAGTTGTAACATTTGTTGTACATTATTATATTGACTTAAATTTCGTATATTTTTGCCCAGTTTATTGGACAAATTGTTGGTGGCATCCATCAGTCAATGAAAGTGGGTGGCCTTAAGAACCCAGTTCCACCCTTGCCTTCCCAGAGCATTTCTCTAGAATGGCAGCCCTGCACACTACACAATTCCCTTTGCAACATACACATGGGATCAGTGAGTCACTGGTTCAGGGCTGTGTAGGAATATTTTGGGTGCATCCCACAAATGGCACACAGGAGCACCTTTTTTACCTACATCATGCTGTAGTATTCATAAGGGTGAGCCAGGGTGAAAAGTATTCATAAGGATGAATAAGGTAAGGGTGAACAGGGTAATATTCATAAGGGTGAACAGGGTAATTCATAAAGGTGAATAAGGTAATGTGATTAAATTAGCAATCTATTTTCTTCTTTGCCTGTGTGATTTGTACCTGGAGCCCTGTGATAGAAGAGACTCAGGGATGTCTGCATGAGGCTTTTAACCTACCACTTTGCCGAGCCTTCTGCTTCCGGATTCTTTCTGGCATTAAGATCTCCTTTACAATTTTTTTTCCCCCCAGGGCTGTGTATGTCTTTTTTCTGCATTTCTATATGTTCCATTATACAACCACTAGGTGGTGCTGTGGTAAAGCACAATTGCACAAATACACTAGGGTTTCATGTTGCCATTCACAAAAATACCAGACTTTCCTCATTAGCACCCCCCCTCCCCATAATGGTTGGAAAGAATGGGAGAAGCCCTGGAGGAGGACAACATCATGTAAAGCACCTGAAAACTACAGTGACTGAGGAATCACAAGCGTACAATAAATGTCTCCTTTAGAAGGGGTCATAGTCTCCAGTCTTTTGTTTGGTTCATCCTATAGTTAGCAAGACCTTTGACCTGCAAAGCAATTCCAGGTGCCTCCCTGATGGCAGCCTCATCACTGGTGGTGAGTCCATTAGGGCTATGGCAAGAGTCCTACTTGTGTTCTGCATCCATGTCAAACTCCCTCCACTACCATAGATCAATAAACTTGATTTCCCCCCTATGCACACAGAGTTTCCCTCTGTTTCTGTCCCATTGCACTCGTCATTGATCTGTCCTTCTGCCACGCTAAAAATAATGCACAGACTCATGAGGATTCTCAGGCTTCCCGGGAGGTCAGTCGCTGAGCAGTATCTATGTTTGTGTGTATGTGTTTAATGTTTGCTTGTGAATTCTCTGTGTGTATGTGTGATAAAGAGGGGGTGGGGATGGCAGCCAGTTTGAATCTTTCCAGACCCTCAGCTAAGAGCTGACTCGGACTGGACAGACCTTCAAATAGAGGACACCTTCAAAAGATTGGCAGTCCTCTATTCGAAGGGCAGCCAGTGGACTGTTCTCTGTGTTGAAGGCACCCTCTATTCCCCTAGCTCTAATGGATTCACCACCACAGTCCATGTCCAGATTAAAAATAAAGAACCATCAGAAGGAAGAACTTGAAGTTGCCCAACAGCACTTGGGCAGCAGACTGAGCAAGGCACACAAGTCACCTAGGGGCTGTCTTCATGAGAGATTTAGTGTGAAGTTAGAGCAGTCTGAGTTCCTCTGCAACAGATGATGTTGTCACCAGTCTTCTGCCAACCAGCTGCTTCCCTCTTGAAAGGCTGCATTTTCAGAAACTCCCTTTACTCTGACTTTTTTTTTTCTTATTACTGAAAGCGGTTCCCTGGCGGTTTTACCACAGTGTGCCATGTCTCTCCAACACAAATCCTGGGCATGCCTCTGTGACCTGGCAGTGATGTAGTCAAGGGGATGGTACACCCCATTCCCTCTGGTTTCCCCAATGGAAGTAGTTTTTCCCATTGAAAAAATCCCCAGGAGCGCAGCAGTGACCCCTCACATTGTCATAGTAGTGGGGACACTCATTCACCTTAGGTAGCCTGCTTTTATTCTTTAGCATATCCCCCCCCCCCTTCTGTGCATGTTTCTTCGGAAATAAGAAATAAATGTTGCTCCCCTGCAGTGAAAGGGTTAAAGGCTAACTTTAGTAACTAGCCCTAGAATGCTGTTTCACTTCTTCAATACTATCTTCAATCACTATTGCAATGTTGTGCATCTTTTATCTATAGTTTCTCTGTGGTTATGTAAAGTCCCTTCTCCGCTTTATCACTTTATCACAGTAAGGATGTGCTTCAGTTCTTCTCATTGCAAGCAGGGAGAAGGAGAAAGGGGAGGTTCGAGGGGGGGCTGGAAGTAATAGGCCTCTCTGGTTCTCAATGCCTGGGCAGGCACCAACTGTTTACTGGTCTCAAGCTTATGGATGTCACCGGCAAAAGTGCACACATGGAGACAATGGGGTGGGAGCAATAACTCCGCAGCAGATTGCTGGGATGCAGCAAAACTGGGGGGGGGGGTTCTCAGGAGACTTCAGATGCAGCACTGGAGAACTGGGGATTTTGGTTTCTTTAGGGAAATCTGCACACATGGGGAAAATTAGTTGCTCTCCATTCATAATGTAGTGGAAGCAGGGAGCCTAGACGGGGTGGGAAACAAGCCTCTCTCATTGGTTGAGCAGCCCCTACGAGTTTGATGACATTCAGTTCTACTCCCCCCACCCCACCCCACCCCACCCAGAAGTATGCTCCTTTCAAGCACTGAAAACCAGATTGTAAAGGTATGAGACACTCAGCTTATCTTGCTTTGTGTGTCCCTGACAGACCAAAGCCAATTCCATGAAACTCTGGATAATACTCCAACACGCTTCTCATTCCATTGTCATGAAGATCCTCACCCCCAGTGACATCCATAAGCTTGAGACTCAGTCAGTAAAGAGTTGGTGCCTGCCCAGGGGCCCTTCCCTCTGTGTCACCAATATCTGATGTGCACTTTTCAGGAACTCAAGAAGGGCCTTTTTCAGTGACTGCAGCCAGACTTTGTAACTCATCCTAGTCCCCTTAGGCCTTCCTCTGGCAGGCATTTTTATTATTATTATTTAAACAAGTATTTGGGCTGATTTCTTTAGTTTTTCTCTGCTGCTCTGTGATTCAACCTGTATTTCTAATTTAATTATGTTTTAACTGGCTGCCATTAGTTATCTGCTCTTATCTTGATTTTATTCTGATACTACTCACTTGTTTATGGATTAGTTATTTTTATTATGGATTTTATTGTTACTAGCTGCCTTGCACATTTTTAATGGAAAAGCGGAGTATAAACATATCAAATAAATGCATGATATATAACTACATATTTTAGATGAAAATAGCATAAAGAAATGACATCTGTAGCGAGTCTGTGTACTGTGGCAGAACAGTGCAATCATAAGCAAGTTTGCTTAGCGACTGCAGGTGCAAAGAAAGCTTAACTGGAATTGCAACAGTGTTAGAAGCGATGAGTGCTTGAGATCACCAAATTAGCATGGAAGGCCAGAATCTTCTTTACCACAAATTAATACGAAAAGTTATCTAGTACACTGTAAAAGGATATTGCATCTCAAAATTATTTGTTGTTGTTGTTGTTGTTGTTGTTCAGTCGTGTCTGACTCTTCGTGACCCCATGGATGCACGCCAGGCCTTCCTGTCCTGCGCTCTCTCCCGGAGTGTGCTCAAGTCCATGTTCATTGCATCGGTGATGCTATCTAGCCATCTCGTCCTCTGCCGTCCCCTTCTCCTTTTGCCTTCAATCTTTCCCAGCATCAGGGTCTTTTCCAGTGAAAATTATTTGTATCAGAGTACAATCATAAAAATCCTAACATGACACAAAATTCTAGATGACTAGAATTTTACTGATATTTTACCCTTAGTCCCTAAGAGTGACTGGAAAACTAATTTGATGTGCAAACCAAAGTGATGATCATCATTACTATCAGATGAGTCAGCCTTGTCAAAAAAGACTTGGAAAATATTCTAATAGAGGGAAACAATGTAAGTGCTGGAAAATGACTAGTTGTCATTTGGTTTTGGTTTAAACGAGCGTCCCTCTGGACATTTCAAAATGTGTATCTGGTGATGAAACACCAATATGCACACAGTGTCACATCTATATAGGTATCTAGAGAGAGACAGTATTATATAACCAATATCCAACATTTACTCATGCTCAGATGGGATGCAATCATAATTGAACTTTCTTCTGGTGATTATTTAACTATGTTTATGGGTAATGAAAGGTAACAACATGTATCATAGAAAGCTGTTGTAAATTTTTAGTTAAGTGATATAAAGGAAATGAGAGAGATTGAGACAGACAGACAGACTCAACCCCATATATAAGAAACAGAGCACACACTTTAGCCCTATTCAGGTAAATAAGGCAATAATAAGTGGTGAAACTCACCAGGTGAGCAGGAATACAGCTGTGCTGAGTTGCCCTCCCCCTCCCCCTGAAATCAATTCATAATGTAGCTCCACCGATAGGTGTCCATATGTACACCATGAACTCCAGCAGTGGGGAGAGCCTTTGAATTTACAACTGTTCATGCGTAGGCTTCCACCAATTCAGAGCCCCAGTCACACAGGGTTACGAATTGTGTGGAAGTCTACATGTGTACAGCTTCCCCACTGCAGGAGTTCATGCTGTACATGGGGGCACCTATGGGCAGAGCTATGTTATGAAATGATGTTGCAGGGCAAGGCTGCTCAAACCGGGCCTGTTCCTACTTGCATGGTGAGTTTTGTCATGTTCCCCAGCTTTAGTCCCTCCTCTGGCTCTGAAGAGGAGGTGGAGGACACTCCCTCTATTAACCCAACCCCTGCTATGCCAGGGCTTTCCAGGGCAACAGCCCTTTAGGAATCAAACTGCTTCTCTGAGGGGACAGGGCTAACTGCATTTCTAGAGATGCTGGCCTTAATAAGCCTCAGTCTGTTGCTGAGTGAACAGTTCTTCTTGACTCAGCTAATGCAGAGCTGCCTAAGGTTCTGAAACCTGCCTGGTCTAATCTTGCCTTGATATTCAGCAAACCAGCCTTGATATGACCTGAACTGATGTGACTGGACTTGACCAGACCTGACTTGATTTGATGAGACCCAACCTGATTTGACATGATTTTGATGTGACTTGACATGACAGACTTGCCTTGACTCTGCTTTCTTGCAGGTATCCTGCCTCGCTTGTTTCGGCACCTTGAACCAAGCAGACAGGACAACTTTCACAACTTATTGTAACACCTGAACACAATTTTTGTATGCAGAAAGCCCCAGAATCAGTCCCCGCTATCACCTGTTACAAAGATTTCATGTACTAGGGCTGGAAAAAGGCTCCTATCTGAGAGTTGTTGCTAGTCAGGGTATACAACAGATGCTCCCCCACCCCAGACATTCAAAAGAAGTGCACAAAAGAGGGGCCCACCCTGCCCCTGCTGTATGTATGTTTGGTGTGCATCAGAAGGGGCTCGTAGTATTTTCAAAAAGAAGAAGAAGAAGAAGGGGCTCGTAGAGTCCTGATGTGTGTGCATGGAGCATAAAGCCCCTTCGGACATGTGGACAGTGAGGGGATGTGACCAGGGCCAGCAACAGCCTCAGTGAGCCTTTGACGTAGTGCTGATAATGGACCACCTCCACCACCAAAGACCATCCCCCACCTGCTGCTGCAGCCCTCCAGCAGGCTGCTCAATGCCGAATCCCCTCATCTGCCTGCTGCCAAAGCTGCCTGCCAAAACCCCTGTCTGCCAAAGCCACCTGTCTGCCAAGCCCCCTGCTGCCAAAGCTGCCCAGCAAAGCCCCTTCTCCAGCCCCCTCCTCTCCAGCCCACCATCTGCCAAAGCCCCTCCATGTGGGGTTGCCTGGGGCAAGGGTGACTCCTCCCCTTCAACTGGCCAGCCCTGCTGGTAAAGTGATTTTAAAATGATGTTCTTAGCTTATGTTCTCATTAGCAGCAATCCGAGCCAGTCAGATGCTTCCTTTGTGTGTGTGGGGGGGGGGGGGGAAGAGAACAGGCGTGGCATATTCTTCTAAAATGGGGGTGCCATTGGGCCTGTAGACTTGGCCATGGTACTTCCTTTTGCCAGCAGTGCCAGTTGGATGGACAAGGAAGAGGAGGGTGTTGGCAGCTGTGGTACGCTCAGTGGCAGAGATGGGCCTCTCTGAGCTTCTAGAGCCCTTCACAGCTGCCCGCCCATGCCGATGCCAATGCCTGGGCATGATTGCCCCTTGTGTGTTCTTTGGATGTGCAGCCGGTGTCACCTGAAGCCCTCATACTGGGCTAGAATCTAGCTGCTAGACGGCCCAGTGGTCTGAATCAATATAAGGCAATTTCATGTGTTCAACCCAGCCTTCCAGACTTGCATTCCAAAACCTCATAGAGCTCAATAACAGGTCTTCAATGCCCCACTCCCCCAAACCATGAGGAAAGTATCCCAGCTGAAGTTGTTCAACAACTCACAACAACAGATCACTTCTGACTACATAACAATGTATTTCACCATCTTAAATGTTCTGCAAAATATATGCAAGAATGTCTTCAACAAATCATGGCCACCCACTTTTAAGCTTCACAATTTGACTATTGAGAGAAATCTTGGTTTAATTCTCCGTATGTAATTCTACAGCTGTTGCTATATGCAATTACAATACCTTCAAAACATGTCAGTGTAAATTATATCTAAAGTGCCTACTTTAATATTTGTAATTTTGCCAACAAGATGCCAAACCTCATGTGAAAGAGCATTAATACTAATACTCTTTAATTCATTGCCTTACATGTCTGGCCTTCTTAGCAGACCAGATCCTTATAGTTTCAACATCTCGAAGACTCCCCAAAGAACACAACCTATAGAAGTTTCTCCATATTAAAGCAACTGTTTGAACCAATTCACATTTTTATGAGGATGGTTATCAGAACCATCATCACCCCCCACACACACACACACACACACATAATCATTCCAGCAGGTTGTAACAGAGGGAGATGAGAGGGGAAGACTCCATTTTTTTTCTTCTTCCATATCCATCACTTTTTCCTTGTGTGTCATATCTTTGTAAGTCTGCTGGCAGGGTACAGCTTGTTTAACTGATAGTTTGTAAGCCACTCCAGGAGGCTTTTTGGCTGTGAAGCGGAATAAAAATACTTTAATGAACTAACTAGGGATGGCGGAGAATTTCTCCCCAAAACTTCGGGGGGCTGAGCGCCAACGTGTTCGGCCCCCCAAACAAGTTTCGGGGAGAAATCCTCCACACACACCCCGCACCCCGCACACACACCCCGGCACGGGACTTACCTTTGCCGAATGTCCCTCCCGGCGGCGGGTCCGGCCAGCGGTTCGGCGGGTGTTTGTGCGGGGCGGGAGCGGCAGCCGGTCTTTCGACCGGCTGCCACCGCCGCCATTCCAATAAAAGAAAAAAAAACGCCCCCGTGATAGGCTACGTGACGATTAACGTAGCCTATCACGGCTAGATTTGCAAAGTCAGCCGTGATAGGCTACGTAAATCGTCACGTAGCCTATCGGGTGACTTTAAAAAAAAAAAAAAAGAGCACGTACGGATAATGGCGGCCCCCATAGGGAGCCGCCATTCCCGTTCCTTATTTGGTCGCTGTAGTCTACGTAAATCTTTACGTAGACTACGGCGAAAATAAGGGCAACGCTATTTGCGTTGCCCTTATTTTCGCCGTAGTCTACGTAAATCTTTACATAGACTACAGCGACCAAATAAGGAACGCGAATGGCGGCTCCCTATGGGGGCCGCCATTAGCGTATGCGCTTTTTTTTTTTTTTTTTTAAGTCACCCGTGATAGGCTACGTGACGATTAACGTAGCCTATCACGGCTGACTTTGCAGATCTAGCCGTGATAGGCTACGTTAATCGTCACATAGCCTATCACGGGGGCATTTTTTTTAAAAAAAAACAACTTTGGAGTTCGCGGCCGGGCGAGGAGGGAAGCCTCCCCCCCGGCCTGAACTTCGTGGGGGGAGCAGTGAAGCGCCTCCCCCCCACCGCAAACAAGCTTCGACAACAGGTAAGTGACTTTCGTCCACCCCTAGAACTAACGAACTAAATAGATATGGTATTGCACAATGTCAGCACAAAGGTGGATATTGTCAGGGGTGCCTCTGAGCATAGGCAAAAGTCCAAGCCATTCTCTCCTGGCAGGCTCCATCCACAAAGAAGGACTTACAACGTTTCCTGGGTTTTGCCAACTTCTACAGAAAGCTCCTACCCGGCTATGCAAGACTGACCACTCCTCTCACAGACCTCCTGAAAGGCAGAAAATCTCCCTTTCACTGGACCGCCTCTCCGCCCAACAGTCTTTTGAAGAGCTGAAGAGGCTATTTAGCTCTGAGCCGATCCTTTTATATCCCAATCCAGGGAAGCCTTTTGTTGTGCAAACAGACGCCTCTGCCTTTGCAGTGGGGGCCGTACTCTTCCAGCCAGAGCCAGCAGGAGGAGAGTTGCAGCCTTGTGCTTACCACTCCAGGAAATAAATGTGTCTGAGTGGAATTATACCATCTGGGAGAAAGAGCTGTTAGCTATAAAATACGCCTTAGAGACATCCCATCTTCCCATCTTCTGGAAGGGGCACAGCACCCAGTCGAAGTACAAACTGACCATCATAACCTGGAACGTCTCTGTACAGCCCAAGTCTTAAATCAGCGTCACATTAGGTGGTCTTTATTTTTTTCACGATTTAACCTAAAGATTCGCCACATGAGAGCTACTGACACAACAAACAGGTGGACGCACTCTCCCGTAAGCCAGGCCTACAGCCAGGGGGTGTGGAGAGCCCCTCCCCTGCCCTGATCCTTCCCCCCAAAGTTTGGCAGCTGGTGTGGAACCTCACTCTTGGATAGAGCTTCTTCACACGGACCAAGCCCGCGATCCCTTCGGCGGAACTAGGGATGTACGAAAGTCACTTACCTTTTCAAAGGGTGACATTCATGGTGGGGGGGAGGCACTCCGTCCCTCCCCCCGAACTTCTGGCCGGGGGGGGGGGAGGCGCTTCTTCCCTCCCCTCCGAAATTCTAGCCGGCCGGCTCCGCTCCTCAGGGATTCTGTGGAGCCGCCGGCCAGCTCCGCCAGCGGCCGGACATTGTAACTGGTGTTTTTCATCCAAATGGCATGCCATTTTAAGTCATTCTGTTACAAATTCCGAACAATCGTACTTGCCTAATTTCAGATAGATAGAACAATGGGTCTCCATTTTATAGGCAATTTTTAAACGAGCTCAGAAATAACATGTAAAACAAATATGTACCTAAATTAGGAGGATACGTAAAGAAATTGTTCTGCTTTTTGCACACAATAAAAAACAAAGGAAACCTGGAAATGCCTAGGTTGTGCTTCCACAAGCAATTTACTCCAACCTGGCTGCGCGGTGAGGTCTCTGTGTTTCCATGACATCGTGGCCATTCAGCCCCAGCCCCGCATTTTATCGCTGAAAAACCACTTCTTCTGAGACTGGTTATAGTCTTTTCCAGCTTACTTCAGCTCCATTATTGACTTGTTTCCACAACTGCACTGGGTCCGGTATCATAGTCCTGCCGATGGGGCATGTAGCCCAGCCTTTGTGGGTGTGTCGCTTTGACCTCAGTGACCCAACCCTTTCCCTCCCTGTTTTCTGGAAGTTTCATCGCCGTTTTGGAGCAGGAAGCCAAGGGACCAACTTTTAAAACATCATTGAAAATAAGCGCTAGAACACTAGTGTGTATAAGCCTGCTACTGCGGGCAAGCAAGTACTCCCACTACAGCTAGAAAATCAGGTTTACCTCAGGTTGCTTCCCCAGAAGCATGGGGAGTATCCATGGCTAATATTCCTTTGTGTCGTTTGGAACAGGGAAACAGTGCTGCAAGCATCATAGTAAGTTTTCATACTACACGCTAAGTTGCTTTCTCATTATCACAGTATTGCACAGATCTTCGATCAATATGCACACCCTCCATGTCAGTATCTTCCTATGACTCTACCGCTCTATCACTCAATCATGAAATAGCACTAACACACATTTGCACTATCACATGATAGTGTTATTGCATGATAGCACATTTTGTGGAACAAGTCCCCCTTGACCTCAACAGGTGTCAGCAGGCACTGCTGGACTAATGCGCTATCACGCAATACTGCTATCGTGCGATAGCCCAAATGTGTGTTAGTGCTATTTAACGATTGAGTGATAGAGTCATAGAAACATTCTGATGTGGAGGGTATGCATATTGATGGAAGACTTGAGCAATAGTGTGGTAATGAGATAGCCACTTAGTGTTAGGGATGTCAGAGAATTCCGCCACAGATCTCGGTGAGGCCTAATGCCAGTGCATTCGGCCCCCCGAACTCCGTGGCGGAACGGCCTGCCACCCCCCGCCCCCCCGCAGATCCCCCCGGGATGAGACGTACCTGGGGAGGATCTTCTGGGCGGCGGCGGCAGCTGGTCTTCCGACCGGCTGCCGCCGTCGCCATTTGCAGTCTTGTAAAAAAAAAAAAACCACCACGTGATAGGCTATGTAAAGATTTACATAGATTAACGTTAAAAAGAAAAAAAACAATGACGTTATAGGCCACGTAAAGATTTACGTAGCCTATCATGGCTGGGTTTAAAAAAAAAACCGCATACGCAAATGGCGGCGGCTACGGCCGCTGCCATTTGCGTTCCTTATTTTTGGCTGTCTTAGTCTACGGAAATATTTATGTAGACTATGATGGCAAAAATAAAGGGGAACACAAATAGCATAGTGGGCGCTATTTGCATCCCTTTTTGATTCGCCGTTTTAGCCTACGTAAATATTTACATAGGCTAAAATGATGAATCAAAAAGGTACGCAAATAGCGTAGATTAAGATGCAAATAGCGTAGATTAAGACAGCCAAAAATAAGGAATGCAAATGTTTTTTTTTAAAAAAAACAACAATGACGTGATAGGCCACGTAAAGATTTACGTAGCCTATCATGGCTGGGTTTAAAAAAAAAAAAACCGCATACGCAAATGGCGGCGGCTACGGCCGCTGCCATTTGCGTTCCTTATTTTTGGCTGTCTTAGTCTACGGAAATATTTACATAGACTATGACGGCGAAAATAAAGGGGAACACAAATAGCATACACTATTTAGCGTACTTTTGCGTACACGGTTTTGTTTGTATGTTGTTTTTTTTCCCAGAGGATTCCGGGGGGAGGGACGGAACGCCTCCCCCCCAACATCAACATAATCTGTGGAAAGGTAAGTGACTTTCGTACATCCCTACTTAGTGTGTGCCTCCTAATGCAGTAGGTTGCTATTTAGAGGGAAAGGGAAAAAAATGGGCGGAATTGGGAATACGCCTGGGAAGCCTACTCAGAAGTAACTCCTGTTGTGTTACATTGTGTTACATTGACTCCTCAAGTCAATGAGGCTTGTTCCCAAGATTGCCATTAAGGGGAGTACAGTAGAGCCAGGGGGGGTCTCTAATTGGTTCAGCAGCCCCTGCCAGTTCACTTCCAATCCCCCCATCACACCTTGAAGTATGTTTCTGTCAGCAAAGGGGGAGAGGAAAGGGGGACTTAGCAAGAGAAGGAGGTGGGAACATGGATGAGGTAATCAGACCCGACCTAGGCTCCACCCAGACTTCACCCATTCATCAAGAAAATAATTTGATTATTGCTCAGTGGAAACAGCACCGAGCCCCAGGCTACAGCGATGATAAGCCGGGACTTTAAGCACTGTGGAAACTGGAAAAGGAGCAAGCACTATTGGGGAAACATCGCAATGAAGTTGCGAGCCAGGTGAAGCTGATAGTGTGGAAACACACCCCTAGTCTCAAACAGAGAAAGCACTAGCACAAGCAGAGTGAAGCAGTGTCTCCTTCTTTTATAATCACCCAACATGTTTTATAAACATGGCCCCTCCAGGAAATTCCTGACTTGTGTGGCAGATAACTTCCTCCTACAGAAAGTAGAGGAAGGAACTAGAGGATCGGCTATCCTTGACTTGATCCTAACCAACAGAGATGACTTAGTGGATAAAGTAGCAGTTACAGGAATTCTGGGGGAAAGCGACCATGTTGTACTTGAATTCTTGGTTTTAAGGGAAGCAAAAGCCGAGTGTAGTCAAACCCGTACCCTGGATTTTAGGAAAGCTGATTTTAATAAAATCAGAACAATGATCAGTAAGGTCCCATGGCAAGCAACGCTAACGAGAAAAGGAGTCCAAGATGGGTGGGAGCTTTTAAAAAAGGAAATTCTCAAGGCACAATCACAAACAATTCCAATTCAAGAAGAAAAGGTGGAAGACAACAGAAGAAGCCAATGTGGCTTCACAAAAAGCTTAGAGATGACCTGAAAACAAAAAAGGACACATACAGGAAGTGGAAAGAAGGCCAAGTAACAAAGGAAGAGTACAGGCAGGTAGCACAGAATTGCCAGGATGGCGTCAGGAAGGCTAAAGCTGAGGCCTTATCTGGAATACTGTGTCCAGTTCTGGGCACCACACTTTAAGAAGGATGCAGACAAACTGGAGAGGGTTCAGAGGAGGGCAACAAAGATGATCAGGGGACTGGAAACAAAGCCCTATGAAGAGAGACTGAAAGAACTGGGCATGTTTAGCCTTGAGAAGAGAAGACTGAGGGGAGATATGATAGTGCTCTTCAAGTACTAGTTCAAGTTTAAGGTTGTCACAGAGAAGAAGGCCAGGATCTCTTCTTGATCATCCCAGAGTGCAGGACACGGAATAATGGGCTCAAGTTACAGGAAGTCAGATTCCGGCAGAACATCAGGAAAAACTTCCTGACCGTTAGAGCGATACGACAATGGAACCAATTACCTAGGAAGGTGGTGGCCTCTCCCACACTGGAGGCGTCCAAGAGGAGGCTGGACTAGGGATGGCGGAGAATTTCTCCCCGAAACTTCGGGGGGCCGAGCGCCAATGTGTTCGGCCCCCCGAACAAGTTTCGGGGAGAAATTTTCCGCACCCCCCCGCACCCCGCACCCCGCACCCCGCACCCCCCCCCCGGGACGGGACTTACCTTTGCCGAATGTCCCTCCTGGCAGCGGGTCCGGCCGGCGGTTCGGCGGGTGTTCATGCGGGGCGGGAGCGGCAGCCGGTCTTTCGACCGGCTGCCACCGCCGCCATTCCAATAAAAGAAAAAAAAAACGCCCCCGTGATAGGCTACGTGACGATTAACGTAGCCTATCATGGCTAGATTTGCAAAGTCAGCCGTGGTAGGCTACGTAAATCGTCACGTAGCCTATCACGGGTGACTTTAAAAAAAAAAAAAATCGCGTACGGATAATGGCGGCCCCCATAGGGAGCTGCCATTCCCATTCCTTATTTGGTTGCTGTAGTCTACGTAAAGATTTATGTAGACTACGGCGAAAATAAGGGCAACGCTTATAAGGAATCCAAGTCACAGCATCCCTGACAGATGGCTGTCCAGCCTCGTCTTGAACGCCTCCAGTGTGGGAGAGCCCACCAGCTCCCTAGGTAACTGGTTCCATTGTCGTATTGCTCTAACAGTCAGGACATTTTTCCAGATGTTCAGCCGGAATCTGGCTTCCTGTAACTTGAGCCCATTATTCCGTGTCCTGCACTCTGGGATGATCCAGAAGAGATCCTGGCCTTCCTCTCTGTGACAACCTTGCAAGTACGTGAAGAGGGCTATCATATCTCCCCTCAGTCTTCTCTTCTCAAGGCTAAACATGCCCAGTTCTTTCAGTCTCTCTTCATAGGGCTTTGTTTCCAGTCCCCTGATCATCTTTGTTGCCCTCCTCTGAATCCTCTCCAGTTTGTCTGCATCCTTCTTAAAGTGTGGTGCCCAGAACTGGACACAGTACTCCAGATGAGGCCTAACCAGTGCTGAGGAGAGGGGAACTAGTACTTCCCGGGATTTGGAATTGACAACAATTCCAAGATCCTTCTTGCTTGTAGTGTGGTTGAGCCACGTATCCCCCATCTTGTAACTATGCATTTGGTTTCTTTTTCCTAGGTGCAGAACTTGGCATTTATCCCAATGAAATGTCATTCTGTTGTTTTCTGCCCAGTGCTCCAGTCTATCCAGATCACTTTGAATTTTGTTTCTGTCTTCCAAAGAAGATAATCTATTATTATTATTTTATTATTATTATTATTATTATCAGCTATCCCACCCAATTTTGTATCATCTGCAAATTTGATCAGCATTCCCTGCACCTCCTCCTCCAAGTCATTAATAAAAATGTTGAAGAGCACTGGGCCCAGGACTGAGCCCTGCAGTACCCCACTCGTTACTTCTCCCCAGTTTGAGAAGGTCTCATTGATAAGCACTCTTTGAGTCCAATTCTGTAGCCAACTGTGGATCCACTGGATCGTTGTTTCATCTAGCCCACTTTGATTGAGTTTGTTCGTCAGGATATCATGGGGCACTTTGTTGAAAGCTTTGCTGAAGTCGAGGTATATGATGTCTACAGCATTCCCATGGTCTACAAGGGAGGTTACTTGATCAAAAAATGAGATCAGATTCGTCTGGCAGGACTTGTTTTTGACAAATCCATGTTGGCTTCGAGTAATCACTGGATTGTTTTCTAGGTGCTTACAGATGGGTTGCTTTATCATCTGCTCCAGAATTTTCCGAGGGATTGATGTCAGACTGAATGGCCTGTAGTTCCCAGGTTCCTCCTTTTTACCCTTTTTGAAGACAGGGTCAACATTAGCCCTCCTCCAGTCATCTGGCACTTCCCCCGTCCTCCATGATTTCTCAGAGAGAATAGACAGCGGTTCTGAGAGTTCTTCTGCCAGTTCCTTTATTACTCTAGGATGCAGTTCATCTGGCCCTGGAGATTTGAACTCATTCAGAGTAATGAGGTGTTCCTTGACCATATGCCTATCGGTCTCAAGCTGCAATCCTGCCCCTTCAGCCTGTACTTCGCCTTTGCCAGGGGGGGTCATAGACCCTCTTTTGGGAGAAGACTGAGCCAAAGTAGGAATTGAGCACCTCTGCCTTTTCTTTGTCATCTGTTATCATTTTGCCATCCTTATTTAATAGCTGAACAACCATTTCTTTCCTCTGCCTTTTCTATGCACGTAGCTGAAGAAAGCCTTTTTGTTGTTTTTAGCATCCTTCGCTAACCTCAGCTCGTTCTCAGCTTTAGCTTCCTAAAGGCTAAAGCTAAACCTTCTGGTTGGGTCCAGAGATTATAAATTCCTTGCAAGAGGGAGTAGTCTCAGTTTCCTTAAAGGAGGTGATAGTGAGGGCAGTTCTGAAAATAACAAACCCATAATTGGACCTGGAAGTTATTAATAATTATACGCTGGTAACTAATATCTTCCTAGGCAAGGTGCTTGAGCAGCTGGTGGCTGATCAGGGTCAGACACTCTTGGATGAAATGGATTTTCTAGACCCATTTCAATCAGAGTTTAGGCCTGGCTTTGATAGTGAAACTTGCCTTGGTCACTTTGAGGGATGGTCTTTGCTGGGACAGGAACAGGGGCAGTGTAAATCTATTGATTCTGCTGGTGCTCTTGGCATTTTTCAATGCCATCAACTATGGTATTCTCCTGGAGGCTATCTTAGAGGGTGCGGGTGGTACAGAACTGCAGGGGTTCTACTCATACTCGGACAACCATTGCCAAAAGGCGGTGCTGGGGGATTTCTGCTTGACCCCATGGAATTTATGCTTTGGGATATCACAGGGTTCCATCGTATCCCCCATGCTGTTTAACATGTACATGAACCTGCTGAGTGCACATCTGGAGATTTAGAGTGAAGTGCCATCAGTGTGCTGATGACATGCAATTCTACCTCCCTTTCATCATATCCAGGTGAGACCATGGAAGTGCTTAATCGGTGCCTGACCACTGTAATTTGTTCCCTTGAAGCCAAGGTTGCTGACCTGGGAAAACTTAGGAAGGCAGAAAAATTGGCGGGTGAGACCTTGAGGACCTGATAGCAGTGTCCCAATCCCTGTGTGACAGCTCTTCTGCTGTCATGGAAAATGGAGGTCTTGGTAAAGGAGAGCATCATTCTGAGAAAGAGGGAAATGATCCCTTAGAAAGAACCCATTGCTCAAAAGATGAATACATATCCTCTTGCACTGAGGGCATGCCTCCTTCAGGCTAGGAGCTTGTGTTAGTGGGAAATTCAGTGCTTAGACAGACAGCTGGGTTTGTGATGAGCATGTAGGCCACATGGTAAATTGCCTGCCTGGTACAAAGGTTGCAGGTATCACACACACCATCTAGATAGTTTTGTAGATAGTGCTGGGATGGAGTCAGTGGTCGTGGTGCATGTTAGTACCAACCATGTGAGGAAATATACCTGTGAGGTCCTGGAAGTCAAATTTAGGTTGCTAAGTAGGAGGTTGAAATCCAGGACCACCAAGGTAGCTTTCTTTGAAATGCTACCTGTTCCACACACAGGGCCAGCTAGACAGGCAAAGCTGAGGAGTCTTAATTATAAAGCATGAAGGAGACCATGGTGTAGGGAGAAGGGTTTCAGATTTGTTAGGCACTGGGAAACATTTTGGGGAAAGCCAGGCTTGTACAAGAGGGACAGGCTTCACTTGAACTAGACTGTTGACACTTAACATAAAAAGGTAGCAGAGCAGCTTTCAGACTGAGCCCTGGGGAAACACTTACAGGAGCTATGAAGCATCTGGTTCAAGTAGAATTATCCTAGGAGTTGACGATTAAAATGTTTCTGATTGTCGAAATTGGGATGGGGACAGAATAGGCCGTGAGCATATGGTAACACATGATAGCCAAAGAGGCCTTAGGGCCATAGCAGATTACTCAGGGTGATCTTGAGATGTAAAATGAAATCAGGGAAGCATCCAAATGAATTGTTGTAATAATGGGTGACTTCAATTACCTCCATACTGAATGGATAAATGCATGTTCCAGTTGAACATGCATTCCTAATTGACTGTGTCCTAGAACAGTTGGTTATGGAACCGACCAGAGGGGAAGTGGCACTGGGTTTAATCTGAAGTGGTGCCAAGATGTGAGTGTTGTCAAGACAATTGGAAACAATGACCATAGTGCTATCAGATTTAATATATATTTAAGTGGGAAATTGCCAAGGAAGTCAAAGATCATCACAATTGACTTAAAAAAGTTGACTTCTCCAAAATGAGGGAACTGGTAAAAAGGAAGTTGAAAGGTGGAATCAAGAGGATTAAATCTCTTCAAAATGCTTGAATGTCACTCAAAACCACAACAAATGAATTATGTATTCAGGAAAGGTAGCACCAAATCCAAGAGGTCACCAGCATAGCTAATGAGCAGTGTCAAGGAAGCTATTACAGCAAAGAAAGCTTCCTTCAGAAAATGGAAGTCTTGCCCAAATGAGAACAAAAAGGAACACAAACTTGCAACAAAGGAAATGCAAGCAGACAACAACAGATGCAAAAAAGCATTTTGAGGAGCATATTGTTATCCTTAAATATATTTAAAGCAGGAAACCAGCTAGGGAGGCATTTGGATGACAATGGAGTTAAAGGAGTATTAAAGGAGGAAAAGGAAATGACAGAGAAGCTGAATGAATTCTTTTGATCTGTCTTTACTGCAAAAGACATAGGGCAGATACCTGTACCACTCTCAGAAAGAGAGTTTGAGGAAATGAGGCAAATAGTGGTGATAAAAGATTAATTTCTCAACTTGATTGAGAAATTGAAAACTAATAAATCACCGAGCCCAGATTGTTTCAGCCTTAGAGTTCTTAACGATATCAAATGTGGAATTGCCGATCTTCTAACGAAAATATTTACATGTCCCTAAGACCAGAAGACCGAAGACTGACCAATGTAACATCAAGTTTTCAAAAGGGATCCAGGGGTGATCCGGGAAATTACAGGCCAGTTATGTTAATGTCTGTTTGGGGTAAATTAGTTCAAAGCATTATTAAAGATTAAATTAGTAAGCATATAGAAGGATGATACCTGCTGAAAAAGAATCAACATTGTTTCCACACAGTAAGTCCTGCCTCACTAACCTTTTTGAGTTCTTTGAGAATGTCAATAAAGATGTGTCCAACAAACATTGTTTATTTGGATTCCAAATTTGGATCAGTAACTCATTAAAGAGTTACTATTTAAAGAGGCAACTCTACACATGGACATCACCAGATGGTCAATATCGAAATCAGATTGATTATGTCCTTTGCAGCCAAAGATGGAGAAGCTCCATACAGTCAGTAAAAACAAGACCTGGAGCTGACTGTGGCTCAGATCATGAGCTTCTTGTTGCAAAATTTCGGCTTAAATTGAAGAACGTAGGGAAAACCACTAAACCATTCAGGTATGACCTAAATCATATCCCTTATGAATATACAGTGGAGGTGAGGAATAGATTTCAGGGATTAGACCTGATAGACAGAGTGCCTGAGGAACTATGGACGGAGGTCCGTAACATTGTTCAGGAGGCAGCGACTAAATCCGTCCCAAAGAAAAAGAAGTGCAAGAAAGCAAAGTGGCTGTCTGATGAGGCTTTACAAGTAGCTGAGGAAAAAAGGGAAGCGAAAAGCAAGGGAGAAAGGGGAAGATATATCCAACTGAAGGCAGAGTTCCAGAGAATTGCAAGGAGAGACAAGAAGGCCTTCTTAAATGAACAATGCAAAGAAATCGAGGAAAAACAACAGAATGGGAAAGACTAGAGATCTCTTCAAGAAAATCGGAGATCTCAAGGGAACGTTTTGTGCAAAGACGGGCATGATCAAGGACAAAGAAGGCAGGGACCTAACAGAAGCAGATGAGATTAAGAAGAGGTGGCAAGAATACACAGAAGAACTATACAGGAAAGATCTGAATGTCCCTGATAGCCAGGAGAGTACGGTCACTGGACTTGAGCCCGACATCCTCGAGAGTGAAGTCAAGTGGGCCTTAGGAAGCATTAGTAACAACAAAGCTAGTGGAGATGACAGTATTCCAGCTGAGCTATTTAAAATCCTAAAAGATGATGCTGTTAAAGTGCTGCATTCAATATGCCAACAAATCTGGAACACTCAACAATGGCCGCAAGACTGGAAAAGGTCAGTTTATATTCCAATTCCAAAGAAGGGCAATGCCAAAGAGTGTTCAAACTACAGCACAATTGCGCTCATTTCACATGCCAGCAAGGTGATGCTCAAAATCCTACAAGCTAGGCTTCAGCAGTATGCGAACCGAGAACTACCGGAAGTACAAGCTGGGTTTCGAAGAGGCAGAGGAACTAGAGATCAAATCGCCAACTTTCGCTGGATCATGGAGAAAGTAAGAGAATTCCAGAAAAACGTCTATTTCTGCTTCATTGACTACGCTAAAGCCTTTGATTGTGTGGATCACAACAAACTGTGGCAAATTCTTAAAGAGATGGGAATACCAGACCACCTTACCTGTCTCCTGAGAAACCTGTACGAGGGTCAAGAAGCAACAGTGAGAACCAGACATGGAACAACCGATTGGTTCAAAATTGGGAAAGGAGCACAACAAGGCTGCATATTGTCACCCTGCTTATTTAACTTATATGCAGAGTACATCATGAGAAACGCCGGGTTGGATGAATCACAGGTCGGAATTAAGATTGCTGGGAGAATTATCAACAACCTCCGATATGCAGACGATACCACCCTAATGGCAGAAAGCGAAGAGGATCTAAACAGCCTCTTATTGAGGGTGAAACAGGAGAGTGCAAAAGCTGGTTTGAAACTCAACATTAAAAAAACTAAGATCATGGCATCTGGCCCCATCACTTCCTGGCATATAGAAGGGGAAGAAATGGAAGCAGTGACAGATTTTACTTTCCTGGGCTCCAAGATCACCGCAGATGGTGACTGTAGCCATGAAATTAAAAGACGCTTGCTCCTTGGGAGGAAAGCTATGGCAAACCTAGACAGCATAGTAAGAAGCAGAGACATCACCTTGCCGACAAAGGTCCATCTAATCAAAGCTATGGTTTTCCCAGTAGTAATGTATGGCTGTGAGAGCTGGACTATAAGGAAGGCTGAGCGCCGAAGAATTGATGCTTTCGAACTGTGGTGCTGGAGAAGACTCTTACGAGTCCCCTGGACTGCAAGGAGGTCAAATCAGTCAATACTAAAGGAAATCAACCCTGAGTGCTCATTGGAAGGACAGATGCTGAAGCTGAAGCTCAAATATTTTGGCCACCTAATGCGAAGAGAAAACTCTCTGGAAAAGACCCTGATGCTGGGAAAGACTGAAGGCAAAAGGAGAAGGGGACAGCAGAGGATGAGATGGCTAGATAGCATCACCGATGCCATGAATATGAACTTGAGCACACTCCGGGAGAGAGCGCAGGACAGGAAGGCCTGGCATGCTATGGTCCATGGGGTCACAAAGAGTCGGACACGACTGAACGACTGAACAACAACAACAACAACTCATTAAAGCACAGCTTTTGATCGGTATTTTAATTTATTGTTTTTAATTGTTTTATTATATTGTTTTTGAGTTAACATATGGATTTTATTTGTGTTTTTAGTACATCACCCTGAGAGCTATTAGCTATATGGTCACTAATACATTTTAGAAACAGAGAAACAAACAGACATCTTTATATTTATAGCCCTTTTCCATGCTTGCGATGGATATCATAGATACTTACATATTTACTGGGGTACACGGAAGGAGCCTCCTCGAAGATTGTTGTACAATCAGGCGTACCCTGGTAACGGTGCACTGCACAGGCTAATCCTTCTACCACCTGATCGAACCGCAGCTCGGTGGTGTGGTGGTGGCTACATTTTGGTGGAGCAGAGTTTGGTCTGGACACGACATAACGACTTACTTATTTTATTAACTTATTTAGGTTAAGAAAGGGTTAAGGAAAAGACATGATGGATTTCAAAGGCAGTCTGTATGGTTTTCACAGCACATCAGAAGACTCTGTGTGCAGTGTCTGTGTCTGTTGACACAGAAGAATATTGGTGTAGTTGTTATTTGGCTAAGCTTGACTTTTTGCTCCCTTTTAGTGGCATCTAGACACACCCCTGCAAGCCTGAGGTCTAATCAATACTCTTCTAACTGCTCCATTAATTCTCTCTTGCTGCTTTTCTCTCACATCTTCCCAGGAGGCTATTGACGGTTGTTACTTTAGAGCAGGTAATTGATTTTTCTAGGTAATAACTGCAGAAGATTATCAGCGATATCTCTCCCTCCCTTTTGCAGGCTCCTGTCAAATTCTGACAGTTCAGTAGTCCTTTCGTATTTCAGCCCCCCCCCCCCCAATCTTTGTGTATTGTTCAGTCTAATGTGGAAAGCTATAAGCAGCACAATTTCTAAATAAAGTTAATGGGCAGATTCCCCTCCCCTCTCCCTGCTCCAATTCCCAGGACATTGCAGTATTGTAGCACAGTTCACTAGAGATTAGATCTATTCATGATCATCTTATAGAAAAGGAGCCTCATAAACTGATTCATGTTGTATAGGGCAAAGAAAACAGCAGCTTTAACTTTTTAACTATTAGAGGTACCAAATTCTGAGGGGAAAGTATCTACCGGGTTTCTGGACAGAAATATACAAGATATTAGGGATCTCATCTGATTTCTCCCAAGGCATAAGTAGGTGGGGGAAAGTTCTTCCTCCTTCCCTAGCTCATCATATGGTCTTGTTCCTCTGCCCCCCACTTGCTTCCTCTAGAACATCAAAGGCTTAGTTTTCACATCTGCTCTGTACTGCTTTTAACCTCCAACAGGGGCTCATAAGATTTTTTTTTAAACCCTACACACAGAGCACTAACACATGACGGCCAAAACAGCTATAACTTTAAGGCTGTGTCTACCAACTTCATCTTTGTTTGTATTATTTTTTCATTTTTAGTCTAGAGTAGGTGCAGAGGCCCTGATTATGATCGGGACCCTAGTGTGAGGGGAAAGCAGGGGGGCTTTTAAGATCCAGATTGGTGTACTTACTCTAGACTAAAAATGAACAAAGACATAGTTGCTATACACAGCTTTAAAGTAATGTCTGTTTTGGCCCTCAAAATCTAGGCTAGAACTTGGGCTACATAAAATGATTTTTTTTATAAGTATTCAATCATAAAAGCCCCCACTTGCAGCCTGAATTGTTACAACTTAGAAACCTATTTACTTCTTTGCCACCACTGCATCCTCAGATAATCGTTCCACAGGGTTCTTACAAGTGGTGAGGGGTGTGGGGATGAGGACAAAGAGCTTGGTTGAGTTTGAGTTCTGTACGCAATGTAAGAACATCAGAAGAGCCCTGCTGGATCAGTACAAGCGTCCATCAAGTCCAGCATTCTGTTCACACAGAATGGCTGACCAGCTGCCCATGAGAAACCCACTAGCAGACATGAATGCAAGAGTACTCTTCCACCCATGTTTCCAAGCAACTGGTGTACATAGGCATACCACCTCTGATAGTGGAACTGGGGTGCTTGGGGAGCGCCCCAGTGAGACCCGAAGCAAACCAGAACAGCACTGAGCTGCTCCAAAGTGAAGTGGGTCACTGCTGAAGCGCCTCGGACCACCTCAGAGATTTGGAGCTCTTCTGATGCCTTCTGAAGCCCAGGCAGCTCCAAGTTGTATCAACTTGTGAAAGATCAGGGAAGGGGGAGAGGAGGAGGAGGGAGGGGCAAAGAGGAGAGGAGGGGGAGGAGGAGGGAGGGAGCCTTGGCAAATGGCAACTCTAGTTGCCAAATTAGGGCTGAACTTAACCCAGCAGGCTCCAATCAGTGACGGTGGGGGGGGGAGAATGCTGTATTTATTGGAGAAAAAAGCCTGCATTTGTTCATTGTGTGAGAGAGTGCTGTTAGAGATGGTGGTGACTGGAGAGAGACGTTAAGTTAGTTGGCTAGATCAGGTGGGGGGGTTGTACTGCAGCTTCTTATTCTTTCCCACCTAGCCCTTCTCAATTCAACTATTCCCTTGCTTTCTTTTCTAGATTATTTATTTTAAAACCAAAAACATTTAGGACTTCAGTAGTTTCGTTGCCTCCTTTCCTTGGCTTGTTCTCCCCCCTCCCTCAGCCCTGCCCTTCTGAATAATTCAACCATCTTATTAATTTTCTCTGTCTTTCTTTCTAGATTCTTTTTATAAAAAAAGAACAAGAAATACTTAAAAAGTAGGTTCCTTGCCTTGCCTTGTTCTTTGGCTTGCTCCCCCCACCCTGCCCTGCTGTTCAGCAAAGCACTACACACATCCACATTTCAAAATATAGTGGGCAAAGCACTACACACGTAACATCTATTATTTAACTAATACTACACTGTGTGGCAAAGCCAGCCCAATATGAGGCATCATAGAGGTGTTGGCATGGGGGCTGTCTGTTGCCCAGATTTCATGCACCTCTGTGCAACCAGAGAAAAGTTATAGCTCTTTGCTTTGAGAGTTTGTGTTGAAAAAAGCATCTAGTCATGAAACAACTCTGCCATCCTGCCTACCAGCCAGTGTGTCCCCCACCCCAGGGAATGTGTATTCCATTCAGCCAAAGAGAGCCTGAGATCATTGACTGTGAATAGGAAAGTAGTACTAGGGAAAAGGGGTTTTTTTTGCACTTCAAAGAAACCTACAGCAGAGATTAGTTATAGTGACCTCCTCCTAATCACTGCTTCAACACCAAACTTCTCTGATTATCCCTTTTGACTTTTGCTTTGAGTTTCTGAGAACAGCACATTTTACCTGCCTAGCACAAAAACTACTGGGCCAAACTGTCTGAAAGGATCACCTCCATGGGGGCTGACAGGTCCCCAAATTTCATGTATTTATCATGAAAACTGAAAAAGTTACGTCCGTTTCTGTTTTCCACTGCAAGCCAATGGGAAAACGTTTTATCAGAATGATTCAAATATCCAAATCTCACTTCAGATCCAAATCCAAAGCAAAGCAAATGGGGACCAAATTGGTCTGAAGTAAGTGGGGCTGCTTTGGAAGGTCCGAATCGGCATCCAAAGCAAAGCAAGGGGTCCGTGCCCTACTGGACACCCAGAATGATTGTGATTTGGTCAGAAGTGCTTCCACTTGTGAAAGGGCCCTAAGTGGCCTTGGTGGCAGTGTCTAGAGCTAAAATGGTGGCTGCATGAAAAAATATTTATTATTATTTATTTTATTATTTATTTAAAGCTTTTACACCCTGCCCTTTAGCCAAAAAGTCTCCCAAAGCTGATTACAGAGATATGAAGCATGACTGTCCCTGCCCTCAGGCTTACAGTCTTAATTTGAGACATGTCACACAAGGAATAAGGGAGAGGGAGGGAGCATTTATATAATTAACATTATTTTAAAAGTTTATTTGAAGAGAAGGTGACATTTACTTCCTCTGCAGCTCACAAGGCAGTTTGTCGGATGGCCTCTGGGAGTGGAGAAGGGGCCCAGTCTTCATGAAGCAACAGCAGGTGGGAGGTCTGTGATGACAGTGAAGATCACTGCTGTAAGAGACCTTAACTCTGAAGGGTTGCTTCCCAAGCCACTCCTCCCAGCCATCCAGCCTGCTCATCTGTCTCTCCACCACAGCTGGACAGTCCTGGATGGCACAAAGCCACTAGCAACCAAGGCGGGAGCTTCACGACAGTGGAATGGGAAGCGTGTTGGATTATTGTCCAGATTTTCATGGAATCGGCTTTGGTCCGTCAGGGACACATGAAGCAAGATAAGCTGAGTACCTTTACAATCTGGTTTTCAGTGCTTGAAAGGAACATACTTCTGGGTGGGGTGGGGGGACTAGAACTGAATGTCATCAAACTCACAGGGGCTGCTCAACCAATGAGAGAGGCTTGTTTCCCACCCCTGTCCAGGCTCCCTGCTGCTACAACATTATGAATGGAGAGCAACTAATTTTCCCCATGTCGTGTGTGCAGATTTCCCTGAAGAAAGCAAAATCCCCAGTTCTCCAGTGCTGCATCTGAAGGCTCCTGAGAGCTCCACACCCTACCCCAATTTCGGTACATCGCAGCAATCTGCTGCATGGTTATTGCTCCCACCCTGTTTTCCCCCATTTGTGCACTTTTGCCTATTGCTTCCAGCCCCCCCTCCAGCCCCCACTTTCCCCCTTTCTCCTTCTCCCTGCTCGCAATGAGAAGAACTGAAGCTCCTAATCCTTACTGTGATAAAGTGATAAAGGGACTTTACATAACAACAGAGAAACTACAAATAAAAGATTCACAACATCACAATAGCGATTGAAGAGCGTATTGAGGAAGTGAAAGAGCACTTTAGGGAGAGTTACTAAAGTTAGCCTTTAACCTTTCACTGCAGGGGAGCGACATTTATTTCTTACTTCTGAGTAAACATGCACAGAAGGGCGGGATATGCTAAAGAGTAAAAGCAGGCTACCTAAGGTGATTGAGTGTCCCCATAACTGCGGTAATGTGAGGGGTCACTGCTGCGCTCCTGGGGATTTTTTCAATGGGAAAAACTACTTCCACTGGGGAAACCAGAGGGAATGAGGTGGCCCATCCCCTTGTCTACATCACTGCCAGGTCACAGAGGCATGCCCAGGATTTAATTTGTGTGGAGGAGACAAGGCACACTGTGGTAAAACCGCCAGGGAGCCGCTTCCAGTAAAAAAAAGTCAGAGTAAAGGGAGTTTCAGAAAATGCAGCTTTTCAAGAAGGAAGCAGCTGGTTGACAGTGGATTGGTGACAATGTCACCTGTCATGAAGGAACTCAAACTGCTCTAACTTCGCACTAAATTGCTCATGAAGACAGCCCTCAAGAGTAGGCTAGTGACTTTGTCCCATCTAAGACTGTCCAGCTCTGGTGGAGGGACAGGTGAGCAGGCCAAGAAAAGCGTTGGTCAATCAGTGGACTGGCCTGTCATTTGAAGCCAGTGCTTTTTGACAAATTTAAGGCAGAAAACAGGAAGGTGCCCTGTATGTTGGTTGGAATTTCCTGCCCATTGCAGATTCTTGTGAGCTATAATAAAAATTGAAGTCCTTTATGAAATCCATATGTTGCCCCATGCTTTCATTCTGGGATGCAGGGGCAATTTTCAGCTAGCGGTGTTATCCTAGCATCCTCCTCAGTTCTGTTAAAAGATATCAGTGGTTTTGCACA
Organism: Heloderma suspectum; assembly: GCF_057233095.1. NCBI lineage: Eukaryota > Metazoa > Chordata > Lepidosauria > Squamata > Helodermatidae > Heloderma > Heloderma suspectum. Next base: position 154,892,489 of record NC_139459.1, on the reverse strand, counting down.
ATCATGGTCCAGAAGCAATCAACCAGCTTCTTCACCCTATGCAGGTAGCTTTTCAAAAACACTGACGGGATTCAGTCATAGAGGGCCTTGAAGCAATGTTTTGGCACACCCTTTTCATGCTATGTGTTGTCTTATTTAAGTGGAGAACAGCCACAGTTGCTCATAAATAACTGATGTGTTGTATCTTCCACTCCATCTGTTCCTGTTGATGGAAAGTTATCCTCTGATGCATATACTTTCAAGTTTGCTACAACACGCCTTGCATTTTTGTTTGTAGCCCTTATATACAGCACCCACTGTTCCTGGGAAGGAGAATACAGTCCTAGGAACGCCAGAAAAAGCGTTTGGATGTGTTTTGTTTTAGAATGCTAAATATGAAATACAAACTAAAGTTTTACAGTGAAATGACTAATGGAGAAAGAATTCCCACCCTGTCCCTTTCCACTTTGCTCTCAGTTATATACATTCGCTGTCCATACGTTTTCATCCCTTGTCCACGCCTGTAAGTCCCATATGAAATTGTTTTCCACACTTGAAGAGATGTCTGGGACGGCTGGCATGGCTGATAATATTAACAATCAATCATGGCAATTGAGTGTTGCAATATTTGGGACCACCTGCTCTTGATACTTTTCTGTTATTATGGCTGTGGCTTATCGCTTTGTTAGACTAGCTTTATAACCTAGGATGATTAGTTGGTGTTTCATCAGTGGGAACTGATGAGTTTTTGGATAGCTGGGATTCTCTTTTAACCTTTTGGAATGTCCCCTTTTTATAGGGCCTGGGAAGGTCCTATAGAGATGGTTCAGTTAGCCCTAATTTTCCAACTGGAAGTCCACTGGAAATCCTGCTCCTTGCAGTTCAATTCTGGTGGAGAATTTACTGGCTCTGGCAATTTCAGAGGATTCCCCATAGTAATACTTATGAGCATCCTGTTATGGTTTATCATGATGGCTTGAAATGACAACCAATTTGGAGATATTTCACCAACCTCACATTTGGGGGGTTGGATTCTCCTTTTTCTCTCAGGGGGTAGGAGAAAATTTATTTCAGGTGAGTGCCAAATCAAAGCTCCAACAGACTAAATGGCCACTTCTTTTTCCACTGGATGACTTTTTCCCAAGGACATTGGGAAAATAAAAATGGCGGCCCCAATTTTTTTTTTTAAAGCCGCTTTCCTTTCATAGGGGGATATTCCTCTATTCTTTGTAATTAGGAACTTACACGTGTGTGCGGGGGGGGGAATCCTGCAACAATATGTTGCTTCTGTGGGGGGGAGCCTTTAGGCATCCCTCCTCAGCAGGACAGACTGCCCAGATTATCGTTTTGTTTGTTGCTTGTTCTAAGAGAGGCTGGCTTTTAAAATCTCTATATTGTAATTCAAGTAAAATCTTTTTACATTGCCACTCCATTGCCCCCTCACCTCACACATTTATATGCAGATTCTTCATGTTCTTGGGCTGCCTTCCTATACCTGCTTATCTGAAAGTCCCACTGAAGTCAATGGGACTTACTTCTGAGTTGAAAAGAAAGTAGATCGTGCATATGGGAATCTAAACTATAACCAGTGTGTTGTTCTAAATTTGTGGTGGGTTTTGTCCTATTTTTTTTACAATTATATGGAAAAGAGCTCTTTTAACATTTGCTAATTTGTAGAGAAACAGCATTTTGAACACTTCCACTTTCCCATTCACACTTTTTTTTAAAAAAAAGTGAAAGTCGTACTAATTGCCAAGATCTGCAATACAAACCCTGTTCACTTAGAAGTAAATCCCATTGAGTCCAGTGGGACTTTCTCCCAAGTAAATGTGATGATTCTGCGGGCATCCCTACACCAGCCTAAAATCCTGCATTTAAAATGGGGCTTTCTGCTTTCGTTTTAACTGCAGGATCACAACAACTCCCTTTTTCACCCATCCTTTCCACCCTCACCTTCCCCCCCCCCCCACTTCTTCCTGTATCTGAGTCTTCGGGCTAATCTACATTGTGTCTGCTAGTGCACTGAATTCGGTAGACTGGCGAGGTAAATGCCATTGCATTAAAATGTGATTATCCACACTCACCCTGTTTCCCCGTTGCAGTACTTCATCGAATGTGCAAGCACAATTCACACTCGAGTGCTGTGCTGTTTTCCTGCTCTTAAAGATGGCAGCTCTCATTGGAGGAGCAGAAACTCTTCCTGTTCCTGCTGATTCCCTGCCCACCGTCCCTCTCTTTTGCAGGGATTGCGCAAGCATCCTGTTGGGGATCAAAGCCCTGCAAGAATTAACCACTCCGCCCCCCCCTGCACATCAGTTCCCTCAGCAAGAAGAGGGGAAGAAGGCAGCACCTCTCATCCTCCCCCCATCATTGCTACAGTGGCAGTGGCACGGGAAAGGCTGGTTGTTTCCCGCATGTTTTCCTGGCCTTAGGGAAAATGACCAGCTTGTCCCTTGCTGCCGCCGCTGTAGCAAGTGGGGGTGGAGGGAAGAAGGAGGCACCTATTCTCTTCCCTCCCCCCCACCTTCCGGAGGCCAGGGTGAGAGGCTGGGGGGTGTCTGCCAATGCTCTTTTCCCCACTCCAGCCCTTGACAGCCAGCGGAAGGAAGAGGAGCAGTGATGGCAGCACCCCGCACTTGTGTTTGCGGAGGTCTGCTAGCTTCTTCAAAGCTTTGAAGCTTCACATCTTCAAAGACCGCCCTCCTGAGATGACATTAAAATTGCCCACGGACATTTTTATCAAAGTTAGTCCGTGGACACTGAGGACTGTCTGCCTGGATATATGTATGTTTTTCTTTCTTGCAGTGAGCATGGATGGGACTGTGAAAACATTTATGCTTGCCTGGGCTTGCCCGGGCAAGTTTTCGGAGCAATAGGGCTGGAGAAGCTATGATTCGTCAAAGATTCGCTTCTTTGAAGATTTGTTCAAATCATCAATTTTCAAAAAATTAACGCCTTAATTTTTTTTTTTAAAAAAAGCTGAAGTGGGGGATAGAGGTGGGTAAAACTTAGTCTCATTTGAAGAGATAGCACAACCCCCTACTCAATGCAGGAAGCCTGATTCCCAGGCGGTCTCTCATCCAAGTACTGACCGAGACCGACCCTGCTGAGCTTCCGAGATCAGACAAGAGCAGGCACATCCAGCCCTTTGCTTGTTGCTGAGGAAATGTGGAGTGCTGAGGAACATATGCAAACAGTAGCCAGAGGATGACATGGGGCTGTTGAGACAACAATCAGCTTTGATTGGACAAGAGGGAAATATAAACACCGCCATATATAGACAGGCGTGGGAGGGGACTATGACCAGGTACAGTAATGAACGCGGAAAGTCAGAGCACATTAAGGAGAAATACCGGGATATCAGGGTATTGAAAGTGGTAGCACGGAAGCGGGAAATTCCAGTCCCAGTTCAAGGCAAGTACTGCATATAGTGAAAGATGGGCAGTGAAACCTCATTGGAAGTGAAAAAACCCATTAGTGTAGATTGGCCCTTCCATTATCTTTCATTGATCTCACTCCTCTCCTTGCCGCTTTTCCTCTTTTCATGGAGGGAACTCAAGTGGAACACAATGGGGTAATTTGATAGCTCATTATCTGCGATTTATTTAAAAATGGAACAAAGGGCATTTAGTGCTGGAGATGTCCTGGAGGGCCACAGCATCATGTAAAGAGCCCGCAAACTTCCATGAAGGAGCCATCTCAATCACAGGATAAAAGCTCTGTGTGAAGAAAGTCTGAATCACTTTAGCCACTTTCATTCTTCAGCCAGCAAAATAGCTTGTCCCTTTTACTCATATGCACAGAGAGCCGGAAATCTGGCTGCAGACGGCTCTGGCCTGGCTGGGCCTGGCCGGCTGCTCCGCGGAGCTGCCGCAGATTCGGGGGGGGGGAGGAACGGAGCGCCTCCCCCCTCGGCGAGGATTCCGGGGGGAAGGACGGAACTCCCCCCCCACACCATAAACATAATCCACGAACAGGTAAGTCACTTTCGTACATCCCTAGAAAATGGTAGAAATGAGCCAATTTATTTTGGCTCTTAATGAATTATGAGCATCTCCTTGCCTTGTTTTGAAGAAAATGAAGTATTAGAAAAACTTCACCAACAAATTAAAATAGTCTAGAATGTGTAAAATAATAACTTTATTGATGTATGCTTCCAAGATATCTGTGGGTGTTTAACCCCCAAAAAGTGAAAATGTGGACCACTTGATTATATTATCTATGCCATACATTTCTATTCCTCTCCATTCATGCCCCACAGTCTGGACATGGAATCCATGTGTCCAATTTGCCATGAGGTTGGGTGTCCACAGAATCAAAGCAACAATTTGTAACAGCACTAACTGGTGATAACACAATAGTCCCAGTTTTGCTATTCTAACTCCCATAGTAGTACCGATTAAGACCTAACTGCTAATTTGCTCATAAATTTTAGTTCAGCAAATATCATGCTAGACTCCCTTCTTTTCTTTTCTTTTCTTTTCTTTTCTTTTCTTTTCTTTTCTTTTTGTGGAAGACTGCTGATTTTCAGATCAGCAGCAGGGTGTCCTGGGAGGCTGAAACACTCTCCCATTCATTTCCGAACACTGCCATTTTTTATGTCAGATTTCTGTCCAAAGGGCACTTGTGCAGAAGCAGGCACCACTATCTGTCTAGAACATTGCCTAATTTCTTGAAAACAACCCAGGCCCTTGGCATATGGATGGATCACCATGTTCTCATCAGAGCCATTTCATGAGTGCTGAAGCCACTTGAATGTTTGTTTTATGTTTTGCTCGTTGGCCTTCCAGGCACTGAAGCTGTGAACTCCTTCAGCATTGGTGACACTGAGCCAGAAATGTGTTCCTCTGAACAAAATGGAGTCCTCCATGCTTGCAACTGATGAATGGAATTTCTCAGATATTATGGAGTTGCTGATTAATATATTCTGTGAGCAGACAGCAGATAAATGATGGTATGAACTCCTATTTGGCTCTGCAGTTGCTCACCTTTGTAACTGCCAAAGGACCATTGATTAAGAGGGATCAGATTCTTTGCTAGCTCACTAAAATCAAAGAAGAAAGATTAATCTCAAGTACTACAGCTCAGAGAAACGTGCCAAGAAAACAATTGCTTCCCTTGATGTATTAAGGACAGATTTTAAGCAATTTACTGTAAGAAGCTCAGGGGTAAAGTCTGGATCCTGATAAGTGCAGAGGGTTTATATGAAGTCAATCGAGAACTCAGTTCCTAAGAATCATCATATAAAGTGCTGAGACAAAAGCATTCCATTTAATCGAAATAAATAATGTCAGCACTTGCAGAAAAAGTATTATTACATATGTTATTACATTTAATTGTTAAAGTGATAAAAATATGTAATATTTACTAAAAGGAAGGCAAGTGCTAAATAAATGGATCACTCGTTACAGATCATTTCTTATATTTAGAATTCAAAAGGAGGTCTGGAAAATGTTCATATGAAGCTCGTTTATCAATGTTTTTGATATTACTTCCTTTCTTCTTGGTTCTGTATAATAGATAGATTTTTTATTTTCAAAAATGGGACTTTTCTTCTTCCCAGCAACCCTTGAGAAAGTCCCAGGCACAACCTGAGGCTGAAACCATCTTAGCACCTGGTAGACTAATTTGAATGTCTTCAGCCTCCTCCCACATTCCATCTTACAACTGTAAAACTCCATGGTTTGAGCATCAGCCCCCTTTTTTTCTCCTCACACGTTTTGGTTTACCATCTTGCCTGTTTACTATCTGGAGAACTCAAAAGCTTGCACAGGATTTTGTGACTTTTGAGTTGGCCTCATAAAGATATTACAGTTATATAGATTTTGGACATTTTCTTTTGGAAATGTTCTTTTGGCCAGCACATCTGTGTGTTTTTTATACAAATTAAATAACTCTTGATCAAATCAGTTAATAAATGAAAAAATATACGTTTACTAGCAAAATACCAACCATGATGTAGGATGTGGGTAGAAAGATGATGTATTACAGTGATCTCTTTCTCTTTGCACATAGTATCATTCCATAAGTGCAATGGAGGACAAGTTACTTCTGAGTAGACTTGCTTTAGCCGGCACCTCTCCTCCGTGCCCACCCTTACTTGGCAGGATTAGGGATCATTTGGGGTTATTAGCTTCTAAAATCAGTAACGCTGTGTGTACCTTCACACTTCCATAAGAGCAGAGTTTTACAGTGACAGGCTTCGCATGCTCAGTGAAGTGCAATTGAAGGCACTGAGTTACTTCTGAGTAGACATGTGTATCTGACCCCCGCTCCTTGTTTCCACCCTTTCTCAGCAGCAGGTGTGAGGACCTCTTAAGAATGAAGGGAGGAAAGAGGTGCTGTCAGCCTCTTCCAGCATTCACGCAGCCTTCTGGCGAGATACTTCTGAATAGCCATGTTTAGCCGCATGCCCACCGTTTCATCAGGCAACCTGCCCTTCTGCCAACCAGCACCACCCACCTACTGCCCCAGCCTGCCCCACAGCCCTCCATCCCTTCACTCTTGCAAAAGAGCAAAGGGTTTAAAACAACCAGATCCCCCCCCTGCGCCACCGCGCCGCACATGGAGTGCAATGGAGGATAATGAGTTCTTTCCAAGTCGACATGTTTAGCCAACATCGCCCCTTTTTCCCACCCTTTCTCGGCAGGAAGAAGGTTGCTTTGGGGTTGCACCTTTTAAACTCATTACACATGTGCACATTTGCAGACTGGACATCATAAAAAAGGCGGACAGAGGGATTCTCCTGACCCCACCGCTCATACTCGGTAAAGTGCATTGCAGAGAATGAGTTACTTCCACGTAGATTTGTTTTGGACAATCCTCTCCTCGGATCCACCCTGTCATGATGCCATTTTCCCTTTCGCCAATCAGTGCTGGTCCCCCCCCCACCAGTCTGCTGCACTGAAGGCAGTTCAGGGCACACAGACTCCCACATTGCACTGAAGCTGTTGCAACGGGAAAATCTGCCACAAAACGAGTTTGCAATAAAGCCATTTTTAAGGCACAAAAAACTGCACTTCCTATGGAGAGGGGCATACATCCTCTGCCATGATCGATTTGGGACTGCAGTAGGAACAGACTAAATGCCCCGTGTAGATGGGCCCCATTAAAAAAATAAATTATACAAAGTGCAAAAACCATAAAAACATAAAAGGGTGGCCTGCATTTATGGCTAGACAGCCAATTTTGGATGTCTAGCCATGGGACCTCGGAGCGTGGGAAGTGGCAGTCGAACGACACGTAGGATGTGTCGTACTGGCAGACTTCTCTGCCGCAACACCCCCCCCCCCCAGGAATACCCCTTTAGCTGCTCCACACTCACCTTCCGAGTGCGGAGCTGTTCCACACTGCCTATGAAGCAGCACGGGAGGGGGTGAAGGTCAGTTCTCAGGGAAGCGACCTATCCTATGGCCATTAGCTGCTGACTAGCAGCCATAGGATTGCACCCTAAATAGAATAAGAGAATAGTAGGGTTGGAAGGGGCCTACAAGGCCATCAAGTCCAACCCCCTGCTCAGTGCAGGAATCCAGGTCAGAGCATCCCTGACAGAAGGCTGTCCTGCCTCATCTTGAATGCTTCCAATGTGGGAGAGCCCACCACCTCCCTAGGTAATTGGTTCCATTGTCCAACTGCTCTAACAGTCAGGAAGTTTTTCCTGATGTTCAGCTGGAATCTGGCTTCCTGTAACTTGAGCCTATTATTCCGTGTTCTATACTCTGGGATGATCGAGAAGAGATCCTGGCCTTCCTCTCTGTGACAACCTTTCAAGTACTTGAAAAGCGCTATCCTATCTCCCCTCAGTCTTCTCTTCTCAAGGCTAAACATGCCAATTTCTTTCAGGCTCTCCTCATAGTGCTTTGTTTCCAGTCCCCTAATCATCTTTGTTGCCCTCCTCTGAACCCTCTCCAGCTTGTCCAAAGCCTTCTTAAAGTGCAGTGCCCAGAACTGGACACAGTACTCCATGGGCCGATCTACATTGTGCCTGCCATCGCAATGAATTCGGTGTCCTGTCGGGTGAAACGCTCTTGCATTAAAACGTGATAATTCACACTCACCCATTTTCCCCATTGCAGTGCTTCATTGAATGCGCAAGCTCGGTTCACACTCGAGTGCTGTGCTATTTTCCTGCTGTTTTCCTGTGCGCGCTTGTCTGATCTCGGATGCTAAGCAGGGTCGGCCCCGGTCAGTAGTTGGATGGGTGACTGCCTGGGAATCAGGCTTCCTGCACTGAGCAGGAGGTTGTTCTCCCTTGCTCCGGATGTTTTTTTTAAATTAAGGCGTTATTCTCGCAGAATCGGGGCTTCTCTGCAATGTTTTTTTTCCTAATTCAGGCATGATCTTCAAAGATTCGAAGCTGTGAAGCTTCAGAACTTCAATTCTTCAAAGATCATGCCTGAATTTAGGGATGGCAGAGAATTTCTCCCCGAATCTTCGTAAATCGTTACGTAGCCTATCACGGGGTCTTTTTTTTTTTTTTTTTACTTTCGTAGTTTGCAGCCGGGGAGACGGGGTGCTTCTCCCCGGCCTGAATTTCGGCCGGGTGAGGCAGGAAGCCTCCCCCCGCGGCCTGAATTTCGGCCGGGAGAGGCGGGACGGCTCCCCCCCTCGCCTGAACTTCGGGGGGAGAAGCGAAGCGCCTCCCCCCCACCGCGAAGCAAGCTGCGAGACCAGGTAAGTGACTTTCGTACATCCCTACCTGAATTAGAAAAAAAACATCGCAGAGAAGCCCCGATTCTGCGAGGATAATGCCTTAATTTTTTTTAAAAAACATCCGGAGTGGGGGATAGGAGGGGGTAAAACTTAATCTCATTTGAAGGGATAGAATAACCCCCTGGTCAGTGCAGGAAGCCTGATTCCCAGGCAGTCTCCCATCCAACTACTGACTGGGGCTGACCCCGCTTAGCTTCCGAGATCAGACAAGCATGCGCACATCCAGCCCTTTGCTTGTTGCTGAGGAGACGGGGGCTGCTGAGGAAGCTATGCGATCGGTAGCCGGAAGAAGACATGGGGCCGTCGAGGGGGACAGGAGGGAAATACAAACACCACCGTATATGGACAGGCGGGAGAGGGGACTATGACCAGATACAGTAGCAAAGGCGGAAAATCAGAGCACATTAAGGGGAAATACTGGGATATTAGGGTATTGAAAGCAGGAGTACGGAAGAGGGAAATTCCAGTTCCAATTCAAGGTGGGTACTGCGTAGTGTGAAAGGCAGGCGGTTAAACCTCATTGGAAGTGAAAAAAGGTGGTAAGTGTAGATCCAGCCCAGATGAGGCCTAACCAGTGCTGAGTAGAAGGGAACTAGTACTTCCTGGGATTTGGAAGCTATGCTTCTATTAATGCAGCCCCAAATAGCATTGGCCTTCTTTGCAGATGCATCACATTGTTGGCTCATATTCAGCTTGTGATCTACAACAATTCCAAGATCCTTCTCACCTGTAGTGTTGTTGAGCCATCTTGTAACTGTGCATTTGGTTTCTTTTTCCTAGGTGCAGAACTTGGCATTTATCCCTATGAAATGTCATTCTGTTTTCTGCCCAGCGCTCCAGTCTATCCAGATCACTTTGAATTTTGTTTCTGTCTTCCAAAGTATTAGCTATCCTGCCCAATTTTGTGTCATCTGCAAATTTGATCAGCATTCCCTGCACCTCCTCCTCCAAGTCATTAATAAAAATGTTGACAAGCACTGGGCCCAGGTCTAGCTGCTGACTAGCGGCCATAGGATTGCACCCTAAATAGCACATACACAGTCAGCATATATCTAAAACAATAGTTTTCGGTCACTACTGAACCATTTCCTTCTGTTGGATAGATTCCTCTATTCTGATGCTGTTGCTGAGATGGAGGGCCAATTAGATGGTTCCATCCATGGTGGTTCCTACCGAAATGGATTACAAAACTCCTTTAGAGATATACTCAATTATTTGAGTATTTATTATTTTATTTTGTAAGATTTTTTATTTTTATTTTAACTGGGATACTGGCATGCTGCAAAGTGAAGTGTCGCCCTCCAGCACCATCTTTATTTCCAAGAATGCCTCTGGGCCCCACAGGTATTCTTACAAAATAAAACTGGTGAGTGGCTGAAGCCCAATGGTTCACTTTGAAGTGTGCCCAGCCACCCAGAAAAAAGAAAAAGATAAGCTGGGTGCGGTAGGGAGTGTCCTGAGGGCAAGAGGGTGGGTAGTGAGCAAGGAAGGTGTTTTTCCTGTGCTGTGTTTGCATTTTGCCTTGTTGTGTGTGTGTGTGTGTGTGTGTGTGGAGGGGGGTGTTTCTCTAAGCGTCACCAGTTTGCCTTCTTTAAAATGGGCATTTGTTGTGCTTTCTGAGGGCAATATTTGATTTGGCATTTAGTGATCAGACTCCACCTCTGCCTTGTACTCAGTTTCTTTGTCATTTTACTTGACTATGAGACTCATCAGTTTGCCTTCTGTGAAATGGGTTTGGAGCAGAAAACTGAGGATTTAAAAGAATGGTTTTGCATTTTGGAGTTCAGACTTCACTCTCACCAGTTTTCCTTCTGGGGAATGAGTGTTTTATGACCAGCCATGCCCACCATGGCAGCCATTTTATGAATGGGCACCCCACTGTGGCAGCCATTGTGTGAAACCACTCATGGTACTCTGGCAAAATTCTAACTGTGCCCACTAACTCAGAAAGGGTTAGAGGACCTATCCAGTAAGCCAAGCTACAAGCCAGTGTCATAGCTTTAGGCACCCCCAAGACTTCCAAGGAGCTGTTGTACTATCCTCATGATGATGCAAATAGTTATGCAAAGTGTATTATCCCTGTCATGTAATTCAATAACATTCTCTTTTTTAATGCTTCAAGCTTCTGTTGGAACTTATTTGACTGCTTGGTGAAGTAATTTCCCTGAGACCACTGCATGAAATGCTGAGTGGTTGTTTCCCCCGTTGAACTACAAATACTCTTGGAACCTGCAAGTACTGCTATCTCTGTGATTTCTAAAGGTCAGCTGGTGACTGCATAGATCAAAATTTGACTTGTTTTCAATAAAGGACCAGATCTCACGATCAATAGGCTTAATACTTTTAAGCTCCAGCCTCCAAAGTCCTTGTTACCTCTCTCATTCTACAGTAACCTTTGCAATCTTGGCTTCACTCCTACACCATGAGAGCAACAAAGAGAGCGTCTGCTGCAACAAATGATAACGAGAAAGAGAGAAGCATCTCTTATGAATATGTTTATAGTTCAAGTGTCAAGAAGATTATATACTGTCTCTCGATTAGGAGACTGAGACCTGGTTCGTACAATTAAACAACCCATGGTTTATTAACCGTGGGTTGTTTGGGAGTTAGGGAGCATGCTGGCTTCTACCTGTTCACCTGCTTCACTTCTCTGTGATGTTAAAAGACAAACAACCCAGACTTTTAACCCAAGAACAAACCATGGGTTGTTTAGCAAAGCAGAAGCAGGCTAGTGGTTGGGAGCCATTACATTTGTGGGCTTCCATGCCCCACATTATGTAGGGGAAAAGCAGAAAAGGAAATGCTCCTCATGTAGTGCTCAGATCTCAATTCTGTGACAAAGCCAAAAGTATATGCAGTAGATTAATAGTCTCATGTAGAAAAGCCCTCAAAGTATCAAAACCAAGCAAATATTTTAAGTAGAGCTGTGCACAAATGGCCTCTCAAAATTCTCCATCCTATTTGTGGGCAGAGAACTTTCAGCGAATTTCTCCAGGGGGAGGAGAAATCCCCCAACATTTCCTCACATGTAGGGCTCACCATTGGCAGAGGTGGTAGCACAGCTTCTGTCTTTTTTTCACCATTTCATATACCTTCCTGCTAACTGAGATGTGTTAATTCAGCTCAGGACCTAAGCCTCATCCAGAAACATTTATAGTCAGCCTGGTCAGGAAGAGCCAGTTGTCTGTCTTGGGGGTGAAGCATGATGGGACCTAGGACAATCCTTCCCTGTTCTTCTTCCACTCTCATGTGATTCCCCAATAGGGACACCTTCGAGCACAGACCCCTTCATGGATCACTGCCTTATTGTGGCGAAGGGGCTTGCGTAACTCAGTGAAGCCCTAAGCTATGCCATGCAGGGCCACCCAAGACGAACAGGTCATGGCGGAGAGTTCTGACAAAATATGGTCCACTGGAGAAGGAAATGGCAACCCACTCCAATATTCTTGCCAAGAAAACCCCATGGAACGTATCACAAAGCTAAAAGATATGACGCCGGAAGATGAGCCCCTCAGGTCGGAAGATGTCCAATATACTACTGGGGAAGAGCAGAGGGTATTTCCAAGTAGTGCCAGAAAGAGTGAAGCGGCTGGGCCAAAGCTGAAAGGACACTCAGCTGTGGATGTGTCTGGTGGTGAAAAGAAAATCCGATGCTGTAAAGAACAATATTGTTTGGGAACTTGGAATGTAAGATCAATGAATCAAGGTAAGCTGGAGGTGGTCAAACATGAGATGGCAAGATTGAATATTGACATCTTGGGAATCAGTGAACTAAAATGGACAATCATGGGCGAATTTAATTCAGGTGACCATCGTACCTACTACTGTGGGAAAGAATCCCTTAGAAGAAATGGAGTAGCACTCATAGTCAACAAAAGGGTGGAAAAAGCAGTACTGGGGTACAATCTCAAAAACAATAGAATGATTTCAGTACGAATCCAAGGCAAACCATTCAACATCACAGTAATTCAAGTCTATGCCCCAACCACTGATGCTGAAGAAGCTGAGGTCGATCGGTTCTATGAAAACCTACAACACCTTCTAGAACTAACACCAAAAAAAAGATGTCCTCTTCATCATAGGGGATTGGAATGCTAAAGTAGGAAGTCAAGAAATCAGCGGGATAAAAGGCAAGCATGGCCTTGGTGTACAAAATGAAGCAGGACAAAGGCTAATAGAGTTTTGCCAAGAGAACACGCTGATCATGGCAAGCACTCTTTTCCAACAGCACAAGAGGCAACTCTACACATGGACATCACCAGATGGTCAATATCGAAATCAGATTGATTATGTCCTTTGCAGCCAAAGATGGAGAAGCTCTATACAGTCAGTAAAAACAAGACCTGGAGCTCAGATCATGAGCTTCTTATTGCAAAATTTCGGCTTAAATTGAAGTACATAGGGAAAACCACTAAACCATTCAGGTATGACCTAAATCATATCCTTTATGAATATACAGTGGAGGTGAGGAATAGATTTAAGGGATTAGACCTGATAGACAGAGTGCCTGAGGAACTATGGACGGAGGTCCGTAACATTGTTCAGGAGGCAGCGACTAAATCCGTCCCAAAGAAAAAAATGCAAGAAAGCCAAGTGGCTGTCTGATGAGGCTTTACAAGTAGCTGAGGAAAGAAGCGAAGCAAAAAGCAAGGGAGAAAGGGGAAGATATATCCAACTGAATGCAGAGTTCCACAGAATAGCAAGGAGAGACAAGAAGGCCTTCTTAAATGAACAATGCAAAGAAATCGAGGAAAACAACAGAATGGGAAAGACTAGAGATCTCTTCAAGAAAATCGGAGATCTCAAGGGAACATTTTGTGCAAAGACGGGCATGATAAAGGACAAAGAAGGCAGGGACCTAACAGAAGCAGATGAGCTTAAAAAGAGGTGGAAAGAATACACAGAAGAACTATACAGGAAAGATCTGAATGTCCCTGATAGCCATGATAGTGCGGTCACTGAACGTGAGCCCGACATCCTAGAGAGTGAAGTCAAGTGGGCCTTAGGAAGCATTAGTAACAACAAAGCTAGCGGAGATGACAGTATTCCAGCTGAGCTATTTAAGATCCTAAAAGATGATGCTGTTAAAGTGCTGCACTCAATATGCCAACAAATTTGGAACACTCAACAGTGGCCAAAGGGTGGAAAAGGTCCGTTTACATTCCAATTCCAAAGAAGGGCAATGCCAAAGAGTGTTCAAACTACCGTACAATTGTGCTCATTTCACATGCCAGCAAGGTGATACTCAAAATCCTACAAGCTAGGCTTCAACAGTATGCGAACCAAGAACTACCGGAAGTACAAGCTGGGTTTCGAAGAGGCAGAGGAACTAGAGATCAAATCGCCAACATTCGCTGGATCACGGAGAAAGCAAGAGAATTCCAGGAAAACGTCTATTTCTGCTTCACTGACTATGCTAAAACCTTTGATTGTGTGGATCACAACAAACTGTGGCAAATTCTTAAAGAGATGGGAGTACCAGACCACCTTACCTGTCTCCTGAGAAACCTGTACAAGGGTCAAGAAGCAACAGTAAGAACCGGACATGGAACAACTGATTGGTTCAAAATTGGGAAAGGAGTACGACAAGGCTGCATATTATCGCCCTGCTTATTTAACTTATATGCAGAGTACATCATGAGAAACGCCGGGTTGGATGAATTACAGGTCGGAATTAAGATTGCCAGGAGAATTATCAACAACCTCAGATACGAAGACGATGCCACCCTAATGGCAGAAAGCGAAGAGTATCTAAAGAGCCTCTTGCTGAGGGTGAAAGAGGAGAGTGCAAAAGCTGGTTTGAAACTCAACATTACAAAAACGAAGATCATGGCATCTGGCCCCATCACTTCCTGGCATATAGAAGGGGAAGAAATGGAAGCGGTGACAGATTTTATTTTCTTGGGCTCCAAGATCACCGCAGACGGTGACTGTAGCCATGAAATTAAAAGATGCTTGCTCCTTGGGAGGAAAGCTATGGCAAACCTAGACAGCATAGTAAGAAGCAGAGACATCACCTTGCCGACAAAGGTCCGTCTAATCAAAGCTATGGTTTTCCCAGTAGTAATGTATGGCTGTGAGAGCTGGACTATAAGGAAGGCTGAGCGCCGAAGAATTGATGCTTTCGAACTGTGGTGCTGGAGAAGACTCTTATGAGTCCCCTGGACTGCAAGGAGGTCAAATCAGTCCATCCTAAAGGAAATCAACCCTGCCTGCTCATTGGAAGGACAGATACTGAAGCTGAAGCTCAAATATTTTGGCCACCTAATGCGAAGAGAAAACTCTCTGGAAAAGACCCTGATGCTGGGAAAGACTGAAGGCAAAAGGAGAAGGGGACAGCAGGGGATGAGATGGCTAGATAGCATCACTGATGCAATGAATATGGACTTGAGCACGCTCCGGGAGAGAGCGCAGGACAGGAAGGCCTGGCATGCTATGGTCCATGGGGTCACAAAGAGTCGGACACGACTGAACGACTGAACAACAACAACCGAGCACAGACCGGCAAGCTATTCTATATGGTCCAGAACTGATTCCACTTAGCATATCTTCTATCTAGGTTTGGTACACAGATCTAGTCCACAGTCATCACTTTAAAATCCAGGGGGCTATGAAATGGAGGGTCATGAAATGGAGGACCATGAAATGGAGGGCCATGATTCTTAAAGCTAATCTTTGCTTTTTGAAGTAGCAGAATGAACTAGTTATCAGTGATGAACTGGCAGAGAGCTTGACACCTGGAGGACTGTTAAAGGCATGTAAACAGTGCCAAGCTGAGCTTGAGGTAGAGCAGCAGATTGCTCAGCACTAGAATCTCAGCTAATATCTCGGAGCTGCTGGCGGCTGTGACTGTTCTTGCCATCTGTTATTTTCTCTAAATCTGTAAACTGACAAACGTGGCCTGAAAGAGAGGGATGGTATAAATTTCCATAAACAGACAAGGCTTAAAACATAAACTGGGAAAGCAGCTAATAGTCACTGCAGTATCCTGTCGCCATTTTACTTCCTCTTCATTTATCATGTTCACTTAGCTACATGTCACTGGTTAGTTTGAGGTCCATTTCATGATATGCAGAAATGCCCTTTCTTTTGTGTGTGTATGTGCACGCACATGTCTACATGTTTCCTGTTGGTGGCAAGAAATCATGAGTTAAAAGATCAACACCACAGATTGCAAGGGAAAGCGCACTCTTTTGGCTAGCTTTACTAAGATAAACTGTCATCAGCCCCGGGACCACAAACTCTGAACTCTCCATCATATTGATCCCAAGAACAAGTGAGAAATGGATGTGCAAGTGGATAAAACTAAATTAATTCCAGCAGTTTCAGAGCTTTGGAAAGAATAGTCTGGCAAACCTGAACTGCAGCTTTCCATTGCTCATGGCCCAAGGCTGTTGCTGGGGAGTGATACTGGTCCAACTTAGAGATAGGTCTGCCTTTGCATCTCCATCTCCAAGACCTGCTTCTCCTGTCCTGGGGCCACGGAGGAGCTTCAGGCCCAGGACCCCAGGCTATTGCCCCTCCTTAGTAAGGGGGTGTTGCTTTTCTGCCCCTCCTGTTGCCCCTCCTGTTGTCATTACGGTGGCCCTCACAGTGGGCCTGGCAGGCCAGGCTCTCACAGCTTCTTTCCACCAGCGCCCATGCACCTCACTCACTGCTTCCTTCTACTGCCTTCCTCTCACCAAACTCAGTGACTCTGCACTCTTTGTCTTGACACTCTTTCTATTTGTTTCATCTCTACCTCCATTCTATCCATGCTTTGGTGGGAGACACAGCCAGTATTATTCATTCAGTCATTCATTTGAGCTATTTATACTGCCTTTCAAGGTGAAGCCTTCTCAAGGTGGTTTACAAGAAAAGATAAATAAAACAATAACATATAAAATAGCAGCATAAAACATATAAAATAACATGACAGTAAAAACTGAAATGTATAAAATAACAATGGCATCCATTCATCTAAAAACAGACTGGAAAATCCTGGTGTTCAAGGCCCATTTTTAAAATGCTTGTCATCAGCCCCGGGACCACAAACTCTGAACTCTCCATCATATTGATCCCAAGAACTGAACAACAACCTGGAAGGTGTCGGACATGCATCCTGTGGTCAGGTATTTCATAAGGGATGAGGTCACATAAATCCTACCAGTAGGCACATGAGCAGTGCCCCCGTGGCCAATCTTAGGGCCTGGGCAAGTTCATAGAGGCTTGGGTAGTCTTTCAAATAACTGGTCCCAAGCCTTTCAGGGGTTTGCAGGCACTTTAAACTGGGCCCAGAAATGCATAGGCAATCAATGCAGCTGCCACAGATGTGGTGTTGTATGCTCTGATCGCCAAGCCCTGCAAGCAACTGGGCAGCTGCATTCTGCACCACCTGAAGTTTCTGAACGATCTTTAAAGGCAGCCCCAGATAGAGCATGTTAAAGTGGCCTAGCCTGGACAAAACCAGAGATTGAATGACCGTAGCAAAGTTCATATTTTCTAGATAGGGACATAGCTCATAAATCAGCTGGAGCTCATAAAAAGGAATCCTTGGCCATCCTCTGATGAGTTACCATAAAAATAGGGTGTTAGAAGGCTAAATACCAGTGAATTGGTTAGGAATGTGAGCCTTTCGTATGCTGAAGCCACTGTTTGTGTGTGTGTGGGGGGGGGGTGATCAGCGATTATTGAAAATGGGAGGTACCCCATACAAACACCAAAGGTAATATTAACTGCCCCAGGGTGTCTCATTTGATGATGGAAAGCATTACTCTCAGGAGACTAACGTTCAACTTAAAGCCAAGGGTGTCATTAGAGCAGGGCCCACCTGGGCACAGGCCCCAGATCTTTTTTGAGCTGTATGGATTAGGGACACGGGGGCAGCAGCTTGACAATCTGAGTCCTACAGCTATTTAGGATAAAATAAAGTGGAGGGGGAGAAAGAAGTTTGTGGAGGCTGATTGGGTCCTTTGCTGAACTGAAGCTACTAAACTTCTGCAGAAGCCAAAATTTCCAGTTTGCGGCAGTAAAATCAGATGCTGTGGATCTCTAATCCCCGGTGTGGCTTAACAGTTTTTACTTTTTGTTTTAGTCTTTGAGAAAAGGAAACTTTACCGTGAATCTTTAGCCGTGAATCTTGCGTATAAGTCTATGTGTTCATAGATCGCTCCAGTCTCCCCTTCCCATTCCAGGCCAGCTAAGGGGGAGCAGCAGCTTGACAAGCCTCTTGTCAAGCTGCTGCCCCCGTGTAGCTGGCCTGGAATG
This sequence comes from Heloderma suspectum, assembly GCF_057233095.1. Lineage (NCBI taxonomy): Eukaryota > Metazoa > Chordata > Lepidosauria > Squamata > Helodermatidae > Heloderma > Heloderma suspectum. Next base: position 154,874,552 of record NC_139459.1, on the reverse strand, counting down.
GGAAAGGGAGACTGGAACGATCTATGCACACATAGACTTATACGCAAGTTTCACGGCTGTATTTTGTGTATGAGTCTATGGGCACATCCTTTTAAAGAAAAATGGCGATGGGCACGGAAGCGAAGGTAAGCCTCAAGCAGCTGAGTGCCGTTCAGGCCGGAATCCTCCTGGAGAGGAGGTAAGTGGGGCCATTCCCCAGCAGATTTTGGAGGCCAGATTCCTCATTTGAATCCACGGTGGAGTTCTCTGACATCCCTAGTCCTAAATGCCTATATATATTCCCATTGACTTGCATTGGAAAACAGAAACAGCCATAACCTTTTTAGTCTGAATGATAAAGACATGAAATTTGGAGACCTGGTAGCTCCCTTGGAGCTGATTGAAGCTGCCCAATTTCAGGCAGTAAGGTCCAGTGACATTTGTGCTAGTTACAGGTAAACTTCCCTATTTTCAAGAAAATCTGTCAAAGCAAAGAACTATTTTTTTTTTTGTGCTTCCACATAAGTGTATAGAGTTTAGGTACCTGGCAACCCCTACAGAGCTGACTTAATCTGCTAAATTTCAGACAGCTAGGCCTAGTGGCTTTTGTGAAATTTGCTTTTTTCAAGAAAATGTGTCAAAGCAAAGAGCTATTGGGGGGGTGCTTCTACATATGTGCATGGAATTTGTGGACCTGGCAGCCCCTATGGAGCTGACTGAACCTGCCAAATGTCAGACAGTTAGGTCCTGCAGCTTTACAAAAAGTAAAAACTATCAAGCCACACAGGGGATTAGAGAGCCACAGCATCTGATTTTACTGCCGCAAACTGGAAACTTTGGCTTCTGCAGAAGTTTAGTAGCTTCAGTTCAGCAAAGGATAGGGATGTACGAAAATCACTTACCTTTCGGTGATTATGCTGATGGTGCGGGGGGAGGCGTTCCGTCCCTCCCCCCGGAATCCTCGCTGTGGGGGGAGGCGCTCCGTTCCTCCCCCCCCCCCGGAATCCTTTCCGGCCGGCTGTGCTCCGCAGCGATTCTGTGGAGCTGCCGGCCGGCTCTGCCAGCAGCCGGACATCTGGCCGCTGGCTAGCAGGGACACAAATCCGCTGCCGTTTGCATCCCTGCAGTCAGCCGTGATAGGCTACGTAAATGTTTACGTAGCCTATCACGGCTGATTAAAACAAAAACAAAAAAACGTGCGTACGTCTACGCTATTTGCGTTCCCCTTATTTTCGCCATCTTAGTCTACGTAAATGTTTACGTAAACTAAGACGTGCCAAAATAAGGAACGCAAATGGCGTTGCCATTTGCATACGCGCTTTTTTTTTTTTTTTTTTTAAGTCAGCCGTGATAGGCTAGGTAAACATTTATGTAGCCTATCACGGTGTTTTTTTAAAAAATCTAGCCGTGATAGGCTACGTAAATCTTTACGTAGCCTATCACGTTTTTTGTGTTTTTTTTTAAACCTGGAAATGGCGGCGGCGGCAGCTGGTCGGAAGACTGGCCGCCGCAGCCGCCGCCGCCGAACTGCCGCCACTGCCAGGGAGATCCGCCCCAGGTAAGTCCCGTCCCGGGGGGGTGGCGGGCCATTCCGCCACCGATTTCAGGGGGCCAAATGCGCTGGCATTCAGCCTTCCCGAGATCCGTGGCGGAACTTTCGTACATCCCTAGCAAAGGATCCAATCAGCCTCCACAAACTTCTTTCTCCCCCTCCACTTTATTTTATCCTAAATAGCTGTAGGACTCAAATTATTCCACAGGGAGGGTTAGAACTATGTGGTGTCATGATCAAGAAACTGCTGGGGCTTTTAAATAGGTTCTATAGTTTTTAAAAAGCTAGAAAAAGCTGTCAGCCACCTCACCTCATAAAATTAATTTAAATACGCACAATCCTTACAAACCCCACAGCCTCCTAAATTCCTCTGAAGTACTACCTCTCTGAAAGGAGCCACTTGGCTTAGGGAATTATCTCACCACCACCACCACCCCCGGGTGTGCATTTCCAATCACCATTCTTCTTTTCTTCTTCCCTTCCCTATCCTGTTCTTTCTTTTTCTTCTTTATTCCACCCAGAGCATATCTTGGGGGATTTTTAAAGAGTTTGGTGGCAAGAGGAGTTCTGAACTGTATTTGACTTTATACAAACAGACAAGAGGGTTGGTTTTTCTCCTCCTCACTCAAACCTTTGAGAAAAGTGGGTTCACATGGTCGTAGAGAAACAAATCTGGGGCTGTTTGTTTGCCAGTTGCCATTATCCAGCAATAGGAAGGGCTGCAGCTCAGTGGTAGAGCATACGCTTAGTAAGCAGAAGGTCCCAGGTTCAATCCTCCCCAGCATCTCCAGGTAGGGCTACGAAAGAATCCTGCCTGAAACTCTGGAGAGCTGCTGCTGCCAGTCAGGGTCAACAATCCTGTGCTAGATGGACCCAGGGTCTGACTCAGTAGAAGGCAGCTTCCTATATTCCTGTGAAGAGAAAGCTTTAATAAAAATAGGAGGTTTGGGTTTGTTTTTTAAGTGGAGGGGAGATAAATACTGCTAATTTATGCAATCCCATGTATGCCTACTCAGAAGTCCCATTATGTTCAATGACGCTTAACCCCAGGAAAGTGTGCATAGGAATCCAACACAAGTTACTTTTGCAGGGAGGTTTGCACCTGTCCATGCTCCCGCTACTAGCTGCCCCCTCTCCTTCCGCTCTGAGAATGAAACTGCTCAGTCAAGTGCAATGGACATGCATGACTTAATTCTGAGTAGGCACATTTAGTGAACCCTTGTGTGCTCCCTCTCTCAGGGGAAGTCGGGGTCAATTAAAGTACTTTAATTAAATTGCTGTGGACGTGCGGACAGACAGGCTTCCCCACTGCCCACCCTCCGCACTCCTGTGCTTTGTTAAGTCAGTAGGAGACACTGAGTTACTTCTGCCCCTCTTCTCCTTTCTGTGCTCAGACAAGCAAAAGGGATGAAAATGATGGGGGTTGGGGTTTGGGGATGATTGCTTTTTGAGTTCATATATGAGCACATTTGAGCCATCAGCTCTTAAAATCAATAAAGATCTGCAGGCCTGCATATCTCCATTTTTTAGCCCTCTGCTCCCCCCACCCACTTCCACCCAGCTTTGAATCAACAGGCTCCCCCCCCCACTTGCTTGCAATGGAGAAGTTACTTCTGAGTAGACATGCAAACATCCTCCCACCCCCCTCTTTCTCTCTCCAGTGGCAGCGGTGCCCCTAAGCCCAGGTGAAGTAATGCAAAGGTGTTTAACAACGCTCCACCGGAAAAGCAATATTGTGAATGACTGAGCAGCAGCAGTGGTGGTGATGATGATGATGATGATGATGATGGTGATGGTCCCAGCAGGATTAGGGGTCACTTGGGGGCCATCAGCTATCCAAGAATCTGGAAGGGGGGAGGGGAAGGGCATTGCAGGTATGAGTGTAAAGCTACTGTTTCTTGTTTTGGGGGGGGGGGTTACAAAGAGAACCTAAAAGCAACCTGCTGACTTTCTCAGGAGTAAGCCTCATTGAAAAAATGTGATTTACTTCTGAGCAGCCATGGTTATCCATGCCAGCTTGCTGTTCCTTGAGGCAAAGAAATTAAAAGGGAGAAAGGACAGAACAGGCCCCATTCATATTCAAAGGTGTGCAGACAGGGAGAAGCAAAAGGTTAACTCCTTCCCTTTCCTGATGTTTGAGGTTTGCTTTCTGCCACTCTTCCCCCTCCCTGTGGGTGATGCTGCAAAGGAGGGCAAGATACTTCCAGGTAGAGATGCATAGTTTTAAAATGGCAGGCTTGAGGCTTGCTCTCTGCCACTTCCGCTCCCCACTGCCATGCTCAGTGAATATTACAACAACAGGCAAAGGAATTCTCCTGACCCTTCTGCTCCTGTACTCCACAAAGTGCAATTTGAAGTTACTTCTGGGTAGACATGACTCTGCTCTCCCTGCACCCACCACCTGCCACTTTCCCTTCTGCCAATCAGTACTGCTCCATGAAAGCACCATGACGGGATAATCTGTCAGAAAAGCCATTTCAGAAACACCAGATTTTAGAGCTAGAAAGAGCCTTCTGGCTACAGAGAAGAGCATGAGTCATGTGACACTAGCAACGTCAGGGTGCAGTAGAACCGGCATAAAAGCCCCATGTAGGTCCAGCTCAGGTTAGTCATTGCTGTTATCCCCATATTGTATAGGCCCTCCTAATGAACTCATTGGAAAGGTGAAATTTGAACCACAGACATCTTGATTCATAGCTGAGCTTGTAGTCACTATGCAACACTGATTATTAGATTATAATATTGCCTGTACAAATTTCCTAGAGGACTCTGCAGGTGCAGAACATGTTGGGAAGGGATACTATTTCCTTCAGTTGTCCCCACTCCTGAAGTCCCCTTGGTGTGTGTGGGGGAGCTGCAGAGTGAAGCTCTGCGGAAGTAGCTCCCTCTCCAGGTCAGAATGTAGCCATCTTATATACACACACACACACACACACCCCATCCATAAATTACTTCCAACGCAGAGGATTAGTGTCCTTCATTCTGAAGTTCACATTACAACACTCTCTGCAGCACACAGGCCCTGTTTGAGTTGCCTGGCAACCGTTGTATTTTCTCGATCACACTGACAAAGAGACATTTGGTGTAATAAATAATGTCCAGCATCACCCTTCTTTTTCTAGCTCTCGTCTCTTCCTCTACTGTCCTAATTTGTAATCTCAAAGTGGCTTTTTTGACTGCAAAGGACAGGGCTGAAAGTTGTGTTTGAGGAGTATAGGTGTCCCTCATTTCCTGCCTTCAGAATAAGCCATTTCTTTTTGCATGTCTTGTCAGCACTATAAACCTCGAACAGTTCTCTCTCTGCTATGTAGTTGCCATCTGGGAATGAATTCCAGCAACAATCCACCAGAAGAAAGAAGCATTGAATAATTGTGAGTCATCTCTGTTGTCAAAAAATACAGCTTTGCACACATTTCTGCAATGTATTTAGAGGGCTTCCCCTCTATTCGAATTAGCAAACTGCCAAATTACCAAGATATAACAAGAGAAATCTGCAAAACGCAATGGATTCCACAGTGAGATGCTTTAACAAACATGAAGCCACTTCTGCCTACAATAACATTTTAGTTCCTCCTTTCTCCTCCTCCTTCTTTTGTATATTTTGAGCATTCAACCAATACCATACAGATGTCAGCTTATTTTGTGCCAAATTGCCTAATGTTTCAGAGACTACTATTTCTCAATCATCCCAGAGTGCAGGACATGGAATAATGGGCTCAAGTTACTGGAAGCCAGATTCTGGCTGAACATCTGGAAAAACTTCCTGACTGTCAGAGCAATACGACAATGGAACCAATTACCTGGGGAGGTGGTGGGCTCTCCCACACTGGAGGCGTTCAAGGCGAGGCTGGACAGCCATCTGTCAGGGATGCTCTGACTTGGATTCCTGCATTGAGCAGGGGGTTGGACTCGATGTCCTTATAGGCCCCTTCCAACCCTACTATTCTGTGATTCTATGATTCCTCAGGTGCTTCCTGCACTAAACAAAACTCTTTATCACAGCACATTCACTGACTGCAGGACTAGCTGCAAGTGCAATGGGGAATTGGGCTTCTGAGATCAACTGGAAACACGAGCAGAAACACGAGTTTCCACAACGGAGCAGGTCAACAGATCTCACAGAAGGGAGCTCCACTGACTTGTCCCAATCCAGAAACAAGTGTTTCCACTCATTTCCAGGATTACTTTAGGAAGTGTTAACTCCGCATATAGCACTCAGTCCTGATGGTGCAGCAGAATGAGCAGGAGTGCTGTGACCATACTGGGCACCCATTGCTTTGGATGTATTGTAATCCATTTTTCTGTTTCCAGAAAGTCTCACCCAGCTGTCTAGCGCCTGTTCAAAGCTTATTACACATTCAAAATGTTGAAACCTTCAACTGCCACCACTGCTCCCTTCGTGCCCCAAAAAGCAATGAATGGTTTTTAAATCAGATGGGATGAGCATTCTCGGTACAGTTCCCAATGAGGCTAATATTCTGAAATGTGAAAACACTTCTCCAGTTGCCTTCCAGCTCATTCATTCTAGTGAAAACGGCGAATGAGATGCAATTATTTTTTCATCCAAAGAATGTTGCCTCAGGACAGATACAGTTTAACCCTTGGCCACTTGACTTTGATAGTTTTTCATTAGTATTTATTTCCCAGATAGCTGCCTTTTCATTACCATAGCAACTCAAAAGTGCAAATTATTGACTAAAGAAAAGGTATACACACTAACATGCAATATATTCACGGAATTACTCATGGAAGTTCACTGAGAGACTTTCAGTGCAAGAGGTCTGTCGTGGATCCTGTTCTGCGAGTGGAAGGGAAAGCAGGCAAAATAGTGTGTGCGCTCTCTTTTTCTGCCCTCTCCTTTCTGTGGCATTTTCCACTGCCATTAGGTGGAAATCTTAATTTTTCTGGCTGCCTCCAGACTTAAAACTTTCTAGATCTCAGGTGTCTACTTTAGGTAGTGGGGGGGTGGGGGGTTGTTGGCTGTTAGAGATGTGGTGGGTAACCCAAAAAAGAAAATGAGAGCAGAAAGTTTCAAAAAAACAAATGTAAGTTTTGATGAAGAAAAATGTCAATGGGGGGGAAATTCTGAAAGGATACACACACACACACACACACACACACACACACACACATGGGCAATACAGTAATATACAAAACAACCAAGAATAAATGCAATCAGGCAACTAACCTAACCTAGTATCTTATGGTCACTGATAGAGAGAGCTGGAACAGTTCTCCAGCACCATCAGCTTTGACTCTTTCTCTCCTCTAAAACTCTGGGCTTCTCCTCTTCTCCTTTTCCTCCTGCTCCTTCCAGCCTAGCCTTTTTAATCTCTTAAAAGTATGTTTTTCCTCCCCAACTCCAACTGGTCAGGAGGATTGTTTCTTGTTCATTTCTGCAAACTAGTTTTCAGTTTCCTAGGTTTCTATTTCTTTTTTCTCTCTGATCTTCTGTTGAACCTCATAGGGCTTCTTCACACGGAGCTTTTATCCTGCTACTGAGATTGCTCACTCTCGGAAATTTGTGGGTCCTTTAGATGACATTGTGAACCTCCAGGGTGTCTCTTGCACTAAATGACCTTTATTCCATTTTTAAATAGATCAGAGATAATGAGCTGTGAAATGACCCCGCTTGTGTTCTGCTTGAGTTCCCCTGGTGAAAAGAGGAAAAGCTGCAGGAAGAGGAGTGAGATCAATTAAACATCTGGAAGACTCAGATAAGGGGGAGAAGGTGGGGGAAGGGGAAAAGGAATCATAGAATAGTGGGGTTGGAAGGGGCCTACAAGGCCATCGAGTCCAACCCCCTGCTCCATGCAGGAATCCAAGTCAAAGCATCCCTGACAGATGGCTGTCCAGCCTCATCTTGAATGCCTCCAGTGTGGGAGAGCCCACTACTTCCCTAGGGAATTGCTCTAACAGTGAGGAAGTTTCTCCTGACGTTCAGCCGGAATCTGGCTTCCTGTAACTTGAGCCCATTATTCCGTGTCCTGCACTCTGGGATGATGGAGAAGAGATCCTGGCCTTCCTCTCTGTGACAACCTTTCAAGTACTTGAAGAGCGCTATCATCTCTCCCCTCAGTCTTCTCTTCTCAAGTCTAAACATGCCCAGTTCTTTCAGTCTCTCTTCATAGGGCTTTGTTTCCAGTCCCCTGATCATCTTTGTTGCCCTCCTCTGAACCTTCTCCAGTTTGACTGCATCCTTCTTAAAATGTGGTGCCCAGAACTGGACACAGTACTCCAGATGATGCCTAACCAGTGCTGAGTATTCAGCTTGTGATCGACAACAGTTCCAAGATCCTTCTCGCTTGTAGTATTGTTGAGCCAAGTATCCCTCATCTTGGAACTGTGCATTTGGTTTCTTTTTCCTAGGTGCAGAACTTGGCATTTATCCCTATTAAATCTCATTCTGTTGTTTTCTGCCCAGTGCTCCAGCCTATCAAGAGCACTTTGAGTTTTGTTTCTGTCTTCCAAAGTATTAGCTATCCTGCCCAATTTTGTGTCATCTGCAAATTTGATCAGCATTCCCTGCACCTCTTCCTCCAAGTCATTAATTGAAATATTGAAGAGCACTGGGCCCAGCACTGAGCCCTGCGGTACCCCACTCATTACCTCTCCCCAGTTTGAGAAGCACATGTGAAGGAAGTCTGTTGTGATCCTGCATTTAAAACAGAAGCAGAAAGCCCTATTTTAAACGAAGGATTTTAGGCTGGTGTAGAGAGATGCTCATAATCTCTTGGTTTCCTGAGCAAAACTTCCTGGACTCTACATACTAACTAAAGTTTTGACTGCTAAACATTTAAACTTTTTGCTGAAACACACACAAACACACACACACACACACACAATGTCCTAAATATCCTAAAAACAACTAAATACAAAAATGGAGGACAGCTCCATTCCTTCACAAGCCTATATTGAGACATATAATGTGTAAGGAATGGAACGATTTCATAATTTAACACCTTACAAATATTGTGGCAATGCCAAAACTGCCAGCTGTATGATCGATGACTGAGGTGTATAGGAAATGGTAGCCCCAGTGCATCCAATATTTACCCAATAATGACTATTTCTGAAACAAGTAATATTTATTGCTGAGTAGTGTATGTAATTCTAAACTGTCCAGCCTGACCATGTTATTAGGGAAAATGGGGATCAAAAATTGCATACTAAGGAATATGGCTGAAATTGGTGTCTGTTTGTAGCAATCCCCTTCCTTTATCATAAACTAGCCAATGTGACTGCTTTACACAGGCCTAACTCCAAATCATAATGTTAGGAAGAATGGAGATCCCTCTTCTAACTTATATACAGAGCCTTCCTTTGCATTGATAGGGCATATGCAATAGTTTTCTGAAGTCTACAGATTTTAATTCAATGCGAATTATTTAGGAAGCTATGAATTATCATAGTAGTAAAATCAAACCAGAGGCCTTTTTTTTGCTATGGGAATCCTTTCGATTTTATCAAGCTTCAACCCATACTATACCTCATCCAAACCACCCTTTAGGTTTTGAGTATTATGTATATTAACAAATGTCATTAATGATATATTTTAATTCGTGCGTCAGCTAGGAATGAACTTTTTCTTTTACCTCATACTGGTGCATGAAACCCACTTACCTGGTCTCGCAGCTTTTCGTGGTGGGGATGAGGCGCTTCGCGGCTCTCCCCGCGAAGTTCAGGCCGGGGGGGGGAGGCTTCCCGCCTCGCCCAGCCGAAATTCAGGCCGGGTAGGAGGCTTCCCGCCTCGCCCGGCCGAAATTCAGGCCGGGAAGGAGGCGCCTCGCCTCGCCCGGCCGCGAACTAAAAAGTTAAAAAAAAAACAACGCCCCTGTGATAGGCTACGTGACGATTAACGTAGCCTATCATGGCTAGATCTGCAAAGTCACCCGTGATAGGCTACGTAAATCGTCACATAGCCTATCACGGGTGACTTAAAAAAAAAAAAAACGCGTACGCAAATGGCGGCCCCCATAGGGAGCCGCCATTCGCGTTCCTTATTTGGTCGCTGTAGTCTATGTAAAGATTACGTAGACTACAGCGACCAAATAAGGAACGCGAATGGCGGCTCCCTATGGGGGCCGCCATTTGCGTACGCGCTTTTTTTTTTTTTTTTAAGTCACCCGTGATAGGCTATGTGATGATTTACGTAGCCTATCATGGCTGACTTTGCAGATCTAGCCGTGATAGGCTACGTTAATCGTCACGTAGCCTATCACAGGGGCGTGTTTTTTTTTTAGTTTTATTGGAATGGCTGCGGCGGCAGCCGGTCGAAAGATCGGCTGCCGCCCCCGCCCCTGACGAAGACCTGACGAACCGCCGCCGGGACCCGCCGCCGGGAGGGACATTTAGGAAAGGTAAGTCCCGTCCCGGGGGGGGTGCGGGGGGCGGGGGTGTGGAGAATTTCTCCCCGAAACTTGTTCGGGGGGCCGAACACGTTGGCGCTCGGCCCCCCGAAGTTTCGGGGAGAAATTCTCCACCAACCCTACCTCATAGTGCCCAGGCATACTGAATTTGGTAGAATAACAGCATTAGAAATCATTTTAATCACATGGTTAATATTTTTGGGCAACATCACTACAGATTGCTTCACTAGTTTTAACTACACATCACATCAGCCCTTTCAATGTGAGCATATTCTTTTAGAACTGACCTCTTTTAAAATGATGACAGAGAGTGCGCTGGTGCAACTAACCTTGGAGTGATCCATGCCAATACTGATCATCTTCTTCTTCTTCCTTTGTTAAAAAAAGCATTATGTTCACAGAGAACCAGGAAGAAAATTCTGAGAAACTCCCTGCAAAAACAACTACTGGAAGCCCTTTTTAAAAGAAATATTTTTAACACTCTTAAAATAAGCAAAACAGCAGCACCACCAAAAGGTAATAAATGCTATTTCCTTTCACCTTTTCACATTCTGGGATACTATTTTTCTCAAAATTGCCATTGTGCATTTTCTATATTTACCTCCATTCAAATCAAGAAAAAGAACCATCCTTCCCAATATGTTCTTTTCTGATGTGCAGCAGGCAAATGAAAAAAGATGCACAGCGGAAAGAGAAATGTTTGAAAAAGTGACACTGACATATGCCTTAGAGATGAGGCAGCTGACCCATACCTGTTTGCAGTTTTGACACTCTCGGGAGAATATGTATATTTCCCAAGAATTCTTTCTGTTCAGGTACAGACCTTAAGAGAGCAATCCTATAGTCCCTAGAATGCATCCTAAGAACCATAGAATTGATTGGGGGAGGAGGGAGAGATCTTCCAAGGCCTTACACAAAGCTGAAACCTTTGATGGGGGTTTCCAATGTCACAGCCCCCCTCCTATCCACTCCCAGTCACCACAGAAGTTTCTGCTCCCTCTGTGCCAGAGGTAGGCAACCTTTTTGGGCCTATGGACACATTTGGCAATTTAAAGAATTGTGATGGGCACCACCATAAAATGGCTGCCATGTAAACAAGGCAGAGGTGAGGTCTGAGCCACAACGCACTAACTAAACAACTCCTTCGAACCCACAGTTTTCAGTGCATTTTTCTTTTTTCCCTTCTTTGTCTTGGTAGTTTGGCATGCTGCAAAGGAAAGTATTGGTCTGCATTTGCCTGCCATCTTCATTTCCTAAGAATGTTTTTGAGCCCCATCATGTAACCCAGAACACTCAAGGGAAATGAAGATGGCAGCAGCTAAAGTCCCTCACTTTGCTTAGAAGTGTTCCCAGCTGCCAGTAAGAAAATGTGTTAATTTTTTTTAAAGAGTGGGAGGGGTAGGGTACCTTGGTGGGCACAAAGAGAGGAAGTTAGAACAGCTCTGAGGCTAGCCTAGCTGAATTTTGGCTAGCGCTACATAGAGACGGTTTTTGAGGTGATTCCAGATTTTCATGAAATCAGATTAGCTCCTCCTGGGGCAAACTGCAGACAGTAATGCAGTGTATACATTAAACAAACCCCACTTGCATGGGGCAAATGGCACCTGAAGTTTGGGATTATGTGGGCAGAATCCCAAACAGGTAGAACTGAACATCATCAATTGCCTAGGAGCAGGGCAGTGAATGAGCAGTTGCTTGCTCCCCACACCTCTCCCCCCCCTCCCCTGGCACTCAGTGAGGTGCAAGGAGGATGAGTTACTTCCAAGTAGGCATGTTTAGCAGACAGCTCTCCTCCATGTCCAGCCTTTTTCTGTGGTATTAGGAGTCATTTGGGGGCCATCAGCTTTGTAAGGCTTTGCATACCTGCGCACCTCCATAAGAGTGTACCTTCGCACTTCCATAAAAATCCATATCACCATAATGCCTTTACTAGGCCAACCCAAAGGTCACAAAATAATATACAAGCTTTTGAGTTCTCCAGGGGCCTGTCTACATGGGAGGTTTTCTCTGATGCTGCTGTGGCTTAAAGTCGTTAGGGACACATGACATCGTGGCCACTCTGCAGCCACCCCAGAGTTTACCTGTGGGGAAGATGCAATTTTGCAGAGTACTTTCACTCTGTTGCTTTTCTTTAATTCAGCTCCCCCAGGGTTCAGTTCCTATGTGCCCATCCCTCCACTTTAAATTTGGTATAACTAGGGCATTCCTAGCGGTGTATCTTTCAACTGGCCATGCCCTCTGTAACCTAGGTAACTGAAGTAATTTGCCTGACTTTCCAGCACATCAAAACCCTAGAGTACTCTTTCGAGCCTTCAGAATCACCCTGCACTCCCATTTCACCAGTGGGAGTAATTCGCCTCAGTGATTATGCACTTCTCTTACTTCTCCTTCCCAATGTTGTGTTAAATCACTTCCCCGATGTTGTGTAAAGTTGCTTATCTGATGCATGAGAACTTTATCGGAGTGGCAATCTGGCAAGTTCTCAGGATCACGGGAGCCTGTCATTGCAAACAGGGAGCAAGTGCCCAGAGAAGGCGAAAGGGGGGGGGTGGAAGTTATAACTCCACAACAGTTTGCTGGAATGGGGAGAAACTGGGGGCATGGGATGCTGTCAGGGGGAGCCTTCAGGTGCTGCATTCAAGAATTGGGGGTTTTGGCTTCTTCAGGCAAAAGTGTGCACATTGGGGAAAAGTTGGGGAGAGGAATACTCCATGACAGTTTTCTGGAATGGGGTGAAATTGGGGGGATGCTCTCAGGGGGAGCCTTCAGATTCTGCACTGGAGAATTGGGGATTTGGGCCTTTTCAAGGAAATCTGCTCACATTGGGAAAAGTGGGGTAGGAGTAGGGATGTACGAAAGTCACTTACCTTTTCGACGGGTGATTCGCGGTGGGGGGGAGGTGCTCTGCACCTCCCCCCGAAATCCTAATCCAGCCAGCTCTGCTCCACAGAGATTCCGCAGAGCCGCTGAGCAGCCTTCCGGAAAAACAACAACAACAGCGTACACAAATGGCGGCAGCTACGGCGGCTGCCATTTGTGTTCCCTTTTTTTCGCTGTTTTAGCCTACGTAAATATTTACGTAAGCTATTACGGAGGGGGGGGAGGAACGCAAATAGCGCCCACTACACTATTTGCATTCCCCTTTTTTTTTGCCATATTAGCTTACATAAATATTTACGTAGGCTAAAACAGCCAAAAAAAGGGAACACAAAGGGCAGCCACCGTAGCCACCGCCATTTGCATACGCTGGTTGTTGTTTTTAGCTTGCCATGATAGGCTACGTAAATACTTACCTATCACAGCCTCCGCAGGGATGCAAATGGCATAAGTATTTACGTAGCCTATCACAGCTATGATGAGGAAGCAAATGGCAGCCGCAGCGTGGCTGCCATTCGCAAGTCAGCATGGACGGCAGCAGGTAAGTGCTCCGTTTCGCGCGCCTTTCATGGGGGGGTGGGGGCTTCGTTCCGCCATGGATTTCGGGGGGCTGAATGCACTGGCATTCGGCCTCACCGAGATCTGTGGCGGAATTCTCTGACATCCCTAGGTAGGAGCAATAACTCCTCAACAGTTTGCTGGAATGGGGAGAACTTGGGGTGGTGGGCTGCTCTCATAGGGAGCTTTCAGATGCTGTACTGGATAATTGGGTTGTTTCTATTGTGAATTGCAGGGGAATCTTCATGACAATGGAGGGAGAAGCATGTTGGAGTATTACCTGGATTTTTATGGAATCAGCTTTGGTCTGTCAGGGACACACAAAGCAAGATAAGCTGAGTCTACTGGACCTTAAAAATCCAGTTTTCAGGGGTCACACAGCACTTGAAAGAAACATACTTCCGGGTGGGTCAGGGGGAGTAGAACTGAATGTCATCAACTTGCCAGGGGCTGCTCAACCAATGCGAGAGGTTTGTTCCCCACCTCTGTCCAGGCTCCCTCCAGCTAGTACGTTATTAAGAATGAAGAGCAAGTAATTCACAATTTTGAAGTCTCCCCCTGCTACTACATTATCTCCCCCCCACTTTTCCTCCATGTGCATACTTTTGCCTTGAGAAGCCAAAATCCCCAATTCTCAAGGGCAGCATCTGACACCCCCCCTCCGAGAGCAGTCCAGCCCCCCCAATTTCGCCCCATTCCAGCACTGCCATGGACTTATTGCTTCCAAAGAAAACCCTTCCTCCCTTTCTCCTTCTTCCTGCTCACAATGAGAAGCTCTGGTAAACCCGAAAGATCGTTAGTGTGATAAAGTGGAGAGTGGGCTTTACATAATGACTTTACATCAGAGAAACTACAGGACATCAAAGAAGCACAGCATCGCAATAGTGATGTAAAAGAGCATCAGAAGAGCAAAAAAGCACTTTAGGGCAAGTTAATAAAGTTAGTCTTTAACCCTTTACTGCTTTAGCACTTTAGTGAAATACGCTATGTTTTTTAAAAAATTATTTCTATATAGATAAGCTAGAAGATGTTTCCAGATTAGACCCTTGGCTCAGAATGCTTAGAGATTTGTTAAAGATTCACTGCAAGGGAGCGATATTTATTTCTTACTTCCAAGTAAACATGCACAGGAGGGCAGGGGGGATGTGTTAAAGATTAAAAGCAGGCTAGCTAAGGTGATTGAGTGTCCCCACTACTGCAATAATGTGAGGGGTCACTGCTGCGCTCCTGGGGATTTCTCAATGGGAAAAATTACTTGGGGAAACAAAAGGGAATGGGGTGCCCCATCCCCCTGACCACGTCACTCCAGGGCACAGAGGCAAGCCCAGGATTTCATGCGAGGGGGGGGGCACACTGTGGCAAAACCGCCAGGGAGCCGCTTTCAGTATAAAAAAAAAGTCAGAGTAAAAGGAGTTTCTGAAAATGCAGCCTTTCAGGAAGGAAGTGTCTGGTTGACGATGTCATCTGTCGTGAAGAACTTCAGACTGCTGTAGCTTCGCACCAAATCGCTCAAGAAGGCACCACCTGGTTACTCCCCATTCATAATAATGTAGTAGCAGGGAGGAGCCTGGACATGGGCCGGGAAACAAGCCTCTCTCATTGGTTGAGTAGCACCTGCCGGGTTGATGACATTCAGCTCTACTCCCCCCACCCCACCCAGAAGTATGTTGCTTTCAATGATGTGTGGCCCCTGAAAACCAGACTTTAAAGGTACGGTACACTTGGCTTTTCTTGTTTCGTGTCTCCCTGACAGACCAAAGCTGATTCCATGAAAATCCGGATAATACTCTAATGCACTTCTCATTCCGTTGTCGTGACACCCCCCCCCCACTCTTCACGAGGCAAGATGCACACAAAGTGAAAAGTTGTGGGGGAGGGGAAAAGTGGCTGATGTTCAAGCAATGGAGACGGCATTTGGTGACAGTCTTTCATTCCACTTGCTTGCCTGCTGTGAGTATAGTTCACCAAACTTCAATAGGGGGACCTCAAGATTCTACTGAAAAGCAAAGTAGGTCCCGCAAGCCTGAAGTGCTGTTTCACATCTATTTGAAACTACTAGCTGCCACCAATATGTGGATGGTGGCCAAGTGTATCTTTTTTCCATCTAATTCCAAGGAGGCTATGATGGTACTTGACTGGATGAGGGCAAATAAACAGAAACTTAATCCAGATGGGACAAGAGGTGCTCCTGGCCCATAGAAGTGCCAGTTGTGGGCTAAGGAGCCAAGGAACTGTAGGGTTCTTAGGTATAGAGACTAGGTTCCGACAGGGGAATTCTGCCAGTTGTAGCTTTTCCTGTTACTGCAGGATTGTGACCTGGCAATTTTAAGGGAGCAGTGAGTGCCAAAAAGCAGTATTGTGTGTGGGACAGGGATGAATTTCACATATTGATTTGAATTATCCTGCCAATTATTTGTAGTCTGTTGGCAGCAATGACAGCTACGCTGGGGATTAGTTAGTTTGCATACATAAAAGTTTGTTATTTAAACCCCTTTTCACCTCTTGTGTCTGACATCCTGGAACCCAATCTGTACTGACTAAACTCCTGTTGATGAATTCATATAAATCTCTTTTATTCTTCAATTTATTGTAGTAATCCTTTTTCTACATCAGCATGTCTGCCAAAGTATGTAATTTATATGCAAGGGCACACTTAGAAGATATATTAGATGAGGATAAAAATTTCAGTCACAAGTAACATAGACAAGCAAGAGATAGGATTTCCTTGTGAGGAAAATATTTTAAGCCTGGCAATTTTAGCTTATACTGAGAAAAAAAAAACCAAGGAGGAAAAGACCCAAACTGATCACAAGTAGCAGAATCTAAGTTCAATAACAGCGGCATGACCTGAGCATATTAAGCAACATGACAATGTTCTGTTTTAATTGTGAGACCATCCCATCCACCAAACAGGACATAGAAGGGGGCAAAGATGAAGGAGGATCCATATGGAGAGTGATGAAATGAGTGTGGTGAGAATGAGAATATGAGTGGGAATAAGAATGGGTGCAGAAGAATATAGAGCAAGAGCATAGAGAAGCCAGGACATTTTCCACAGGATGGCTTTTTAACCATGCAGGGTGGCTTATTTTCTCGAGCAAGTCACCTTGAGAACCCATGGTTTGTTGAGTTGTTCAGGGTGGTTAACAAGCCACACTGCAGAAAATGACCTGGGTTCAGACAACACACTAACCCACAATTCAACAAACAACCCATGGTTCAACAACAACCCATACTCAGCCACTGAGTGTAGGTTAGCGTGTTGTGTCAACAGTCCAAGTGACTAGGTTCGCATAACACACCAACCCATCATGGGTTGTTTTCTGGAACAACCCACAATGGGTTAGTGCATTGTCCAAACCCAGATGGCTTTCTGCAGGGTGGGTAGTTCTTTGAAATCAGGGGTTTGACTGTTTCTACCTGCCTTGCCCTGCCCTTCCCCCTAGGAGCCTTCCATAAAAAAGTTGCTGCTGGAAAGGAACTGTGGGTACTGTTACACGGAGACAAATAGACATGCACATGGATGCACACACACACAGGTAGAGAGATTGCCCTCAAACAGAAGGCAAAGTAAAGATCCCACTTACTCCTGGGAAGGGAGGGGTAATTAACTAAGAATTTGAGGTTGTCCCTGGTGTAAATAGGGGCATGATCTGTAAGACTGCCCCAAGTGAGGGATGGAAGGGGAAGCAACATGGGTGTATAGTGGGTCGCTAAACCAGCTTGTCAAGTTTTTGAAAACATCCATTACCAGGCTGTTTGCTGTTGAAGGTGCTTCTGTATATTGCCATTTTACTATCATTTTGCTATCATTACAAATTTTAGTTTAAATGTCATCATTGGTATTATTGTTTTATGGCATTTTATGGTTTTAAGTTTCATTGTATGCTGCCTTACAAGAGTTTGCTCTAAAAGGCGGCTTATAAGGGCACAATCCTATACAGATAGGCAGCTTCCTCCGAGCTCAGAGGTGACCACCTATCCAAAGCAGGGCAGGAGAAGCATGGAGGGGATCATTCCTTCCATGCTTCTCCTGCCTTTCATTTTTGGCTAGACAGCCTATTGCAGCTGCCTAGCCGCAGGAGGGCTGAGCAGGGGAGGGAGCTGCTGTATGACACATTGGATGTGTCGTACAGGCATTTCTGCCCCCCCGCCCCAGAACACCCTCCAGAACACCCCTTGTCGGCTACTCCACACTCCAGGATGGGACTGTTCCATGCTGCCTCTGAGGCAGCGCAGAAGTGGGAGGAGGTTGGTTCTCCGGGAACTGACCTCAGAGTGCGGGCTTCGAGGTCAGTTCCTGGAAAACCAGATATCCTATGGCCATCTAGCCACTGTCTAGTGGCCATAGGATTGCTCCCTAAATCTTTTAAATAAATAAATAGCATCTATGTAGAGTTTTTGGTTTGATTTTTTTCTCTTTTCCCCTTTAACTTTTTTATTATCATTTTCATTCCCCCCCTCTCTCTGAAAGTATTCCCTTGTTAGTACTCATTATTAATTACTCAAATTCAGTTTCTTATCTTAATCAAGTCACAGTCAGTTTATTTGGAACACAATTGAAATACTGATAACTGGCATTTATCATTCCTTTAAAAAATTCCTGATATGGAAGAATACTATCGGTTTTTACTACGTTTTTTTTTAACATTGATAGACCAAACTGATCCCATTCGTTATCAAATGTCAGTCTCAGTAGGTCAGTATAAAAGGTCTCTCATGTAAACATTTCAGGGCTTAGCTTACTTTTAAAGTTATTTGAAATTTTCAGAATTTAACTTATCCTTTTTTTACCATGGTAAACATTTTTTTTAATGTCAAATTCTTGCTATTCTTGAAGGAACAAAGATTTCTCATCTGAACTAATCCATTCTGTCATAGGGTATCATCATCATCATCAAAATTAAACCACCATCAAAACAAGACCCCCAAATGGTCATAAACCCCCAAATACAATAAAAACAAAACAAAAAAACTGTCACAAAACAATGTAAAGGGTTGCAAAATATAAAAGAACAAGCCAGTTAAAATGCCTGGGCAAACAAAAGAAGATAGTAAAATCGGCTGCAGTCACACTTCTGTGGAGAGGGAGTTCCACAAACAGAGTAGCAAAACAGAGAAGACTCTCTCCCTTGCCAGCACCTCGGGCCCTGAAGCAAAGAGGAAACTAATGGAGCTCCCTCAGGATTGGTGTAATGTGACTCCATCTGGCCACACCTGTTAGCATTGTAGCAGCCACATTCTGCACCAGTTGAATCTTCCAGATGATTATTAAGGGTGGCCCCATACAAAGCATTACAGTAAGCCAATCAGGAGGTTACCAGAACATGGACTTCTGTGCCCAGACTATCCTTATCCAGGAATGGTTGTAGCCAGTTCACTACCTGAAGATGGTAAAAGGCACACCTGGACATTGAGGCCACATGGCTCAACGAGTTTCCAGCTGAGTGGCATAATAACAATGAACTAATTTACAAAATGCTAATCCTCTTTTCTGTTTTATCTGAGTTATCATTTTTGTTTTTCCTCATTGGAACAAACTTTTTGTATAACTTTCTGACACTCACTTAATTGTGGGTGTGACATTTCCATAATTAGATTTTGAAAAACAAAAGGAATTTAGAGAGACAAGACTTGTTTACTAAATAAATTCTCCCAAATCAATAGAGATTTGAATTTTTTCATGCCATAAAACTCTGTATTAACTTAAGAAGTGTATAATAATTTATGGAAACTATCTCAGTCAATATAGGAGTTAATAAGATTCCTAGATATCTAATTGGTGTTTTCCAGACGCATACAAATATGGCTTGTATAACATTTTTTGTTATTTAAATGAAATCAATGAATTTTCTTTTTAGAATTATTTATTTTGTATCCTGAAACTTTTCAGGGTCATTTCTTATAATATGCTTCACTTTTCATGAACTGGCAAAATTAGTATTATGCCATCTATCTGTAGTGTTATTTTAATGTATTGTATACCAAGCTCAATCCCTTTTATTTTGTGATTATTTGACATGGCTATTGCCAGACTCCCAGTAAAAATAGCAAACAGTGCAGATGAAAGAGGACAGCCCTGATGTGTTTTGACAAAGTGCCATTGATAGTTTTGCTCTTGGTAATGTCTAAATTTCTGTTCTGAATTGCATCCAGACATTCCTTCTCTACTTGATCAATTGATTTCACTGCATCCAAGAAGGATAATATTGTAGGCTTACTAGGTTTGTTACTTTTATAAATTAAATTAATAACTTTTCTTATGTTGTTCTTTAACTATCAACCATTAACAAATCCAATTTTGTCATCACTTATATTGTAGATCGCTGGTATTTTGTGGGGCTTGGCCTGACTTGTTTTGCCTTTAGCCAACCCCACCACTGGAATGCAGCCCCTGAGAGCTTCTCCAAAAATGAATGTGGCCCTTGGGCTGAAAGAGATTCCTTAGCCATGCCCCAGAGCCTCCTCCCCCAGTGATCCAGAAGGCATCCCAACCCTACAAAGAGTTTTTGGACAGCATAATGGGCTGCAGAGGGAGGGAGAGTCCTAAAAAATTGCATCCTCTTCCATTCCGCCAGCAGAAATATTCCACTGGATCAGAAGCTTCCCATAGACAGAAGGAACCCTTCCATGGGAGACCAATGCCAGCTCCAGCTCCATGGATTAAAGCCTCTTTTAAAGCCATCTAAGTTGGTGGCCATATCACATCTTATGGTAGCAAAATCCATAGTTTAATTATGTGCTGTGGAAAGAAGTGCTTCCTTTTGTCTTTCCTGCTTCTTCATTCAGATTCATTGGATGACCTCAAGTTCTAGCATTATATATTGTTAAAGCCACCTTCTAACAACATATTATCAATTTGAGGGAACTGCACTGGCTGCCTATTCGCTATCAGGCCAAGTTTAAGATTTTGGTATTAGTCTACAAAGCCCTAAACAATTAGGGACCAGGATACCTGAGAGAGCACCTTACCAACCTACCCGATCACCGAGATCATCAGAGGGCATGCTCATGGTGGTTCTACATAGACCTTTGGCCCGACTGGAGTCCACCTGGAGAAAAGCCTTCAGTGTGGTGGTTCCTGTCCTATAGAATTCCCTGCCCCTGGAAGTCAGGCAGGTGCCAACACTGGATTGTTTTCGGCACCTCCTGAAAACAGCTCTTTTCCACAAGCCAATCTACATGTGTGATTTACTGCAGAGGAAAAGGGACACCTGATGTTGTGGCCACCCTGCAGCCATCCTGCTACTTCTCCCTCTAAAATGCACATTTTCTGAAGTTGTATTAGCACATATTTACCTTAAATGTGACTCCTACATGCTTCAGCTGCAGTGTGCCCGATTCACCCGAATTAAATCCTGCATGCTGGGTGTGCATAGGGGTGTGTCTGTGGCTGGTTCGGAGAGAGGGGTTGGGGGAACAGCCTGTTATGTCTACTAGATGTAAGGAGCAGAAGCGAGAAAGTGAGCCAAAGGGGTGGTGAAGGGCACTGTAAGGGGCTGCCATTCTATTGCCACCTGCCCTCCCCACCACCTCTATAGCATGTTTTTCCCACTGAGAAAATTGGAGCCTTTCCCCCCAAACCCGCCCCAGTAGGGCTGCTTTCCCATTAGAGGTTTCACTCATTCATAGAAAGCATCCAGGAGGGGTCAGGAGAGAGGGGTTGGGAGAATAGCCCACTAGGTCTACTCAAATGTAAGGAGCAGAAGTAAGAAAGTGAGCAAAAGGGATGGCAAAGGGGCACTGTAACGAACTGCTGTTTAGGGGCTTGACTCATTTGTACAATGCAGTCTGTTTTCTTCCTTCTTAAAGGCACAGTTTTAATCTTTAATCTTCCACAATATCCCAATGGTGGATAAGAGGGGAGAAGTGTGGGGTTAAAC
The DNA here is from genome assembly GCF_057233095.1 of Heloderma suspectum. Lineage (NCBI taxonomy): Eukaryota > Metazoa > Chordata > Lepidosauria > Squamata > Helodermatidae > Heloderma > Heloderma suspectum. Next base: position 154,853,334 of record NC_139459.1, on the reverse strand, counting down.
TACGGGCACTTAATTCAGCACTTCCAAGCCTCCCTGAGCAGGGGAGCATGGACAGGAGCAGGGAACAAGCGTCTCATTTGCTCAGCAGCATCTGCGTGTTTGTTTGATGATGTTCAGTGCAAGTGGTGGGACTCCGCCCACATGACCCCAAAGTAAGGAGGATTGACATGCAGTGCGACCTGTGAAAGCGCGTTTTCGGGGACCATCAACTCTGCTTTTCTGGCTATGTGTATCCCTGATGGACCAAAGCTGATTTCTTGAAAACCCGCATTAAACATGACAGCGCTTCACATTCTGTTGCCATGTAGATCTGGCCCAGGAAGCCTTCCTTGGTTAACCAGCTTTGGTTTCACTGGCACTGTTTTTTAAAGAATAATTTTAATATTGTTTCATTCTTTTTGTCTTCTTTTTATCTTCTGTTCATTTTATCTCTTGTTGTTCACTGCTCTGGAATCTGATTATATGTGGAGCGGTATACAAATGTAAATAAATAAATAAATTTGGAACTTATATAATTACTGAAGTATTTTATTATATAACAACAATAACAGCTGATTGGTACTGGGAAAAATATATTAGGGTGTCCTCTTTTACAGAGGACAGTCCTCTATTTTAAAGGCTTCCTGTGTTTGAAGGGCTGTCCAGTCCAAGTCTAGTTTAAAGAGAAAGAACTATCTAAAGGAAGGGCTGAGTCTTGAAGTGGTCCATCAACACTACCTGGACAGCAGACTGAGCAAGGCACACAGGTCACCTGATCACAGTCTTCCGCAATATGGTGAGATGTACTGTATTACTATTTAAAGTATAAAGATTATTTCTAAATTTGAATCTATACATATAAGTTAGCATATGCAAAGTTTTCTCTTTTCTCATGATGCATGTCCTCTTTTTTGGCAATTCACAACTGACCACCCTACCAGATATATATCCCAACAAACATTCCTTATCTAATATATGCTTCTTCTTTTGTTCAAATGTTATGTTACAGGAGGAGCAAATCAGAAACATTTTTTCAAATGTTATAAAATGCTAACACAATCTTTCTATGAATTGTTATTGGGATATTATGGAAAAGTTTGTATTGAAGTTTTATTTATATAATTTTATAGATATACTTACTGACAGAGGCATTGCTGGATTCTTACAAAGATCCAGCGCACAGGCCCATAATACAAATTTGCATGTACATATCTGAATCTAAGTGCACCTGTGTGTGTGTGTGTGTGTGGTGTGTGCTTGCATGTGTGCTAGCGTGTGTGTACAGATTACATATATACATACATACATACATACATAAGAAGTGTGCACTGACCACCCACCCCACTTCAACTCAGATCCCGATTCAGCATTTTGGAAAACATCCTGCTTCTGCTCAGGCCAATTTGTAGTCAGACCATTTGAGCTCAGCACCAAACCTGAGTCAAGGTTTGGAAAAATGAGTCTTTATGCTTCCTGTTGACTACCATGGGAAATCAGAAAAAAACCCTGTAACTTTTTCCTCTTGGTCAGAACTGGATGATAATTTCAGGTATAGTAGCCACCTAGAAGGCCCAGTGTCAGAAAAATAGGTGCAGGGTTTATATTTTGATTTTCTTTTAAAGGGAACTGTCAATAACATTTTTATTACTTGGAAGAATTGGATAAAATGTCAGGATTCATTGCCCCATCAGAAGATATCATATCTGTCAAATTTCAGAATGATAGCCACAGGAGTTTTTGTGCAAGGGGAGCCTTGACATTTTGAGGTCTCCAAAAGAGGACATACTTTGAACATACAGCCCCTAATGTGTAAAGGATGTGTGAAAGAGTGATCTTAGGGCTCCTTCACACTGAGCTTTAATCCTGAGATTGAGATTGCTCCTTCACGGAGGTTTGCAGGCTCTTTACATGACGCCGTGATCATTCAAGGCGTCTCCTGCACTAAATTCCTTTTGTTCCGTTTTTAAATAGATCGCAGATAACGAGCTATCAAATTACCCTGTTATGTTCCGCTTCAGTTTCCTCTGTGAAAAGAGTAAAAGTGGCAAGAAGAGGAGCGAGATCAATGAAAGATAATGGAAGACTCAGATATAGATAGAACAAGGGGAGGAATGGGTGGGGGGAAAGGAAGCATGTGAAAAAGGGAGTCTTTGGGCCAATCTACATTGCGTCTGCTAGCACATCTAATTCGGTAGACTGGAGAGGTAAATGCCATTGCATTAAAATGTGATTATCCACACCTACCCTGTTTCCCCGTTGTAGTACTTCATCGAATGCGCAAGCACGGTTCACACTTGAGCGCTGTGCTGTTTTCCTGCTCTTAAAGATAGTGGTTCTCATTGGAGGAGCAGAAACTCTTCCTGTTTCTGCTGATTCCCCACCCACCATCCCTCTCTTCCTCTATCCTTGTGTGTGTGCAGGGATTGCGCAAGCATCCTGTTGGGGCTCAAAGCCCTGCGAGAATTTACCATCACCACCCCTCGCACACCAGTTCCCTCAGCAAGAAGAGGGGAAGAAGGCAGCACCTCTCATCCTCCCCTCATCATTGCTACAGTGACAGTGGCACAGGAAAGGCTGGTTGTTTTCCGCATGTTTTCCTGGCCTTAGAGAAAATGACCAGCTTGTCCCTTGCCGCTGCCGCTGTAGCAGGTGGGGGTGGAGAGAAGAAGGAGGCACCTATTCTCTTCTCCCCCCCCACCTGCTGGAGGCCAAGGTGAGAGGCTGGGGTGTGTCTGCTGATGCTCTTTTCCCTGCTCCAGCCCTTGACAGTTGGCGCGAGGAAGAGGGGTGGTGGCGGTGGCACCCAGTGCTCACGTTTGGGAGGGACTTCTAGCTTCTTTGAAGCTTCAAAGCTTCACATCTTCGAAGACTGCCCTGTGTTTGTCCCCCGCTCCTGAGATGACATTAAAATTGTCCACGGACATTTTTATCGATGTTAGTCCGTGGACACTGAGGACTGTCGACCTGGATATGTGTGTGTTTTCCATGTAGCGAGCACGGATGGGACTGTGAAAACATTTATGCTTGCCTGGGCTTGCCTGGGCAAGTTTGCAGAGCAATCGGGCTGGAGAAGCTACGATTCTTCGAAGATTTGCTTCTTCGAAGATTTGAAGATCTGAAGCTTTGAAGATAACGCCTTAATTTTTTTTTTTTTAAGCCGAAGTGGGGGATAGAGGGAGGTAAAACTTAGTCTCATTTGAAGGGATAGAACAACCACCTGCTAAGTGCAGGAAGCCTGATTCCCAGGCAGTCGCCCATCCAAGCACTGACCAAGACCGACCCAACTGAGCTTCCAAGATCAGACAAGCACGTACACATCCAGCCCTTTGCTTGTTGCTGAGGAAACGAGGAGTGCTGAGGAACCTATGCAAACAGTAGCCGGAAGACAACATGGGGCCGTCAAGAGCTGTGTAGGGATGTACGAAAGTCACTTACCTGGTCCCGCAGCTTGCTTCGTGGTGGGGGGGAGGCGCTTTGGTTCTCCCCCCGAAGTTCAGGCGGGGGGGGAGGCGCCTCGCCTCACCGAAATTCAGGCCGGGGAGAAGCGCCCCATCTCCCCGGCCGCAAAATAAAAAAGTGAATGTAAAACACACACACACACACACACACACACGTGATAGGCTACGTAACAATTTACGTAGCCTATCACAGCTAGATTTCCAAAGTCAGCCGTGATAGGCTACGTAAATCGTTACGTAGCCTATCACGAGTGTGTTTGGTTTTTTTTTAATTCACTTTGTAATGGCGAAGGTGGCAGCCGGTCGGAAGACCAGCTGCCGCCCCCGCCCCTGCCAAAACACTGCCGAAACGCCACCAGGACCCACCGCCGAGAGGGACATTCGAGGGAGGTAAGTCCCATCCCGGGTGGGCGGAGAATTTCACTGCCAATTTCGGGGGGCCGAATGCATTGGCATTCGGCCTCCCCGAGATTTGTGGAGAAATTCTCCGACATCCCCGGAGCTGTGACAGGACAAGAAGGAAATACAAACACTGCCGTATATGGACAGGCGTGGGAGGAGACTACAACCAGATGTGGTGATGAACGCAGAAAATCAGAGCACATTAAGGGGAAATACCAGAATATCAGGATATTGAAAGTGGTAGCATGGAAGCGGGAAATTCCATCTCCAATTCGAGGCGGGTACTGCGTAGTGTGAAAGATAGGCGGTGAAACCTCATTGGAAGCAGAAAAAAGCTGTAAGTGTAGATTGGCCTTTTGTGATCCTGCATTTAAAACAGAAGCAGAAAGCCCTATTTTAAATGCAGGATTTTAGGCTGGTGTAGGAATGCCCTACATCCCACAAAGAATCTGGAAGCAGAAGTCTTGGTAAATTAGCAGGTTAAAAGCCCTGGAAAGCCCTGAAACTTGGAGAAATCTAGTGCACGTGTATATATACACACTAAGAAGTTTTTGAAAAGGCATCCCCAATAACTCTCCAAAGGCAAAATAGAAGAAATTGTTTTATCAGGGAAAGGTACCAGAAAATTGGAGCTGTATATAATAAGACTCCAGCAAAGGAGATCGTTACCTTATCATGGTGCTGGAGCTTGAGCACCTCAATGATGCCATGAGCTAAACCATGAAGGGACACTCAAGATGGGAAGGTCATGGTAGAAAGGTCAGACTAAATACGATCCCTTGGGAAGGTAACGGCAACCCACCCCAGTATTCTTGCCGTGAAAACTAAATGGATCAGTACAACCAGAGATATACCATTGGAAGATGGGGCTCCCAGGTCAGAAGATGGTCAAAATGCTACTGGGGAGGAACAGAGGATAAGTTCAACTAGCCCCAGATGTGATGACGCAGCTAGCTCAAAGCCGAAAGGATGGCTAGCAGCTGACGGCGCTAGTGGTGAACGATGAATCCAATGTTCTAAAGATCAACACACCATAGGAACCTGGAATGTAAGATCTATGAGCCAGGGCAAATTGGATGTGGCTATTGGGGAGATGTCAAGATTAAATATAGACATTTTGGGTGTCATTGAACTGAAATGGACTGGAATGGGCCACTTCACATCAGATAACCACCAGATCTACCACTGTGGACAAGAGGACCACAGAAGAAATGGAGTAGCCTTCATAATTAATAATAAAGTGGCTAAAGCAGTGCTTGGATACAATCCAAAAAATGATAGAATGATCTCAATTCGAATTCAGGGTAAGCCATTTAACATCACAGTGATCCAAATATATGCCTCAACCACAGATGCTGAAGAAGCAGAAGTAGATCAGTTTTATGAGGATCTGCAGCACCTACTGGATAATATGCCAAAAAGAGATGTTATTTTCATTACAGGAGACTGGAATGCTAAGGTGGGTAGTCAAACGACAACTGGAATTACAGGCAAGCATGGTCTGGGAGAACAAAATTAAGCGGGACCTAGGCTGATAGAATTTTACCAAGACAACTCACTGTGCATAACAAACACTCTCTTCCAACAACCTAAAAGATGACTTTATACACAGACTTCACCACATCGTCGACACTGAAATCAGATTGACTACATCCTTTGTAGCCAGAGGTGGTGGACATCTATACAGTCGGTAAAAACAAGACCTGGAGCTGACTGTAGTTCAGATCACGAACTTCTTATTGCACAATTTAGAATCAGACTAAAGAGAATAGGGAAGATCCACAGATCAGTTAGATATGAGCTCACTAATAATCCTCATGAATATGCAGTGGAGGTAAAGAATAGATTTAAGGGACTAGATTTAGTAGATAGGGTCCCAGAAGAACTATGGACAGAAGTTCGCAACGTTGTTCAGGAGGCGGCAACCAAAAAGTCCCAAAGAAAAAGAATGCCAAGAAGGCAAGAAGGCTGTCTGCTGAGACGCTGGAAGTAGCCCAAGAAAGAAGGAAAGCAAAAGGCAACAGTGAAAGGGGGAGATATGCCCAATTAAATGCAAAATTCCAGAGGTTAGCCAGAAGAGATAAGGAATTATTTTTAAACAAGCAATGCGTGGAAGTGGAAGAAGATAATAGAATAGGAAGGACAAGAGACCTCTTCCGGAAAATTAGGAACATCAGAGGTAAATTCCAGGCAAAAATGGGTATGATCAAAAACAAAGATGGCAAGGACCTAACAGAAGCAGAAGAGATCAAGAAAAGGTGGCAAGAATATACGGAAGATCTGTATAGAAAAAGTGGAGGCAGTGACAGACTTCGTCTTTCTAGGCGCAAAGATTCCTGCAGATGCTGACTGAAGCCAGGAAATCAGAAGACATTTACTTCTTGGGAGGAGAACAATGACAAATCTTGATAAAATAGTGAAGAGCAAAGACATCGCACTGACAACAAAGGTCCACATAGTGAAAGCAATGGTATTCCCCGTAGTAACCTATGGCTGCGAGAGCTGGACCATAAGGAAGGCTGAGTGAAGGAAGATAGATGCTTTTGAACTGTGGTGCTGGAGGAAAATTCTGAGAGTGCCTTGGATTGCAAGAAGATCAAACCAGTCCATACTCCAGGAAATAAAGCCAGACTGCTCACTTGAGGGAATATTAAAGTAGGGATGTCAGAGAATTCTGCGACGGATCTCGGTGAGGCTGAATGCCAGTGCATTCGGCCCCTGAAATCCGTCGCAGAACGAAGCACCCGCCCCCCCAGCCCACGAAAGGCGCGCGGGACAAAGTCCCCGCTGCCCCCAACCCACAAAAGGCACCCAAAACGGGGCACTTACCTTCTCCCATCTGTGCTGCTTTACGAATGGTGGCCGTCCTGCGGCCGTCATTCGCTTCCTCTTCATAGCCGTGATAGGCTACGTCAATACTTACGTAGCCTATCACGGCTAACTCAGGGACGCCATTTGCGTCCCTGCGGAGTCTGTGATAGGCTACGTAAGTATTTACGTAGCCTATCATGGCAGGGGGAAAAAACCCAGCGTATGCAAATGGCGGTAGCCGCTGCCATTTGCGTACGCTGGGTTTTTTTCCTCCCTGCCGTGATAGGCTACATAAATATTTACGTAGCCTATCACGGCTAAATACAGGGACGCAAATGGCTGTGGCTATGACAGCCGCCATTTACGTCCCTGCAGGGCTGCCCAGTGGCCGGATGTCTGGCTGCGGGCAGCCGGAGCCGGCCGGCTGCTTCGCGGCTTGGCCGTGGAGCGGAGCCAGCTGGGCAGGATTCCGGGGGGGAGGACCAGATCGCCTCCCCCCCCGTCGAGGATTCCGGGAGGAGGGACAGAGCGCCTCCCCCCCCCCAGCAGAAACAGAATGGAACGGAAGGTAAGTGTTCTGTCCATCCCTATATTAAAGGCAAAACTGAAGTACTTTGGCCACATCATGAGAAGACAGGAGACCCTGGAGAAGATGCTGATGCTAGGGAAAGTGGAAAGCAAAAGGAAGAGGGGCCGACCAAGGGCAAGGTGGATGGATGATATTCTGGAGGTGATGGACTTGACCTTGGGGGAGCTGGGGGTGGCGACGGCCAACAGGAAACTCTGGCGAGGGCTGATCCATGAAGTCACGAAGAGTCGGAAGCGACTGAATGAATAAACTACATCCTAATAAGAACAATTGGAGCACATGAAATTTTCAAAGAACATTTTTAAAGTGCTGTTATCCTTTTTTTAAAAGACCAAATTTCTCTCTCAAAGTCATTACATTACACTGTAGATGTTGCTGGGTACAGGACCATCTGTTAAGCAGTACTGTAACTCGAGAGATCACCTGATTAACAGTCACATACAGCATAAGCCAAATCGATTATGGTGTTTATTTAGAATTATACAAAAGGTATCATAGTGTCTGAAAAGCAATACTTTTCAGAGTTTTGTGGCTCAAAATGGATAGTTAATTTTTCATGAGTTGCTCTGGACCGGAAGCAGTTTCACCTTACATGCGTAAGCTGTAAATCAAAAATTGCACCTACCAAGTGTTTACATGTTTCATTTTGTAACTTCCATTTAAATGCAAATTCTGCCATTTAAACAGAACCCAGATGTGCTTTATTACACTACAATTACCATATCCTTTCTCACCAGACCTCACTGTAATAAGATCATAGGTCACTTTTTTCAAGCCCTCAGCAAATGAAACTGAAATTAAGAAGTTATCATCTGCCGCATTTGCAAAAGCAGAAGAATGGAGAAAAGAAAGCCTTAAAAAAAAACACCTTCTGTTCTTACACAACCAAAACAGTTATCATAGACACCTTCTGTCTTGCCTTAACTGAAATTTATGTCCCGCTCTACTGAAAATGGTGTGAAAATGAAAACAGCTTGTTGTTGTTGTGAGAAGAACTAATGTAGGGCAATGGATTAGGGTTAAACTACAAGCTACATGAAATATGTAGTGTGCAGATGAGCCTCACTTTTTTTAAAAAAAACTTCCAAGTTCCAAGTAAGTACACCAGCTGCTGATCTGGATCAGGACCACCCACATGGATAGAGGAGGTTTAAACCTTCCCACCCAGCCCCTTCCCCTCCCTTAATCTCCCCACCTGGCATATGGCAGCTAAAAAAAAGTCTTTGAAGACTCCTTTGCTACCCATTGAGGTTTTTATTCTTTTTTTAGCCCCCACGTGGGGGAATTTAGGGGAAAACCAGTTGGGTGGGAAGGTTTAAACCTTCTCCACATGTGTGGTGGTTCTGATCCATATTGGGGGGCCACATGCTTACTTAGAAGTAAAAAAGGTGAGGCTCATCTGCATGCTATGTGTTTCATGCAGCATGTAGTTCAGACTTTAGAGACTAAGGATTGAATCCACAGGGCTGTATCCAGTGTTAGTCTAAGTTAAGTCCCATTCATTTCGATGGGCTACTCTAAGTAGGACTAACGTTGGATACAAGCCTGAGGTTGCAATCCCATGCACACTTATGTGAGATCAAACCCCACTGAACACAGTGATACTTGCTCATAAGTAAAGATATATAGGGTAGTGCTGTGAGCTACACATTAGCCACACACCTCTGCCACTCATGAGATAGCCTGAGGCAGGTCCTCATCCGCACTTTGGGGATAATTGTTGACTTACAGGGTTGGTGTAGAGATTACCCCAAAAATGCATGGGATGCACTCCAAATAGTCAGAAGCACTCGCCTCCTGAGGAGGGCGGCTCACACGCATGGAGGGGCAAGCTGCAGTGCCTGGGGGCAGAGCTCGGCCTGCCCCTTGACCACACGTGCGTCAGCCACAGCCACAGCTAACCTGTGTGAGGCTCACTCTGCACCTGGGATCTTCTCCACAGAGATGGGAACCCTGATGGCTTCCGTCCCCATGTCGGAAACCCTGTGTGGCTGGGGAGCCCCCCAGCACGCGCAGCAGTGCCACGTGCACGAGGCCAGCCCCGCGCATTCCTGCTTGCCCCGTCATATGTTCAGTGCCCGTAGGTAAGAAACGCCTGAATAGGGCTACTGTGCATCACTCTTATAAAAGCCTAGGGGTTGCTTTGATAATTCCATAGGCCAGTGGCACAGACTAAGGGAGGAACGGCCTGCCGAAAAAGACCCAAGCCATACATGGTCTGCCATGACCTGTGAACGCCCTGCGCAGCATCGATCAAAGTCCCTGAGAGGGGAGGATGTGTTCTGCTGCTGTTGGTGATCAGGGAACAGCTCCAGGACAGTTCCTTTGCTTTGGGGCTGCTGCAGTCAGAAGAGATTTAACTGCTAATTATATCTGGGGCAACTGTTCTCCTTTTCACGCTTCCTAAGGATAGGTAAGCAAAAGGGGAACGGGTGGTTCGTGGGATTCCCTATCTGCAAATGTTCTTTAGAGCTTTTACTACTGCTGCTGGGATCGTTGCAACAACGTAATTGACAATAAACATAACAATAAATGACAGTGCATATTTGGAGAATGAAATTGTTCTGCTAGCATAAAAAAGCTATGGGTCATGAAAACTGCCCAGTATTTTTGCATAGGCTTGAAATATTAGTGGGCCACAATCTTTCTGTTTTTTAAAGTCCAGAGTAGATCACCAGTTCCAAAGCACTGAGCAATGCTGAAAGAGATGATACAAAGCACATAGACAGGCATAGAAGGCCCCATAGCTCAGTACTAAAGCACATCTCAGACAGAGCCGCTTTCAGATTCTGCTTCTACTGGATACCATCATGAGAGCGCTGGGTTGCCCTCTTGCAGCTTATATAGGAAAGCAACACTTCCATTACAAGAAGACTGTATTTGTTAAAACTCATTAAAGGAATAATCAAACAAAGTTGCTTGAGTCCAGAAAAATAGATTCAATCATTAGAAGCCAATAATTAGGGAAAGCAAGTTTAATGACTTAATTAAAACTGCTTGTCTCTGCCACCATTGTAAATTGGCACGGTGCTCAGACATAGAATGGCTAGATAAGGAAGACAAAACTCCAGTCAAAATGCCCATTGTTTTTAATCTCCTGCAACTGGTTCATCCATTGGTGCATTTCACTTCAGGTTTTAAGAAATCCTATCTTGGACCATTCTTGGTGAGAAGAAGGCCTGTAACACCTGAAGCTGACTGAAGGCTGACTGGAGCTCCAGACTGGACCTGTTTAAGCCTATTGCCCAGGGAACAAGGCTCCCATCCATGATGGCAACAAACATATCCAGCTGCTGACAACTATTCTGGGGGAGGGCATTTTATTCCTGTGGTCCTGCTACAGGGGCAAGTCAAGGCTGGTTGCCTCCTTGGGTTGCTCCTTTAGGGTGATGATGATGATGACAAAGAGCACCCTCTTTTGCCAGCGACCCTAGTGAGAGAGGGGCTTCTGGGTGGGGGGGATATATGTGCCATTGTCTCTTGGAAGGGTACCAAAGAGGTGGCTAAGGGGCAGGTTTGGGTGAGATGACTGTTTGTAAGTGACATCTGAATGAGACGTATCTCCTACAAACAGGTTGTCTCTGCCTCTGAGGAGTTAGAGAGATGGTTAGAGGATGCGGTGGAAGGGGGACTAAGGTTTGTAAGTAGGAGCTGAGTGAGGAACAGTTGCTTATTTGAGGAACAGTTCCTCAAATAAACAATCTGATTCCTACTCAGTCTGCTAATCTATTACATTTTAGGCTGTGAAGTGTCTTCCGCATTCACATGATCACGGGGGCGGGGGTAGTGGAACCATGCTGCTGGGAAGGGCAGGGAAACCATGATGAGCTCGCCCCAGCACCATCACAGAACCACACGGAGCAGCATGGTTCCCTTACCTCTCCTCTGCCCGTGGTCCTGCCACTGTGTCCCACTAGAGCGGATGCTCTAGGCGGCCATCTCTATGGTTGCCCAGAGTTATCCACAGAGAGCCTGACAGACAACATGGAGCCCTGAACCCACTCTGCAGAGCATGGGTTCTGAGGGTGGGCACTTTACCAATCATGGGCAGGGAAAACATTCCCCACACAACACGCTAAACCACCATGGGTCGCATTCGGGAGCAACCCACAGTGGGTTAGCGTGTTGTCTGAACCCAGCCACAGGGTGGTAGAGTCACCTGGAGTTCTCCTTAACTGTAACTGAAGCCTGTTGTGAAGGTGTCACTCAGCCAGGGAGCAGGGTGAATGCATCAGCTGGGTTGTGATAGGATGGAGGGACAGAGGGGTAAGAGCTCAAACACTACCTTTAAAAAGGCAATGTGGGCAGTCTAGACCCTGCCCTGCTGAGTCGAGGACTGGGACACTCAGATCCCTCAACCTCCCCAAGGAATACAAGCAACCTGAGAGAATATGGAGACCAGAGGAAACATATTACATTTTATTAGAGAGGAAGTACAAACAGGGAGGAAAACTGAAAGCCATCCTAAACTTAGATAAAGAGCCTCACCTGCTTTCAGGCAAACCAGGTGCTGCCAAGGACCTGAGGGTGCCATTTCAGTCCTTTCTGCCTTGTGCGAAGGAAGAAGCAGCAGGTGAACGGAAGCAGGTTTGGCTGGGAGAATGGCCATGAGAAGAGCAACTGCAAAAGGGTCTGAGATCTGATCCTGTTAAGATTTACCTGTCCACTCCACTCTGATCCTGAGCAGGCTTATATTGGCCTCAAGAAAGGAAGAATAACACATGTGGCAGTGAACCCTTCTCACCTGCTGGTAGGAGAACTCCTGTGCCTTGAAACAGGGAAGATATTATAGTACACCTTCCTGTTGATTTGACCAGGACATTCTGTATAGTTTTCTTAAAAGCTGAAGTAAAACATTATTTTCAATTCATTCACAATAGAACCAATGGAGGCGAGTGGGACTGATGTTCCTTTGCCACCCCCACCAACAATGGGTTCCCCACCCCTTCCTCAAATGCATGGCTTCATTTGAAATCTGATCAACAAAGAACCCAAGCACAGAAAAAGAAGCAACTTTTGCAGTTGTTGGCAACTCAGCAAACCTAAATGCTGCAGCAAATATTTTCAGACTAGCATCAGTCACAAAGGGAAGTTTTGAAACAGATGCTGGGCTCCTTGAGAGCAGAGATGGGGTAATAAAGAGACAGGCATAGGTGCTTGGATGCAAATTGGGCCACATTTATTGAATATCTGCAAAGGGGAAACACAGGACGAGCACTAAACTGTGTCAGTCGCTAGCTGACACTGTAATGGGCGAAAAGCATTCACAGCCTGTGGAGTGGAGTGTCCATCTCCACCCCACAGGGCTACCCCTTAGGGGGAGGTGGACCTTCCCTTATCACTGCCCCCCAGACCGCAAAACACCGGGTGGGTGAGGTGAGTCAGCCTCACAGGCAACCCTTATCCCCCATTGGGCCGCAAAACCCAGAGCAGAGGCCTCAGGCATCACCTGTCACCAGAACAGTGCTTCTGAATGCTCACCATCCCTATTATCATCCCCATTGCCCATCCTAGCAGCCACCGGGAGTGACAAGCCTATTGCTTAGCCAAAGTCCCCCCACCTGTGCTGAAGAACTTCTCGCAGGCCCCTTTGCAGATCCAACAGAAATATGTCATTACCTACATCGGACACGTGCACACTGTCCTGTCCATAAAGCTCCCCCCGCGTCCTACTTGTCAGGGTGGACACTGAGTCCATAGAGCAGTTCTGATTCTAAGGAGGAACAGCCATCCGTGGGAGAGGAGCACGCTCTTCCCTCCCAGGCCCTGCAGCTGGCAGAGATTCCTCCCACCGGCATTCCAGACATAGATAGCGGTCCTGGGAGTAAAAGAGCGCGGGAGGAGGGCTGGCTGGATGCTCGACGCAGACGTAGAGAGCGACGAGCTATGGAGGGCGTGGAAAGGAGGCGTAGCGCCCGTTTGGCGCGCAAGCAATGGTCGCATACAGAGGACCCAAGGGAAAAGGAGAGGGACTCTCTCTAGCCCATAAGTTCAGGGTCTGCAAGAGATTCTCGTTCAAACGGGGACCAACTGTTTCCAACCTGGGGCATAGATTACTCTGCTGTTCATAGCTTAGTCGCTGGTGATAGAGTTATTAAGTTGTAAAAGGAATAAAGCCTTGAAAAGAATCCTTTGTCTGTGTCTGGAGTTGGCTACTGGAGTAGACTGAAAGAGGCCAGCTAGGGCCTCCTGACACTACTAATTTCTGGATGAGAGATGTTCCCATTGCCATTCTGATATAGCCCTAAGGCTATTTCCCGGTTCACTTTTTGATGAGCCCTTTCCATGGCCCTCTGGTTCCGAACATTCCTCCAACAGATTCTGAGAAGCAAACAAGACCAAATGATAGTTATCCCGGGCCAACGGTGCCGGATAATCTGAAAATCTGCAAAGGCCTGCAGGATGAGGTCCTTGCCTTTCAAAGAACCCAGGTCATTCCCCCCTAGGTGCAGTACCAAAACCTGCGGGGGGACACGCACCGAACCTTGATGGAATAGTGTGGGAAGGAGGAGTTCCCACCACATGCCACATCTGCCAAGCCACTGAACCCATGCACGCTGGGACAGTCCAAGCTGGGATCCACACCCTGACCTGCTGGGCCTCCGGCCAGCCCAGAACACTATGCTGTGCCCGCATATGAACACATGCACAAGTTCGAGTCCATTCTATTGATCTAAGGAAACAAAGAGAACAGTAAGAACAAGAAAACGGGGGTGGGGGGGGCTTGAAACTATCAAGGAAAAGCCTGCGCATAAGCCCTGGAGGCCTTGGAGCACCATCTACCCACCGCCTTCACCTGGTCTGTAGAAAAACCCAAAGACGCAGCCATAGAAGCAGCACCTATTCGGAAGGAATGTGTCCCAAATCAGTATTTACCTAAACCAAGAGCACCCAATGCCAATTTAGTAATAGCCCAACATCGATATTTAGTTAAAGGGGACCCATCAGAATGACAAAATAGCGGGCCATCTACTGACCCCCTTAGGTCCAAGAAAATAGCTAGTGCCTCAACAGGGCATAATTCCTCTACTTGAGCAGGGAGGAGGGACATCACTTTGCCCTGACCCAGCTGATCCGTCTTAGATCGCCTGAGCCAAACTGACTGGTTTGGCTATATCCGACTGGGCTTGGATGTCAGAGTACCCCAGAGCCCTCCTGATACATTGCCTTTGGATGCCCAGACCAGTTCAGGAATTTTAATGGCCCCAAAGAAAGCTGTTAAGGCAGCCGCATGAAACAATGACGCCTCATAAGGGGAGGCGCAGATAGATGGCCACAGTCTCCGGAGCTCTTAAAGGGTATCCAGGGAGAGGGGGTGTCTGGAATCCGCCACTACAGGTGAAGCCCTGGCCCAGCCCTGGATAGTCCTCTGCACCCTGAAATCTGCGGTATTATCAGTCACGCCCTTAAATTTGGACCTGAATGCCAGTGCGGCCAGCTTACCGCTTATGGTCCTGGCCAAAAGCCCCCTATTCCTGGAATATATGCAAAACTGCAAGAGATGTTCCACAGGAATGGGCCAGCACTGCTGTAACTGCAGTTCACATCAAAAAGCAAGGAACTCCCTACCTGCCTTGTCGTAAGCGGGTCTAGTGCTGGGAGCTATGGAGGCCGTCATGGCTTGTTCTGCTTCAGTCCGCCAATCTCCCATAGTGCGGCTGGCATGAGGTCTGGCAATGGAATGTCCAGGCCAGGCACGTACCAGATATTATGTCACAGGCAATGAAGCGTAAAAGCTCTCACCAATGACATAACCTGCGATTTCTGGAAGACAGGCTGTTGATGATGTGGTCTGTGGCCTGGTTATCACACCGAAATTGAACTACTGCATTGGCCAGGCGATTTGCCCAAATGTGCACTGCTGTGTATATGAGGAAGAATTCGAGGCAGATTAGGTCCTTACAAATCCTGCCCTTTATCCAGCTCACAGGCCACTGTCCCATGTACCAATGATCCTGCCTGATGAGCCCAAAACCTAGGGAGCCAGCAGCATCTGAATGAATCTGTAGGTCGGCCCTGAGGAGCAACTTGCACCTCCAAAAGGATACGCCATTAAACTCCTGTAAGAACTGCAACCAACCCCCCAGGTCCTGACGCATGGCAGAGGAGACCCTGGTTCGGTGATGGGGCTGCCATAATCCAGCATAGCCATCTTAAGAAGGCACGGCCTGGAGCCACCACCCTAGAAGCAAAATTTAGATGCCCAACCACGTCCTGTAGGGCGTGTAATGTGACTTTCTGGGAACGCACTATTGCTAGGATTTTCTCCCTCAGGGCAGTGAGCTTATCTTTTGGGAGCTGGCAGCACTGACTGACAGTGTCTAATTCAATTCCCAGGAACATCAAAACAGAGGATAGACCCTCAGTCTTCTCATGAGCCAATGGGACACCAAGGTGCAAAACTCCCACATCAAGTTGGCGCATAGCACGGAACCCCTGGGGCTGGCAAACAAACAATTGTCTGGGTAATGACCCCACTCTGTGTCCCTGTCTTACCACCCATTCTAAGAAGAAACTAAACCTCTCGAACATGGCACAAGAGATGGAGCACCCCATGGGGAAGGCCCTCTTGAGGTAAAACCTGCCTTTGAAACAAAACCCCCAAAGGTCAAAATCCAATAAGTGGATGGGTAAAATGCGGAAGGCAGATTTTATATCGCACTTTCCCATGAGTACCCAGACCATAGCTACTGCAATATCGAAAGAAGTATAGCACACCGAACATAGGTGGTTTGGGATCTCGTCATTCACAGAACCACCTTTGGGGAAAGAGAGGTTATGAATTAACCTATACTCCCCCAAAGCTTTCTTAGGAACAATACCCAGAGGGGAAACTCACAAGTTAGGAATCGGCGAGGTGGTAAACGGGCCGAGGACCCTACCTGTGGTTACCTCCTTATCAATTTTGGCTTTTACTAGCTGCTCCATGCAGCGGACAGAGTTCTGATTCTTAGGAAATTGGGCCCTCCATTGACCCTGAAAAGGAGTCCTAAAACCCTCTATGAAACTCTGTTCGAGGTAAATGGCATCTTCCTTCCATGGGTACTGCTTCAGCCACCACTGAAGGGGCATGATCTTAACTGGGCTGGGTCCTTTTGGAAGGAGGCGGTTGCTGCCCCCTGGTTTCCTACCGCCCAGACCATCCCATGGGGGGCCTCCCCAACCCTTAGTCTGGGGCAGGTGGTGCACGGGTGTTGTCCACCGCATATGGAACATTCAAGGCGGAACCGGCATGAGTTCCGTGAGCAAGCACCTCTAGAACTAAACTCCCAGCACAGTTCATGTTGTTGAACTACTTGTCCCACATTAGGCCAGACAGCCGATGCGGGTAACTGTTTGGCCAAGATGTGACCACTGTCAGATCGGTCGCCAAAACCTGGTCTGGCTGCTGTCATGAACTGGAGCCAGAGGTCCTGATCCTTGAGGTCCCAGCGCATGGACGGGTTGATGGCAGCCCTCATATGAAAATTTTCATCATCGGCCAACCGGCCTTTGTATAGCATGTATGTCCGGTAAATAATATCTATGCATTTAGTGAGAATCCACCCGCACTCTGGAAATTTTTGTTGCACAATACCTGAATATATCAGGAAGCCTGGCAGCCAATTAGCCCATGTCCGGGCAACCTTCCTCCACCTGATTCTACCCTGCTCTTTGTCCCCCAACTTCTCCTTGTCTTTGGATTCCATTTCCTGGAATAGCAAAGAAAATACATCTATAAATTCCCCGCGGAGGATTTTTTCCCTCGTGGTGGGCGTCAAATGGAATCCTATTTGAGCGGAAGTGCCACAGGTGGGTATCGCTTCCCTTCCTGTGTTAGCATAAGGATCCGCTTGTGCGGGGGGGTGGTGGTGGTGAAGACTGAATTCCTGTAGTGGGTCCCGCAGGGCCCTGCCAAACTGGTGCACAGGCAGCTATCGCTGTCGAGGGCTGCTGCGCGCTTGCAGCAGGCGGCACAGTAGCCGATGCAGCCGCCACACCCGAAAAGGGGAGAACAGCAAGGAGGAGATACAGCCGAGGGAGGAGTTGGGGCCTCTGGCGCATTTGTGGACACAGATAGGTTCGGGGGGGGGATCCACGGCTGCTGCCCCCAAGCTTGTCGCTGATATAGGCGGGGGCTGCGTAGCCACCTCAGGTGGAGGGACGGCACTGACCGTCTTCGGGTTAGGCTGTTCTCCAGACAGCGATGGGGCAGGCCATCGAGAGGCTATCATCCATGAGAACCACCCCCAAGGCTCAAGTGGGCCCGATCCGGGCCAAGTTAAGTGAGTTACAGCAGACGCCTCACCTGTATCTGGGGCCGCCGAGGCAGGCTTTCTGCTACCGTGGTAGGCGGCAATGCCCCCAGCACTGGAGCCTGTGGCATTGCTGGCACCGATCCTTCCCCTGCCAGGAGGACTGGTCCCACACCTTGTGTTGGAACAGAGCTGGAAGATGTTTCCACAGCATCTAAACACTCCGCAAAAGAAAGCAACAATGAGCGCTGGGTCTGCCGCCTAGTTTGTTTAGGTAGCAAGGCAGGGCCCGTATTTGGACTTAAAGATGCAGGCAGAACGATTCCTCTGTCTTCCTCAACAGCTTCCAGGCACGCAAGGATTGTAGCCAAATCAGGACCTGACTCCTCTTCTGAGGAGGAGTCACACCGTCCTTGTGGCCTCTTGACTGGAGGGCGAGGGGCCTTACCCTTTCCTTTCTTGCCCCCTTGTCCTTTTTTGGGAGACATATTGTCTACAATAAATAGAATCTATCTATCTATCTATCTATCTATCTATCTATCTAACTATCTATCTATCATCTATCTATCTATCGGGCCTACAACAAATAGTTCCAATTGGTAGCTCACAGGAGCCCACCTGAGAAGGTCACCCACTCTCACCCAGCAGCACTTATTACTGAGTAAGCAACCAAACAGTAAGTTAATAATTTCTCAAAATTGTCAAGCTGGGCCTGCTCATGAACTTGGATTAAAATAAAATAAACTGCCAAATGACACTAATACAGAGTTGGAAGGGGGTGGGGGGACAGCCAATGGCAAACCTAGAAAGGCACCACCAGGTACTCAAACTACCAGCCTTAGGACCTGTAAGCAGGCTTCACTTCCTCCTGCTCTATACCTGCAGGTAGGGGCCTAAACGGGAAACGGGGGGGGGGGGATAATGCGAGGAAAGCCCTCCTCCAAACCTAAGGCCTGCTGGCCCAGAAGATCAGCATCCAAAATGCTGTCGGGAGAGGAGGTCTTACACGCAGCCCTCTCCCCGCTCCTGGGTGGGAAGAGGCAAAATGTGCACCACTTCATGGGCTAATTGGCCCATTCTTGGCTGCTGTTGCCCGGAGAAGCCGCACCCTGCTGCCCAGACAACGCCTCCGCCAACCCTGGGCGCTGCTGCCGCTGCGGCAAGAACTTTGGCGGTTGCTGCACCCGTGGCGAGAACCTAGGCTGCAGCCGCTGCTGCGGCAATGGCTTTGGCCCGTCCCTGGCTTGGGGTGGAGGCACGCCGCCGAAAGACCGTGCCGCTGCCTACTGGGCCGTGGCAGCCGCCCTTGCTGCTTAATCTTCAGCCGCCGCTGCAGCAAGAGCTTCAGCCGCCTGTCCCAGGGGAAGATGCACCCAGAAGACGCGCTGCCGAAAAGCCGTGCCGTCACCGAATGGGCCGCCACTGTCGATGCCCGTCCTCGGCTGCAGAGCTTGTCTTAGATGCTCAGCAGCCACACAAACAGAGAGGCGTTAGGGAGGGGCATGGAGAGCTAAAAAGGTGCATCTCCGTCCCCTCCCACCTCTGGTGAGACCACCCCTAGGCTACCAACGGCAGCCAAGAATGTTGTCTCACCCCACCCGCCCACAATAGCCCCCCCCCCCCCCGCAGCCAGGCAAGCCGGACGCGGGGTAGGGCACTTTCATCCAGCAACAGTAGAAATCATAGGAGTAACAGCTACACTGGGACATTTGGGGGCACTGATGTGCAATTCCAAAATGACCAGTGAGGATGATCCCAAAGCCTACTTATTTGGGGAGGTACAAATTTTGGGAGCTACAGCTGCAGGTTGTCCTGAACAACAGCAGGCACTCATCCTGACTCCATGTGTTACAGACCTGGCACAGAAGATAATTGATACACTGCCCACTCTCCAGGCTGCCCAATATGTAAAGGTTAATGAAACCATCCTAGGTAACCTCAATGTCAGTGGAGAGACTTACAACCCACACATGAGGGAAGGGAGGTTTACACCTATCATTCATCCCTGCACCCTCATACCACCCAATAGCCAAAGCTGTCTGGGCAGTTTAAAACGATTAAAAGACATAAAAATACAATATTGTAACATAATATAAAAACTATTTACATACAACATATAAACATACACACACACACACACACACTTTTTAATAAGCAACATTAGGAAATCCTAGGACCTGTTAAAAACCCTGATATGGTATCAAATGCCTGAGAGTAGAGGAAGGTCTTAACCCGGCAGTGGTTAAGATGACAGTGTTGGTGCCAGGCAGTCCTCACTGGGGAAATAATGCCATAATTGGGGAGCCACCATTGAGGCCTCTTCCTTGTTGCCACTCTCCAAACCACCCTCAGAGGAAGCACTCAGAGGAGGACCTCAGATGACTATCATAATGGACAGGTAGGTGCCTTAGGCTCAGAAATGTACAGGCAGCCAATAAAGGCTAATTGCCTGAGGTACTAAAATCTGACATAAGGACTGTGGACCAGATGGCAGAATTGGTCATGTTTGAGCAATACCGTGACACTTTACTTGTTCCTGCTTGTAATCGGGTCCAGTGCAACAGACCCACTTCTTTAGACAACAGCCATACAATTAATGCAAGTCTGCTCAGTGAGTGATAATAATTATTCCTCTCCCCACATGTCTACAGATGTGAAATGACCAACAGAGGCTGAGGGGAATAATCAAAAGAGATTTATTGGCACTGGGCAGGGAAAGGGTCAAGACAAACAGAGTGCAGGATGGAACCTCGAACAACTTCACAGCTAATAGCCCCGAGCAGGAGGGCGTGAGCCCCTGAAGATGCAGGAAGGAACTGGGAGGAAGGGAGATGCCCCCTAGTCTCAGGGTCCCCTACCTGGCACCTGCAAAAATAAATAAATCCATGTTTAAAAAAATATACATATATGGATTTGTATGAAATACATAGAACTTTCTAGTGATTATACATACTATTTTTGTTTCTAGCAAAAATACATACAGCTTTCTAGGCTTCAGCAAAAGTGGACCAAATACCTAAATAAGTATCCATTTGAAAGTGGCGTCTATACGCCACATGTTCAAATATTGAAAGTGTGGTGAGGTCCTCAATCCAGGATGTTGTAATATCTGTCTCTTAGCAGTCAAAATGGTGCAGAGAATCCATTTACAGCAGGCGCATCATTAGAAGATGCCCCACCTGGGCACGGGCCCCAGATCTTTTGAGCTGTGCCCTGGATCATTCGAGCTGTCCTAATGGCCGTGTTTTGTTTTTTTTACATTTTCCCATTGTCTTGCATTGGAAAACAGAAACGGCCATATTTCCGTTATGACATAACGGAACACATGACATTTGGAGACCTAGCAGCCCTCATGGATCTCGTTGAACGTGCCCAACTTTAGGCAGTTGAGTCCAGTGGCTTTTGTGCTAGCCACAGGTAAAATTTGCTATTTTCAAGAAAATCTGCGAAAGCAAAGAGCTATATATTTTTTGTGCTTCCACATACATGCATGGAATTTGGGGACCTGGCAGCCCCTATGGAGCTGACTGAGTCTACCAAAGTTCAGACAGTTAGGTCCAGTGGCTTTTGTGCTAGCCACAGGAAAAAATTGCTTTTTTCAAGAAAATCTGCGAAAGCAAAGAGCTATATATTTTTTGTGCTTCCACGTACATGCATGGAATTTGGGGAGCTGGCATCCCCTATGGAGCTGACTAAACCTGCCAAATTCTAGACAGTTAGACTTGCATATATAGACTCACATAATATAATTATGCAGTGTGAAGTGGATAAGGAGAAGTTTCTCTTTCTCTCTCTCATAATGCTAGAACCCGGTGTCATCTAATGAAATTGATTAGCAGTAGATCAGGAAGAGACAAACTAAAGTACTACTTCTCACTAATGCCCAGAGTATGGGAAAGAAACAGAACAAACTTGAACTCTTACTACAGGAGGGAAATTATAACTTGATAGGTGTAACTGAAACTTGGTGGGATGACTCCCATGACTGGAATACAGCAATTGAAGAATATTACTTGTTCTAAAAGAACAGAAGGAACAGAAAGGGAGGTGGAGTCGCACTATATGTTAAAAATACATATCTCCGCACAGAAATAGAGGAGGATGAGCTTGGTAGCCCCATCGAAAGTGTCAGGGTGCCCCTTTTGCCCACTGACTTCTCCAATAGCCACAATCAACACTCAGGCAAATGAGTGGCTGCTTTCCAAGGCTTTAATTCCAAAAGGGCTGCTTTCCAAGGCTTTAATTCCATTTATCCTAATGAGACATACAGATGCTAATTGCTTGAGATTCAGAGGAACTACAAAGGAACAGCCATCTAGGGGCTTCTAAGGGTTAGGACATCAGTTGATCTCCATTTGGGAAAAGGGCAGCAATTCTCTGAACTTAAGAGATGGGAGGGGAAGATCTCCCCCTCTCCCGTGATGCTTCTGGGCGTAGCTGTTGACATCGAGCCAATCGGGCTGAGCGCCAAAGCTCGGCCCCTGCGATCTCTCGCTTGTGCCTGCGTCTGCGCCTCACGTCTAAAAGCTCAGATTGTCCCTCCCTTTCCACGCCTGGTTCACTGTCACTCCCAGGGATGTGAGCAGGGGGGGCTCCCCCTCCAGCTGTGCCTCTGAAGTCTGAGAGAGTTCCTCCCCCACAAATTGTATCTCCTCCTCAGAATCAGAGCTGCTTTGGGACTCTGTGGGCTCAGCTACAACCCTGACAGAAAGCATCTGGGTTAAAATAAGTGGAGCAAAGAATAAAAGGAACATGGTCATCAGAGTCTACTACCAGCCACCCAATCAAGGAGAAGACGAGGATGACACTTTTGAAAAGCAAATTGCTAATGTTTCAAGGAAGCATGATGTAGTGGTAATGGGGGACTTCAATTTCACCGATATTTGTTGGGAGACAAATTCTGCAAAACATGGCCCCTCCAAGGAATCCCTGACTTGTGTTGCGGACAACTACCTCCTGCAGAAAGTGAAGGAAGGAACTAGAGGATTGGCTATCCTTGGCTTGATCCTAACCAACAGAGATGACTTAGTGGATAAAGTAACAGTTACGGGAACTCTGGGGGAAACTGACCATGTTATACTTGAGTTCTTGGTTCTAAAGGGAGCAAAAGCCGAGTGTAGTCAAACCCATACCCTGGATTTTAGGAAAGCCAATTTTAGTAAACTCAGAACAATGATCAGTATGGTCCCACAGCAAGCAACTTTAATGAGAAAAGGAGTCCAAGATGGGTGGGATTTCTTAAAAAAGGAAATTCTCAAGGCACAGTTACAAACAATTCCAACAAGAAAAAAGGTGGAAGACAACAGAAGAAGCCAATGTGGCTTCACAAAAAGCTTAGAGATGACCTGAAAACAAAAAAGGACACATATAGGAGGAAGTGGAAGGAAGGCCAAGCTACAAAGGAAGACTACAGCAGGCAGCACAGAATTGCAGGGATGGTGTCAAGAAGGCTAAAGCTGAGAATGAGCTGAGGTTAGTGAGTAATGCTAAAAACAATGAAAAGGCTTTCTTCAGATATGTGCATAGTAAAAGACAGAGGAAAGATACGGTGGTTCAACTATTCAATATGGGTGGCAAAAATGATAACAGATGACAAAGAAAAGGCAGAAGTGCTCAATTACTACTTTGGCTCAGTCTTCTTCCAAAGAAGGATCTATGACCCCCTGGCAAAGGTGAAGTACAGGCTGAAGGGGCAGGTTTGCAGCTTGAGATCGATAGGCATATGGTCAAGGAACACTTAATTACTTTGAATGAGTTCAAATCTCCAGGGCCAGATAAACTGCATTCTAGAGTAAGAAAGGAACTGGCAGAAGAACTCTCAGAACCACTGTCTATTATCCTTGAGAAATCATGAAGGACGGGTAAAGTGCCAGATGACTGGAGGAAAGCTAATGTTGTCCCTATCTTTGCAAAGGGCAAAAAGGAGGAACCTGGGAACTATAGACCAATCAATCTGACATCAATCCCTGGGAAAATTCTGGAGCACAGTATAAAGCAATCTATCTGTAAGCACCTTGAAAACAATGCAGTGATGATAGAATCGTAGAATCATAGAGCAGTAGGGTTGGAAGGGGCCTACAAGACCATCGAATCCAACCCTCTGCTCAATGCAGGAATCCAAGTCAGAGCATCCCCAATAGATGGCTGTCCAGACTCATCTTGAATGCTTACAGCGTGGGAGAGCCCACCACCTCCCTAGGTAAGTGGTTCCATTGTCATATTGCTCTAACAGTCAGGAGGTTTTCCGGATGTTCAGCCAGAATCTGGCTTCCTGTAACTTGAGCCCATTATTCCAGGTCCTGCACTCTGGGATGATCGAGAAGAGATCCTGGCCTTCCTCTCTGGGACAACCTTTCAAGTACACGAACAGCGCTATCATATCTCCCCTCAGTCTTCTCAAGGCTAAACATGCCCAGTTCTGCTTAAGCAAACAGGCTCCAGTCTGGGGAGACATGTGGTTAATTGTAGTCCAGGTGGATGGGGTGGTTGAGATTATATTTTGCAGTTCCTATTGGCTAGACCAGATATTGCAACGCATGCAGTTTTCAGGAGGAATTACCAGACTTCTGCTGCCAGCTACTGGCTCAGTGTGTTTACGATGCAGATAATTTTTTTTAATCTTGGCATAACAGGACAGAGTGTGCATTTTTGGGGTAACCATGAATAAAACCAAAGGATGTTGACTGTCCTTAGCCTGTCTAGACCTTGGTAGGAACTGGGAAGTTTTTTTAAACTTGGTGGTGTAAGTGAATTTCTGCCTATCCTTCTATTTTGTTGTTGCTCTTTATTAATTTGAATAAATGTTGCTCTTAAGTCATATCCCAGGCTACCTAGACATTCAAATTAGGGTCCCAGGTTTTCCTGGGTGGAGGCTTGAGTCAGAATTCAATGTCAAGCAAGGAACTTAACCCCCTAGATTCTGAACCCGGTGCTGGATTTAGACTCCATTCTAGGCATTCTCACGAATAATGTAGAAAGCAAAATCATATCTGTAGAAATGAAGAGAATATTGCAACACCAACAACCACTTCTTCAGTGCCCTGCCAAGTCTGCTACCATCCACCAATGGCAATGCTTTATTAACAAAAGGCATTTTGTTAATCACCAAATTGCCCTGTTCAGACCGTATCTGATAGAGAGGTGAAGGGAGGGTGAGAGTGGGATCACATGCGTCTGACCTCCATATATTTGGTATAACGTCCCTGACTCCCTGTACACAAGATAGTGTGTTCATGGGGCCGTCTCTATGTGATTGGGAACCCAAGGTATGTGCAGCAACTCTTTCAGATATACTGAAGGTGAGGTGATGCTAACCTCCCCCCACCCTGCCACCCATTCCTATTTTCAGGTAACATCCAAACTAACCACCTCTTTAGACAGCATATTCCTTGAAATAGTTAACACGCTGGCGGCGGCGGGGCACCCCTGAGCAGGCCCCTCCCTCCCTGCACCTTCTGAACCTTCCTCAAAGGAGGCACCTGGAGGAGGGGCTTAGATGATGAGCATAGTATACCTGTAGGCTCTTGGGCAGAATTTCTGGGCAGAATTAGATAAAATTATCAGGGATTGTTGCCCCTTCTAAAGGGATCAAACCTGCCAAATATCAGAATGATAGCCACAAGAGCAGCCTTTTCTGCAAGAGCAGCCTCGACATCTTGAGGATTTGCATATCCCTCCCATGTTTATTGTGAGCCGTTGTTCCCAAAATGACAGAGGTTTGAAGCCAGTCAAGGTTTGGAAGACTGAGGCCTGGTGCTTCCCATTGACTACCGCTGGAAATTTAAAAATGGCTATAACTTTTTTTCTCTTTGTCAGAATTAGATTATAGCTGCAGGCACAGTAGCCTCTTAGGAGGGGATTATGCAGCTTTATATTTTGTTTGCTTTTTAAAGGGAACTGCCAATAACTTTTTTTATTTCTAGGCAGAATTTGATGTTGATTGCAGGATAGCCTTTTTTGAGTATCAAGCCTCACAAATTTCAAAATGATAGGCACAGGGGATTTTGTGCTGGAGCAGCCTTCACATTTTGAGGGTCTGCAAAATTAGGATTTGCTTATTCCCCTATGTTCCTTGTGGATCATTGTTCTGAAAATGACACGCATCCTAGATACATCCTAATAAGAAACCTGCAAAGATTCAGAAGTATAGATACAGTGGTTCATGTGGGAGTTCTCCAATTTTGGTTGGGGGAGGAATTAACTTCCTCTTCCCTCCCCCATCCCTGTGTTTGTGGGGGTAGCAATTTGTATTAAAATGGCACATGTCGTAGAAGTATACCCAGGCAACAAACCTACGATGTTTCAGAAGGATCAGTGCAGGGGCTAGTGAGTTATAATGCTTGAAAACCAGTTTGGGGCTT